>NC_061491.1:10701704-11323281 GCF_022539355.2 Hippoglossus stenolepis
AGATTTTGCGGCTCTCCTGTGGCTCCACCATGATGTCAGGGGCAAGCGATAAACATCAAGGCTTGACAACAACTTGTTAGAAACCAATGAGTGATGGCACAGACGATACATGCATGTTTTCTGATATGTGCCCACAGTTATGCCAAAGCAGCCACCAGTAATTGTATAGGACAGTAGTGTGGCTATTCACTGTAGAGGACTTGTATGCCTTTTAAAGCAGGATGTGATTTAATATTTTGAGGTTATGCAGTAAATCCCATCAATCATCACTCGGGCCTCTCCTCTTCATCAACTGACGACAAATTGATGGAGTGTGGAGAAAGATGAAGTGATTTGATGACCACAAACTACTGTATGCAAGACCAGAAGAGATCTAGTGTTGCTCTATTTTTTATAAAAAAAAACTTGCAGTACAGTATAGCCAGGAGAATGTGTGATTAAGGGTAAATGTTGTACTTGTAACAAATTTTTAAATGACTTTAACAAAGAATCTTCATTACTTGCAAACATTATGCAAAAAGAATCCCCTCTTTTCTCTTAGAGTATAAAGAAAGGAGTGGCACACACACACACACACACACACTCTCACTCTCACTCTCTCTCTCACACTGTGTTGCTCTGCCTCCTGCATGACACCTTCACTGTAGCACTAAGTTGTTTACAGGAAACACCATCCCTGTTGCTCTTGTGTTCGCCTGTCCAGGCCCCCTGGGGGATAGAGGCCACCTCACTATTGAGCAGCCCCTGTATGTGTCTGCTCATGTAGGACATGCCACGTACACACACGCACAGCCAGCATCTCATGCCTGAGTGAGTCTGCTGGTGGGCCCTGGGCTGGGAGGGCTGCCGAGTGCAGCCTGTACGGGCGGAAAAGAGTTAAAGTGCCACATTCCTGAGTTTAGAGGCTGTAACTAATATTGCAGTTTATTAGTGAAGGAGCTGGAGTTTGAGAGCATAGGTGTTCGCATCTGGAGGAGTCAGACTCCCTCTCTGTCAGAAACACACACACACATTCTGACACAAACACACATAGACACCAGGGGTGGAACGGTACATGTATCCGAACCGAAGTTTTTCGGTACAGGCCTTTCGGTTGGGTACGCACGTGTACCCAATGAATGCAGTGAGTCCACGTGCGTAACTTAAGCGAAGGACCGGATGTGCTGTAGGCTCGTGGCCATAGCGACCGCAGACAAACAGGAATGTGAAGACCCTCCCTCATCATTTAAGTCTGCTGTGTGGGAACACTTTAGCGTCGCAGTCACTATAATGCCGACGGACAAAGACAAGTGGATCGTACAAAAGCCGACATTGCACAGCTACTATAGGACATGTAGCTGGTAGCACATCGAACATGCCAACTCGTTTGAAACGGCATCACCAGAGTGATGTCCCACTAACATTGGGAATAGCACTAACATTAATGGGACAAGGAAAAATCTAGTTCTGTGTAATCCCAGCTCCCTGCGGCATTAAAGCTGCCGCTTACAAATAATTCAAAGCAATAATGAGCGACATATGTTTTTTTTTTTATAGCAGCGGACATGCGACCATTCTCTGTTGTTGAGAACGCAGGGTTCAAACACACACTGAAAGTAATCGAGCCCCGTTACGATGTTCCCTCTCGTCCGCGTTTCAGCCAGCAAGTCACACCAGCCCTTTATAAATTAAACCCGCTCTGCACACTATGTGGACAAGTACATTTTTTTAAAGAAAAAATTGAAGGAATACATTTATTTAATTATGATAATTATACATTACAATAACGGTGCAGTTTAAGTATAATTCATTTTCTGCATGCTGCACCTAATGGAGATTTATTTATTTTAATATTTTTATTAATGTAGTTATTTGAGAGAATGCATATTTTGTTATTTTACTTTTGTAAAAATTACATAGAGCAAGAAAGACCAGGGTTGAATAAAAATAAATAAAACAGTTTAATGTTTTCTGATCATTGTTTCTACTCTACCAAAAAAAACGTACCTAGCCGTGATTTGTTTTGTACCGTTTCAACCCTGATAGACACACACATGCACACACACTTAAAGGGAATGTATAGACACAAAAACAGACACACCATTGTGCTCTCTCTCATTACTGCTCACCTGTCTTTTGCAGTCTGCTTCCCATTCTATTTGTAACCTCGGGTGACTGGTTACACATCATCACTTTCATGCATAATCAGCAGTTTTGGTGATATTTAACAGACACCTGTCGGTATCATATTTACCTCAGTGTGATTATATTTTGTTTAGGGTTATTTTTTTGGGTGTATTCTTAATCTGTAAGGCTCATTTCAATTTAGATCATTCTGAATATATTAGTATTTATTATGTATATTATAATCTAAGTGAAGATTTGTTTAAACTGGTCCACCCCTTTAAATTGTCCAGATTATTTGTTTCAGAGCGGGGGGGAAATTTATAAAAACTTAAGACATCAATGCAGATCAATATTGATCTTTGCACTTTTGTGGTAAAACATCAAATAAGTAAACCTCCCAAAATGTTGGAATATAACTTTCATCTGTCAAATTTAAACTTCACATGCTTTGTATAGTTTAAATGAGCCTGAATGAAACCAGATCCCCACATTTGTGCTGTCCATTCACATTGGTCTCACCATGTCAGCCAGTTAACTGCATTTTCTCTGCGACTCTGACGCTTCTCCATAAATATCCCACTCTCGCTTGTGGTGTCTGAAATTGCTATTTGCATAGCTCTTAACATAGTATTGCTGCAGTGTGAGCTGTTCCTTGAATGGCAGAAGGGAAGAAGAGCAGGGTTAACAAGTGCATGGCAACAGCCCTTAGTGCAGCGCTTGTCACTCACAGAGAGGGAACCCCAGATCGTTCAGTAGCCCACGAAGTGTCAAGACGATGTGGAATGTGACTTTCAGGTTTTAGGAGCTCTGAAGGCCACGTGTTCAGCATCTTTACTCCCTTTACCCTGCCTGGTACATTCCTCTCTGGTGTGGTAGAGAGTTGTTGCACACGCACACACACACACACACACTGGGTTGTATCTGGATTTCATCACCACTGAACAATCCTGCTCCCAATTAACTCACACGGAGAGAGGTAAGTGAGGCAAGAGCTCTTTAAAGTGAGAGCTGTCGCAATCAGTGTTTGAATACTGATCTTTAAAGGGAATGACAAGGGTTGTGGTTCATCAAAACCACCAGGACCTTTTCAAATGAGAGCTGAAGTCACTGGTTTACCTCCCAGTCCCCACTCAGCTGTTTTATGGCTGATGGTGATTTGTATGTACACATAGTGTTCAAGGAGACTAAATTTAGCTCCAGATAATGTGGCTACAGGGATCATCCAGCATCTGCTCACTGGTCAGCAGGTCTTGACCGGGTGTAATCCTGTTCTGTCCGGAGCCAAAAACCTTTTTATCTGAAACAATCTAGAAGTTTGATTGACTTTTTCCTCTGCTGTAACATTTGGTAATTAAATACAAATACAGCGAATGCTATTTGGAACTGCCAAAAACAATTGTGGCTGTGCAGCCGCAGCCGCCAGATTTGAAGTGACAAAAATGTGTACCTGACAAACAGGTTTTCAGTTGCCTAATTCTCCTGCTCTTTCAACAGAAAACAAGATAATAACTGTAAGACAAAAATATTGACAATTATCTTCTGCAATGTATAATTGTTGAGCTCCATGCGCTTATTGCCTCAGCTCCCCCCCCTCATCCCCACCTCAATCCCCCACATTACAGCCATTTACCTAATTGGATAAAATGACTCCTGGATGTAAGCCAAAGGGGGTTTTATAGTCCGTGTTTGCGATTCGGATGTTTGATTATAAGCTCTCTTTGATAATTGCTCCCAGTTTGCTACCAGCCAGCCGGGCCCACTCGCTTTATCACTTCCTTGCCGTTCTGCAAGCAGCAGTTGCGTGTGCCCAAAATCAGCCACCGGGCTGTAAAAGGTACCACAGCATGCCTTCTGGGCCCAACATCATAGGCGTGTTTCGTGCCCAGTTTACCAAGGCTAATTATCCCTAATTCGAGGTAATGGCGTGATCAAGTGTGTGCTATTATCACAGATCCCCACTCACCCTCCTCTTTCAAACTGCGAGTCCTTCAAAGGTTAGCATTCCCTAGCTCTGCTGTGCGTCTGCTGATTGGTCTCTTGTTTCCTCTCTCCACTTCCTCCGTAGTAACACATTCCATCCTTTATCTCCATCTGTTCCTTTTTGCTCGAACCGCTCTACATTCACATGCATCTGAAACACAGTTAATGCATCAAGGATTCATGATTGTAAGTGAGAGAGATAGCCAGCCTCACCTGCTCTGGCCCTGAGGGGGTCCTCGAAGCTGATGTGGTTATCAGTGCGCTGAGAGGGAAGGAGACATAATCCATTCTGTGGCTCATGGGGGTCTTTCATCGACCTTCCCTGTTCTGAAAGAGTCTTTCCTGCAGGTCTTACCCAGGGCTGCGATATGGCTAGTCCCTACCATCCCTCCAACCCTGCTGATATGGCCCAGCTCTATTAGCTCTTGTCTGCATGCTTGAGCTCATGTCAGTTACCGAGCCTCTCTGCCCAGAGGGCATTAGCTGGCAACTCTGGAAGGTAAAGACCCCAAGGACATACTGAAAAGTTGGAAATTATTATAACTTAGTCCACATTCTCAGTAAAGTGCTGGGAAGCCCGGAATAAATTCTTTCCTAATTATGCATGTTTCAAACTGTAAACTTTTTCTGTACCTCTGCTTCACCCATATATTGAAAGGTTAGCTACACATGTTAATCATTCACACTTACAATTTTTAGTTTTGAGACCAAAACTGTGGATCTAATGTACAATTTCCCTAATTTTTCGAATTAGAGAAAATAATGTGTGTTAGAGTTGTTTTGACACAAAAAGAGGCGTTGACCCCGGATTTTAATTACACCTGCAGCTTTTCATCCTTTTTTCTCTTATCGTTCAAAATGCTTTTTTTAAGTAAGGTGCTTTCTCTATACTTCAGTTTCTGTCACATTCGCATGCAAACACACACACACACACACACACACACACACACACACACACACACACACACACACACACACACACACACACACACACACACAGCAGAAGTGATTACCATTGTTCTAATCCTTTTATTTTATTTCCCTCCCCATCGTTACGTGCTCTTTGGCAGCCTGCATGCAAATGTGGTGGGTAATGAGCAGAAAAAGGCACTGAGAAAGAGGGGGAAGGAGAGAGAGAGAGAGAGAGGGACAGAGAGAGACAGAGAGAGAGAGCGAGAGACAATTTCTATGCCTCTGAACAATCAAAAGAGCAGCACACCCCCATTCTTTGTACTTTCCCTTGGCTTGTCAGCGTGTGTGTTTGGTGTGTTGGTGGGTGGGTTGGGTGGTGGTGGTGCTGGGGTGGGGGGGCTGTTGCTGTCATGTGTCTGACAGATATTGAAGATAATTGTCCGCTTTCTTCGTCTTGCCTGTGTAATTCCACTGCTGGTGCAGCTTGAACAACACTCACCTGGGCAGAAGGGGAGGGTAAGGTGGATGCGTGGTGCGAGTGGGAGTTACGGAGAGTGTGGTGGTGGGGTGGTGGTGTGTTTGGTTAAAGGAGTACACTCTAGTTACTGCCGTTAGTGAAATCTATTTTAAAGTCAGAGTGGATTCATTCAGGTTTGGTCCTGCTGAAGGAGTTCTGCTGTGTGCAGAATGCTGATTTCTTCCAGGTTGTGATGGAGGAAGAGACGGCCTATAATAGCATAGGCATGTTTAGGTGTCCTTAGAAAAGTTTGCCTCGCCTATGGGTCCCTCAGTGAGCAAAAACAGTCCCTGTGGTGCTGCAGGAAGAAGGCTCATGCCGAAGTCATGGAGACCCAAGTTGCAGAACAGGTGTCTCATTGGGTGGAATACATTTGAATGATAAAAACCCAAGAGAGAATTATTCAGGCATCTCGAACCCTGGATAGAGGGCATCTACTATTAATGAGATGGAGGGATTCAGATTTCCAGAGCAGCTCCTGGCTTCGCATGGGAGCTCTGCACTGTTAAAATGTTGACTCTGGGGGACAAAAGGATTCAGGTAGGTGCGTGTACTGGAAGTTCTTCAGTGTTCATTACGATGAACAGCTCAAACTGAGCACTCTTTAGGCACTGGAACACTTCCTCTATAACATCTACTATGAAGAGTAGGTAATCTTCTAGAAAAATATAAATAACACTTTCAGTGAGTCTTGTTTAAACAGTATCAGCAATGCAGATGACACACCAAAATAGGGATACTAAATAGAAAGGATTGATTATTTATTAGTGGAAGTCTTTTAATGTAATGCATACATTGCAAACCCAAAGACAAACAGGACAGTCAAGCAAGCAGAAATCCATACATGTGGGGACTTTTGGCAAATGGAATAACCCAATGATTGCCTGCATCACAGGAATGCATTACTTTGCCTTGATAAAGGATATCTTTCACTATCTTAGTCATCTTATGAAGTAAACCTATCTGATGCAACTGCCAATCGAAACAAGCCGAGAATTACTTTTGGTTCCAAGTGGAGGATTTGAAAAAAAGGAAAGAAGCAGAACTTGAAGTCAACTCGTGCATCTGTTGTTTTTTTCCTCAGTTCTAGGAAAGCCAGGGAATTGGAAGACTGTAGCCTCACTTCTCCTCCCGCTTTCAGTCCAGACTTCTTCACTGCTTCAGCTGACCCCTCCTCTTTCAGGCAACGTTGAAAACACTAGAATATGCAGCCAAATCAAACAATGGTGGGTCCCATTGCTAAGCAGTGTCTAGAAGGACTGGGCCAGCCTCCAAGGCTGTGGTCACTGGAAACACTGGTGAATGCTGGGATAATGCTAGGCTTTAACAGAAGCAGCACTCTTCCCCCCTCCACCCACATGCACACACGTACTCTAAAGCTTGCATAAAGGCGGATTTGGGCTTGACTGCTCAAAACTAAGTTCTGATGCAACACCAGCTGTAGAGGCTCATTTGTTGATCGAACTCAACACCTAGACACATCAGACACTTTCTAGGTCCTTATCTATGACGATACACATCTTCAGACTCTCAGCCCAGAGGTGAGGTCACCTGTCCACAGTGAGGTCACACTGTGACTCTGGTACTGTATGAAGTGGCTCTGGTGTCTGTCCAGGACTCCATTCAATCAATGGGCTGCAAGTTCATCGTCTAATTACTAGTGTGGGCGCCCCTCACCTCCTCTCAGCAACTTATCAATAACACACTTCCACTTATTCCCCGGGAGCCATAAATCTTTGGTGCTGAGCCTCCTCCAGTCTCCAAGTAAACGGCCTAGAGGAAGCCTGGACACATGTGTTAACAATTGTTGACAGGTCTACCCCCTCTGCTAAAGGCTGTTGGAAAAGGGAAGATGTTTACGTTTTCTTGTTGCTCCACTGACTTAACAGCATTGCTGTTTGTCTTCATACTTCTTGTTTCTCTCTGTATCTTTACCTCTCCTTGTCTTTCTTCCCCGTCGCTACTTCTCTCTCTCCGTCTCTATGTGTGTCTCCCCCTCTGTGTCTCTGTGTTGTTGTCTTGCTGTTTCTGTCTCTATATGGTCTTTTCTCTTCTTTCCCACTCACTCTACCTCTATTTTTCTGCCAGAGGGGCCAGGATTATGTCTGGAGTAGGGGGAGATAACCTGTAGGCCATGGATGAAGGGATTTGGAAGATGGAAAAGTTTTTTTTTTTCTTTTTTAAGTTAAGGTGGATGGGAGGACAGAACGATGCTGGATGCAGCATGGAGCTGTTGGATTTATTGCTGTATGGAAGGTGGGGTATCAGGGTGAGAACGAAGCAAGGTTGAAAAGAAGAAAACCCACCCAGACCAAATGCTTATCCTTCAGACTTGATACTCACAAAATAAGCATCTTATGTTATTCATTATAGCCTCAACAATAAAAGGAATTATAGGCTCCTAATCTCAGAACATAGGTAATTCTCGAGGGTCTTCAGTGCTGTTGGGAAACTGGAAATTGAACTGTAAGAACCTCTGTTCTATAGATAGAGAAACCCAAGGAGCGCAAGGGGAATAATAGTTAAAGTGAAGGATTAGAGAACTGGCAGAAAAAAAAACAACAAGCTTTCCTGTTCTCTTTTATCTCAAAGGTGCAGACCCTGAAAGTCAACTCAGGGGAAAGTGGCCATGTCATGACATTGCACATGCACATGCACATGCACATGCACATGCACATGCACATGCACATGCTAGTATGCACATACATTTACACACACTGTTTTTTTGGGGACACTTTCCTTCTACATTGTCCTTTCGTTTTCCTCTCCTACATGGATGGAGACAGCGGCGAACAATGAGCTTGTGCAGGTTGAGTGATTCCAGCATCCAGGTGATGCTCCCCAGACACATCCCTGCGTGCTGTCCCACAGCTGAGAGCATCTGTGTCTTTGAGCCCAAACAGGGTGTGGCAATCCCATTACCTGCTTGTCCTCTGCTGTCTCCTCACCACAGCACGGTGGAAGAACAGGGCTTTAAATGGACAGGTGGGGCTGTGGGCAAGGTGACATGCCGAGGAACAATATACATTGCTGTGTAACCACTTACCATTGAAATTACAACCGTGTGGTGAGATTTCATGGTACAGGTAGAGGGTGGAGATAATGGAGGTCAGACAGTGGATGGATGCACCGTGTGTCACTGATGCACTGTGTGTCACCGATGCACAGCTCACCAGAAGCTGCTCGGCAAATTTCTTTTTGCATGGCTGAAGATTTTATGATTTAAATAGATTCTGTTAAAACAGAATCACATCAATTAAAAACCTCTAAAAATGTATTGATTCAATAAAAATGCATATATAATGTTTAATAACTTAATAGTTGACAAAAGATGGCCTTGCAGTTAAATAAAATTGCTATAACCTAATATACATATTTTTTTAATCATTTTCAGTATTAAATGAAAAGATTCTCCTTTTGAACTCATAAAAAGATGGTGTCCAGAGGCCTCTCTAATATTTTCCACTTTCTTACCCAATAAAAATTTAGATTTTTTCCCCCCATGTAAGACGATACTCTTCTTCTGAGCAAGGTTGTTTTGTAGATTGTGTCCTACTGTTGTAGCAACCCTGGTGTGTCTATTTTGGAGAAAAAGAAAAACGCTTAAACAAACATGGATAACTGTTTGTACGAGTGTGTGTTGTGTCTTAATGTGTGTGTGTGTGTGTGCGTGTGTGTGCGTGCGTGCGTGTGCTAGGATACAGTACATATGTGTTTGCATGCTCCAGCAATGTGCAACGCATTAAGTCCTGGCAGCCCCTCCACATACATAAGTTTGATTCATATGTACAGTAGTGCTCCAAAAGGCTGGTTTTCTTTCCAGGAGTTGCCAAAGATGACTCACTTTAGCACTCGGGATACTCTGTCCAACGGACTCTGAATGCTCTTTTCAGACTTAAGAGGACGACCAGGAGAGCCAGTGGTCAGTTACAGCAGACACGTCTTTGACAGCGAGCCTCCGCTGTGCTTCAAATACATTTTCCTGTTCGCCGCATCACTAAGCAGAGCATGTTGAGAATTTGCCAGAATGTACTTTCTCTCCTTTAATTCCTCGTGTTGTTGTGGTTGAAGGCAGCGCCTGGAAGTGTGTGGGAGAGAGGAGGTGAGTGCAGAATTGGCACGTGGCCTGACGCCCCACTGTTCAGAACCCATCACGCCAAGATTCTTTTAATTAGGCTGATCAAGTGTTTGGTGGGAACCGGACCCATGCTCCATGCCATTTACAAACCCTCAAGCACGACTCCCACTCCCACTCTGCATCCCTTTATCTTTCACACACTTCCTTTAGGGTTGTTATCTGCTTTTAATATCGCATTGGAGACATGTGCTACATTTTTACTGCCTGCCAAGGGATGTTTTTTTTACCTGAAAGGTGTTGAAATATCACATGAATACCGCTTTTGTTTCTCCTGGATAATCAACAGAACTAATGATTGCCGAAATTTTTGATAATTCAAGTTTACAGTACAGCCTTCCAAACTCTTGCTTTGCTAAGTATAAACAGTCTGAACATCTGTGGTCGGCGATAAGAAAAGTAATGATTTCTTTTCCTGATGACGCACAAATGTTCAGTGGACACAAGACATCTGAACTGCGAAAGTAATAAAAAAATAGAGCACTTGGTAAGGTAATCTTCTTAATATTTAAAAACATTAGCAATTTTTGATCTTTCTGTCTTTCTTTATGTTTTGAAAGAAAATAGCACCTGTGCACTGGCCTCCTGGAGCGCGCTGTCCATCAGCGGGATGTTGTGTGCGGCTGTTGTTCAAGGTTGCCACGGTAACTGTCCTCTTTATTTCTTAGGGGGCCCAGAGGCTTTTGGGTTGCATATTTTATGCGTGGAATGTAACTCCCAGAAAGCAGGGAGGTAAGGAAGAAGGGGGGGATACAAAGTGCAAGTGGAGCAGCTGATCTTGGAGTATACGTGTGTAAACCCTGGCTTCTCTGCTCTCTTTCCTCACTGGCTTTGTCGCCTCTGTGCATACTTACCTAACAGATATAATAACTGGTGTCATGGAGTTTAGATCAAGACTTTTGCTCGTGTGCAGACACAAGTGAACATTACGGAAAGAGCAGCCGAGTGTACTCCTGTGGCTGTGGCACCCTTTTTTTTTTTTCCAGTGATGCATTTGCCTGCTCTCTACTGACTCCTACAGCATTTCTGCCCTCTGTGTCTGTGCTCTTATTCCGAGGCTTCGAATTAAGTCAGGATGTGATTGTATGTATCAGCTAGAAATGAAAAAACCTTTACGCCAAGAGATACACTGAACCATATTAATTCAAATGTGTTTTGTCAATAAACATCCCTGGCATGCTTAACCGAATCAGAATCAGATTTATCGCCAAGTGTTTAATACATAACAAACATATTGAATAGAAAAATAGGGGGAACGATAAAGCAAATTAAGAAGCAAGGACTGTAATTCAAAGAAAAGACAGGAACCTAAAAGGAACCTAAAGATGAGAAATAAGTAAGAAAACTAGAAAAACTGTGCAGACGGCGTGCAAGGTATGCAAGTGGTTGATGGTGTGTCATGATTCTGTTTCACTGCTTTATCTGGACAGAATGATTAATTATATAGAATTGCCTAAAAAGAGCTGAATTAAAAAGTATGAAATTCCTTTAATTAACTGTAAACGCTGCATCCGTTACTGTTTGTCACATATCACCAAAAACAAGGAGCAAAGCTTGAGATTTACGGTGCAGGAAAAACACCATGTTCTTTCAAATGGCATTTTGGCAAGCGACAGATACAAGGTCATTATTTATCATGACATAACAGAGTGGACAACCCCATCACCCCCACCTCTACCACATACATGCAAGCACAATGTAAGATAAGTTAAAACCTCTCATTACTGGCCCAGCATCCACTGGGAGTCGTGGAGATGAGATCCTGAGTGGTAACATCCCAAACCCCATCCACCACCACCAGCAGCTCACGGTCCGCTGCCCGTGTCCCGCCATGAAATACAGGCCTGCCGAGGTCAGAGTTATTGACCTCTGTCGTAAAACGCCAAGTGTAATGCATGTTCAGACATTGTCTGTCCACAGATCCACAGCGTGCAGTGTACAGTACAGTGGTCTTTGTGGGGTATGTTTGTGATTGTTTCTGATTTTGTTTGATATTCTTTGGCAAGTGGAACCATCCAAATGGGAATATTTACCCTTCAGCACATGTGTATCAAATATTTCAGGAGATTGCAATTTTTTTTCTTATTTATTTGTTTAAAAAGAGCGTCTTTCAAAGCTTGTTCTTTTGTGTTATGTAGACGGATCATTTTATGTGTGGACAGATTTTTAGAGTAAGCATGCCACTGATTTGGTTTCTCTCCCTCTGAGCTCAGTGATCTGCGTTCTTTATCCTTCCATCCATCGTGAATTGCAGGAATAAGCCCGAGAGGAAATGAGCCGTTGGATAAAAATGCTGTTTCTGTAAAAGCAAAAACTGTTTGAGTGAGTCCAAAAAGAGTCAATGCTCATGTCCTCATCT
Source organism: Hippoglossus stenolepis (assembly GCF_022539355.2). Taxonomy (NCBI): domain Eukaryota; kingdom Metazoa; phylum Chordata; class Actinopteri; order Pleuronectiformes; family Pleuronectidae; genus Hippoglossus; species Hippoglossus stenolepis. Next base: position 10,713,714 of record NC_061491.1, read on the forward strand.
GTCACCGGTAGTGTCCCTGGTGTGTCTGGCCAGGGTGTATGAAGTCCCATAACACTGTACTGAGTCTGAACACCATCTAAAGACCAGCACTGGCTGTGTATATAAACACTAAGTAGGAAATGATTTCCAGACCCCGCTCCCCCCCCCACCCCCACCCCCGTCCACCATGCGTGTTTAGTCTCTCCCTTGTTTAACACTTTCTAGGGAGAAAAGATTTAGACATGTATATCCAAGACTTCAGCACGTATGGTGCAATATATAATCACCTATACATCCATCACCTACATTCAGCTTCCACTCCTCCTGTCAAGTTGGATGTTAGTCACCGCGGTGGATGTGGGATGTGAATGTAGGATCAGCGTGGTCATCACTGAGGGCATACAGAGGAGTTGGAGGAAGGACAATAGAGGTGAGATATCCTCAGGGGGAATCTCACAGGGGTAAATGAAAAAAAGGCTTGTGTTGCTTTGGTTGAGAGGTCAGTGCTTAGCATGCAGGTGAACTCGTTGCAGGGAGCACGTGGAAAGCCTAACCATATCAAGCCAATTCAGAGAGTCAGCATTAGACAGGGCACCTTGTTTCGAGGCGGTGATATGGAATGATAACAGGCACATACTCGCCCTGTTATGTTCATCAATGAAAATACAATGGAGGGCTTGTAAGAATGAAAACCCTGCAATGTCCTCAGTAAAGGAGGTGTGTGTGTGTGTTTGTGTGTGTGCGCACAAGACGTGTGTCCTAATGAAATTCACTATCGATCTGGGTAAAATAGACTTTATACATCATTCATGCTCTCTATCAATCACACCCAGCTAAGTTTTCCAAAGCTGTTTGTTTTAGGGGAGTAGAAAGAAAAATAACTCTAAGCAGAGCAATAATTACTTTGAAGAGATTGTTCTAAAGTCTTTCCTTTAGCCCTTTCTCAAGGTGTAACAAGCTTATCTGTCAAAGACAATGTCCATTGAATGAACTGCTTAATTTGAAATTGATTGAGGTCCTTTTTGGTTTAGCTGGGGAAAAACTCCTTTCCGCAGACCCGATAGAGACTTGGGAATTTAAAGCCGCACCAGAAGACAGGTCACAGTCAGACAAGGCAGAGCCCATCGTGGTGGGAGAGGTATATCCCTGACTAGATAAAGACACATTTGTCAGTGTGGAACACCTCCCAAATGCTGAGATAGTGCCATCATCTCCCTTTGTATGCTTTGGTGGATGTTAGAAAAGTCCTATAGGGTGGATACAGACAAAAAGCAAAGAAAATAAACACAGGAAGTGGTAACCTGACACAGGAAACCCATTGAATGCTGGGAGTGAGCAGTGAACCGTACTTCCTGTAGGACAGCACAATGGCAAGCGGTGGCCCCAGATTCCTAAAAGAGGCTGTAGTCGCAGGGACAAGGAAGGGCAGTCTGTGTCCTCCGGTCCAGGGCTGATAAGAGCATAGATAGAAATGGCAGTTATGTCCCTGTCACTGCTTTGGGGAAACAAAACATCCTGGGGTTGCCGTGGTTACCCGTTTCATTGAACGTTGAGGGGCAAATAGCAAGTGAAAGTGTTCACTCCAAAGTTATATCACATGTCCAAGGGGTTGAGAACATGGGTTTCTCACCAAATCGCTCCTTTGTTTCATGAGACAAGGAAGACCAACAATTCCATGGGCTGGGAAAAATAATATATCTCACAAACGTTTCCGGTAAATAGAAAAACCGCCCTTCTTCACAGAGTTTTCTCCAACACTTCGGCATCCCTCTAGTTTTTCCACTGGTTCTGTCACTCCCTTTACTCACTGTGCCTACTTCATCAGAGACATCCACTAGGACTGTATGGAAGATTGTAGCTTTTGGACTGGTGCTTCTTCTCTGGTTCCACCGCCTGCCTTTTTGAGTAGCGCGAGACAATCTTCCTCCATTAAGTCAATGGTGTGGTGGCAGCATTGACAAGAAGTGTAACAGCAGGAAGAATTATTCTTGCAACCTTGGGGTCCGTATTTATATTTAACAAGTGCAGTTCTAAACCTGCCTGTTTGAATTGGACTGTTTTCCTGCCCCTGTGGTAATGCTAAGATTTCATTGTGAAACTGCAAAAGTGACCTGCAGTTATTGAGCTGCGGCAAGTAAAAACCGACTGCTGAACCAGGGAGCCACCGCTGCTGGTCGCATGATTTTTCAAATTTTTTAATATTGAATGTATCGTGTGTCCAAATTGCACCAAATTAGACACTGCACTCCCTGGGGCCCTTAACAGACGATGAGATATCGAAGAGATGTGGTTGCACACTGTCCACATTCAAACATGTTCCTTTTGAATAACACACAGACAGTGAGCCTCCGCTGACAGCACCCAGTGGTACCTGATAGCATTAGTTTAATAAAAGTCATAATTTTAACTTTTATTATGTTGAATTGTCAAGATCAGTGCTTTATTACTGCTTTATTTGCTGCAATGTTGATGAACCTCCTGATATACTGCTGGGTGCCACAAAAAATCGACTGGTTATTACGTCTAGAAAAACAGTTTTTCATGGTTGGCAGGTCATACTTAGTGTAAATCCAGCATGATGGCATTAGGCACCTTCCTTGTGCAACGGGTTTGGACAGTAAGTGCAAGTGGTTCCATGTTAGCACTGTACGGCTTTTTCAATATCAAGAGGATCATGACTCTACAGTTACAACATGACCTATAAACCAATATCAGCAGATGATTGTTAATCAATTTAAGAGCCATATACTTTTATGTGAATACCAGTTATAAAATACAGTAGAGAGGATCTTTTATACAATTTATAATAGCACCGTGCTACCACTCCAGGTACATTTGTTATATTTATGTCAAACTACAGATTATCAATACATAATAGGATGTTTTTTTCAGTGAATGTAGAAATTCTGAAGGATCAAATTAAATTAAGATACTGCAAGATCTTCTGGGAAATGCACAAGCTACACTGCAATACATAAAGTTATTACCACCATTAATACACTCGTTAAAATCCATCAACATTATATATATTATTCTGAACTATGCCATTCTATTTAAAAAAAATGGCCTACTAAAGTAAATATGTGTGACTATCTACAGATCTGACAGTGTCTGTGGCTGGTCCACCCTTCCTCCTCTTCCCTCCATTCTTCCACACTGACCTCTCTCCGTCTCCTCCCACATGTAAAACTGGAAATGTCTTATTTTGTGACAATATTGTCGTATTATACTACTCTGATAATCCAAACAGCTATAATTCGTGTGACTCGCTTTTGGAGTAAAAATTTCAAAATATGCATACAAACTGTAAATACATTTCATGCCAGGTGGTCGATTACAGTTTTGCCATATATGGTGAGTGTGACTTTCCACTCAACTTGTGTTTAAGGTAGCTTGTCTGTGTGGAGAGTGGAGATGAAAGTTTTACTCCAAATAAAAACTCAATCATTCCCACAAGAGAGAAACATTCGACCGGTATTTAAATATTACATTTGTCTGAAGGGAGCAGGTTGGAGCCTTTCCCCACCCCTCTCTTACACGCGCACACACACACATGCACACACACACACAATTTGTTTCACTATCCCCGTGGGGGACACTTATTGACATGATGCTTTCCCTGGCCCTTACCCTAACCTTAACCATCACAATGAAACCTTAAACGTAATCTTCAAAATCCTGTCGGTACCCATAGGTAAGTCTCCGCCCGCCATAGTGGAAACTGCTTTTTGAGGGTGTCACTTGGTATCACACGTTCCCATGGGTTAGTGTGTATTCAGGTTAATATCCCCACTGGGATATAAATCCAAATCACACACACACACACACACACACATGAATAGCACATGATGCCTGCTCATTCTGTTTAAATGCCATGTCTTTGTGCCTTTTCCATGATACCCACACAAACCAACGGAAAAAAGAAATGGAAGTGGGATGTCTGTGCTCCTTATCTGGCTGTTTTGTTATGTTGTTGACCCCGTAGCGTGAGTGTGTATTTGTGGCCAGTTCCTGCAGGCCCTCACTGTCAAACCAGGCATGCGTGTTGGCTTGCCCACACCTATCTGCAGCATTGTCCATTCAATATGATTATCGCTGACCCACACCGCCTCCTGTCTCCGGGGCTCACATGAACCAGTACTTCCTCCAAGGAAGGAAATGTTCGTTACCCACGGGCCAGTGTCACACGACTCCACCGTGCAGACCCAAAAAGGCAAGTTTGACTGAAAAAATGCGTATGCAAACAAATGTTTTGTGCCGTCTCCCTGGATATATTTTCACTTTCACCCAGGAATCCAAACTATTCCAAGTTTATTCACACAGCGAGGCATAAATGTAATTCACTTTAAAAACTTAAGTTATCTCTTTATAGCTGTAACTTCTACCCTTCTCTCTTTTTCTTTGACACACACACACACACAATGACACATGCACAAACAGTTGGGCAGTGGGACTACGAGGGAGAGGGAGATCATTTGTCTCAATCTGCCGTGATGATAGTTTATCAGAGGCTGGAGGAGTGGAGTGGGAGCAGGTGGTGGAAGCGGGCTTTGTAAAGAGACCACAGTAATCAGATCTGCAGCTCAGCTCAGAGCTGGGGGAGCGCAGCGCAGCGCTGACCAACCAACCAAACAATTGCTCACGGTTAACTCTCCCCCACCTGGATCCCTGGCCGACCAATTAGACGCCGCGGACACTGGGCACACAGTCACTGTCTTCCACCTGGATCATCCAGGAGGTGGAGCTCCCTGCAGTCAGCCCTAAATGTGACTGACCAATTTAAGATAAGATAAGATAACTTTAAGTACATTATAGTGGACTCTACTTGGTCAAAAGAATGTATCCGTACAATTTATATTAATTTTCTGCCATTATTGGCATTTAATGCATCAGCCATTTCACTCTGAGTTGCTTCTTCTCACCTCTCTCATAGTCTGTCTCTCTCTCTCTCTCTCTCTCTCTCTGACCCATCCACTTGTGACAACAATAGATGGTCTTTCTCTCATTCATACAGTGTAGTGTATAGTAATAATGTGGTGGTTGCTATAGCAACCCGCTAGTCAGACGATCTCATTACTGGCCCTTAGACATTTCTTTCTCACTCACTCTCTAAGGAATTACCACTTTTCATTATGATTTCCCTCCCCTCTCTCCCGACAACCCCTCCTTCTTTATCTCTGTCTCCCCCTGTCTCCCTCATCCTTCCCCCTCAAAGGTCAGATGTCCTCCATGGTGGGGAGAGAGGAAATCTGTAAAAGCGTTGAGGTCTATTCAGTAACCCCCGTCCTCCCCCCTCCGATTGCACCCCACAATCATTCTGTTCCTTTCTATAGCGGCAAAGAAAGGAGCCAGAAAAGAAGGGAGCGAAGAGAAGAGCCTTGAGTCTGCTTTTCTTTAGAGCACATTTTAAAATCAGTTTCTTTTTTCTGCCCTTCTCTTTTCTCTCCTCAAAGCTTTCTTTTGTGTGGAAAATAGCTCCTTGAACTGATGGCGGAGTAGTGGTCTGTGTTGACTTTTTAAAAATGTTCCTGTCCACAGTCAACAGCCCATACATTCTCACGCACACACACACACACACACACACACACACACACGGAGTGTACAGTACTGTTAGCACACATAACACATAGGAATGTACATGGAAATTTGAGTTCATGCAGTCATTATGTGTACATATATCAATACAGTATATACATACAGAGCTTTGTCAAATATATTTATTCAACATTATATGTATGTATTTGAAGACCAAATTTGCATTGTTTTTACATGTATTTACATGTAATAGCTGCAAACGGATGCGTGGGATTTCCCCACCTTCGACTTGCAGAGGCCTGAAACTTGACTGTCATAAGAAATCCATTTATATTTGTTAAAGTTACCTCATCATTATGTGGTGAAGCAATTGAAAGTGCAGACTCATTTGAAATGTCTACTTACTAATTTAGCATTTACAGTAAATACTGGTTTAGACTCAGACAAAATCTGAGAATGTGACAGTTAGCCGCTAAACTGTAATGCAGTTAGAAGATATTGTGAGAAAGATAGTTCTTGCTGTAAGAATTGTGTTGTCATATTCCACTATACAACATGCAATTGTAGGACACTCATTTTTCAAATAGATATCAACATTGATGTCAGAGGCTAAAAAAGTCATGCTAATATCCGTAATGCACAGAATGCTCACCAAATACAAAATAAAAGCTCTGCATTAAATCCATTTCTTCCTCACAAAAAAAGTCTGCTGTGGTAGTAAAGAAGGCAGAGCCTGTCCTGCCTCTGACTTGATCTCTACTGTATCTCAAACTTTCACTTTTTCATTTCCAGCCTGCTACAAAGAGACATTGGAGAGTGGGCAGATCCATAAGCCCTATTGCTCCATCTTGCATTGATCCACATGGGGCTCTATTCAACTGCATTGGCCGCACAATTGATCCCGGCCTCTCTGCTGCGGTAAACATTTTACTCGGCTTGCCTCCATCCTGATCAATAGCCTTCTTTTAATAATGTATCTTATTGATCAGTTTGGCCCCTGAGTAAATTGATCAATTATTTTAATCTTTTTTTTCTTTGGTGCGGTGTCAAATGAGGGGCAAACTGCTGTGGGTTAAACGCTTTGGTTCTCTTGCTCTCTGTGCTACTGTTAAGAGTCTTCAAATAATCTTGCCCCCTTCAGAGGTGAGCAGCTCCAAATATGCTTGTCCATTAAATCACGTCATTGTTATAGAAATGTTAAAGAGGCAGGGATTATCAGTGTTTCAGAGCAATATGCAATCATTGTAGTTTTAGTTCTGTAAAGGACGTGATTAATCATTTCCTTTTCATTATGTAGTGTAAAAAGATAAAACATCTTTTGAACGTGATGTAAGGTGGTGTAGCTGCTGTGTTTTCTTTGTGACTGACTGCGTGCTGATCAGGCTGTATCTCTCCACCTTCATCCCCATGATGGATTTCAAGGGCACTGGTCATCAGCATTGGTGAGGGAAAGGCTCTCCACCCACCACATCATTACTAGTCCTAATTATCCTGGTAAGTCACCATTGGCGTGTGTGTGTGTGTGTGCGTGTGTGTGTGTGCGTGTGTCCTGATTTCACAGACACAAAAAGAGCTGTAAGAGCACACAGGAGCACACATGCATATATTCTTGGCACAGACACCAACATACACTGAATGCACAGACATAAAACAGCCGAGCGACGGATCAATAGGCGGCTTGTGTCCCTGACTTCAGGGAAGGCAGCAGAGAATGTATTTGAAATCCAAAGAGTTATCAGAGGGAAGAGAAAACCGGGAGGAGGTAAAGTCTTTGTTAGTTTGACCTTGCTGAGATTTATCTTCTGTGGAGATATTTTTGTAGATTGGCCCGGATAACACCGAGCAAGTTTAAAATGGAACAAAAGAATTGCAGCTACTCCAATACTTGATCGTTACGCTCATAAAGAAAGAAAAAAAAATCCCTTCCCCTCTCTTATGCTAATTCACACAAGCATAAACATATTCATTTCTGGCAGATTCTCTTTGATCTGCCCATGTTTCCAGCAGGATTTGCTGTCTCTGCTTTGCCTCCCGGCAGGTTAGGGAACAGAGGATTCCCATGGCAATCAGGAGCTGATCAGGTGTGGTGAGTGTCGCCATGTTGAGTGCTAGCTCATTAAAGTCTCATCTTCATAGTCCTCTACCCCCAATCTAAGATGACGTGACAGAGCCCCCAGCACTTTGAACAACCCCCCCTCATCGTCACCCCCTCCCTCCGCCACACTAGCCATACCAAAATGCTCTGATGATCATGTATCACCGGCATACGATGCCCCACTAGCGCTCGCTCGCTCTTCCAGAACACAGGTGTGAAGTATAAGCAGCGCAGAGCTGAAGTTTTTTTCTGTTATACAACGCTCGCTTTTTCAAGCTATTGTCATGCACCGTCCCAGTGGATGCACTTCGCTTCCCAGATCACGTTAAATGTCTGACAGCTGCTACGGACGTTAGCAAAGATATGAAACCATGCAAAGCTCCGAAAAAGAGGGTTTTCACGTGGTTTGCATTATTCGTGAAGTGACGTGAGGTTTTGCAAATCTAATAAACACAACTTTCAATTACAAATGTTCTATATCTAAAGATGAAGCAGTAACGAAATTGGTAAAAGCTGATTTACCCTGCAGTACACAGGCTGTAGATTTGTGTGTGTTTTTCACTGTGCTGGTGTGTGCTATTGTGTGTGTCTATAGAACGAGCGCTAATTGTAAAGGATGTGGCAGGTTAAGATAAGGTTATCTTGACGCAGTGAAACGTCTGAGAGAGAAGGCCAGAGCTTGCAGACGGAATTAGATTGATTAGAGGAGCCATATTTGGGCCACAGTGCTATTTCCAGATAGCCCTTGGTGAGCCTCATCCCCTGTGCCTGGCATGGCTCTACTTTCATCCTCACCCTCACCCCGGCTCTCTCCCTCTCTGACACTTCTGCTGTGCAGCAGGACAGCTGATAGTGCCACAGGCTGTCACTCACACGCTAACTGACTGGCCACTGCAGGGCTGAGATAGTCCCACAGAGTCCCCCTCTGACATCCACAGTGAGAAAAAAAAGAGAGAATAATAAAAACCAACAATGTATGCACCGTTGCAGGAGGGCAGTCCTTTCTCGCTGCAGTATTGTGACTTCTGATTGGACTCTAAGGGCTCAACATTCAATTCAGCTTAATGTTTAGTGGAGTGTAACTTAGCCCTTATAGTTTTTCATTTCCATTTTTCCATCTCCCTCGTTCTTAAGACCTCGGGTAAACTGATTCTTGCTACAACTCTGTGGTTTGAAGGAGGGAAAAAAAATCCTCATCTTATAGACTTCATTTTAGACGAGGATGTGGCGAGGAAGTCAATCCCAAAAAATCCAGCACTCAATTCCTGCCATCGGGATCCTCCATTAGCCAAGCATTAGAAACAAATTAACTCTTCTCAGTTGAATGACTTGTCAGAGGAAGTGTGGGAAAATCCTCTATTAGACAGGAGTTAAGTGCCTATTGGAAAGCTGGAGATGGAATCCTGCCTAATAAAGGAATAGTCAACCATTGGAACGTCGGCTGAATGGAGTAGAAGAAGTGCTAATTAAGAGAACAAAGTGTCGTCTTACAGGCTATAGTCCGTTAATGTGAGTTTTAGGGCTCATCTCACTGATTTCCTGAATATGACAAGCTTGTGTGTGATTGCGTATGAGTGCTCCGCGTATGAAAGCGAGTGATAAAATTTGTTTATTTCGGTCGGTGGTGACAGTGTGTAAACAGATAAATTATGAATCTTCAGTGCTCCCAGAGGCCACAGTTTTATAAGACGAGACTCATCTCCGAGTTTGACATGTCGTAAGCCATGCAATGAACACGCTGCTCCGAAACTATTTGGGGCGTTATGTCTCAGATGAGCCGGGCCAACTCCAACCGCAGCCCCGGTCTCCTTTGCTCCACAAGCGCTGAGCATTTTCCAATTTTCAAGCTGTGAAAAAGTGAGAGGGATGGCGAAACAGCGTCATGGACCGAGCCGGGCGGAGACTCAAAATAAACTCACGCAGGCTTGGCTAAGTACAGGCTCCATCTCTGTTTATCTTAGAGAGAGTGAGCTTGGGAGCCCAATGATGAAATCAAAAAAGGGAGGAAAAAATTAAACAGAGTTGAACAGGCCAGTGTATTTGGTTGGGGTTGCCATGGCGACTGAGTGCATGGTTGCAGATAAACAGCACGTTGAGTACTCGGGGAGGAATGCAGCCCTTCTGCCTGCGGTTTGGAGAGGAGGTTAACACTTCTCTTTCTCAACAGCTTCGCCACTCAACAACATATGGGACTGAGGGGGGAGCAGGAGAGGAGATTGCACTTTAATTGCGCACATCCCGGGATAAAAGGGAATGAGCAGGAATATTTGGAAAAAATGCTGAGAGAAAGGGAGCTATGTGTAATGGTCGATTGCATATTATGGCACAAGTTGTTTCAGTGTTTTCACTTAAAAATTGGAATCCGCGAAAGAAAAAATGGAGAGAAATTAAAAATGAGAACCAGAAAAGCGGCTATGGAAAACTACTGAGTGCATTTCTGGAGTTCTCAGAGTGAGGGAGCACTGAGAGAGACTTAAGGCTTGTGGATGGCCTTCTCCAGCACGGCAGATTACACGTGGAGCCAGCGATGAAATACGTGAAGTAACCTGTCATCATTCCTCATACAGCGCTGTGATCTGAAGGGGAAAAAAAGAAGCGATTTTTTCAAAATAAAAAGTTACAAGGGTGGGAAGAAGTTACGGATAAGCAGGTGGGGACGGTGCCCAGCAGAAAGAGAGAGGAGGAGAAAGGAGGAGATGGTAAGGAGAAGCCAATTTGGTGAGGGATGGTGGCTGTGGCTCGCTGATAAGACACTCTCCTTCTCAGCTCCCCTTGACAGAATGGGGAGGCCTTGTCTGTTGCCCCATTAGCAGCCATACCTACAAGGCCCTGTCTCTTCTACATGGCCAGCCCTCAATAGGCCCAGAAATGGAAAATGGCTACTTAACCAGTGATTACCTGATTGAAAGGTACCTGTCATGGGAGGGAAGGGGCTGGGGGAGAATAAAAAAGGGACATGTGGGGGAGGATAGGAGTGAGTGATTTTGGTCCTGTCTCTGCGGTGAGATGAACGTGTTGCGGTGAGATTAAACCAGGAGTGTGTGTTTATTAAAGCCATGTAGAGATGGGGGGTGAGAGAGAGATGAGGGAAGAGAATTATAGAGAATGTTCGAGGGGGGGTGGTACGGGGACTGGATGAAGCCAAAAAAACAAGCCTACCGATGCTGCTTTACCTCTCTGGATAACTTTGTAGTTTTTGCCTTCTTTCCTAATATTTTATTTACTGCATCCAGGTAGCTTGTTAGCGTTTTTATGCAAAGCTGGTTGAGAAGTCCACAAATCATACGGAGAGTGGAACTGCCATGCTAAGCTGCAGTCGCTCCTAATCACAAAAACAATTCTCCTGGTATTACTGTTAATCAGAGCGCTGCTCCATCACTGCGGAGCATTCATCTGTAGTTTCTTTTCCTGCATAATGGCTGCTTTTATTCTCTTCTCTAATTGCTTGTCGTATCTGTCCCTCCGGCTCTTTGTTTCCAGGAGTCGCTCTTATCACCCTGCTCTGCCGCCATCCACCAGTGTCACGCGCGGCACAATACTTCTGCACAGGTCTTTTTTGCGAGGGATGCCCTAAGCCGCAGCATTTTTTAATGGTCCCCGTAGGCCTGGCCCACAGTGCCATATGAGTGGGTTTATGGAAGCTATTATTAGTGTTTACTCACTGGCACTTACTGGGTCGACAAGCGTCCTGTGCCTCTCCATGTGCAGCGAGGCACTGCAGCCCTGACTTCTGATTTTAATGTTATGGGTAACGTTATGGCTCTGTCTCTTTGCTCAATCGTTAACTCTGTGACCATTTTATGGGGTATTAATTGAGTTGTAATTTTGACTCAATGAAACCATGTAAGAGTTTAATGCCATTTTAACTCGGGATCTAATTGAAAACAGGCACTAAGCTCTCACGCTCGACACAATGTCCAGCATGACGGAGAGTAGCTGTTTTTAAAGTTCTGTGCGCTATTTATTCTCCCTGCACCACATTCTGCATTTAAAATGCATTGAGTCCTTTTAACAAAACATAAACATAAAGACAGTTAAGACGTGCACACATGCACGCACACATGCACACATGCACACAGCGAGAGAGTAAGAGGCTTGGATGGCGCTCTAGACTGATCACATTACCTCATCTCACATGTATTTCAGAGGCCCGAAACCTGATATGCATGCAATTGTTATTTTAAATCACCGTCTGGGAAAGCTGGACCCGAGGTCTACGGAGTCACTAACTCAGAGGGCGAGCGGGTGGGGGGGGGTGTTTTGAAGAAAGGGGGGTACAGAGACAGGATAGGCCACAGGGGCAGGTGTTACATTGAGAACTGACAAGTTTAGGACAGGGGGGGGGCAGTTTCACTGAGGCAAGGAAAATGTCTTAATGATTAAAAACAATCAATTATCTTTTCACTCATACTCATGTCTGCAGCATCGTCAGGCGTTGTTTTGAATTAGGGACGACTGTATTAACTGAAGACTCCAATGCAGTTAGAGAAATAACCCCATGTTTGTTAGGCCCTTGATTAAATTGCTAACGGTGTGCGGTGAAGTGATCAGGCAATTTCTCTCCTCTCTCTTTCCCTTTCCCTCTCTCTTTCTCTCTCATCTGACTCCTTATCTCTTGTATCCCTTCTCTCTATCATCTGTCCCAATCTTTGTCCGCATTCGCACCTGCAAGGTTAATGTGTATGTGAAGGCAGAGAATATTGCACGGGGCTGACTTCGGATCCATAAGAATATATTTCACCTCTCCGGGCTGCACAGGCACCATGCCAGAGGCCAGTGGATAACTGCTCCTTCCCTCCTATCTGCAGCCCAGGTTAATTAAAGTTCCTCATCCCCCCTTAAAGTATGCTTTTAAACAGAGTGCTATGTGTCATTGGATTGTATTTTAGTCCTTTTAATGATGGACTCATTGTGTCTGCGCACGTGGGTGTAACCGGATGGACATGCTGAGCATTTTAGATCATCACTTGGTGCACACACACGATGCGTGCATGCCTAGTTTGATACTTTAAAATTTGGCTATCTTGCACAAAACGACATGTGTTGCTCCATAATGTAATATATTCGCAGCAGTAGCACTATGTAGTAGTCTACATAGCCTTAAGGGAGTGATTGCTATCAGTTATCCCACCCACATAAAGAAGTTGACATTGCATCACCTGCATAATGAATTCACCAGGCACTGATTTGGTTTCAAGTAACCCTACACCAGCGGCCAAATGGGAAATACTGTAAAAGAAGAGACCGGGGGTGAATGCAGGAGCTCCACTCGTGGATCTCTCTCTTGAACAAGCCACTAAGCCACAGGCCCTCACATTCCTGTAAAATGATGTGTAATACTTTGAATCTACAGAGTTTAGAGTGAGCGGAGCGGGCTGCCTGCCGGTGGACTTGGATGAGGGAATCTGACTCACGCTTAGGCAACTTTAGCTCTCGACTTTCAGTGTAAAGTGTTAATGAGCGGACATGAAAAAATGCCTAGGGGAGAGTTAGACTGGCACACACACACACTCGCACATAGAATGACACACATGCATGCAGACATACACAAACTCTCAAAATGTCCTAAATGTTTCTAACACATAATCATATAAATGTGCATAGAGTCACATGAACTACATGTGAATAACTATAACCATAATCTCTATATGAACAGATTCTATATGTTATATAAGAATCTGTAGAGACAAGATTTTGGAACCGCAAGTTTGACCAATCACGTTCAAGCAGGCTTTGGTGTGGAGAGCAAACACATTGACCGAAATGCATCAGCTATCAGCCTTTTGATTTATCTCTATTCATTTACGAGCCAAAATGTCATCTGGACCTAAAATATTCACAAAAAATGCTGTTTGTGTTTTGTGTGAAGAAACTTTTGACTCGTGTATTAAAAGAAACTAGTTGGACTATAAACAGTGTTCAGTGAACAGCTGGACACCCGTTGTCTAAACCAGAAACCTCAAAATATTTGCGGCCAGTGGCTGGTTCATTGTCGCCAATAGGCTCAGAGATTGCTGTAAGCAAATGTAAGTCAATAAACATACATATACTCTTATAATCACACTCATTAATGCACCCATGCATGCTGCGTATGGCGTGTGAAATTATGCTCTTAGACAAACAAAAACACACATTTGTTGTATGGACGACTGTGTTGATAATTTAGTTTTTCAGGGCAGCATAAAAAGAAACTGTCTGTGACCTTCTCTTTTTTTTTACACTCTCATCTACTTGTCTTTAATTTCTCCTTCTCTTCCTCTTCCATCCCATTGACTCTTTCCAGATCACTGAACTGTGGCAGCTGTAGTAGGACTGTACTTAGTGTAGAATCCGTATATAAAATCCATAAGCATTAAACTTTATTTCATTATTTACTTTATAGGAATCATTGAAACAGGCAAATAGCTTCTACGAGGAAACCGAAGTTTCTCTAAAGTCTCCCTGTCTGTTTTGCTGTATTGTCAGTTTCACTCACTTTTTTTCCCTCCCTCTTTCTCTCTCTCCCCCTCCCTCCTTTCCTCGTGTGATTTATTGGATGATGATCTCTTCTCTTCCTCTTGAGGGTGAGCGTGTGCTTTGGGCATCCAGCCAGCAGGACCTGCTTTAATTGATGTCAGTAATCTGGTCACCTTGAGAGATAGTTAAAAGGGCAAATCTCTATTAGCTTTAGTTTATGGTGAGCAAATTAATACACACACACACACACACACACACACACACACGCACACACACACACACACAGTCTCCAAAGACAATGTGTGAAATGCTGCATAGGATGTGGAATGTATGTGAATGTAACACATACTGCAGATATTAGCGACAATTCTCAGAGCGCTAATCTTGTCAACTGCCGTTTGCTGTGAGTAAACATGAAAGTGTAGTCTCTCTGCCGAAGCCCCTGTTCCCTTAAATGGTGTAAGAAATACATTATGACTAGTGTGGAGCCAAGATAAGTTATTTCTGGTTGGATAAGCACAAGAGGATCTGAGGGAGCCAAAAGAATCTACATTAAGGAGAGATATCTGTTAATTAAATCTGTCCCTGCCTGATCTCTATCTGTAACATGTAACTTACACCGCTACACACACACACACACACACACACACACACACACACACACACACACACACACACACACACACACACACACAACTTAAAATCCCACACTTCTCTTTCTATCATTACATTTTCTACTGCAGACTGGGGGAGAAAACACATTTCCTAACATAAAAGAACTACAGGGTGGCACAGTATATTTTCTCATAGGTGATATTGTCACTTTTTCTTTATAGTCCCATAATACCTAACACCATAGCCTTTATTCCCATATTATATGCATAAAGGCTAATGATCCTGCTGCTGGAGAACCAGGCCTCTCAGTCGCCTTTCATATGGTGTTTTCTCAGTCCGCGCTGTGAGGAAGAAGTGGAGGCATTTTCATTAACATTAAAATGATGTAATAAGTAAAAAACAACTAATTATTTTAGGTCTGTCATCTACATGTACACCATGCCAACATGTTTCGTGAGGCTTTCTGCTGCCTCACTTTTGTTTTTGCGTGTTCGGTTTCTCCATCTTTTTGTCCTCGTTGGATTCGTGTGTTTTTCTTCTTCTACATTTTCTTGTTCTCCACTCAAATGTCCTGGGACTCCGTCTGGTTATTCCCGAGAAGGACACGGGCTCGGAGGTGACGGGGGCGGGGGCGGGGTGAAGACTTTTGGGTGTATGTGGACCAGATGTCTGGGCTTTCACGAGGCTGGGGAGGGCAGTGGGGATGAGGACAGCAGAGAAGTGGGGTGGTGGTGGGGTGGGGGTACATGACTGTTCTCAATTACCCTGATCAATGGAAGTGGGGGAGGAAGGGGGGACTCACCACTGTAAAGAAAGGACACAGATTGTTAAAATGAGACAAAAGAGAGTTGGGGAGAGATTGTTTAAAGGATGTGTGTGTGTGTGTGTGTGTGTGTGTGTGTGGATATTACTTTTGCCATAACGTTATGTTTTAGAGTTTAGAGTTTTTAGCCTCACTGAAAGTCTGTAGAGGTAATTATGACAATAGTATTTTTTTTGATAGGATTCCAAAGATTACGATGAAAATGGACAAAAACCTCATTGGATGCTGTGTTAAAGATGAAGCCTCTTTTCAGATTATGTTCACCGTAATGTGTCTGATAGATTGCAGTTGTTTTCATGCTTGGAGCTTTGAAGCCTGCGTGTGCTACAAATAGCGGTTTGTGCAAAGTAAAGGTATTTCATTAGAGCGATGTAGGAAAGCAATAACGATCATTTGATTTGCTTCTATAGACCATTATTTCATTAGTGTGTCTTCAACAACGATAAAAGATCCCCAACTACAGCGTGGTCGAGCTCAATCTGAGGCCCCAGCAGATCAAGTGGTAGCTCTGCTCTGTGTTTTAATTAGGATTAGATGTCCTCTTTAAAGGATTCCTTCTCTGAAGCCCTTCCCATTTAGGGCCCTATAGGGTTACACAAGATTAAAAGCACTTTTCCATCTTTACCCTCTGATACATCTTTGAAATTGTGCTGGGTTCCCCGTCTCTGGAACACTTTATCTCCCCCCTAAGAAGGACTAAGGGGTGAGAGGAGGGGTGAGGCGAGGTATGTGAGGCTTTTCCTTCCTTTGCTGTGCCTTTTCTTTTTTCGCCTCATTTGCTTTGTATGTACTTTTACATTTAGTGACTACAAGGTAGAAGTTTAGCTGTGTTTTTTTTTCTCATTCATATCACTTTGATCTGATGCGAGCGAGTCTCACGTTTCACTCTCTAACTTTACTGTGTCCTCCATGTTAGATACTACATGCCTGTGTCCAATCACGGAGATCTTCCCCCCGTGACCCCTGACCTTTACTCCTGTGAGTAGAGAAAGAGAAAGGCATTGGTTTCAGCAGAGGGAGGGGTTCAGGGCGGCTGTCTCTAGCAGAAGACTGCTCCCCCACCCGCCCTCTCCCTCCTTACATTTTCTTTTCTTCTTCTGGAAACCAACTTTATTCTAAACACTTGAAAATCCTCCACATGTGCAAGCAATTAGGTTTCACGACTTGCTCTGGATGAGAAAGACCCACAGACACACACACGCACACATACGCAGCTCGACCGAACACTGAATGAACACACACCCATTCCAAACACACAGGTACACACATTTGGATGCAGATAGAGGTTTTTACTATGAATATACTGCACAAAATAGATCGAGAAACATCCCATCATTTATTCACCTCAGCATGACTCACATTTTACATTTAACACTGTTAGAGATGTTTGTTGCTTCTCGTCCGTGCCAATCTTTGTGCACATTCCCATGTAAAATGCTTACGCTACCATCTAATTCTTAAAAAAAACATTTGCTTCTTTACATTTCGTGAAGTGTCAGTAAGGTTCAGCATTCGCATCTGAAACTATCCAGTTTAATAAAACAACAACAATGAAGAAAACAGTCATAGGTTAAACAGAACTGTTTTGTATTAGTTCCAGTGGAAAACGTCCAATGAGATTGTGTTTGCAGGGAAGCAGAAAGAGTTTGCTGCACGTCTTCTGGCATCGTTGAAGCAGAAAAGCAAGGCTGTTGTTGTTTTTTGGCTCTTGACCCTCCTAACTAAGGAATCCATGTTGACTGCTATATTAATAAATAAAGATTTAGTCTTAATATGCACTTGCTAAGACAATATGTATTATCAATCTTCCTACATCTATTTTGTGAAGAATAAGCTGTTGTTCAGGTTGTTCAACAAGTTATCTGTGTGTTTTGGGTTCAAGTTAGGTTTACGTCAAACCCAAACACCGGAACAGTCTCCGGGTCATTATACAAGTACAGTAATTGTACCCTGAGCCATTTCTTTTGACTACCGGAGCCCAAAAAATCCACTGACACATCCAGTTGCATAAGCATGAAACACTTCTTACCCCAAGAATTTACTGGATGAACAAAACACAAGCTGGTGGAAAATGCTCTGCTGCAATAGGAAAGGCTGCAACATTTCTTTTTTAATCCTGCCCACCGCCTGATGCACAACTGGCCCACATGACAGCAGCGTACAGCCTCAAGCAATTTCATTTCCATGTTGTACTTGTTTGGTCACAGTTTATAAACAGAAAAACCTTTTCAGTCATAGTTCCTGGGTTAGAATGGATATAAGAGGATTTCGTTTTTCAGACCTATGTTTTAATTGGTGTATAATCACCTGAAACAAAAATTGTTATAGTGTTGTTCACTTAGAATGAGCCCTTTATACATTCATTGGGAGAGAGTTCTGTTCAATGGAGTCTGGTATGTTGCACCACCATGCTTCTACATGAGCCTGAAACCAGCATGGTGCCCGTAAAGCCTTTCGCATTTTTGCCATGAAAGCCATTGTAGATTCTCTTACATGCTTGGAAGGGGAGGGGGGTTGACATGATGGCTCCCCAGAAGTTAAGCCAAACTATCTTTATCACCACCTAGTGGCTGGCTGCAGGATAGGCCACAAATCCCGCCTCCTCCATGTCAGTTAGGTAGTTCTTGTCACGATGATGTTTGTTAACTTTCAAATTTTTCTGTAAAGTTTGGTTTTTAATGAGATATTTGATGCTATAAAAACAATGTGAAATGAAAAACATTTGATAACCAGGCTTTGTTATGACTGTTTTGTTGCAAGCAATCAGACCCATTTGTAGCTACTTGGCCATTAGCGAGCCATTAGCAACAATTTAGTTAAGTAGGTAACAGTGATCTATATACAGAGGACTAATTCGGTAAGCAGCCGTCAACTGGACATGTGGGGGCTTTGGGCTAATTGTTGTAACTGTTGTATGGCTGTGGGGTTGTACTTTACCAAAATGACCAGTTGACCAGGTGGGCGAAATGATCGTCAGACTGGCGGTCGCTGCTTTCACTCTTAATAACACTTTTCTGGAAATGGATTTCTGAATCTTTTTGTCTGAGCAGATTATGTCTGTGTTTGATGATGAGTGTGACATGTCACCTTATCAAGGCTAAATGGCTAAAGATTCACTGAGGTAACATTGGTCTGATGTGGATAATCATTACATTAATGACGCACACTCACATGGAGGGTAATTTAAAAGCAATTATGGGATCAGTAACCTTTTTAATCCAATCATCACCTAGAGTAGGCCCTGTGTGTCATGCTGTATCACCTGAACCTGTGGCAAATGGAAACATTAATAAAATGTTAATCAATCACGGAGAGGGGGACTAATCTGGCAGGTAGGTCAGATAGAGTTAACATATTGATAGAGGAGCAGAGCTGCAGGTATGAAGGAGATCCTGCTGAAATATTACATTACACGCATCTGCCCAGGCAGATTTTACTTTGAGTTTATTTCAATATACCTTACACACCAAAAAGTGGCATACACATAAAGAGTAGCACAGATACACAATCACACATTCGCATGCATGCACAGTCAAACATAGGCCGCCAGTTTTGTCATAAGATGCTGTTTTCCAGCTGTTTAAACCACGGCTCAAATTAGCTGCTCAGCCATTGGAAGGAAAGTCAGACAGGATACCAGTAATTACTGTCTGATTGGTGGAGTGGCTGCAATTAGCAAGTTTGAGTCTCGAAGATTTTGCATACATATAAAAAGATGCGTGATGGAAGGTGAGGTTACTGTAAATGATGCTATATATACTTCAGTGGTCCGCCCAAGCAGCTACGGTACATGAAAGATGTTGGAAAACTGTTATCTATCATATCTGAAAGCAAAAAATGATATAAATATGAAAAAAACAAATCTACGAGGCAGGGCAGTGAGAGTCCAAGTGTCGTATGCTACAATCAAGTTACACGTCACAACCAAATCAGAGCCAAACATGAAGCAGATATTCGAAAGCGTGTGGAGGAATCTATTTGCTCCCTGTACATGTATCTGTGCGCTCCCACCCCAGCAGCACCGAGGAGAGTCTCAGCAGTGGTCCTCCCTTATCATAGCACATTTAACAGGGGGCTAATCCAATCAGGTGGGATAACAGGGTTGCTCTCTCTGAGTCGAGGAGGATCAGGCGGGTGCTCCTCTGCTTCCCATTAGTGTGTGTCCCTCCAGCCGGGCCTATCCTAATCCCATTTCCCCATCTAAAGCCTTAACCCAAACAAGCACACAGGACAATAATCTCCGGTCACACTCCTGTCGGCTGCCCCGGGCCTCCTGATGCTGCTAATGGACGGCGAGCCTGGGAGATGCCAAGAAACTGCAAGGGGGGACTAGATGCGGTTCCTTCAGCCAAGGAACCACAACAACCACAGCCTTTTCTTTGTTTACCGCTGCTCTATAGTTTTGCTCCTTTCGTCTTTAGTAGTATTGGTTGTCTATAGCAGATTTGCGCTTCCACTGAACCACCAAACCACTTCAACCACAGGGAAAACCGGCTCTTTGCGGAGATCATTTTTCAATTGACCGTGTCAATAGCATTGTTTCATAACGACTGTTGTTCAAAACTAATTTGATCGTATTCACATAATAAGCCTTAAAACTACATTAGGAAGTTTAAAGTTTTGTGGCATCGTCAGGAAAGTCATTCAGGTTTTTTTCAGACAAAGGAAAAGAGACAGAGAGAGAGAGAGACGGAGAGAGACGGAGAGAAAATGAGAGAGAGAGTTTTTGGCTCTGTATCCCCGTCTCTCTGTCCCTGTTGACGGCACATGTGCCCCAGATGCAGGGTCCTGATCCAAACCCATGCTCATCCAGACGCCACCCCGAGTGTCTCAGATCACATACACGCTCTCCAAGGACCTTGGAAAAAACAACCTCATCCACATTTCTCATTTCTTTTGGTTTCCATAAGAAAAATGTAACCCCAGCTTCCTAATGAATTCCAACTGAAATATGGTTGGTGCAACAGCATCCACCTCAAACAAGGCTCAGTTTATGTTCCATATGGAAGATATTAGTTTCCCCTTATGCCATTGTACAAATTTCATCATTGCATGTTATTTTTCGAGAATAAGATGGGAAAATTCCTCAGAATTAGAAAATAAATAACGTGTCACTTTTATTTTTTTATATATTTGCTGCCCACTTTTCAAAGACCTCAAAGAAAGACTATTTGCCTTCTTCATTGATCTTTAGCTGTTTTCTTTATCCACCCCCACTTCAGTATCTGCAGTTGACTGGATAAGTGAATAGTGAAGGTGCTCTCTGTGTTGTGCTCTTTGTCTGTGTCTACACAGCTGGCAGCTGTGCTAAATCACAGCTATTAGACTAAATCAATTATGAGGCAGATTTTTCTCCCTGTTGACAGAGCTTCCACCTGAATCCAAGGGATGTTCAAAATATGTCGTCGAAGGAGGAATTATGTTTTTTTAACAAGTTGAACTTTATGGAAACTAAGTAGACCAATCAGATTTTTTTCCCAGTCGTCATTATGTGACCTTAATGTGTGCTCAGGGGAACTTTTGAGGCAGCACAATTTCATACAACATAATGGTAAGCACGCAAGTAAGCTTAGATATGTCCTAACTTAAGTGGAAACTTCACAAGTATCCCAGGGCTTCACAAATCCACTCCATTAACATACAGGCACAAGATGGAAATGAGGGATGCACACTGGAAGTAAATAACAGGACGAACTAGTGTGATCTGGTGAGTTTAGTTTAGTCAGAGGCTAAACTCAACACAAACACTCAAGCACATGCTTACAGAAACAGTTGGTATTTCCAAATAAACACAAATAGACTAGCAGTGAAGAGATAAAGATCCACTTCATTCATATCAAAATAGGTAATTGTTTTAGTGGAGACCATTAGTCATGTATCTGATCAAAGAGGGTCTTTGCCAATGGATATGATTGGTTATAAAGCTGAGAATGTTTGACTCATTAACAGCCTCTTGTTTACTTGAGCTGTCTACTTTCATACAACAAGTGAAAGCTCACAACTGGCTTGTGCGAGCTCATGTACTGGTAAGGTTGAGCCATTGGTACCATTTGCATCTGAAGATTCTTGTAGCACTAGCAACCATTGATTCTGTCACAATATCCAAACTGTTGCTCACTGAGCTTTAATTAAAAATAGGAATGTAGTTCTAGCACAAATAGAGATTATTTTTAAAACGCACCAATTTATTCACCAACAACTGCTTCAATTATCAAACAGTTAGAACTCTGTCCATCCACATGCAAACCAGTTTAAAGACTGTGTACAGCTTACACCTTGCTCCATCAATCAAGTGGTTAAGCTTATGGATGGTTTCGGGCCATTGAGTCTGACAGGTGGTTTTGTAAAAAGCTGTATAGCAACGCTGCATTGAAACTTGGCTTTGACTGACCAGTAAACCTCTGGAGGCCTGGAACATGCTTGCACTCATGAACACCCTGAACTACAGAGAGAGAGCTGGTAAACAGAGAGACACAGATGGTAAAAACTTTATGGTTTTTGTGATGGTCCACTGATGTGAGTCTAGTATGACACTGGGTTATAAACAGCTTTGAGATAAATGCTAACATCAGCATGCAAAGTATTGCAGCTACAGTACTTGTCTCATCCCTTGTACAAAGAAATACAAAACCTTTTTTAAACTAAAATCTCTTTCCATCACCTGGCAAGTTTACCCCAGTACAAAGCAGTTTCTGGTAGTTTGCTGGAAATTAAGTGCCAGAAGTTACTAAATGGATCTAATTTTTGAATATGATTAATTGTGTCAAAACAAACTGTCTGAGTAGATTGAAACTTCCAAGTGCCAATCTGCAGTTCCTCTTCCTCAGGCCAATAGAACACACACAATTGACTAAATGTGCAGAACAGGCTTTCCATGTGTGATTTTTCTCACAGAGGCTTTGTTGTTATGAACTAGCATACTTACGAATAGAGAGAAGAAACAGAACCTTTTCTCTTCCTCCACCCCTGATGTTACAACAAGTGATACGCGTGTGGGTTAACTAGTGGGTTGTGTTTGTCATAGATACTCTTATTTGATTGCATGTAAAGTAACTTATGGAAACTCATCAGTTTCTGGCAAAACAAACCTTTGTTGTTACCTATTTGCCTCGGGTAACTAACATTATTATACAGGCAGCTTGGCATAGCAGGTAGTTTGACTTGGCTTGTTACCTCAGGGAAAACTTCACTCATAGCTGTGGGTGAGTTATTATTGACTTTCCAATGATGCTAATACAAGTTTCACATCCAGTTTTTCTGAAGCCAGTGAACTAGAGCATCTGTTCTTATGCTGACAATTTGTCTTGGCTGAACATCAGATGGACAGGAAGCCGTGCGATTGTTGTCAAATATCACTCCAATAGAAATACCCATCAAACGCAGTGGCAATGCTAGAGTATTACTGGTCTAACAGTCTAACATCTTTGCTCTTCCATCTTGGTTGATTGGAGACACATTTTCACAATATTTCTTCTTTCTTCTTCTTATAAACATGATCAGTTGTTTATTTTCTTTCCGGCTGTGTTGTCAAATTTTCAAGTATTGTTTTTGTCGAAATGTTTCAGAAGTAAATGGTTTGTATTTATATAGTGCTTTTCTAGTCTTGATGACCACTCAAAGCTCTTTACAGTACAGTTTTTTCACACACACACATTCATACAGTGCATCTATTAGCAGCACTTTGTTGTTCTGTGAGGGGCATCTTGCCCAAGGACACTTCGGCATGCAGATGGGGAAGACTGGGGATCGAACTGACCTTCAGGTTGGAGGACGACCGCTCTACCCCTCAGCCACTGCCGCCCCTAAGTCTTGTCTTGATATATAGTTTAAAGATGTTCTGAATCCGATACCTGGACTTTGCGTATTGTGAGATACTGAGTACCAATCCGATAACAACTTGAATAACGTATATTAACAGCTGTATGGTCCTAACCCTGTAGGGATGTGGTGATTGCTATCATTGGTGTAGGACCTGGTTTAGGTTAAACCCTTTAAAAAGCAAATACATATAGAGAAATAGAGATAATAAAATAAATTTTATTATGCAGTATATCCATGCTAAATAATATGTCTTTTTGCTGTATATCTTACAAGCTGTGTAAGCCCATTACATCATGAGGCTAATAGATGTACCTAAGCAATCAGCTGGTATTTCCTTATCACTTTTGCCTACTCCAGATTTTAAAGTAAAACTGAAAGCTTGAAACAACTTTTTATCATTCCTGTGTCCCCTGGAGTAACTTTTAAATGTTTTGAGAATAACTTGATCTTCTGTATGAACGTGCTGCTGCGTTACAAAGACATTTTAGTTTTACCTCTGCCAAGGAGGTTATGTTTTCACACCTGTCCATTTGTTGTTTGGTTTGTTTATTTGTCAGCAGGATTACGAACAAATTACTTAACAGATTTCCATGAACCTCGGTAAAAGGATGGGACATGGGCAAATAAAGAACCCATTCAATGTTGATGCAGATCCAAATGAAGGCGTAGATCTAGTTTTTTTAAAATCACTTTCTTTACAAGGCTAGGTAGGGTAATTTAAAAATATCTATGCTACCGAAAAACTTGTGAAAAACTTAGTATAACTACCAACACTTTTTATCCTGAGCTTTATTAATGGTTATTTTCAGTAAGTGCGATTAGATATATCAAACATCTATTATTTATAATCTGTATATGAAATAAGTTTTGGCATTTCGTGGTTGGAAAGTCTCATCATCTCCAACTGTTGAGGAACTGGTTTTTGCCAACAGACCAGTGTGGGGCCTGTGGATCAATTTCCTGATGCTCCCCTTTAAAAATATACACAGAGGTCTCTAAGGAGGCGGCACTGTATGCATGAGGGCAGAGAGAGAAAACGATGGGGGGTGGATGGTGGATGAGAAGTTTGGCCCTAGAAGTCTCCACCTGGTGGGGTGGTTGAGGGCCATCAAGGAGCCCCCTCAGTACACAAAGCCCGCCTTGTGTGAGATAAGCGGCGGGCACTGGGAGGGCCCTACGGCACTATTTTCACAATCAGAGCCAGTTTGTTTTCTTAAGGCCTCAGAGCCGGAGCCTGTCAGGAGAACAGCATGCTGGCAGGGCTGGAGATTGTGTTGGGTAGCACCGGAGAAAGGGGGTCTCCTCCAGGGTGGGCCAGGGGTTTCGGGGGCTCTTCGACATTTGCCTTTTATTTGACTATATATGTTTACTTAAGTGATCCCTTACGAGACAGATTTCCAAGTACATATTTTTAGGTTAAACATTTACCTGATGGTTCAGTGTATAAACCCTTACCCTGGGCTGTAATAACAAAACAAAAAAACAGCAACTTTTTGTGTTAATGCTGGTATTATAACAAAATAATATGTGGAAATATTTATAGTCAATATATCTGTGTAATGACTAAGCATGAAATACTAATCTCTGTAGCAATAACTTCAGCGCTACTGCTGCATTAACTGTATGGAGTTTTGCGTCAAAAGTGTATTTTTGAGCACGTAGGTTAATGCTTCACTAGATTCTGTTCACATATTCATCTATCCTCCTCCGAACTCCACTGCTACTATTTCTGCATCCCTTTTTTTTCTTTCGGCAATAAAATTGTGGTGTATTATTATGACTGTTTATATTGAAAAGCCACAGTGTAAAAGACTCAGAGTTATAAGAATGTTTTCTTGGTAAAGACTATCCAGAAAATGATACTAAAATTTAATTAGAAACAGTTGCCTTACTGTTGTGAAGATGAGATGCCGAGAGCAAATATCGTTAGCCGACTAGTTTTATCCAGATTTAGGAGGAAGAGAGATTTATCACAGAAAATGTGGCTACAGTTAAGAAGCCGCATTATGAAGCCATTCCTGTAAATATTTTGAGTGCTTATCTGATGTTAGGTTAATTTCTCATTAGGTCGTAGTCGTGTATAATGAGTGCTCCGAGCCTTGTGTTGGGATTATTTAAAAGTAGCTTCTCTGCAGGCAGGTTTCACGATTTTCTCCCCGTTCCACAGTGTGTCTTGGCCCAATGGAGGCGGCTGGCTGCCAGGACTCCTCTCAGCTCGCTCCCTGAAGACCCCTGGCTCCACAGAAACAGGAAATGGTAATAGTATTGCACTGCTTTCCCTCCCCCTATCTGTATCCCCAATTCTCTCCCTCTCTCTGTCTGAATTAACAAAAAAGGAGAAAAAACAGACATGTAATAACATGTATGTGTGGAAAAATGGACCCAGACCATAAAACACAGCAAAGGTACATATTGAGTTTTTACACTTACTTCAGTCCATGTAGGAAAAAGCATTTGGTACATGCTATATAATAATTCATCAGTTACAGACTGTATAGTTTAAGAAAAGCTTGTATTTACCCAGTAGTTTTCATCACCAGAATTGGAATAATCAGATTTGATTGTTTTTGCCTTTAGACATTGCAGTTGATTGGAAAGTTGTTTGAGAGTCACTGGTTTTGTCACTGCTAACTTAGCACATTGTATTTAGTCTGTTCTCAGTGCCAGTTAATCAGTTATGAGGGATTTCTATCATGATTATACGAGACAAATAAAAGTTACTATGTGAAACCCTCCAGTCTTCTGCCGCCTAAACAGAGGGTCAGTGGTGTCTGTTTTGACTACAGGCTGTGTCGTCTCTCCACAGGTGGATGACCCCCACCCACCCAACAGCCCCCACCCCTCAGCCTCCAAGTGTTTATGAGTCACTTCACCCCTGGCCAAGCATGTGGTGAAGCCACCCAGCTCCAGTCATATCAATGGGAACTGCTAACTAGCCCCCTAGGACACTGCCAGGTTTTTATAGTAAATCGTGGAGCAAAACCACAATTGACTAAAAAGAGATAGGCTCGCTCTGACTTCATAGCATTTTGTGGTCGACATTTCCCTTTGAGTTCTTTTTCCTTCAGAGTTCTTTCCCTTCTCTTTCCCCCCCTTTCATCTTAATTTAAAATGCAGCTGGATCCACCATTCCTCCTAATAGTTTTCTTTGTTTCAGCCCTTTAAAAACTGTGGTCTATCATTTCTGTCCTCCGTTGGAAGATTTATTTTTTCACCCGAGCCTTAATGTGTTCAAGAAGTCCCAAAGTTAGCTGCTGTAATGGTGCAGTCACAAAAAATAGTTTGTCCTACAGCACCATTCTGTAGGTGGTTGTCCACACCTATGTAACTAAATATGATCGCCATGCTCCTTTTTTCTTTTCGAGGGGTTGCAGTGAAGGCACAAGATGACCCCCGTGGAGCACAGATGTGGAAAACTCAAGCCAAAAGCACCAGTGCTCTATGCCAAAATACAACCATAAAAATCTGCCTGCAATAAGTAACCATGAAACCAAAATGCCTCTTTTCCTATAACAGAACTGTGGGATCTGTCCATCAAGCGTGAACCTGAGTTACACAGGGGAACTCGAGGGGAGTGCTGAGGCCTGATTGGGTGGAAAACCATCTGGGAGGGTGAGTTTATACTGGACAAAGAAATCTACACACCAAAGTCATAAAACATAGTTTATCCTTACACATACGGTACATACTTACAGGAACCTTTGGTTTTGTGAGGTGTACAGGTGCTATCTGTAAATACAGATACAGTGCATAACTGTAACCATTCCTCATTCCACACAGTCTGATATCCAATTTTTGGCATTCCAAACCACGTAAGAGCAGGGCAAAGTGTTGCTGCCAAGGGTTTCTTAGCCCAGTGCCCAACTCCAGCTCTCAGCCTGGGCAGAGGAGGGCAAAGTACTGGGCGTCTGTTCTCGTTCCCAGGATTGGATTCACTGTGCTGCACTTTACCCCCGCGGCTTCTTTCAAAATGCCTGTTAGCTGCTTGGCAGAACTGCCAGAGTCTTCATTTTCGCCTTATGTCTTTTCAACACAGTGATGGATCAGAGAAAATTCCTGCTTGCAATTGTGTGCATATGTTGATATACACAGTAATGCAATGTATCATTGTCTCTTTTTCATAGGACTGTTTATGCTGTGTTTAATTATTCTGATGTCTGCGATGGAAATCAAAGGCGCAATATGGAAAGTGATATTGAATGTAACTCCTAATACAGATTGATTGTAAAGTGTGGTACCACAAAGTGGATTGCTAAGATGATGGCCTTTCAAAAATCATTTTCAAAACCAACTAAAAAATTCCTTCCTAGAGCACCATTGAATAATAGTGTCGTAAACACATTTTATATCAGGAAAAATAGTACTTTATGAACACATCAATTTTTAATGATATATACAGCCAACATAAAACACATTTTTTCCAATTTATTAATTATCTTGATATGAATGAATGACATTTTTTCACCAGAGACCCAGAACTTCACTCAAGGAAGTTTGACTGGAACATTTTGTCTTTGTGTAATAATATGCTAATTCTCTCAGAGCTTCGAGGTTGGCATAGTGAGGCCTTCATTGAGAATACACATACACACACACACACACGGTGTTGCTGTGCAGCAGTTTACTCATGTAATGTGACCTGGAGGGGCGCCAAGGAGCCCAGGGAAGGTCCGTGGCCTGAGGCCTGCCGACACCTCTCCCCAGCCCTGTTGAAATGTTTATTTATAACTCTCTTCCAGCTCCACCTCCCCCTGTCGTCTGCCAGCCGCCATGCCAATCCAAACACACAAGGCCTCTCCAGACTGATCCAGAGCATGATTTCAGAAAGAAGAGAACCCTTTCCCCTCTTTTTTCCCCCTTCTTGTGCCCAAAACTCTCCCACCCTCTCCTCCCTCCCTCTCCCTCGGCCTCACCGTGTCTTCCAAAGAGTAACGCTTAGGGAGAGGAGAACTGAGTAAAGACAGAAGGGAGAGGGAAGGAAAGGGAGGGAAAGGATGGATGGATAGAAGAAAAGAGGGAGGGGGCTGAGGTTTACTCTATCCAGCATGGGCTGCTAAATTGGTTTCAGAGCAGCAGTTGGACTCCAGGGATGCACGGCACACACTGCCGACTAGCTGTGTTTGCTTTTGTGGGGTGTAGGAAATCTGATCTCCGTCCATGTAGCCAACCCACATCCCACCCATCAGTACCACCAAGAATGAAGGGAGCTACGAGGAGAGTTGCTAAAACAGGTATCATTGATACTTTAGGAATAAGAATAACAAACATTAACTCCGAGTGTGGAAAAGTGCATATTTCACTACAATGTTGAATGGTTACATCATACCGCATGAGCCGTCTTTGTTACAGGCAGGAAGTCACATGTCTGTGGAAGGTAGGATGACATGTTGAGTCCCCGCTGAGCCCAAGGCTGAAGGCTCTCTAAATAGGTTTAATTGGGCCAGGCCTTACAATGCCATGCAGACATTGCCAGACAGACAGAGGGCTACGGGGAAAAGCAGAACACCCAAGAGACCTCAGGCACCGCGTCCTCGTATCTGACTTGGTGCTGCTGTGTGGCTCATTTGGTGTACTCACAGTTTAAGGACACACTGCTTACACATTGCTATGTCCAAGGGAGCTGTGCCAAATTACCAATACCAGTTGTTTATCTAAAAAACATGCTCATACAGCAGAGCTATGATTGGTTTGTTGCCCAAGGCATAACTCCAGCTCTCAAAAGTGGGAATTGTTTACCTCCTTGTGCCTGCGTGTGTTTGTGTGCTTGTTTATACGTCTCTGTTTATGCGTAAGCGCATTTGTCTGCATGCCTCAGTATAGGCGTCTTTGTAACAGCCCTCTCCAGCTCTGCCACCAAGGTCTCTTACATCCCCTGCAGCGAATGGTAAAATGTAGATCAGCCATAGCAAAACTGAAATGTATACCATATTATTTCCACTCGATAAATGAAGCTAGTGTCTGATAAATAATATATGATGCGTCAAATATTCAATCAGTAAGAAGGAAAATAGAAGGAACATGAAGACAGGCATACATATATATTTATACAGTACATATTTATAGACAGCAGCACAATTAATGCAGCCATCCTTAAGACAGAGAAGGGACTCAACGTGGTGATGTAGTGTTAAGGCCACAGTACTGCTTTAATGCATAAGCCACTTTCATTTTAATTTGTGTGTGTGTGTGTTGCTTTGGTTTTCTTGCTTTCACACATTTGTACACACACACACACACACACACACACACACACCGACACCCACTTGCAAAAAATAAAATAGACCCGTGTTCAGGGCAGATGCTCATTTCTCTCTCAGACAGTTTGCTTGCCTTGCATCTGAATGGACTTGTCTTAGTCGCATGTGTATATGATGACAAATCCAACGTTTAATTTACTCTGCCTTTTTGCAGCGTGCACCAACTTCTGTGATTTAATAAATGATCATGCTTTAAAAGCAGCCAAGTGTTGACTGAACCGCTGCACACGCTGACAACACTTCCCGATATACAGCAAATGGTTGCGTGAGAGTTTGTGTGTTTGCAAGCGTCCAAAGTGTGAGTGTGCGTACACTCGGTGAGTGTCTGATTGTGGGATCCTGTGTTGTGTGTTCATACTTGTTTGTGTGTTTGTCATGAGTAGGTCCTGGGGGAATGCGGTCTCCACAGTAACCGTCTCTCTTGGTGGTCCGTCATTAATAGTCTGTCTGGTGTTGATGATTTAGCCTCGGTTAAAAAAAAGCGTGCAGTCAAATATATCAAGTGAAATCCCATAAAATCATTTAACAACTTGGCATAATAAACACCTCGACAAGTAAATAAATAATCAGTAAATCACCGGGTCAGTTTTAGCTCCTTTTTTTTTCAGGCTGTTTTGTGTGCATGTGTGCGGACGTTCACGTGTTTGCTGTTTGTTTTTCCTCTTTGTCTCGTCTCTCCCCCACCTCTCTTGAGTGAGGAGAAATTGAGAAACCAATCTAAAATCCATCAGGACTTCCCTTCTCACAATCCCCTCTCCTTCAACCCCACCCAACCGAACCCCACCTACCCCAGCACCCAATGCACGCCCACCCACCCCCTACCCCACTCCGTTTTTTTGTGTTGCAAGCGTCTGGAAATTGGAATAGATGTTCGTTTAGCGGGCAGCTGGTCTGGGGCCGATATGAATTGCGTTTCCCCACGCCAGGAAAGGTCAAGCCCCCTCGCCTTCACGGAGTGCATCGGCCTATTGAGTGGCGCTTTACTCCATTTACCAACAGCCAATGGCAAGGCGGCAGACGGGACAGAGGGAAGCACAGCACTCTGTGTGGAAGGGAGAAAAGAATGGCAGCACGTCAGATATAAATTCATTGTTTCTCATCACCCAGCTGGGGCAGGAATGGGTGGGAGTGATTGCTGGGATGGGGGAAGTGAGGTAGGAATATTACTGTCTGAGTAGGCTGTGCCGCTCCCGGCTCCTCATTCAGCCTCGCTGCCTAGAATTTTGAAATGTTTAGAGCTCGCATTATCTTTGAAACACCCAAATGAAAATCAAATGACACAGCCTCCATAAGAATTTGCTCAATAGAGTGAGCGCTCAAAAGAAAATAAAAGAGGCTGGTTCCTCTCTTGTCAAACCTCCAGAAGTAAATCTTTATATTTAAAGAGAAGAGGAATATATGCCACGGCACAGTTGATGCCTTTGTTAGAAGAAAGATTCTATTCTGAAAGCTAAAAATAGAGGCAGTTAATAGGTTGGTGATGTGCGGAACACAGACACCTCAACAGTACATATACAAGTACGCCTCAGGGCTCCTATCTCTCTCCTCCTTTCCCTCTCTGACTCTCGCACACACAGGGAAAAGAGGTGCTGTCCCTTTAATTTGCCTGCCTGCGTATCTGGAGGAGTTAAGGCAAAGCAATTAAAACAAAGGCATATTTAACATGGGGTTAATGATTGGCTGACCCTGCAGTCAGCACAGTGACAATATCTTAATTATTGAGAAACCTAAAGTCATTACGCCAACGAATGGCCTGAGGAGCGTCTCTATTGATCGGGATCCAGTCCCATTACAGGCCCAGCCTGGACCAATGAAGCCCCCATTATATACAGTCCCTTTCACTCTCTCTCTTTCACTCTGCTGGTCTCTGTCTTTCTTTCTCTCCTCCTCCCTCTCTCCTTCCCTGTGTCTCACTGCGAGCTATTGAATGTGTTGAACGGTAAGACAAGAGCCAGACGAGGCTTGTGGGCTTTATTGCTTTCTAAAAAATTCATAACCGGGGCTGACATTTTTGCTGAGAAATGATTATTTTCCTCCCTCCCTCCATCTACTTTCCTTTGTGATCTTTCTCATTTTTTTTGGTTTAAGTGGCAGAAGTGTTAAAAATCACGCACCAACAGGATTGATCAGTTTTCTGACCTATATGAGATTAGACATATTTACTGTAATCCTCTGGCTTGTGTATTTTAACACTTAGTGTATTTATTTTATTACCCCTGCCATTTAAAACAAGTGTTTTATTGCAGCAGTGCTGTTGTCAGGTGTGCAAACTATTGACTTCATTTAGATTAATATTATTATAATTTTTTTAATGTTTCTGTGCTTTGGTCCTCTTCACACAGTGACAGTGGTAAACTCAGGTGGAACCATCACATTGACATTACATATGCAACTTGTTAACATTTACTTTTCTTAACAAAGGAAATAATACATATGTAATTAATCTCCATATGTAATATGATTACATAAATATATCTCTATAAATATGGAAATACAGCTAAACATAGAAACAGCGAATTTATTTCATCACATCAACTCTTGTTTCTTCATTGCCTTTTTAAAAGATTAAATCTCATCGCAAACAGCAAGAAAAAAAGACTTTTAAGATGGTCATATTTAAACAGATTAACTCGTACTGTGGTAAATCATGATGCTGAGCTGTATGTGCACTTATATTTCATCTGTTATCTGCTCATAACGAGAGGCCGAACAGATCTCAAATTGAAAAAAAAACTTAGAACAGTGCATTATTATTCTCAAACATTTCAAGTCACCAATGCTTAATGTTTTATGACAGGACTTATAATGCATCAATGAGCATTATGAGTTCTGGCCAATAGCACAATATGAGTGTCTTTATTGTGAGCTGTTGCACGGTAGTCATAGTTACCGTAAAGATTTGTTATCTGACGTTACCTTTTAGTGCCACTGATTTCCATGGTTCACCTGAACTCTTCCTCTGTGATTTATTGTGGTTAAATTGAACATCACTGTAATGACGGTGATTATTTCATAGTTATAACGGAGAAATTACCAATGGGGCTGCATCGCTATGCACCATTACATTAAATTGGTAGTATTAATTAAAAGGCTAGACTGCACAAAATGCTTAGTTATATTTTACAAAAAAAAACATGTTTATTTCTTCTGCTTGAATTAATATTTTTTGTGTTTGATAAAGATTTTTAAGTTATGTCGATTGACAGGGAAAAAAATAGTTCTTAAAACATATTTCACTTGTCAAAATTAACAAAAACAAACAAGCATTCACCCTATCCCTTAATATACAAAATACAGGCATGTATACTATACACTACATATGCACAGAAGCTCATGTTCACAAACATTTGCTTGCTGATTGATTGTGCTCTGCACCCATCTATCCAATAACCCTTTCAATTGACTGCTGTGGGGCACAGCCCAGTTCGATCTCTAATGGGAGGCCAGTGAGTAGGACTCGGTGTCGGGATGTGTGTTTTATGATAAATATAGAAGCCAGACAACTTCTCCACCATCACAACGCTTCCTCCTCTCGTGGCCCCAGAGTGGAGCAGCATAGGGAGAGCTGAGATGTAATTACCCAATCAGTGTGTGCCATCCTTATTAAAACACTACTAACAGTGCTCCATTATTGAAATACCCCCCACTGGACTCTTCTTAATTCATTAAATAAATTAGCACCAGCGCCTTTAATAATTCATAGAGTGATGTCTACGTTTTTTTTTCTCCCCCTCGGAGGGTAACTGTGACAAAAACCATGGAAGCGAAAACCAGGACCGTATGATAATACAGAGCAGAGCGGCCGGTTCTGAGGACAGGATGACTCTCACCAGTAAGAAAAAATAAAAACAGGTCTGTTGATGGTTGGAAACCACATATTCTCCGAGATTGTCACTGCATTTTTAAATCATTTTAGGTTAATTCATGTGTATTGTTGTTGTTATGTTTTATTTCTCTTGAGTTAAGATTTAATTACTACACCGGTCAGATGAAGTCAGGGTGAAGCTTCTAGCTCATCGGAAGCGATGCACATCCTCCAAAAGCACATCTTTATTTTTCCCCACTTGTCTTCCTGCTTGTTTCCTGTGTCCTTCTCATTTGTGTTGCATTAATGTGCTAATGAGAATATCCTTGAGCAAGGCAGAGAAGCTAAAAGACAAATAAAGCGAGGAGTCAGAAGAGGGCTCTTGCTGTGTCTCTACATATCTTTAATTGACACATCTGCATCCCTGATGAAATATTTACCGCCTTTGACGATGGTGCGGCGGCGCGTGGCGATCAGCGCTGTGTTGCCTATGGTGATGTCGACATGTGATTGTGTTATTGATGTTATTAGCATAGGCCCGCTCCTGGAGAATATCTAGATTCACGCCGCTTTTTGGTTATTAGTTGTCACTCTTACTGCAATGTGATTGTCCGAGAGTTTTCCTTTTTTTTGGTCCCCTGTTCTTTTGACAGTAGACGTTTGACGGTGCCATGTGACTTAGGCCCATCTCTACCGATGTCATCACAGTAACACAGCATTCACCTTCCACCACTATCCACTATCAATTCCTATTGTTTTTTCTATTCTTTTCACCATGTCTTTTGTTAACTGTACGTCAGTTACATTTAACCGTGGAGTGAGTAATCAGTGGTGTGATTTTGTGTTTTATAGTTAGACTCTCGGCCGTCTCAGAGAATTGTGGTGGATGAAAGTAAAAGATATATGCTGTGTCTGTTCAGCCATGCAGTTAGGACAAAGGAGAGATTCACAGTGGCACGTGGCGTCTGTATTTCTGATGCAAAAGTGTATAGAAAAGGGTTTGTGTGGATGTTTGTATCAAGGAGTGTGTGTGTGTATGGTTGTGAGTATGCATGCATGAGGGTTTCATACACCGATCATGTGCACGTGTGGCTGCTGCGTGTTTGTGTGTGTGCACTGTGCTTTTTATGTGTGCTTGTGCACCGTGCCTGTCGGGACGTGGCGGCCCTCTCAGCCATGTCAGGGACAGCTTCGTTGAGGGTGGCAGCCGGGGAAAATGATGATGATGAAATTAAAATTCTGCGCCCGGCAGAAGGGGCTGCCGCGATTTCACTGGCGGCTGTGCGCATCGATCTGTTCCAGCATTTGACTTTCAACCATGACAAAACTGTGGGCAAATTAATTGTTCTCCAGGATATTAGGCATCAGAGTCCATTAATCCTCTCTGGAGCGCCACGCCGCATGAATACTAATTGTCTTTCCAGGCAGCCGTCTCATCCCTTGCTCTCGTCTCTCTTTCTCCTTTTTTTCCCCCTTATCCTTCTTCTGTTCGGACTCTTCCTTGGCTCTTTTCAAATATTCTCTCCTCTGTTGTTTCTTTCCTTTCTCTCTCTCTCATTGCTTATTTCTGTCCCAAATGTTTTTTCACCCTGTCTCTTTTTATTCCAGCCTCCCCCCTAAAAAACAGACAACAAAGCCGGTGTTGTTTTATCTGTGAGCCTTTTCACAGCTAAGTGATAAAACTGATAAGAATTTATTTCCTGTGAACAATCAAGTGATCTGCAGCACGAACATTATATTCATATTATTGATTGAATTTTTGGCTTAACAATCGGAAAGAAAGTGGGACCTAAAAAAGGTGATGATTAGGAAACATGCAGAAATAGTCTGTCAAGCCACCGGAATGGGTTTTTGAATTATACACTGTCTTTCTATATATTTCATCTATATTACTTTGCCCAGATAAGATTGTGCTAATGGTGTAATATTAGTCTCTATAAGGATCAGCGTGGTATTTGAGAGAGGGAGAAAAAAATAGCCCCGAACACCAATTATGTAAGATATTAACACATTAATCGGTGCGAGATCTAATTGGATGGCAGCCCCGTGCACCATGACAACAATCACCTAGACCCTGTTTATCTCGTAATTGATAGTCTGGAGCTTAAGCAGCAGAGGCATCAAAAATTCATACAGCACAGTGAGGACTGGCCCTTCCTTTCAGACCACACATTGATTGGTTTTTATTTTCCTGCCTCTAACCAGGGTAATTTTTAGAGTTTTGGGACGAGCTTCTGATATTGATGTTTTGCTGTGTTTTGATAGATGGCCGGTGGGCAGTGGCAGTAATAGTGTAAGTTATCTGACATTCAGGCAGGCGGGGTCACGGGTCCAGACACAATATATTAACAGCCCTTGCTTATTGACAAACCATCGCAGGTATCGGCTACGTCCCATTATAAATATGTATGCTTCTTCCTTTTTTTTCTTTTAGGCACAAATAATCGGTTTCCAGTGTGTTGTTGAAATACCAGCCCAAGGGAAAGGTCTGACATCATCATAAACTAATCTGAAAAGCATTATGATAACAAATGTATGGCCTGGTTTGATGAAACCTGCATTAACTCTGACAACAAAGACATGAATGACTTTAGAACAACCATTAAATATGTTGTGCCACTGCATTTTACATATTCTGTGCATCTAGCAACCGAGGGAGTTTTTCATATTATTGGATGGTGTGTGTATGCTAATATATAACATTTAAAGATAAAAAAACAAACTTTTTCACAGTATTTCCTTGGCATTAGGGTCTGCTCGCATGGCCCTGTAAAAACATGAACATCAGTGTCCCTTTAAAGATATAATATGTAACAATACTTCATGAAAATGTCCTATGTTATATATTTTGCTGACTTGTGTACTTACATTATCCAAAATGCTTCCAACCCTGAGAAATTCTCAATTTTATACATGTTAACAGGACGTTTAATTTTGGTCGTCTTTTAATTGCTTCATACGCACTTTAAGAAGATTATGGGGCGAGAAATGGTGGTGAAGACAGCAACTCCCATCATCCCATGTTGCTTCACGACATCATCAAACTAGGTCTTTTGTTATTGTTTTCATTGAGAGATCCCTAGTGACTGAAGTAACATATTGCATGTTAAAAGCTGTTAACCACTATAACAACCGATCAAATGTCTTTTTTTATGGTGAGCTTTAAGATCATTTTCCTTTTTTTTTTGCTTTGCAATTTAACTTTTGTGGTTCTCTTCAACCAATCGGTGTCTTTTTCGTATATGTGTCAGGCAGCCAGATGTGGGTTAACTCCCCTGTGCACTACCTGCCCAGCACCAAAGTTAGCAACTTTGCATTGTCTAGTTAGCGAAGAATCAAGCTTTACAAGGAGTCACGCGCTTCCCTCTGGAGTTGGTGGAGAGCAGAAGTGAGGTAAGAGATGAGGGTAATTGGAGTTGTATTTATCAGACAGACTGAGTAGATGTATGAATAAGCCCCTCTTTGCAATGGCCATGTTACACATCAATTTGATGCCCATAAAATAATTTACTGCAGGTTTAAGTGGTGCCAGATAGTTGAAACACTTTATTCTGTGTGGGTGTTTGATTTAACATATACATATATTCTCTGTCTGCTTATGCCAGGACTTCACTGAAGCACAAGCCATATGCGTATATATTGTGTGAAATATCTAAGGGTCATTTTAAGTTATTTTACATTCTGGCAATCCAATACGCCATTACATTAGATGCAGATTTTTAGATGATTTTATAGACATCTCTAGTAAATTTGGCCATGTGATGCCTTGAAGAGCATTTAGAGCTTGGCTAGAGTTTAAAGGTTCAGTGTGTAAGATTTAGGTGAAAGGGATCTATTGACAAAAATGAATAAATTAATATAAACGAATCCTAGTGATGTTTTCACGAGTGTGTTTCATCTAAATTGTACAAATTGTTATTTTCCTTACCCTCGAATGGCCCCTTTATATTTAAATACTTTATATTTACATCGGGAGCGGGTCCTCTCTACGGAGGCTCCCATGTTTTTAACAGTAGCCCAAACTTGACAAACTAACACCTTTTGAGTTTTATGACAACTGAAAGTTTCCACAGGTTCTCTTTCATGTTTGGAAGGGGAGGGTGAGATGAGACGTAATCAGCTGCAACATGCAACCTCGCCACTAGATGTCACTAGATTCTACACACTGAACCTTTAAACTAATATTAATGTGAGCTTAAAGAATGTTTTATTTGCATCACATGTGTTTACAGGGACAGCAAATGACTGAGCGGTTTTGGAAGAAAGCTTCAATGTCTGTAGATCCACCTAACTTGATGATCTAATGAGAAATTGCGATGGTTGTGTAATCAAACGCAGACCATTATATTGGTGTGTTGGACCTCTATAAGACTGTTAATGACAGAGGGGGAGCATAAGGTGAGCTAGGAGTCAAAGGAACAGAGTGTAAGAATAAAAGAATGAGCAGGACACAGAGGGAAATAGAGCATGGAATAGAGTAAGGGTGAGGAGATAGGAGCAGGAGAGCGAGTCCCTGGTGGGCACTTCCTGGCTAAATCTCTCCTCTGCTCTCTGGCTGCCTCTCCTCTCTTAGTGCTAATTAATTGGGCTGGGGAATGAACGCTCTCATCTTAAATCTGCTCCCTAATTGAGCAGTCCTTTCTGCCAGCGTCAGACAGCTCAGCATGCGTCTTCCGCATGATTTGGAGCTAAACGCACTGTCACTTTATTACCCACCACATAACTTGTAAAGCGCTATTACACCAATCGGATACTTACGACAATTAGCATGTTGCCATTTGCAAGGCTCTTTGTCACAGGCCTACACCATCTCCACTGAAGGTGAGGATGAAGCCGTGTGCAGCATGCTGTGTTGGTAGGGTTACAATGTTGGCTCCGTTCCAGCGAAGTCTGTGTTAAACCTACGATAAATTCTGTATTTTTCTGCGCACTGAGACTAACATTTGTGAAACAGACATTTTTAATAAATGTCTGGGGTTATGGATTTTTATTCCTATACATCTTCCTACTCGCCTCCTAAATGATGTGTTCTCAGGGCCTTTTATTCAAAGGAAAAGTTTAACATTTTGGGAAATATACCTAGTTTGCTTTCCTGCCAAGAGTTATTTGAGGAGACTGAAATGACTCTCATATCTGTCTGATAAATATGAAATTACAGGAATTATCACAAAGTTTCCGCCAACCAGCGCCCCAAAAACCTAAATCCCTTGGAGCCAAGCAAGGAGAGAGGTGAGACATTTTCAATCCTTCTAATCTTACTCTTGCAATTAAGAGACCTTTTTTTAATCCTGTTCACCTTGAAACCTACTTCTCTTAGGCTTCATCCAAACTACTACATTTTTGTTTGAAAACGCATTAACTCTACCACGGATACACCTGGCGTCCACTCTACTCTGGAGTATCGGAGCCGCTAAAACCGAAAAGTTTTTAAATGCTGCTGACGCCGTTTTATTTTGAAAACTTTTGAAAAGGCTGAACGTTTGTAAATATTTGGAAACGACGACGTAGACACTCACAAGCGCTCGCTGATTGTGTCTTTTCAGTCACGATGTAGCCATTGCTGATTAGTCAGGCTCTTATCACATGACCCTCTCCAGGTGAAAACAACCAGCATTAGCGTCATCTACCTGTGCAGAACAACATTAATGATCAATTACAGGCATTGGTGACCCTGTTGTCTTTGCTAACAGCTGTTGTGTAGTTAAATTCAGCATTTTACATTGATTCAACTGCTTACATGTGTAGGAGATGAGCTGTTATTTGAGTAATTCCTGTTTGCCTCGGTACACACATGCCTAGTGTATGTAAGTGGTCACGTGATATGTGTTTTCAGACAGGGATTAAAACTGATGAGGAGCCAGAACACTTGCGTGGAGATTTTTGTGTTCAGACACAGACAGGACTAATACATTTACTACAAGTCCATTGCTTCAACCATTTAATTGTGTCCGTGTCATAGTAAACACTGACATAGGAATTGTGAATGAAATACATCAGTTGAAAGACAAAGATGTTTTCTAGATTTTCTAAACACACTGTCGTCCGTATGATCATATTTAAAGATGGGAAGATGAACTTTAAATAAAATAAGAAGTTAAGGTTCAAGGTTCATGTCCCACCATGATACTCGTCCATGCCACATTAACAATGGTCCATATGTGTACACAATTTCACAATTGCTCTGAACTCCTCTGTTGCAGAGAAACAACAGTGAAATTATTACATGAAAATAAGATAAAATCAGTTGAATAGTTTTACAGTGACCAACAATACATAACTTATCTGGTGACTGGTGGTCTGGGGTGTTGAGATATATAAGTCTTCTCACTTTTTGCTATCGTAAATCACCACACACCGTATGCCTGTTTTTATAGGATTAACTGTGGAAACATAGATAAGGGGGAAAAGTTCTAAGGTGTTTGAAGCGACAGGTCATGGTCGTGTCAGTTTATACGTCTGAACCTTTCACTGAGAAATGTTTTTCACATGAGAAGCTTTCAGGGGGAGATCAAGCATAAAAGAAGTGGTGGGCATAAATGCCTAAAATTCAAATCTGGTTCTACTTATGAGAAGTTCCCGCCCTCTTCGTCTCTTGTTTCCATGGCGGTGAATGGTCACATGCACATACGCACATTAGAAATTGGGTTTAATAGTTTAGTGTGTGTGTGTGTGTGTACGTGTGTGTGTGTGTATTTGTGTGTGTGCATGCGCCGACTGATGGTTCATCACCGCAGTGCTTTGATTTTCAGTCTTGGAATGAGGGAGTGATGTCATTGTTCCTCTGGGGTTTTAGAGTTACTGGGATGAGGTCACAAGGGGTCAGCACAACCTTGGATTCATCGCTCCTCTCTGCCCCCTCCTCTCCACCACCACTTAAACACTACCTTTCTTCTCCAGACGTTTCTCATACAGAGGTCTCCCCTCACCCATCTCCACCTCACCTGGATTGGATTCAAAGGTTGTAGTGTTTAAACCCAGACTTAAACCTGAGCCCCCTTCTTTATTTAGGACTGACAGGTAAAAGGAGGGCTGCTTCAAGGCAAAAATCCAAATACGGTCCTGTGGATGTCTCCTCGCTTGGCTTTTAAGAATGCACTCATATGCTAAAGCAATCAAATTTGAACAATTTCCGCAAAACTGAACTGGAGGATACAATTTTGCTTTGCTGGGACTTTCTCACTTTTGGCCCCATGTTTTTCAGTGCTCATTATAACAGGTGTCGGTACGTATGTAACTGTTCAGGGAGGAAAGCAAAGCAATATTATATTTCATCCTGATGGTTTCACATTATGCAGAAAAACAATGTGAAGGAGTCAAAATCCTCCATAAATGGCATTGATGCAAACATCTGGTATAATTATGAACGTATGCATACACTTTACGGACCTACTCGTACCTTATCTCAGCACAAGCACACAAATGTATATTTAATGCATGAGCGCTTA
Organism: Hippoglossus stenolepis; assembly: GCF_022539355.2. NCBI lineage: Eukaryota > Metazoa > Chordata > Actinopteri > Pleuronectiformes > Pleuronectidae > Hippoglossus > Hippoglossus stenolepis. Next base: position 10,754,545 of record NC_061491.1, read on the forward strand.
TAAATATAAATACAGATTTACTGGACTAATAGCAGAATCTTATCAAAACCTGTTTTCTTAACTGGTCTGTAGAATATAAATATGCATGGATGCTTGTGTGCTTGTCTGTGCATGTCTTTGCAGACACTTGTTTTGTGTTCGCGCTCTGTATTTTGTACCGCCATCAGAACAGGGGCGTAGATAAACATGACTTTTGGGACAAGGGGGAACAGCGGGTGAGTAACAGTGAGCTCATAGCAGTCATTATCCTTTGCTCCATCCTCGGACCTCCTACATTCCCCAGAAGCACCTGGTCCCCCCTCCAGCCCCTCCCTCTATTCTCTCCCATTTGCCCCAGCACAGGTCCTTGCAGCAGGGCAGGGCAGCCTCAGGGTTCGAGGGTCCCAGCTGTGTAAATGTTTTCAGTTGCTGTGTGACTGGAGCTAGGTCCTTCTTTTTGATCCGGCGCCAAGACAAGCCCGGCGTCGGTTGTTCTTGGCAGCTGCTGGGAACGAAAGAATGTCAGCATGACTTTAAAAATATGACGGTTTGTAATTTGGACCACAGATTGAAAACTGAGCCGCTGGTACAGTTTGTGATCATCTAATTATGCCACCCCCTCCCTACCCTTCCCTGATTCCCCCACACACAAAATCCTAACCCCCTCCTTTTATTCTTATCCAGGAATGAAGCCGTAAAGCTGCTTTGTCCCTTGTGAATTATTTTCGGGGTAGGCGTAATGGCTTTGTGCCCTGCTGCATTACTTCTCCCATGTTTCTCCTCATCCCTCCTTCATGCTTGCGCAGCTCTGTGTCTGGTTCACATGCTAACCTGAGCTACAAGCAACTGATGTGTTTCAAATGGTGAAGGTGCTCATGTTTAGTTGCAGCATTTACACACCACCCACTACTAAGGAACTAGGGAGTTAGGTAATGTCACTGTAGGGGGACTATAGGTCAAAACCTGTAGGTATAGAACACATCACATAATATGTCCTATGTGAAGTCTGTATGTTCAGCAACCACATAAAAAAATAAATTTGAATAATGATGTTAAAATAAATATTGAGACAACACTTTGTAGACAATCAACACACAGTCGAGACATTGTCGCTTCCGTAAACAAAGAATTGTCTGCATCGACGCAGCTCAGAGCGCGTTATAGTGGATTCTGTGTTCATATGCACATGCACGCATCTCGTCTGGCCTTCTGTAAACGTGCCAGGCTGTCTGTGCCAGTGTCAGAGGGGGGCATTTCTCCCACACACGTTGATATGAAGTACTCCACAAATCCCTCGGCTCAAAGCTCAAGCATAGATGTGTCAAATATTTAACAAATGAATGAGTTTTTAATCTGGGGCTCAGGGGAATGGAGCGTCATGATAAGGTTCTTTTTTTTGTTTTCCCTTCATTAGCATAATTTCTCTGGAGTACATGTGCAGATTTCGTCGGCTTTGTTTGGGATCCCCACTGAGATCTGAAATGGAGGCACAGAATCACAAGAAAAACCTCCGAGATGTTACAGAAGCGTAAGTGCACCAGTAAAGGCGAGCGTTGCCAGCAACACAGCTCCTATTGTGTCTCTGGCTGTTCATCCATTTGCCCTTAATTGGGTTAATTGAAAACTTAAATGCAAGATTTGTTTTTTTCCTCCCTATTCCCTAATTAAACTGTTGTCTTTCCCCCTTATCCAATAACACTGTGCACAGACTTGGTGCCAATCAGTGAGGAACTGCAACTTAAGCCATTAAGGGCTGGATGGAGGATTACAAATGTTGGACCACCCGTAATCAGAGGGCCATTGAAAATCCACCTAAGCGGAGAAGAAATGATTCATTAGGCTTACACACATTTACAGACTGACTGCAGACGTTTGAAATTATTTTGTCTCTAAAATAAAAAAATGTAGTAAAACATAGATCAAAATTTTCACAGCAACCAGGCTTGAGAAAATTGTTGAGGGAGAATGATTACTTGTCAGATTTCTAAAAAGCTAAAAGCACAACTACTTAAGAGAGAAAATTAGAAGGGCGTTCAGAGAGCCAAGGCTAACGCCTTATCTCAGAAGAGAAAGAAATTCTGTGATATGCCCATTTAGTCTAATGACTCTGCAGTAGACACAGGTTTTAATTGGCTACGGCTCCAACCGGCAGTGATTGAAAGGTGACAGCCGGGTGAATGTGCTTATTTTGCAAGACGTTTTTAGCGTGTTTACCAGCTTTTAAAAAACCCACGTGTACCCGGTAATTTTGGTGTAAAAGAGGTATTATAATACGTACCGTGTCTCAAGTGTTTTTTATCAAAAGGTCCAACAACAACGCCTACAACTTCAGCAGGAGGCAGACTTTGTGCTCGCAATAATTCTATTTAAAACTCTCATGTGCGTCTACTGGCTCAGAGGTTCAAAGATGAAGAAAGACAGTGGAAGAATTGGCGAGGGGGTGATTTGGCAGCTAAGAGGGTGGCAGAGTGAGCGCCCACAGATACAGTAAACAAATTAAGTCAGACTTTATTTTGAGGGGCCGGCTGCACTAGGCATGAGCTGGCGTCTGGTCTCAGTGTCAGCTAGAGGACCTTTATGCAAGCACGCAGTCCATCTCACGCCTTAATGAGGCAATGGAAAAGCATACAGGGCAACGCATCAACAGAAAAACAGCACACAGAAAATACCAAGTTAATAAGGCAGTACGAGCAAATGAATGATTTTCAGAATCATGTTTTAAACAAGTAGTCCTCCCTAAATGTGCCGAGATTGGAAGGGGTGAGAGAAAATCTGCATGTGCAAGTGTGTGAGCGTGTGCACGGGTGCGTGCGTGCATGTGTATGCATGCATGTGTGTGTGTAAACGAATTCTTCTATAAACCTGGCAGAGCGGAGGCTGCCACAGACATCAGCTCTGCATTTGCATATTCATGGCTCAATTTGCACTTGGCTATGCAAATGTATGCAAACATCGTTTCAGAACATTTCAAAAATAGAAACCAGCATTCCAAACGACGTTGTGCCTCTTAATATGCAGCCACACAAGAAAAAAAAATTAGCGGGGAAAATCGAACAGGCCAAGTAAGGGCTGAATATCTGATTTAAAGCTGAGAGCTGTGCTGCAATCTTCTGCAAACAGGTTAAAGCAGGATAAGCCCGGTGCTAGTGTTGCTGCAGCGGAGTGTAGATATGAAGTGATTAGATGTCATTGTATTCAATGCCCTTCTTACCATCCATGTGTGTACTGTGTGTGGAAGACCCATAGAATGTAATTGTGCTAAGATGTTCTTTTTGTACAACCCATGTTTCCTCCAGGCTCATTTTGTGTAGTAATTAGACTTGAGAGTGATGATGGTAAAATTATTGTTTCCAGGCTCCACTACTAATACTACAGTTAGACATAAAAAAATTTAAAAAAACATCATTTGATTCACATTACTCTTTGTATTATATTAACACTGGGTGTTTCATTATGAGTCTGTTTTATTGTAATGTGTTTGTAATGTGGCAGCCATGCCAGTTGAACCCTTCCACCAGTAAAGCAACTGGCCACGTCTTCCTCTCCACTCCGACTCATCGACAACACAGCATTATCTCCACCGTGGCTCCCCCTTCAGAATGGGGAAAGTTTTTTTAGACAGAAGATGAATGGAAGGGGAAGAGTTCAGCAAAATCTACTTTTGCTTAAATCCTATTCATCTGCTGGGCACAAGGCAGGGTAAGCTGTTCCCCTGGCACAGGGTCTGTCTGAGGGGCCGTGTGGGGCCCTCTGGAGCTTTATCTCTCCTCCCTGTGCTCCTCAGGATAAACGGCTCCACATGGAGCCCTAATCCCCCTCTTCACCCATCCCTCCTTTCCTTTCCTTTCCTTTCCTTTCCTTTCCTTTCCTTTCCTTTCCTGTCCTTTCCTTTTCCTTTTCCTTTTCCTTTTCCTTTTCCTTTTTCCTTTTCTTTCCCTTTCCATCTTTTATATCTTTCTTTTCTCTCCTCCTCTCTCTGTTTCCGCCTGCCCCACAAATGGCAGTTGCTGGCCTGCAGGGACCCTGTTCCTTTCTGCTATGTGAGACAAACGGTTCACCAAGGAGAGGCTTGTTAAACCCTCACCACAGTTTGAGCCTGTTTCTGCTGTTTTGCAAAATGTGTTAATTTTATGACACTAAAGCCAGCAGTAAAGGAAAAGCCCGAGCTAATGAACCGGTGGTGTTAGGTGAGTGTCAAAGAGTGGGCATGCCACCGCTTGAGGTGCCTTAATCATTGTTTACGAGTTAGCTCCGCAGGGTTTTTGGCTGTTGTTCTCTTCTCTCTCCACCTTCCACTTAGGCCCGATTTAGCGGCATACCCGCAATTCTTTTGTTACTCATTTAGCGCTATGCTATTCTCTCCGATATGGTATTTTGACAACGTCCTGCAAATAGCGATTAGCTTTTTAGAGCTTGAATTTGGCAAAAAGTCATCTCCTCTGTACCAGGAGCTGCTCTTTTCTTGTTTGCATTCCACTTCAAGGGCAGCAAATGCAGCAGAAAATGCAGTTTAACTAACCGACACATATCACAAAGCATTGTATTTCTTTCTCTTTTCCTCGTGAGGTTTATTTAAAGAGTGTCCCTTAATGGTGCTGATTCTTTTAAGTGGCTACAAGCCTCATTTGGCTTTGTTGGGCTGGTACAATGAGGGAGAGGGGGTTACCATTGCCATTCATGGAGAGAGGGAAAAGGAGATTGTGGAGCAGAAAGTGGCTGCTGCCTCTTTAAGATGGTTTTAAGTGATCAAAATTTCATGCAAGGCTGCAATTGGTGGTATAGTGTTGCTCTTTAAGAGAGTTGCCTAATGATTGCCATGTGTGGACAGTGGGTTTTGGAAGGGGATTTTGTGGAGGCAGGGACTGGGGGCCTGAGAGTAGGCCAGACTGTGAAGTAGACTGGTTAGGTCTGGGGGCTGGGGAGCTTGGAAAGCTCAGCGGAGAGGAGAGAGAAGTCTCACGGAGGGGCTCAGAAAAGGCCAGCCATATGAGATTACAGCATACCTAAGAAATGTGCTCGTCGGGAAAGTTTGTGTATTTTGGGAAGTGCTCCAAATTTTCCACAGACAGCTTTTTATTTTTTGGGTTATCTCACTCTCCCCCGCCTCTCGCTCTCTTCGTAGTTTAGACTAATTGCGTGGCGAAGCGCCCGCTGAGTCAATATGAAAAAGTCTGCTCCCTTTCCTTTTTTTTTCTCTCTTCCCTCACCTCTCTCTCCAAACATTCACTGATAGTATGTGTATTTTTGAATGCAAAGGATAACATGTCTGTATATTTTTCAAGTATATGGGTTCAGGGTTCTTTTGTAGGTTTAATTTAAAAAGGATGACATTTTTTTGCGGAGTGAACCAATGTTTCCAGTTTGTGGCTGACAGAAAAGCCGAGCGGTAGCGAGATAGGTTCTTAGGGGACACGCTGCTCTGGTGTCCCGAGAAAATAAACACAAGACATTAAGATGTTTGATTAAACTTGAGGAAAGGTTCATCTGATATTATTAAAGTAATTGTAGTATTTATTTATATTTGACATGTTTTTGCAGCCATTCTGCTCTGCACCGCATTCAGTTCAAAAGCAGAAAAAGTGTTTGATGAATCCTCGCTTAGTTTACAATCTATCTGCAGCTGATGAGAGGAACTTCAATTAACTTCAGGTTTCCTCTTTACAATCATTTTACAAACTGAAAGCCACCTGACCTGACACACTTGGCTTGCAGGTTGGACAGCAGCTCCGGTAGCAGTGAATACAGGCCATGCCTCCACCTGCTGTTCAGCTCTCGCTCTGTGGAGTCACAGATGCAGCCGCTGTGGTTGTAGTGTGGAACTCCACAGGCCGGCCAACACTGACCCTTTTCCACCGAGGTGGTCAGAGGGCTCGCTTCACCGCTTTGACTCCGGCACTCACCGCCCAGCTCGACAGCACCTCGCCGCCCCGTCCTCCGGGATATTTGGTCACATCTGTGTAATCAGAGTGGTATTATGGTCTTTGCTGAGATAGAAGTGCTACAGTGTGAGAGGAAACACTCAGTGCAGACAGTGTCATAGAACAGTGCAAACTGACAGATTTACTATACATATATATTACTGTACTATTATGTTGTTTATCTGGTGATTCAACAGCTCTATTCTCTAAAGACCTGAAGCATAAACAGAAGATACCAACTCAATAAAAACTTAATTTAATTAAATTATACCAAATTGTGATTTTTTTTTGTGTGAATCCTGTGAGTTGCTTCCTACGTCAGCTTACGTATTTGCTGCCCCCATGAAAACAAAATGGTGCTTCTAGTCACGGCCATTGAGACATTTCTCATGTAACAAAATCATGTTTTTATGACATAATATCCCAAACTTTTCCTATCAAAACAAATATCACTTTATATTCTTACATATGATGGAACATATACCTGTTAAAACAAAATGATTGTGTCATTATATAATACATCCGTATGTAGTTGTTATAACAGAGCACCATGTGATAGACGCTTATCTGCTGTTATATATCTAGACACACGTGGCGGTAGTCCGTGGAAGAAAGTTTCTTGTAATATTTTTAAAAATTTCGAATAGAAATAACAAATGATGTAATTATAAATATATTGTAATATATTATAATGTGAATAGGCTTGTAACAAAGGAAAGTATAGAAATAAACTGAATAGCAGCTGACAAAAAAAGGTTTAAAAATGTATATGAATAATTCTGAATGACAACAAAATCATTTTGTTATGGCTTAGTAAGTGAAATGCAGATTTCTATACTGGCAGAATTATGGTGGACTGAACATGTCTTCGCTGATAATTTTTTTTGTTGATATAATGTAATTTAATCACTGATGGGAGAAGAAATCCTAATACATGGATAACAAGTTATACAGACAGGAGTAGTCACAGGAAACGGTATTTATCTGCGGCAGGCTCTGTTGCCGGCTGCCCTGCTCTCTGTCCCCTCTCTCACATAGATACTTATCAGCTTTTAAAGGCGGCGATTCACCCCTATCACCCATCAACAGCACCTTGCGACACACGCTGCCTCACCACTACAAATCCCATTACTTTTATCCTTAGCTAATACTGGGGTGCTGTTGCCTCCTGTCAGGGCCCACGGCACAAACAATTTGCTTTCTTCCTCCTTCCATTTCACAGAACTGCTCACGGTCAGAGAGAGGGGGTGAGGATGGTTAGGGTGAGCTGCAGGCTCCGCTAGAATTGTCACACAAACTTTAAAATGGGTGCCAGAGTTAAAGTAGCTGGAGGGGCAAAGAATTTGCTTCCAGGGGATGTGCCGGTGTTGTATGGCCACCCTGATAAGAGTCCTACCTTCAAATACTGATTATATTCAAAAAAGATATAGGACTTTTACATAGAGAACTTTCAGAGCTATACATGTATATAGGATGCCTTTATTTGCTCTGCAGTTTGATCTTACTATCTGCAGCAGTAACACACACACACGCAGACACACTCCAGCCCATCATCCCTGATGCGTCAGGGCTTGTTGTGTTCACTCTCGGCCAGACTCCGCCTGCCTGACCCTCCTGACCCGAGTGCATTCCTTTCTGAGGTGATTGGCAGCCCATGCAAATACTACACAACCATGACTGGCAGTAAGAGCCACTTTGTGCCCTTCCCACAATGCCCCTGGCCCCTCCCCGTCAATAGACGCTGAGCTGGCGTCATTGTCCAGATACAGTGACCTTTTACCTCTCCAAAGTTAGCGCTTCCTGGGAACCACCCCAGAACTTTTCTCCGATCTGTATTGGAATGTGCGACACGTAGGCATGATCTCTCTGTTTACCTCCCCTCTCTCCTTGCTATCTCGGTGTTTTTCTTCTTCAGTATCTCTGTCTGTATCCCTCTCCCCCTGGCAGTCCCAACTGCGAACACAACATAGCAGGCGAATGTCTTTTAAAGCCCACTAAACAATATTCTATTAGCATAAATTTGGTTCTGTTTCTCTGCCTTTCTGCAGTGTCACAGTCAGATCTCGTTGCTTTTAGGATTGAAAGGTAAACAGCTTTAGGTGTTGTTTGTGGGTTGGCTTTCCGTCTTGGCATGACAAGGCCTCAGGGCACCAAGTGCATTACAGCTCTAACTGTGTCAAATCTCAGAGGGCTGGGAGGACCCCAGCCAACCTGTGTTCTCTAATGTCACACACCAGCAGTAAGCCAAGTCAATAAAATGAACACCCAGTGATCAAAGTGGTGACAAGGATGCTTGTGACAGTTGGATGAAATTCCAAGTTTCTCTACAACACAACACAAGGCAGTGATGCAAACCCTTTGCATACGTATCTTCCCTGCAGCACTCTATGTGAGTGGTGGTAAAAGGGCTTGGAGGTATTTGGATCATTAATAGATCCCACCACTGAGCTGTTGTGCAGTACTGTACACTGCCTGGGAATATTCCCTAATGGTTTCCACGGACCTCAAGCCTGCTCTCGTTCCCCTCCCAGCCTAATCTGTTATTCCTTTTGTTCATTTGCCTTTTGTTCTTTCTCTTTATATTTTTTGCTTCTATTCTTTAATTACTGTTCCCACCCAGCGAGGGCCCTGTCTCCGTTGCCCCCCATGTCCCAAGAGAAGCGGGGAGACGCGACCATGTGGCTTTGCTGACAATGACATGAATGGCCACGGTGGAAGGGCCACCTCTCCAAGGACTGGGACACAGGGGGAGGAGGGGGCTGGGGAGGTGGAGGAGAAAAGATGGAGAGAATGAAAAGGGGGTGGGAAAGATGAGCGGAGCGAGCCTTGGTTCAACCCTTATTTCTTCGTCCTCTATTCTCCGTGGTTGGGAAGGAATTCTCAGTTCCCTGGGTGGTTTTTAGAGAGAAAGGTGGAATGAGGAGAGGGGAGGGGAAGAGGTTTAAATCACAGAGGAGAACAGGCACACAAGAGGCAGAACTTCAACAAATCCCGATTCTCTATCACTGTTTTAGCCTTGGTGATGTAACAGCTTTGCCCCGGAGGCCAATAAAAGTTAATGACAGAGGATTATTTAGCCACCAGTCAAGCTCCATAGAAGACTTTGAATCAGCTGGTCAAGAATTTATTCCTATAGCAAGTACTGGTGATCCAGAAAAAACAGGATGGCAACCACTGAATAGTGTTGCTCTGAGTTCCCTAATGAAGAAGGTGTAAAGACTGCGATGGTGATGATGATGATGATGATGGTGACGACGATGAAGTTGGCGATGTTAGTAACGTGCAGTTAAACTATTCAAACTTGAGCTGTAACATCCTGCTGAATGTCATAAAAATATACATCCTGCTGTGAAGCCACCACTGACACGTACTGAATAAGTGTATAATAGTATGTACACACACATCTGTGAATAAGTCTATATTCCCTTCAAGCTGACAACTTAATGCTGTCTCAGCCTCGGCAACAAGATGGAATCAGATTGGCAGGATATCATGAAAATCCAGACTGAATGTGAGCTCATGAAAATCTGTAGAATAGAATAATTCACGTCTAAGCTTTAGAAGAGACACCGTTGCACCCCCATACCCCCACCCCCACACACCATCACCAGCGCCACCCCCGCTCTCCAAGCCCTGCATGCTCGTCTCCGCCAACTAGTCCATGTTCATTCCGCGCACATCTCCAGCAGATAATTTTTGTTTAAATAGAATCGCTTAAAACAATTAATTACAGTCGCCTTTCTCCCCCCATGCACCTCTCCTTCTTCTCTCCCCCACTCACTCATTCCCCTGCGTCGCAGGAGATACAGGCGGTAATAAAAAGGCATTTATTGGACGATTTTCTGGAGGCCCGTTGGTTATTAACATGTAAATTAAATCATCACAGCTGTTCCATTTTCAATCAGATGGAGTTTGAGGGAGGCGGGGCGCAGACGAGGACCCAGTGCACTGATTTTATTACGCACACCTTCATTAGGAGCCCTGCAGCCACGATCACGACCACCACAACAATCAACCTCCTGACACACACGCACACCGACACACACACCGAGGCAGACACACAGGCTCACAAGCATACAGCACACTAATAATGCAAAATGTTCCTACTGGCATGTAAGCTACTCCCAAATAAGCACTGGTTCTCAATATAAAACTGGTCACTCATTGTTACAATCCATTTTTATTAACTACATAGATAACAAGAATGCAAATAAAATATTGAAGAATAAAATAGAAAAATGAATGAATTGAATATTGATAAATGAAACCTCTAACTGCCTTAAAGCTTTTGAAAATTGTTTAGGATGTAGCATGTGATGTTTCAGCTTCACCTTGTCCAGCCAGTGGTAACGTGCATGAATTGGTGGCAGCCAAACGCTCACAGATCAATACTCTTCCCTCATTGTTCCATTGAGTGGCTACCTTCTCCTCCGAGCTCCTGACCCAAACATGAAGAGCAACATGCTCTTAAAGACAATGACACCTCGCTGATGGCTGTGGAAAAAGACCCCGTGTCTTAGGGCTGAAAGTGGCCTGACTCCTCCAGGCCCCTGGAGATGAGCAGGCGGAAGCCAGACAAACGGCTGTAACTCAAAGAAATTGTCATAAAAAGCAGCAGATGATGGACTTTACCAATGATCATTTTTCTAATGCATATATATGTTTTAAAGGCCCGTGAGACGGCCAATCCCATAAACGAGCAGTATTTAAAGGTGCGGGGCAGTGAGACCTGGGCTGTGATGAGATATTGGTAAGCCTATGTGGAAAGGTTAATGTTACCCACAGAACGTGCTAATGGTTTGGGCTTGACAATGGCCTGTGGGGAGTGTGGTGGAAACCTCACATAAGGTAACTCATTGACACATAAATTGTACATTTTCAACAATTTCATTATCATCTACACCATCTTACTATGACATATATCAATAGGGATGAAGTGGATGGTCTTATTTTTCTTGCTTTCCCCCTTAACTCACAGGCCTGAGAGGATATTGATCTTTAATCTTTCCAGAGGAAGGATCACATTATTGCAGATGGAGAATAAAGTGCCACAGCCATATGGAAATTAAAGCATAGGGAGCGGTGGCATGCAGCCGTAAAGTAATACATGTCAGAACATTAATAGCTTTTATCTCCCTAATAAGTATAACTGGATCAGCTGATTTGCAACATTGTCCACATAAATAATGTACATGCTGTGGTTATCAGCTAAATCAACAGAAAGGAAGCAATAATTTTGAATGCAAAGTGAATGCGGCACGCATGAAACCTTGCACAATCATATTATCTTTTTTTTGTTGTTGAGATAATGCAAAATATATTAAGGGTGCTACAAAACACAGAGCTAATAAACTGTCTTTGTGGATAAGAATTGAAAAATTGCATATGGTTTCTTGCTAAAAAGGCGTATATGGCGATGGTTGCCTTTGAAGAAGGTTGTGGAAATACTAAATCTGTGAGAAGATTGTGTACCAGACTGAGGGAGGCGAGGTTTGTCTCTGTGTTTGGCGCTGAAGAGTCAGACAGCAGCTTGTATGGGTACTGGTGAGATAATGGATTGACCTCTAGTCTGCCCGTGCAGAGTGGCTGCATTATAGCAAAGCCAGTGTGAATAAAAGAAAAGATGGTTATTTTTAGCACCTGATTGAAATGCTGAAGGAATCTGCCACTGGGCTCAGAGAGCAGAGTTGTGAGGGTGATAAAATCATAGGGAAAGAAAGAAAGAAAGAAAGAGGAAGTTAAAGGAAAAATTGGAGCAGCTATAATAAAAAAGGCAAAGAAGAAGGAAGGGAACTTGTGGATATAAACATTTACCATCTCAGTGCAGTCAGTGGTGCTGCCGCCTACATTTACTAAGAAAAAAAACAACAGACACAATCCTAACAGAAGATACATAATTAACATAAATTATACATTAATCCAGATTAATTAGCATATATATTTGAATTAGGATTTAAAAGGCTTTAAGGCCTATTTTGATTATTCCACTATGACTCCAACCTCGGATCACTCTGAAAAGGGGATGTGAATTTGTATATTCAACATTAATACACTATGCTAATAGTGGCTAATATTGATATGCAGATTTACTAAATGGATTTTACTCTTCTTTGCCACAGTGAGTCAAGTATGTTTGTTTTAGTTTATGTTCAAAGAGGCTTACAGGAACTCACATCCTCCATTTAATGCAAGAGGATAAACTTTGCCGGATTTTGGCTGGTTTCCCATTTCTTTGAAACAATAAAAGCCCGTCCTACAGTTCCTCCTCATCTTTATGATTATTGCCGTCCTCAAAATCATCTACATCATCATTCTAATTTGCCTCATTAGTTACAGTAGTTAGGGTAACGATGATCCTCCTATAATATGTCACCAACCTTTATGTGTAATCCAGAGGAGCTATACACGCCCGTGTCGAGCCCTATTAGAAACAGAGGAAAAGTCTCCCTCTCCGTTGAATATATCAACCCAGTAAACAGTGCAGTTTATTGGCACAGGCTGCTGTTTTATGACTTAATCTCTTGTGGTAACGCATTTCGGCTACAGGTCATATCGGTTTATTGTTGTGCCACTAAATAATCAATAGCATGGATGTTGGGATGTTATTGCAGACCTGTTCTGGATTGATCTACAGAAGATGTGGAAGATTTCGCTGCCGTCGCAATGACGGGCAGAATATCACACAGAAAGCCATCACAAGCCGCTGTCTTATGATCAAGTGCTTCCCAACAACCTGCAGTCAGTTTTAAGTGTTTGAAGATGCTGCAGCCACGGATACAAAAGGAATCTTGAAAAAGCTATATTTACTGCTAAAGTTTTATCATATACGCCGACTATTTCCTGCCTAACTTACTCCTTTGTTTTTTAAACCACCTCCCAAGGTAGTTGGCTCACAGCATTTATGCATATACATAAATGTGATAATGTCAAATACCTATTTATAGAGTTCCACCCTCGTTGTTTGTCACGTGATGCACACCAAGGGTGTCGACTGACTCATAAGAAGAATCACAGGAAACTTATTTATCCTAGAGGTGCTGTATGTTTCCCCACCTACCGGCTCTACCACCTACCACCCTTAATGCAACCAACCCGTGCAGGCCTCCACCTCTAGTGTCACATGCAACATTGAATGTCTGTTATATTACATTGATCAAGGGGTGATAACTTGTAATAATTGGATGTTAAATTAAGTAGCTCTTTCCTAGTTCTTGCCATCTCAATTGTAATTGTCACTGGGTGGCAGTTATGATGATGTATGAGGGATTGTGTTTTGTGCAGTGGAGCATGACCCTGATGAGTAATGCTCCTTTTGGCCGCCTGGCATCCTTCCATTTCTCGGCCATTGCTTTAATGTGTTCCAATTGGAATATTAAGGAGACCTATAGGGGGGGGAGAAGAGGGAGGGTATATCAGGCGTTTGGGTCTTAAGGAAGAGGATTAAGGAAAGCAACTTGCAAAATATCTGTATTGCTCTTAGTGTCAGTTTGTGTGTTTGTGTGCAGTATATTGTATGTCTCACCACCCTTGTGAGTCTGCATAGCTGTTTAGATTCACCCCCGTCTGCTTGTCCCATGCCAAGCCTGCCACGCTGTCACCTGACCTGGGAGTGACAAAGCAGAGTCCTTACCCCTTATTATGAGAACATGAGGTCAAAGGCACAGACGCATATGACAGACACCTCCTCACTTCCCGACCCCTGTCACTTCTCATCCATATGAACCACCACCATAGGCTCCATCTTGCAGACAAGGACACTGTTCTACACAAGTATATCATCCATAGAATTCAGCCTCCAGGGTGACAGCCTTTACACAAGGTCGTTTGTATTGAGAAAAAGAGGAGAGAGACTGTTTATGGTATCTACACGACAGTGCACTTGCTAATCATCTTACCATTCAGCTTGTTAGATTGCTTGAGTCTCTGGTGCCAACTTGAGCTTTTTAAAAACAATGCAATTGGACAAATGACTGTTGGGTCACTTGGGGGAAAAACAAACGTTTATTGTAAGAATTAACAGTGTTGTGGAGATGTACAATGGATTGTTAACAATTCCTGTAAAAGCTAATGCATCTTTTCAATGGCCCACCAGTGTTTAACCTGTACTCTTTAGCTGATGAGCAAGCAAACAAAAAATTTATTGTGGTGCTGCAATGGCTGACAACAGAGAGTTACAATTCATAAATCTGTCACCTTCTCCAGCTCAAGCGCAATAAAAGCTTACAGAAAAGAAATGGCCAACACCGTGCTAAATAATAAAAAAAAAAAAAACTTCTTGGAGCACAGCCAGACTCTCACATTAAAGCTCATGCATGCAGGCGGGGCTGAAACTCAAATAAACCAGTTAAAAACGACACAAGCAGTCTATAAGACAAATCTAGCAGACCCGTAGATAAATAAACCCTGCGGCAGGCATGTAAACATGGAAACGCAAACATCACGGGACATCCTTGGACACATTCACAAGCACGGCGTCTCATCCTAAATAAGCAAACAGAGGCAGTGGTAGATAGCAGAATAATGAGCCAGCAGTTCCCGTAGCATGGGAAGACAAGGGGTGCAGCCCAAGTATCAAGACTCAAAGAGCAACAAGGCCAATGTACATTACCTACTAAACACACATACACACACACACACACACACACACACACACACACACTCACACTTTCTAAGCTATCCTCTGGAGGCTAATACGGCAGCAAATTACCATATTCAACATGCTCATCTCCCTCTACTCATTAACAGACAAATGATATGCCTATGTTTAAAGTACTATCACACATTAGTGTCATCATGAAATGTGTGAACGTGCGTGGGTGCATGTGCATGTGCATGTGCATACAGCGAAGCATGCGTACCACACACACACCTCTGCACACACATGGGGGATCATGCATGCTGGTGAATATGTGCATCCTAACTCCACAGGATCATCCTTCATCCACCATCTTCCTCTTCGTATGTCCCTGTGCTGCGCTTGCTGTCAGTGTATGGCAGTGTGTGTGTGTGTGTCTGTGTGTATGTGGAGCTCCCTGGTGATGCGGAGCCAGCTCAGTGAGCTGACAGTGGGGGGGGGGCAACACCAGCGCAGGCGATTAGATTTAGCTTCCATGGGGCGCTGCGGTGGCTGCTGGGAGACTCCGTCATAGGCATGGACCTGTCTCTTCATTGCAGAGTGACAACCCCCCGTGGCACGCCGCGCTCAGCTCGTCAATTCCTCGGACCAGCTGCTTCTGACTCTCCAGAGTGGCGATACGTTCTCCAACCTCCATCACCATCACCAACATAATCACAATCATCCTCCTCTTCCCCTTCATCTTAACATCCTGACCATTCATTGCTATATAATCATCACATCCTCCATCACTTGCAGTTTCAGATATTATCCCAGTATCATTATCATCAGTGTTGACGCTGCTGCTGCAGTAAACACAAAATAGCTGTTCAGCCTCATTAGCATAGAGGATAGCAACTCACTATATATATTAAAACTGAGCTAACCCTCTTATGGGCTCCAAACAGTAGGTACCTTATGATTTAGCAAAGTCAGTGGTGGTGCTCATAAGCAGTTTATTTGATCAGCGATGACACCTACCCTGAGGATCTGAGCTGTCTTACTCGTCTTGGTCTGAACGCACGCAGACTGACAGGTGCAGCTTGATGTAAAGCTTGTTCACAGGGTGCGATGGATTTGACTGGTCTTGTGTACTCAGGTTGGCTGATATAGAGACATTCACGTCTGAATGCTCTTACCAGTAAAGTACACAGCCTGCTGGCCCCCAAAGGTTCAGCCGCTCCATGACCCCTGTCTCCTCTTCATCTTCCCTCCCCTCTTCTTCTTCTTCATCCTTCCAGTCTGTCAATTCAGGAACCTGAATGACCTGACTTAACCTATTTCTCTGGGATGCTTTGTTGAGCATCAGATAGCTGCTGGCTGTAACGTGTGTGTGTGTGTGTGTGTGTGTGTGTGTGTGTGTGTGTGTGTGTGTGTGTGTGTGTGTGTGTGTGTGTGTGTGTGTGTGTGTGTGTGTGTGTGTGTGTGTGTGTGTGTGTGTGTGTGTGTGTGTGTGTGTGTTCCAGTCTTTAGTTCTAGGTTACTGAAAAGGTGATAAAGAGTAAACAATCAAACTCTCTAAACATTTTATTTTCACACAAAACCCAATGACTGTCTACACCCGTGTAATCTTCTATTTACAGGAAGCCTTTCATGCCACAGTTTTATTGACTTTGTACAAACTTTTCAGGCTTGACACTAGATTCTCCCACTGAAACCCGATGCGAAACCTTTTTTTCTAAGGATGCACTGTACACACAAATCTAAAGCTTTCATCCAACACAAAACTTATAGTCAATAAGTATCATAAAAAGACCATAACCAACTAGAATGACACTCAGTAGATCTTATACCTCCACCAAGGCCCAACAGTTCAATTCAATCAAGTCCCCTTAATCTGCCAGATTTTCTTCACCTAAATTAATGCATTTGTCTTTAGTGTCTCACAATGTAAAAGAAAGTGAAAAAAACGTCAATGCGTTTCTCGCTGACCCGGGCTAAATTCCTCTAGTAGTTTTTGTGTTATCCTGCGAGCTAACAAAGAGGAACAAACAAATAAATAAGCTAGAAGGTCGTCCTGAGGACACATACCTCCATCAAGGCTTATTTCCTATCTTGTAATGTCAAACCAGTGTTTCTCAGTAATTATCTAGACTGTGGCAGCCCAGCATATTCTAATTTGTCCCCCCACAGTTTCACAAAGAACCAATTCTTCTAGACAATTCTTTTTGCTCTGTTGCATTGTCTAGCTGTGTGCAGCGCTATTTGCAGCATGCTTGCCATCGTCCATAAAGTTGTTACCATCCTCATAGTTCAGTTGTACGTATTCCCGTTGTACATCTTCTCTGAGAGCTTGTTTCAACCTATTTAACTGACACACCATATGTGATGGTGGCCTGTTCAAACACTCTTTACTCGTCAGTCATCAGCAACTATAGATGATAACATTGAGCAGCAGAAGGGCCGGATGTATGCAAGAATTACATGCATGACATAACCATGTTAATCTCTCTTTACATTGTATTCTGTTTGATATCCATAGTAAGGCATTTTTTCTCGATTTCTGGGCTCTCCTCTGGGCCTCCTGCTCATCTGGAGCCTTTGATTACTTCTTTGTTTTTCATTACACTACTGCTTGTACTCTCTTGCGTTCCTCCAGGTATGCTACCCAGCTATGATCAGCCGTAGAACAAGTGCTATGCACAGGGGCTCAAATGTCTGGAAAAATATACAACAATGTCTCTTTGAAAGGTGAAGCACAAAAAACTGTCTATTGCATTATTTATGCTGCTTTGGTAATTTTCTTTTGTGCTTCATATAATGTTTCATACTCTGTTAAGATGACCAGCCTTCCTTTGTGCACACTGAAATGGCAAAACCTCCCACAGGGCATTGATAATCATCCGCCATATATACTGCACTGTTTCACAAAACCAAGATTGAGAAAAAAAATCACCAAACATATTCTTAAAATTATTCATAGCAATTTATTTGACATGGTCTGCTGCAGTTGGTCTGTCACATTGAAATATGTATAGTTTATTAATGAATGTCATTGAGCCTATTATTAAATAATTCATTTCAATTGTATAAGACACATGTAAGCATACGTTTAATTAAATAATTTAGTAATTAATACTGCATTAGTGTTAATGGAACAATTGCCTTCAAAGACAGGAGTACTCTGCCTATAGGGACGCTAATGTTAATACAGATGGAACGAAAAGCAAATGATAGCCATTTTCACTTGTTAGAATTTTATTAAAATCTTATTTTATTAAAGTAAAATTGGTCTCATATAAACTTGTCATGTTTGACTGAAGGGTTACTTCATTCTATGTTTTCCACCTCATTGAAATTGATTCCCAATGGGAAAGGTGTGTGTTTCTCTGTCTGTAGTGCACATTTCAAACACTGAACCTCTCCCCTAACACACACACACACACACACACACACACACACACACACACACACACACACACACACATACACACACACGCACACACACACGCACACACACAAAGCTGTCTGACAGGTCCTCAATTTTCATATTTTTTTTCAAAAAGCGAGGAAAAAAAATTTTGGTGTTTAAAACATTTATGACTGATTAGCAGAGAACTTATCCGTTTTAAAGCCTTTCATGTATAAATCATGTGTGTTTTGATTTGAAGGGGCTGCTTCTGCGTTATTGATGAGGTGCTCGACTCTAATCAATTAGTAATTGGAGCACAGCTTTTAAATAATGTATTTATTAGGCCTTGTGATGTGTTTAATGGCAGCCCCTTGCAGAGCAAATACGTCTCAAGTGCCCTAATGAGCCTTTTATGGGCCAGCCCGCGGAAAAATGGCACATCTCTTTCTGTGACATTAGCGCGCAATATGCCTTGTTTACACAGAATCGGCAAGTCAGAAAACCAATGCACAGAAGTCCTTACAAATTGTTATCAGGGTTATTATGCTCCTCTCCATGCGCCCCATGAAAAGAACGTGCATTCATGTTTTGTTTTGTCTCATCAACTTGTTTACTCTGTGCTGACAGTCTCTGTCGCTGATAACTTGTGTGGTCTTCCAACTCGCCTGTTAGTAACCTCATGTAATAATCAGCAGCATTTATTGCCAGAAAGAAAACAGCAACCAGTACAAATCAGTCCTACGAAACTTTAACAGTTTAATGGTGTCACGATGCATTATTGTGCTGCATGCCAACGCTTAAAAACATTCCTCGCACTATGTAAATTTTCCTTGTGAGATAATTATCCTCCACATCACTAGTGAACCACCTGTGTGGAAGAAGCCCGCCACCTGCCTGAGGACAAACCCCTGGTGAAGGCCTGAGCTGTTTAGCCAAAGTCTATATCACCAGCCAGGTTATGCACACCATCCATCATCGTCAGCCTGACTGTGTTTGTGGTCTGTCAGCGGCGTGTGTGTGTGTGTGTGTGTGTGTGTGTGTGTGTGTGTGTGTGTGTGTGTGTGTGTGTGTGTGTGTGTGTGTGTGTGTGTGCGCGTGCACGGTGCACATGTACGCGTGCGTGTCGGAGAGCGGAGTATTGTGGGAGAGCCGTTGCTCTCCTGGCAGGGGTGGGTTTTAATTGGAACACCCAGTGAGTGGTATGAGTGCCGGTGTCACAGTGAAAACTCTACAGACAGGCCCACACTGGTTCACTCATATGGCGAGCTACTGTCTCCTGAGGGGCTGCAGATTATAAAGGCATTCACAGCTTTAAATACCCATGCATCACATTCCCTGACTGACTGTGCATTTGTGTGTGTGTCATATATGTCTGTGTTTATGTACCTACCTCTGCGTGTTCTGTCTTTCTTCCTTAAGGATCTGTCAAGTATATGCTCGTTGCCCACACTGATATGACAAGTAGACTGTTTAAACATTTGTGTTTTTTTTTGTTTTGACTTGAGATTACAATCAGCATGCAGAGGGGTGACAGTAGACACATTGGCTACTGAGTATGTGTATGTGTGTGTGAGTCGTGTCAATAATGCATGCATATGAATATGTTTACCACAACAAATCACTTGGCTGTTGCTCTGGGGTTTTATCCTGATTTAGCACGTGTGTGTGTGTGTGTGTGTGTGTGTGTGTGTGTGTGTGTGTGTGTGTGTGTGTGTGTGTGTGTGTGTGTGTGTGTGTGTGTGTGTGTGTGTGTAATAATCCATGGTAGGCACAAATATCCCTTATCAAATGTGATCCGCCCTCATCTCTCTCTCTGTCCTTGTCCCCGTCCAAATAGTTCGTCTTTCCACAGCCCCTCTGTTAATACTTTCAGCTGTGCACTTCTGAGTCATATTTATCCACCATTATTACAATTCGCAGTAAATCTGTTACTTTATTCTGTTTTTCTTCTGGTGTTTCTGTCTCATTTGAATTCAACTTGCGCCGCACCCTCCCCACTCGCTTCCACACAATTTATATACACATGCAACCCTGCATGCATTCACAAACATACACACTCATGCACTCACGCCACGCACTCACACACACACACACACACACACACACACACACACACACATACACGCAGTCATACACAAGCTCAGCCCTCCCCCACAAGAGAAACCTAACACACACACACACACACACACACGCTCAATGTTTCAGCAGGAGTGGTGCCTGACAGGAACAAGTGACAGCTCCCTAATTACCTCCTCACTGTAGACGCTGACGCTGCCTGAGACGCACTGCTCATTTTCCTCTTTCTCCTTTCTCCATCTTTCCTTCTCTCCCACCCTCCTCTCTCTCACTCTCTCTCTCACCCACCCACCCACCCTCCTCTTCCCTTTCTTCCTACCCACCTCTCCTATCTCCCATGTGGTGAATTATGCATGTCCAGGAACTCCCTATCTGCATTCACACCAGCCCTGCTGAGACCAACCACCTATATGTTCCCTTCATCTGTCCTTCTCTTTCCTCTTCCTACACATTTCCACTCACTTATCTTCTGCTCTGTGGAGGGTGACACTCCTATCTGATAACATAGTCATATAAACTGAGAATTTTTCAACAAATAGTGGTCTGCGATCAATAAACACTTCTGAACATTGCATGTGGCTGTGATAAAGGGGAAATGCTAGAGGGCACCGTGCTCAGAATTAGCACTTCTCACTGCAGGCCACTGGGACCAGTTTTTCTCAGAGGTGTCCAGGTTTGAGGGAGGGGCCCGGGGAGGCAGCCTTGGATCTCCAGAGAATGATAACATTCACTCTGGAGTACCACCACACAACAGCAGCACCCGCTCCCCACGCTACACCTCTACCTCACTCTGGGTGTCAGCTCAAAGGCCCAGATTGCATTTCCAGTTGACGCCTGCTGGCCCCACAGGCATGTTTTGTTCTAATAGAAAATGGAACCCTTGCATTCCCCCCACCGTCCTCTCTCCCAGCGTGATTGTCCGCTGGGAGCCAATGCACAAACACCAGTGCTATCTAATCATGAGACGGGGAATAGGAAGGAAAAGCTTGGATAAGGAGTAAGTTGGGGAGAGGAGGATAAGGGAAGAGTTTTAAAGAGAGACAGTTGGAGTGGAAAGACAAGAGGAGGGAGAAGGAGCGTTAACACATAAGGAAAAAAAAAGATTGAGAGTGAGAGAGAGAGCAGAAAAGGAGAGAAACAATGCTAGGAGAGAAGAGGAGGCAAGATAGTACATAGAGGGAACAGAGAGAAATAACTCAGAGAGGGGTGGAGCAGAGGGGAGCTGGGTGCATGTAGGCAGCTGATAGAGTGTCACTGACAGGCGTCACTCAGGGGAGAGAGTTTCCAGGGCGCTGGTTGGATGAGCCACTGCAAACATTATAATTCCTCCTCTGCACAGCGCTGTACACAAGCTTCAGTCCCCATATTGTTATGGACCAGTGATGGACTGTAATCTGGACTGGACTGCTGGAAACATTCACTAGACTAACAGTAATTAAAGTATTTAGTAAAACAGAAAAATCTGTTTTTACTCCTTTTGCTCTGGGCATGTTATCGTAGTAGCTGCAGAGTAAAGCAAAAAAAAAATAATTAAAAGCATCAGAGGGGTGATACAGCACAAACGTACGCAGCGGAGATACTCCAAGCAGGAAATGCTAACTTTTGTATATTGTAATAATGTAATTTCATGAGGACAACATCATGATATCATCTTTTTCATATGATTATGGATGATTGGTTTATCTAATTAAGCTTAAGGTCGTGTCAGTAATCTTATTGCTTTCTTAAGCTAATGCATTACCTCATAATGATGTCATGATGATATCCTGCCATATGATCATGAATTATTTTTTCACTCTATATAGGTCTATTGTCCAATAGGATGCAGAGATACCTTGAAAAAATTTAATCTTGAAGGATACATGATGTAATCGTCTGACTTCTTATGTAATTTCTTCATGATGTCACATCTTATATATCATATGATGGGCAACAATTTTCTGATCAATCAAAGCTTTACATTTCGTCTCCAGCTCATTTTCATTACGAAAAAAACAACAATGCATTTTTCAGTTATTTCTTAAGTGTATTGTCGTTTTAGTTTATACCTTTATAAACTATTCGGTGCATACTGTGGGATGATAACATATATTATACCTTTTACCTGTTTCACCATTTTCCTTTAAAAGCAGGAGGTTTCTCCTGCCTTTGTCAGCTGTGAGAGGATTATATTACCATGACTGTGGATTATCATGTGGTAACACAACAGGTTTTTAAAGCACAAATCGTTTTACACAAATCTTTTGATACTTGACATCAGCTTCTCTCTTTGCCACCTCTCTGTTATATCAGGTGGTTTGAATATGAGACTAATAGCTGTTTTTGTTTTGGAAACTGTGTCCTTTATTCATGACATCAAGTGGGAGTACTGATTTACTGGTCAAATAGAGTCTTAGAGCTATTTTGTAGCTTTGAATTGTTTTTTAATAATCAAGAAGGATTACTAAGTAGTTTTTAGCTCGGCCAGGTGGCACAGCAGCACACAGCACCTGTGTTAGTGCTGGCTCCGATGAATACTGTGAGTCATAAAGGTTGCTTTGTAATTTCTACACTGCCACTGGAGCTTTGCTTAAAACTGTTTTACTTTTAGTCGCACAAATTATTGAACAACAACAAGGAGTCGGCTCCAAATTGAACCAGCCAACCAGCCAACACATCACTCCTTAGGAATAAAACTTCATTTTTAAATGTAAATAAATGTATTTTTCTAATATACGATTCCAGAGAATACAAGTGACTGAAACCTGTTATGGACAACATAAAAATCGAATTTATCCCCTTGTAGAAAAAAGTTATCCACCAGTGAGCAAGCTGAGCCTGGAGAGGTAGAGCTGTTTTTAGTGAGGAAGATAGCATCTTGACAGAAAGATAATAATAATAATATTAATTAATGTAAAATCATCCATCTTTTCCGCATTATGGTTACACAATTAAAAAAGGCTTGTTGCTTGCTTTATGTTATTGCAGTTTTTTGTGCTTATAAAAATATATTTTACTTTAAAAACCAAGGATGAAGGAAGACCATTTACTTAAGGAAATGTAGAATTCTTTTGTTATTAATAGTGAAGTTTGTTATTATAAACACAAGTAATTATATAAGTTTACTCAAAGTATCAAAAACAAAAGTACTCATGAGAAAAATGGGCCCTGTAAGTATCATAATATTAGATATATTTTTATTGGAATTATGTTCCTAAATGCATTAATGGGTAATTTGCCTTTTTTTGATGTAGGTGTTTGGTTGTTAAACTGAATGTTACGGTATCTATAATATAAATAAGCTCATCAAATGTTTTGTTTACAAAATCTTAATTTGTAGCATATACCGACTAAAAAGTGTAATATTTAATCCTTAACGCAGTTGAGTTGAAGTAATGTTTTAGTATAAAAACGGCATTTACACAGTGCCTCAAATAAATACTTAATTAAATTGGCTAGTTTATTTTACTAAATATAAAAGCATGTTTTTAAACAACAATCATGACAACATTTTATCTTCATGAAAAACTGAGCAATCAACATTTTATTTGAGGGGCTGGAAAAAATATCTGGCCAATGCAAGCAGCTCTTGAAACAACCAATAAACAATCTCTGAGATCATTATGAATTAGTCTAGAAGTACCTGAATGACCAGCAGAGGGGCCACCACTCTGTGAGACACCGACTCCTCGGTGTGGAACAACGTCTGCTTCCAGATAGCAGAGCTTATTTCAGAGTTTGTGCTGAAGGGCCATTGAGGTCCTGGAGAATGACTGTTCCTCTGCGAGCGAGAGGAGAAGGAGAGCGGAGGGGAGGGTCAGGAAGAAGCAAGCCGAGTGGCTGTAATGGCTTTTCAGGGTAAATTAAGACGCAGGGAGCTGTTTGGGTCTGCCTTCGCGGAGTGGTGACCCTTATTCACTCAGGTCATCAATGCCTCCTCTCCACCTCACACTCGTCACAATAGTTTCTTCTCCCAATCAGCTTCGGAGCACCGTTTATCTGACTGCCACTGCCCATGATTTATTACCCCAGTCCCTGCCACTGGGGCTGAGTGTCATCAGGCCTCTGCCACTCTGCACAGTCACTACAGGGCCCTGGTTTCTCACCCAGACCTCATGTCGGGCTCCGGCTCTCTGCAGTTGTCTAACCTGTTACAACAAGGTAATGCTGGGCAGATAGCAACATATAGAGCTAGTGGTTTTGTCAGAATCTCTCAGTGTCGCCTTTCTTTGATCGTAACAGACTTGTTTTGTAGTAAAAGAGCACACACACACAAACACACACACACACACACACACACACACACATGCGCGCCTCTCTATAGTTGTTAGGACACTTATTGACATAATGCATTCCCTAGCCCCTTACCCTGACCTTAACAATCACAACTAAATTGGCCCTCATAATTATAGGTAGACATTCGCGCGCACACACACACCCACACACACACAATAATTAAATTGGTCCGCACCTAAAGTTCATGTCTTTGTTACATCGTTTACATTTGATCTTCTTATTGTTTTGGTTTCAGATTGTAAGTTAGGCAGCGCACTAAAGACTTTTGTATGACAAACGTGCGTCCTGTCGTCCTCACCTCTGTGGACTGCATCTATGCCCACATGACATTGATTGATTTGTAGACGGTCGTGTGTCTGACGTTGGCGTGTTGTATTTACTGAATAAAGTGGATTAAGAAAAAGACGTCTTTCCGCTTGAATGGAGAAAATGAATTAACTTTTTGTTCATTTCGTTAACACTGAAATATCATTATGTTTTGACTTTCAGCAGCACAAAGGTCAAACGCTAGTTGAACATCCTTGTCAATCAAACATTACATTGAGACTGGAGGCAATCCTGTGAACCTGGGCAACTCAATTTCTGGAGAGACAGGGAGGCTTCTTTTTCTTCCTCTACTTTTTTATGCTGTCTCAACTCTCTGCAATTGGTCCGTAAGTCAGAACTGTCCAAAAATATTTTTTTCACACTTCTCACAAATGTTGTCCTGATGGACCGTAGCGTGGTCCGAGGCACCTTTCACGCCTGTTATTATGGTTGTGGCTAAATAAAGTAGGTGTGAAAGTGCCATGAAAGATAAGCTTTGCAGATTTAATCCACACCTGTAACCCAGAGGCGGAATTGTGTCTCTTCTCAGGTAGTGAAGGACACGCCAAAATCTATTGGTTTCACTCTGAAGGCCTCACACAGGCGGCTTGCCAGCATTATAGTCTCTGACTTCAGGTCCAAGTGAACAGCACTGATGTCCTTCAGGGTGTCAAAGTCTCTCAGCAACTGCAGAGACAACTGACACAAACAGATAATGATACCTGACCAGTTTACAGCACAGGAAATACAGGATAATTTCAGTATAATACTTTCACTACTTGTTGATGAATAGATAAAGCCACATAGTCCCACCTGGTGTGTTATTGTTCATATCTCACTGAGATGGTAGCTTCCAGTGTCAGTGTGTGAACAATTAAAAAAAAAACTCCTGTCCAGCATTTCCAACATGAGACAGGTTTGTGCTTTGTGTTCACGCTTCTCAAACAACTGAAGCATGTTCTTCTTGCCAGAGTCCAGAACTCTCACTTCCTCAAGCGTTTTGATATGTGGAGAAAATAGACATAGTATCAGCAGTTTACTTAATAAATGAAATGTAAGAAAGACCTTGGGAAAGAATTCATTCTAAAAACAAATTAAATAAACCCTTTCTCTTTTAGGTAAGGCTCTCAAAATCACACCTATGGCAACTTTGCCAAAGCATCCGTCTCCCAGCGATGTCCTGAATGAAGCAGAGACTTGAGCTGCTCACAGTATGTCGCATCTTTATTTCTTCTTTTCATCTGTAACTGCAGACTGAGAGGCAGCGCACGCAGAGCGGACGTGTGAAGGTTACAACACAGAGTCAGCGGGGGTCATTCAGTCCACACATCCTGCACAAATGTTGCCGAAGCATTCATTATGCTAACGTAGATAATCATTCTACGACCACATGAAGAGGAATATTATGTGGGATGCTGAGTATGGCATTATGTCCATTTCAGTGAGTGGCACACACACACACACACACACACACACACACACACACACACACACACACACAGCAATCAATCTGTCATTAGTCTCTGCAGCTTGTTTATAAAGCTGTGGGGGTACGTTCTGAGGCAGGTCCTGCTGAGGTATGTTTAGTCTGTTTCTATTTGGACACTCGCTCCCTCTTTCTTGTGGTTGGTCTTACAAACAGGTCACAGTCCTGTTGTTCATTAATTTTTCAAGCTGTGCATCAACATGGGTATTAACCAGATACATAAACACACTGGTTGTGCCTCCTCCCCAGATTGTCATTCATGATTATTCCTTGTCTTTAGTGAACCTCCTCAGGATCATGTTCAATTGCTGTGTACAGTATTTATTTGCACAGCACACAATGGCACGCTCCTTTAGTTTCCATTCTTAATAAGCAGCAACACTGGGGTGTGATACAGTGAGAATAGAATATAAGGTGAAAGGTGACGCCCTCCTCTGGATCACCAGCATTGCCTCGTCCTGATTGTAAATGAAATGAGGTTTGATCCAGACGGACGTTTTCGCAGTTGCAATCGCTTGTGCTAATGTTCTGCCCCGTTCATATCTGCAGTTAAACCTTTTTATTGTGCCAGAACAAATTCTGCTGTGATGCCTGAAATTGCAGCATGAGAAAATTACAGTGCAGGGGGGAGAAAAATTGAGTGAGGACTTAAGCACGGGTGAAGAAGCGTTACGCTGTTGCTAATTACTGCCTCATTAGCAGCAGTGCTTAGCCATGTGGACAATAGCAGCAGAACAGCTGATAAAAACACATGCAGAGGCTACAGTTGAAAGAACAGTGCTGCGTTTTATGTCTTCATCGGCTCACTATACATTTTAGTGCGGGGACGTCCAAAGCACTGGGGATGAAGTTGGTAATTAGAGCAGCCAGTATGGTGTGATGACAGATACTCAGTTTTTTAGGTGCACTCGATGCTGCAGCAGTTGCAGCGGTGGATCAGTGCGTTCTGCTGTTGAAAATGCCAAAACGGAACCGCAGCCTATTACACACCTTCATCTCCACACCTACACCTTCTGCCTCTACCCTTTCCTCCCTCCCCAACCCCCAGGCCTCCAGATGTTGCTGTCACCCCTGTTCTGCGGAGGCGCCGCAGTGTGGAACTGCCTGAAGTGATGACAATAAACACCTCCGCCATAACCTGGGCCTCTGCATTTGCATATTTGCCTGCTTTAATTTGAGGGGGAAGTATGCAAATGTATGCAAAATGAAATCCATCTCCTAATGACATGAGACGATTAAACAATTTTTATGCTTAAATATTCTGTTTAATGAAATCAAACGGGCCCACGCGCCGCGACAAATTTGCAGAGGCACAGGCAAAATTAGAGGATATCACAAAAAAGGAGAACCGAGGAGAGAGGGGAGGGGAGGGAGGAGGAAATGCCTGTGGTTGGTGTGCATGACAGCTTTTTAAAGTGTCCCTCACAAGAAAAAAAACCAGTAAGCTCCTGAATTTAAATAAGATTTCTATAACAATTATAAAAACTGTCAGTTCCCCCTTTTCATACACCCACTGTCTCAAATGAAAGAACAGTGGGTGATAAAGTGCACTACTAAAATGTTCTAAAATCATATCTATAACTATAATTATGTATTTTTAAGGTATTCCAAAAAAAGTCTCAGTGTTGTCCTGCAGATCGTGTTGACCTTGAAAGGTGCATTAACTTAACTTCAACTCCAGTTGAAACGTTCTTTTGGTTACAGGCATTTATTTCCAACAAACATCAAAATGCTGTCAAAATACCATCAGAACTTTAAGAAAGTAAAATGCAAAAAATTATAAATTGAGACCATTAAATTCAGAACATTCTTATGGAGGATAATGATCACCAAACTCAACAGAAAATATTGCTTACATAATAAGAAGTCAAATTCACATATGATTAGCCTGCTCATTCACTCATTGTAAATGAAAGTCTGTCAAGCAGCTATCATGTTAATATCAATCCGTATGATTACACATGAATACATACCTCACTGGCCGCGTTACTTGAGGGTAGTAAAATAGAAACCTCCAAACTTTTCAAATCTTCAGATAATCTGAATCTTCTTCCAATTCAACAGGTGTCCCGCCCCAAGTGACGAATGCATGCACAGGGTGTCGCAACAATTAAAACCCCATCCTCACATTTACATGCCAGTGATTAGTTCTGCAATGGAAATATTGAAAAAAATCCCTTTCGTCCCAATTATACTTATATTTACTAAGAGAAGATATGTTTTAACTAAAACATAAATTAGCTTCTTTAATAACCTTTTTAACTCAAAATACATTGAATGAACTCAAACTGTACAAGTGACTCTGATGGCAGCTACAAGTTGAACCCAGTGTCTCTTCACCTTTGCTCACGAAATTGTGCTACTTCTGTTAATACGCAGCTTAACAAACAGGAAAATAAAATCATTTCCTTGTCCAAGTCAGCGCCCGGAGACACGATCACCCAGGAACAGAATACATAACGAAGGAGACAGCACTGTGATTAAAGAGAGAGAGAGAGAGAGAGAGAGGAATATGTGACTGCTTAATTGTGGCTTTGCAGGGAGCTGGTGACTAATGGCCTTTCCATGGAGCTGTTCAAGCCATGAGCTGCACATTAATATAAAGGGGGTTATTATTATGTTTTAGCTTCAGACCTGATTAATCACGTGGATTTACTTCCAGCTCAACACCTTATATAGGGAGCCACGCTGCTGTTAGGCAGCCATCAAGCTCATGATGTAGGTGCTTGCACCTTCTTTGAAATGCAAATGTTGGACAAGGTGCACTGTACGTGGTTACAGCAGTTTAGACTGTCAGATGGAAGTGATTCCCACAGGTAGAAGGCCCAAAGCTATAATCATGTCTGTGAAACAGAAAACAAGGCCGCCTATGCTGGGTTTGACCTCCTATTTGAAGCATGTGTGGTATTCAGAGATCATGATTGGAGCAGGAGGGGTAAGTAGGAGTGATGATGGTGGTGTCCAGGAAAACTGGACTGGTTGACAGCTGGAGACACGCATGCGGGTGTTGGTTGGCTAGGCTCGGTTAGCCTCTGCACGGCCGAAGAGCAGCAGAGGCCTCAGTTGGACCCCAAGGCTGTGAGGGATTTCTTCAGCCTGATGCTTTGTTGCCTCCTAATCCTGTTGGCTTATATATTATCCCTGCCTTCCCTCCGACAGCAGGCTAATAGAGGAAAGGAGCTGCAGCTCTCCGCATAGCACGCTCCTCTCTCCCTGCAGTGCTGTGTGTGTGTGTGTGTGTGTGTGTGTGTATGTGTGTGTGTGTGTGTGTGTGTGTGTGTGTGTGTGTGTGTTGATTACTGCTAGTACAGATGTTAAAGTGGACATAGACTGAGAGAGAGAGAGAGAGAGGGAGAGAGAGAGAGAGAGAAAGTGAAACACACACAGACATGTGCACGTACACACACACACACACACACGTGGTTAAGTGAAGTGTTGGAGGGGTGGAGAGAAGCCGGGGTTGTTGTAGCGCATCGATTGATTTCAGGCTCCTCCGACAAAATCCTCTGCTCTTATACCTCAGAGCTCCAGATGATACACTGTGAGGAGAGGGAGCAGAGTGGGGGCTGAGGGGCGTAGTATGTGTGTATAGCTGTGTGTGCATGCGTGTGTGGTTCACTGTGGTGCCAGGTTAGCCGCCTGTGCATGGAATACCAGCACGGGTCTGTTTATGTTGCGTGTCCCCATGTTTGTGTATCTGTGAGTGTACATCTGGATACACGTGTTAATGTTAGGGATTTGAGTTTGGGTGCGAGGGGACCAGGAAGAGGTGGGGATCTGGATTATTAACCCTTAACATGGAGTTTGATGTGGTTTGCTGAAATTATGACAGGGGGATTTATGTGATCCCCATAATCCCACGGGCCTTGATGCTCCAAATCCATTGTCATGCTTCACTTTTACACAGGGAAATTTCCATGACTTCAGCTCTCCTCTTAGATTGCACTCTGCAAAACCACAATCACGCACACATAGCTGCCATCCATTCAACATTCCTGTCTGAATACCCCGGCATCACATTTCACAGGGTCGGCCTTTGATGTTATTACCCTCCTTTATTAGTGGTTCATGTGCTTATATCAGTGGGGTGATTATATTCACTGCCCAGTGCGCTAAATGGAGTAGTGAGCGAATGAATGGGAAAATAAAAAACCCTTGTAATGAGACTTTTTTTTGCATAAAACTAAGCAGGTGATTATTATTAGGTCGATTAAGTGGAGGCACACATTTTTAGAAGTAGTTTTACATTGACATTTACTTCCACATAATACAAATATATGTATTTTATATGTCTGAATGTAAATATTTATGTGTATATAGATATTACAAGTTTTTAAATAGATATCAGAGTGAATGTACATACCTTGTATTCATATTTGTCATATATCTACACATGAAAAAGAGTGATCTTTTTCTCAATTAATTTATCAAAATTAAATCAGGCCTTTAAGACCTATTAGTAGATTTATCAGACCCCTATAGATTCGTAAAAAATAATTCTACGACCAGCTGCTGAATAACATGCTTCTCTTAACAGTTCTGTTAGACATGTATTTCCCCTGGGTTCACATTTTTCCACCTACATATTGACATAATGTTGCATTTGTAAATATTGATAAAAGTCATGTTTCTTCTAAGTGTTTACCTTTAGGCATTCGAAAACTGAGCCGTGTTCCTTCTTTACCTGCACTGCATAGAACAGAGATATATGCACATCATTTAAGAATTGTAATGTTTTGGAATTATGATCTTTGATGATTAAGATTAAGATTGGCTGAATGGGGATGGAAGGTATTTTCTCTTTAGACCTGTTTTTCCATTGAGCATCTTTTGTCTGTGCTGCAGAATGATAATCTCTAACAGAAGGTTGGTCCCATCCTTTCTCATCTTTGGTTAACTGCAAGGTTTTGAAAGAAAACCTACACACTCGAAACGATGTAACATCTAAACAAAATATTCATTTTGAAGGGATAAAACCTTCAGCTAAGACTAAAGAAAATAAGTTTGTTCCATCAACGTTTTTGGAATGAATGCAGTAATGTAAAGAAAATAGAAGAAAATCTATCTTACAATATGTCTTTCTTGATATTGATATACTACAATCTGTTTTAGATTTTGCTAAGCTTATACCTTTGAGGTTAACCAGAACTTCAGCTCTTCTCTTCTTTTTCTGGTTTAGCTTCACCTTTAAGTATAATTTACGCTGGGCTGCTTTTAGTTTTCAGTCGGAGGAATCTGACTTCGATTGACTGTGGCTTGTCTTTCCTGTCCTCGGAGGTTCTCAGGGCAAGTCCTACTGTGCCCTCTAGATGTCAAGCTCTGTAGCTGGGGGAGCTTCTGATGTGTCCTACAGTAACTTTCCCACAAACTCCACCGTAGTCAACCTCTACTTTCCCTCGGCATCATTATATATATATATATCCATAAATTCTCGGAGTCAGAATTTTCCTTCTTCATCAAGTCGTTTCTTTACTTATTGTATCATCACTTAATTTATTTGCTCAGCACCAGTCTGATGTCTTGACAGTGCTCTCGATAAATTGCTCTGTCTTCTTTATTCTTTGCTTAACATTGTTGAGCTCATATTTAATATTCTTCAGTTATTGTCTTGTTTGACTTGGCAGAAGTCCTTTATCTCCTGCAAAACATTTGTTAAACTTGCTTTGTTGAGGTTGAGCTTCTCTATCTTGTGTATTTGTAGAGGAGCTGTTATCTGTATATTCTTCAATAGTGTTTCTTTCTTTTTGTCCCAGTCTTCTTCTAATTACCAGTTCAATAATATAAAAGAAATATTTCAATATACAGCAAATCAATTAATATCATTAAGTATGACTTTAAGGTGACCTTAACACAGAGGAGCAGCAGGTGTGCTTTCAGTGTGAAATGTAAAAAAAAGGAAAGTCAAGTCGAGAACAAATTGATGCTGGGGTGTGTGATTGAGAAATATTTTCCATTTGCTTCAGATATTTGAGCATTTAACGGTTTCTCATCACATTTGCATGAACATATGCGTTCTGTCTTTGAAATGAATTTCTGTGAATGTGTCAGGAAGTTAATTAGCTCTGTGTGTTTGTATGTCATTGAGCGTGCACGTACATTTGTAATTGCAAGTGTGTGTGTGCGTGAGTTTGGGTTTGCATGTCTCGCCCCCCCTCCAGCACAGAGAGAAGACAAAGTCACAATCATATTTGTCACAGTCGGGGGTAAATGTGACTTGCCTAGTCATTCTTATTGTTTTATTCTCTTCTGAGTAGAAGACTAAAGCGTCTTTCCACTCCTCGCCCTCTTTCTGCTCTCTTTCCCTGTGGCACATTTCCTCCACCAAACTTTCTCCGTCTCCTCACCTCTCTCTCTCTCTCTCTCTCTCTCTCTCTCTCTCTCTCTCTCTCTCTCTCTCTCAAACTCCCTTTTCTTCTCCCTTCGCTGCGGGATGGTCATTTAATCCATCTAACCAGCTGGAAAGATAAATATTCTTTAGTGGAGTGTGAGGCCCCGGCCCCTCCACTCACGCAGACCGGAGATGAGGGGGGAAAGTCTCCCTCTCTGCAGAGCTCAGACGCCCGAACGCCCTAATAAAGTCTTCCACTCACTCAGACACTGACGTGAAGATGGCTGCAGAGACTCCTTTGCTTTCTCCTTGGATTTAGAAAAAGTTCAGTCTTCTTTGTTCAGTTGACTCAATTTGTGCAGTGGCTGTCATGTATGAAGTCATAAGGTTCTTTTTTAAAACTAAAAGTATTTGCTTGGTGGTTTTGTGGCTTCAATGAAAAGGAAAATAAATATGAGAGAAGGGCCTGTTTTTTGGTCTAAAATCACGTCCAACATCAGCACACTATCCTAAATTTCTATACAAAATGTCTATATGGATAATAGTTACATGTTTTATACGGCCTAGTTCCTCCATCACTCCTATAGCGTGAACATTTTCCAGGCCGCATTTGGCTGATTATCCCTGAAGGAGGAATATGGATGGGTTCCTGAGGCTGACTCATGGTTTCTGTTTGGAGAGGTCCAGTCCAGAGCAGGCTGGCCCGACTGGATCCTGTGTTTACACAGCCTCTCAGGCCAGACTGGGAGGCCCTATTTTCACACCAGGGGCTTTCCAAAGAAAACCTCCTGCAGAGGCCCCTCGCCTAAGGTACACCACACAGAAAACCATACACACTGCCTCATGTTCCTGCTGTCGTGTTGCATGCTTCAGCAGCCCACTCATTAGAATAATACAGAAACTCAGTATAGGACATTATGGCAGAAGCGCGCGGCATGGCATTTATATCCAAAGAAAAAGTAATATTTTTCTCTGCTCACGTGGATAGTGAGCGTACGCGAGCAAATATTCTCTGTTTCTTATCTTCACATTACTCACTGCAGGGGAATTTGGTTTCTCTGCATGTGCTATTTGGTTGAGAGAGCTTGAAAAATTGGTATTCGGGAGGCGGCTAACTCTTCAGACAGCTTCACTGCTGGAATGAGTCAGCGTGACCCCCTCCGCCTGTTTAGGAGTGTCAGACCTCAGCTTCCTGGGAGATGTTCAGCACAGGGTCAACCCCGGAGGAAGGATGCTGCAGAGGCGCAGAGGCAAGAGGCTGAACGAGCCGGTCACAGGGATCCAGACACTGGGAAGCTCTGTGGCATCTTTTATAAGCAAAAAACAGAAACAACATGCCAAAATACTGGTTTCACTTTTGTCAAGATAAGGTAACAGTCATTCCAATGCACACAGAAATAGAGATGGCGTATACATGCACACACTCACACACACACACACACACACACTAGCTACTGTCACCTGAAAAAATATCACTCCAAAGCTCCTTTTCAGAGTAAAAAAGCCTATGCATATATGTATTTAATAATTACATTCCATATATCTTCCAAAATCCCATTTCCATCAGTGGTAATTCTGCTGCACAGGAGTAATGGGTGTATTATACAGTTATGACAGGCCAAGCTCCCTCCCTATCCCTCCCCATCATCTGGCACACACTCCCCAAACCCAGCTTCAGTCAGACTGCTGAACAATCAAAGTAAAAAATATGCAAAATGAGGGATTTTTCACTTTGAGTCTCTGGAATGACTGAGACAAAGACATGATCAGAGGAAGAGTAAAGAAAGGACTCACCTTCCTATAAACTCACACCGGATTGTGGATCCCTGGTTTCAGTTGGAGAAGAAAGTACGAGTGTTGTTCATGTATTCTTGACTTTTTCTCCACAAATTTTGACACTACATGGATCTTGTCTGGCTCTGAAGTTACAGGACCTGTTAAAAACACCAATCACATCCCCTTGGACCTTGCTTTAAAGCATGATAGGCCCTGGTGAGCCTGTGGGGAGGAGGAATGAATAAATGAGTGTATAAATGACTGGGCCAGTGATTGAGTGAAGAAATTATTGAGCTGGTAAATGAACAAATGTTTGAGCGAGCGAGCGAGTGAGCGGCCGGGACATTGAGTATGTGTCTGACTGAGTAACCGAGCCAGTCTGAGAGCCACACACACTAGAGGCAATCCAAACAAACAGCTCTAAGTGCTGCAGTGTTCGCTGAGGGACCTGGGAAAAGCCCCATCAGCCCAATGAATGAGAGCATTCTGCCCCCTCGCAGCCTGTTATTAAAATCAATTAATGACGGGGAGGGAGGCCCCTGTAAAAGCTGACTTGTTGGGCTCTAGGGGTCTTTTGCGACACGTTGCCTTTCTGGATCACTTGTGCCATATGGAACCTCCCCTCTGGTGGCACATAACTCACTTTTATGAGGGCTTCATTGGCTAATGATGGAATAGTGCACGAGCACTGAGCATGGGAGTGTTCCTGTCCCCATAACTGTCACTCCCCCTGCTGTCATTGTCTCTGTCACTCTGCACTTTGCTGAGGCTCGACAGTTAGACGAGTGCATCTCTGACAAGCGGTGTGAAGGAAATGGGTAAAAAAGAAACATACACGTTGTTGTTTTTTTTTTTCCCACAACGCATTACTGTTTGTTTTGGTGCAGCAGACAGAATGACAGAGAACATCCAGGCTTAGCATGACAAAATAAACTGTGACTCAAACAGGATCATGTTGTGTAGCAACAAAGCTTAAGAATCTAAAGCATCTTTTACCTGCCTGTCTTCAACCTCTGTCTTCTACATCTACAAATACAAAACATCATGTACATTTACACAGATATGTTATATCAGTCGTCACACACTGGTATGAACAACCCACAGTGTCATCCGCACTACGTTTTAGTTTTACATCACTGTTACCACGTTTACGCTGTCCTCAGTATCGGAAAAGTTTAGAAATGTAGTTTTGTTTGAAAACTCCAAGGGTGCAAGGTAATGTGGATGTGGACTCAGTCACCTGCACTCATTTCCTGGTTGGTTCTCATTAGTCCTGACTCGACCAACAGTCACAGTTCCACCTCATTGCCATTTTTTTTTCTCGTTTGTGATATTTTCTAATGCTAAGCAAAGCATCGGATGCAGAGCTAAAACACTTGTGTAGACGGAGATTGTTTGACTTAAAAAAGTAAATAATTAGAAGTATGGATTTAGCCTCAAATAGATAGTTTCTGAATCTTGGTCCAGCTTCAGGTCAGAAAGGCCCAAATTACTCGGAGATTGGCCATTATAGAACGGCGGTGTGGCTCTGCTGGAGGATGGTGGCGGTCCATTTACCCAGAATCCCACAGGGCCAAGTAAACAGATCTTGGAATCTCTTATGCTTGCACAGTAGTGGTCTGTGGGAAATTGCTCTGTTTTGCCATTTCCCTTCTGAAGCACTGAGTATGTTTTACAGTTTCTTTCCGCAAATCGAACGTGTTACCATCTGCTGGTCCCCGCTCAGTGGTGACGGTCACACCTCGGTCACAGACAAGTCAACAGACATGCTCACTGGGCAATTTCTCCGGGATTACTAACAAGGCGGTGCCTTCTCCTTAGAGAGGAATATAGCTGACCCGTCATTTACTTTCTCCATGGTAGCACCTAACATGATAATGATTATGATAATGACGTGACAGTGTGATAATGATATGATAAGAAAGTGTAAGATGAACCTGCCCCCTGTGCAGTAAACGTTTATCATGTCAACAGAGGAGGAGCCAGATCTGACAAGAGATGCATTTAGTGTCTGTAGGTAAAAAATATGGGTATATGTCAGGTGTGTGAAGTGTCACATTTATGTATGGTTGACATGTGCCTGATCAAGTGACTGTAATCAATACTTTAACATGAGTTGTCCTTTTCTGTGCCAAACTTTTGACATTTATTTTAGAGTTAAGGTCTTTGCACAACTTTCGCAGTCGGTGTATTTTGCATTTGTCAAAGGCGTTTTAGGAGGTTGTTTGAGCACTCAGAGCCACCGTACTTGTTGCGTCCGTGTCATTGTGTGTGTGTCCTTATCTCAGACATGCTGCCAGCTGATGTTCGGGATCTATTGGATCACGGAAATTTGTTTTCTTCCTTTCAAACTGACATCTTGAAATAGACTTGGAATCGATCGGGATAATTTCGCAGCTCCTTGATCAGAAGATGAAACTCTCCTCTGACTTGATGGATTCTCAGGATTGGATGGAGCTAATGTTTTTTTTTTCAGGAAGAAATCCTCCTCACTGCATGACTCCATTTTATCTCCTACTGCAACATTTTTGAACTAATAGAATAATTAAACGCGTTGGACTCAAAGTCCAAGGTTTCTGTGCGTGACAATTTTGACTGGATCATGGATAAAAAAACATACGGACTTGGCGTGTAAAGTGAATGTGTTTACTGCTATTCATAGTACAGGAGGACATGTACATTTCACTGTTCTGCCTCCACTTCCTTCATTCATTTCACCTCTGCTCCAATACCTTGGGGCTGTTTGAGTGATGCTGGTGTTGATGTGTCAAAGCTCCACTAGAACACAATATTTCTTCCCCTTTAGCCCAGCAGACAACTCCATCAGAGTGAAACCTCCCGTCTCCAGCCACCAGGAGCAGAGAAGAAAAGGGAGAGTCCCCCCTTGTGCCAAAAGGACGGAAAGTAAGTAAGTTCACCACCCAGTAATTCAACCCCACCAAAGTTGAACAGGGTCACATCTAATGTCTCTCCCACACTGTGTCTCTGTGTTTATTGGATGTGCAAATCTCTTTTTCCCTCCCCTGTGTGAGGTTAAACCAGTGTTCGGATGGGTGGAGGTAGTAGTGATTGCAGCTGATTGGTCTATCTATCTTTCCAAGCTTGGCTCTCCAGCTCTGTCCAAACTAATTGGGATATTTTACAAAGCAAAAATTTGTTACTCTGTGTTTGGGCCTCTCATCCACACACCAATGCAGTTTTAAGTCTCTAAAACAGAGGTTTTTAAGGATGCCTCCCAAAACATTTCAAATATTTTCAAAAACTATGGTTTCTATGCATCTGTGTGTATATGTAAAACAGAACATTTGGGAAAGGATGATGTCACAGCTTACTTTGCACATGCCCAATGTTGCTTTGTGTCATTAGCATGCGCCAGAAAATAACAACAATGGCGACTTTATACCAAATGAGAATAGACTCGTGCTCACAATGTTCTTCTCTGGTATGTGAAGGATCGTTGATGTGGACTTTATCGTCACCTCGTTTTTGTTCTCGTCTTGGTGGAGATGTTTCTCAAAACAAAGGTCATGCGCAGTTACACACACAAGGCCTCAGAGAACTCCGGATGATCAATAGGAGCATAACTTTAAGATTAAGTATGGCTTTATTAATCTTTTTGCAAAAAAAACAACCTTTTTCACTCCCGCCCCATTTTTGTCTGCCTGTTGTGATTGAGTGTATAAGGCAAAGAGAACTGTGTGTAAGTTTTGATCCTGTTTCATGACTCTGGAAGTGAGGGATTGCTTCGTGCGCTGCACCTCCTCGTCTCAGTACTGGATGAGGAGAAGCTCAGCCGGCTCATAATAATAGATGTTGTCCAAATATAAAGAGAACAGGAATAATTCTGCAGGGAGAACAGCCAGACGGAAAATAATCCGAAAACCTTTTAGTGGAACAAATGCACTTAAAAAGTGCAGTGGATGTAGAAAAACCCAGAGGTTTTATACTGTATATACACGATTATCTTTCTTGTGCAGTGGATTATTAAGGTGAGAGAAAGACCAATATTTAACACCAGGAATTCCTGAAAGAGCTAAACATTAATTTAAAGACATGGGTTTGAGCTGATCAAACCACAAAGGGGCATTTTGTCACCCCCATTTTGATTTGGCACTTAGGTTGAAAATGCTGCTGAATACTTCTTCATCCATATGCCAAATACACCATTTTTCATTTCTTGTTAATTCCTTTTCCAAAGCCTCCTTCTATTCCCTGCAACCCTCCTAATCTGGCTATAAAGGTCAGTTTAGCATAATGACATCATACAGACGAGCATGGGCAAACCCAGATTACTGAATCTGACTCTAATGTGGCTTTTCAGATGAAACAGCATTAAATGACATTAACGCCGCTGCATTCACTGGCAGCTTTAACAGAGATTGCTCAGGACTGGCCCTTCTTTGCCCTCTTTGTATTTTTAATGAGGTGACAGAGAGAGGCGAGATTGGAATGGGACGGTCTTACAACATGCTGAGCTGGGATCAGATACAGTCCTTCTATTTGTGTAATATTCCATCAGCTCTCTTATAGGGCTCGCGTTAACCTCTTCAGTGTGACTGACATTTTTAGAGCACAGGCACCACCACTGGCAGAACTCAAGGGGACTTTTAGAAAATTATTACAGCCGTCATTAGCACGATGAGATCACTTTTTTTAATGTTTCTTTGAGTTCCGTCCCAGATTAGGATTTACTCTCGGTTTTGGAGTTGAACAAACGGGTTTGTGATTATCACTGCAGTTCTCTAAGCTAGAAGGCTATTTGCTCCCAATCTTTACAAATTCAACATCTGTTTGGGTGTTTATGCCCTGAAGCACATGATGCTGTTTGTGCCTCCAAGACAAAGTGGAAAACAACATATTTATTATTACCCCACTTCTGCAATTTTTCATTTTAAATACAAAAAAATGAGAATGATAAATGGGCTGGAGAAAAACAGAAAGATGCAGAGCGTTAACGAGAGAAGTTGCCTGACTCCGGTGCAGAGTCTTTAACATTCATCTGTTTCTCAGCTGCTTCCAGAGAAATATGTTTTTCTGCTCCATCTCTGTGGTAACGGCAACTTTCACAGGAAACACAAATAGAGGAGGGAAAGACGAGTGGAAAAGAAGAAGAATGACGACACGGAGGTCATGAATTATACAAAGGGTGTGAGAAGCTTTGCTACACTCAACATCATTAAGGTCTGTATTAATTACTGTTATGAGCCACCGTAAATCACACGTAGAGCAGTTTCTTCACTACGGCTGAACAACACAGCCCTTCACTGACTCATCGCATGCTGGTTAGAAAACAACACACAACATGGAACATCAACATAGAACAGTATGTGGCAACTTTACCTTGAAGATTTAAGGTGTCATCTTGCCCTTTACTCATGAAGAAATATTCTTATAAATTCACTCTGTTAATCCCATTTTAACATGACCCACCACACACAGTCACCACTTTATAACACAGTCACAACTAATTACTTCCCCTCATAAACACCTCATACCTTAGAATACAGAGAAAGAGTGGGGAAATTACTAATGGAGATATTTAACTTTTTAAATAGCTTTCACTTTTACTTCAAGAGTGTTTTAATAGCTTTTCGATTTTCAAAGAGAGTCTCAAATTCAATTGGCACAATCAAAACAAACCAAAGTGTAAAACCTAAAAAACGATGTAAACAAAACTCAAATTATTTATACTTTGATCAGTGTCCATCCTGACGTCTTTGTTTTGCTTGTCACAATTTTTGTGAAATATAAATACCGATAATATTCCAAACTTGTTTTCTAATGTGGTTCATTTGCACAACACTACTGCAAAATATATTAATTAACATGGTTCATATTAATTAAATGTAGTCTGGTAGTATTTTTGGTAGTATATGAACATCTAAATACATTTGAAAGAATTTGTTTTAAAGGTCATATACTGATCATAATACACAATTATGACAAAATGATTAATTTATATGTTAACAAAGAGTATGTGACTAAAATGTTTTACATGCATCTACCAGTAATTAGAAATGTATGTCATAAGGAGAGATCACACCACAATCAATGGTTACACACATTCATAAATAGTGAAATACATTTTGAAGCACAACACACAACAAACAATTTTTCAAATGACTTTTAAGAGACACATACATTTACAGCAAAGAGTATCACAATTAGGTTTTTTATTTATTTATTTATACCAGACATAAGAAATTACTTTTATATCTATGTAAAGTGAATCTTCAATTTTCATTTAACTCAAAACATTTGCTCAAAACAACTTTTGATTTTGGGGCTACATCTTTCTCACGAACACAGAGAGCAGATCAGGGTCAGAATGAGATGATGTTACCGTCATGTGATGTTGAGACTCCAAACTGTGCATCGATGGGAGCCTCATGTCTGATAGTCATCTGCCAACAGAACGTGGTTTATGAGGAAAATATCAGAAATGAGATGACTCCACAACTATGGCTTATTGGTAGAAATGGCTGCTTTCAAAATCAAAATATTTACATCAAACTTTCAACAATCATGAAAATACTCTTCGTGGTTTCACTTGATACGCTGTGTGCTGTGAAACTTTCACTGCAGCTTTTTTTTGCTCTCGTAAACTTCTAATCTTTTCAGAACAGGCAAATATGTTTTGCTTCATAGTGCAATGGAACAAAAAGAGAAAATGTTGACCACTGAGAATTTTCCGTGGCCATGGTGGTTGGAGTCCTGACCACCAGTGGTCAATGTGGTGTTTAACTGTGGTGGCCAAGGGATACGGCCATGAGCAGTGTGTGCCCAGGCTTCATTTCGCTCCAGAGACCAGCATTAACATGTGAGCGTTCACTTGAAACCTTTCATCTGTGTGAGTGATTCCCCCGACGTGTGTCAAGCACTGGACATTTGACAAGTGCACTGTCAGCAGTCACGCCCACACAGCTTAAACTGTGTGAGGATCAAGTGCAACTCTGCTCTAGAATTTACGTTCCACTTTTTTTTAATCACGGCACACAGATCAGTGAGCACTGTGTGGAGTCACATCCAGGTCAGTCAGTTAAGAGTTAATCCTGCACAGCTACACCCTGCTTTTAGTAAGAGATCCATTAAATTCTAGCAAAAACATTAGGTAGTAAAGGAAAACACACTGGGTGGTGCTGAACTTCTTTAAAGCGAAGAATGACGTCCATGACATTTTTTGTTTTTGTGGTTTCTGGCAACAGCTTCAGTGACAAACATTCAAAGCTTGAGTGTTTGGCAGTGACTTCCCCAGAAATCATCTTGAAGATATTGACATGCTTTGATGTCACTTATGTATTTTTACTCTTATGCAAGGCTACAAATAAAAAAAAAATATATATTGTTCCTTCATGTATAGATAAAGTAATAAGTACACATGTGCATAATGTTTCGACTTGTGTAACGGCTGATGGTGGATAAGTGACTTCATACACTGAAATAACGACACATATGCCATAGAAAACAGTTAATCAGCCACTGAGCCTTTGATAAAAAAGTTAATCAGAGATTTTTGCTGCTACCAAGACTTGTTAGAGCTGTTGTTCATAAAACCTTGACCTGAACTTTGACCATGATTTCAGCACCGGACGACAATATAACTGTGAAAATTGTGTTTTTTTGCACAGGTAAGTGTCTTACACGACACAGAACGTAGACAAAGACACAAACCGACATCTTTTTCTGAGTTAACTATTGATAAAGGATTTTTAAAGAAGGAAGTGTTAAATGCATAATTGGGCTTGTTGTATGCAACCAATGTCATAGTCATCTAAATCTTCTACTAGTGTGAAAATAATAATGATAAAAAGATATATTATTATATGCTGTTTATACTGGTCAGAAAAACTGATCATTAAAAAAGTCTGTGAGACCATTGTTGCAATTTGTTAGTTTCATATACAACGTACATGCACATTAATATTGCACGATTCCAGGTATATTCCAAGGATATTTGGGGTAGAACACACCTCATGTAAACAGCATATTCAGTTTGGATATTTTGAATTCAGCATTTTCCGATGAATACATTCGGGATATGCTAATATCTCCGGTTTTAGGAGCATTATTTCGACATGTATGGAGCTCATTCTGAATATGCATCTAAATTCGTGTTTTTATGGCAGTTTGCAACACTGCCTCTTGTTTACGATCTGCTCTCTGTGTTGCACACAAAACAGCTAGACAACAGTTTGTCAGGCTGGGGCCTGAGATGCATGTTAAAAAGAGAAGCCCACATTTCTGAAATTCTGGATATCTGCAAGTTTTGAGTTGATAGTTTATTCAGTGTGATGTTTAAGGAAAGTTGTAAACTTACCATTATTAGTTAATATAGATAAGGGATAAAAATTAAATATATTAGATTAAAAACTTAAGTTCAAACAGTAACAGATACTTTATTAAACAACTTGTAAAACTTAACTTTGTGAGTTGAAATCAAAGCTTATCTTAATGTTGAGTTTACTCGTGTTTTTATGTAGCAACTTAAACTTTGAGTGAAGTTTATTTTAAAGTGTGCATGTGCTCAAACTTCTGACCACAAACAAAACTCCTCTATTGACTGGGACAAGCTGCTCCGACTGTTAATCAAAGTATTTATTCATATAGTGCAACTTTCATTTTCATTAGCCATGTAAACTGAATTGTTTTCATGTGAAATAGGGCATAACCCTTGAATATTTTGTCCATGTTAACATGTGTTATGCAAAGAGTGCACTGTCCATTTTCCCTGTGAAGTGCATATTCTGTATATGTATGTAATATGTTGTTATTTGATTGTCATGCTGCAGGTATAGTAATCCAAACGGAGGAAGCACTGTCAAACTGAGACAGAGCACACATCCATGTAATATTAACACTAAGTCACATACAATTAAAGCTTAAAGAAATATTTACCCTTTAAATGTTTGTCTATCTATTCCTAGAATCCAATGCAGAGGAACTGAACAAGATTAAATCCCAGTTAAAGAACAGAGTAAAGAGGATTTACTCAGGTAATTTAGTGTCTTTGATTAAGATAGGATGAGATCAAATGTTTACTTTCAGATCCTCAAGAGTATAATTAATCTAAATATGAGCCTAAATCATCAACCCAAAGCACTAATTGGTCTTTGTTGTTCAATCTTGGTTTGCTGTTTCTATTTACACTATGGCATAAGGATTCCTTATCTCACTGAAGCCACTGAGGCATCAACAGGACTGCACCACAGCTGCAAAGCTAATTAATGTGATTTATGTTTGTTTGGTTGCTTGCTAGCTTGCAAATTTTTGAGGAGAGCAAAAATCATCTGCAAGTCATTGTCTTTGGTAAATAAGAGAAATTGAACTTTTCAAGTGAGCCGAACACTGGCTCACTCCTTCGCCCGGTGGTCTACAAGCTCACAACGCTTGCTTTTCTCTGCCTCGCACACTTATGTAAGCTCTGCTTAAGCCTCTGCAATAAGCCTGAGGGTTCTGAAGAGTTACCACGTTTAATGCAAAACCATAAGCTCGAGACTTTGTGAAATTCCATTTTGGCAAGGATCAAATTTCCCTCTAACTTGGATGACTATGTTATTGGTGTTTGAATAACTTTAC
Organism: Hippoglossus stenolepis; assembly: GCF_022539355.2. Lineage (NCBI taxonomy): Eukaryota > Metazoa > Chordata > Actinopteri > Pleuronectiformes > Pleuronectidae > Hippoglossus > Hippoglossus stenolepis. The sequence goes on from NC_061491.1 coordinate 10,798,231, forward strand.
AAGGAGAAACCACTTAGAAAATACTTCAAATTCTGCATTTGTTCATAGTAAAAGGACAAAACGTAATACACCATACACTGTTAAAAACAGCAGACCCAGTGGCAGTACACTATATACAGAATGAGAGCTACCACCATCTGAATGATTCAGGGGTTCCACAGCTGGATGAGGCCCTCCACCATGCCAGGTATTTTTAGATATGTGTTACATCATAGCTGCTGTTAAATTGTTCTTAGGGGGTCCCAGAATTTTTTGCAGCGCTCCTGGTTATTTATATTAGCCAGCAGCAAAAACCATGAAAGTCGAGCAATATGCTTAAGTGAACACAGTTGGTTCTTCCCTTCCTCGTGCTCTTTTTTTGCTGTCCCCCTCTGGGCTGCACTGTGCAGTCGGGGGAGGTGGGGCTATTTAAGGCTGTGCCACTGCCATTTGGCTTGGGGGTCCACATGTGTGCCGGAGGTCCTCATTTTGATTCTAAATCGCCTTGACACCAAAACAAACAGACTCTCCTCACTGCACCAAACAGGCCTGAGAAATTACGGGCACAGGGAGGCATATGCAATTACAGCAGCTAATTTGCGGTCATCGAAGCTAGCCCCGTTCCCAGTACCCCCAGCCACCCTTGATTTTAAATATTGGGGAGCACTGTGTGTGTGTCGGTGCGCCGGCAAGTGTGTGTGTGTTCAGCAGAGGTCTGAGAAGTGGCTCGGGGAGTAGTTCCTCCTCACAGCTGTAGGAAGGTCAGGCAGCACCAGGGCGATTAGCTTTGCTCATCACGTACAATTAGGGTTAGCGCTCTGCGAGGAGGCATCTGTTGCTAATTGAAGCTGAATAGATATCAAGGAGGTCCATGCTCCCCCCATGCAGAAAAAAACAAGCTCAACTGGAAGTAAATAGACTTTGGCTTGTGTGAAATTGGAACTGTGAACCACCTGCACATCGCACAAGATAATGTGCTTGATCAGTGGCTTTGTGTGCAACTGCTCAGAATTAGTTGGGTGTTACACCAGCAATAATTGGTCAGGTAATTTTAAAATGAGCCCCGAATTGCTTCCAAAGCATTACCAGTACACAAATCCACATAGAGACACGAAGAGGCAGACAAAGAGGCTGGAGTTAATAAGGAGAGAAGGGGGATGGGGAGTAGAGACAGGAGAGTGAGTGCGAGAGCGTCAGAGTTGCGCCAAAACCGGCCTGTGATGGCAATCTGATGCGACTGAACCGTGTGCCCACTGGCCAGCTGACATCAGCCCGCGCCTCTCCGACCAAACCTCCCGGCCCCTTCATGCCAAAGCCACATGCAAACAAAGGAAAACCGAGGCAAGCGCACACAGACACACATCCAAACAGATTTTGTGTTCGTGACAACACCCTGAAAAACACAGAAACTATTAGATAAACTCCTGGATCATGGTAGAGACCAACAAACTGCAGCACTCTTCTGCTATTTAAACCTTTTGGCACATTTCTGAGGCTGGATTTCTTACTATACAGTAAGATTTGAGAAGGAAATAAGGTGCAGTAACACATTGCCATGTGGATGGAAAAAAGGCTGCAGCTATATCTGTCATTGATTTGGCAACTTTTAAAAACAATACACGGCTTGTGTGTGTTGGAGGTAGCGACGGTGGAAAATGTGAGCAGGAGTTACTCCGTATAATATCGGAGTGCTGAGCTGTGTGATGATTTTATGTGCTGCTTCTAGCACCTGACACACACCTCTCACACATACGTGCACGCACACATACCAACATATCCCTGTGGGGCGATGGAGCGAAACAGGGTTTATCCTCTTTGACCTTCACAGTCTGAAGCCACTCGGCTGAATGAGTTGGTATCTGTGTTGCAAGGTGCAGTCAAAGTGCTGCTTATTAATGCTGTGGCTCAATGGCTCATTCTCAGAGTGTAATAAGTGCAGTGCATCGCTGATTCTCAGGACTTTCAGCCTCTACAACTTGGTCATGACCCCAGATGTCAGGTAGTTTAAAAACTGTGCTCCCATTAATCATATATAAACTGGACATTTACAGATTATAACCAGCAAACTGAATCTCACTATCAGAGCGGGCACACACATGGTGCCGTTGTTTGATTGGTAATCTACATGTTGATGAAACACATATTCTAATCAATGCAATTAGACTGAGAGCTATGAATGGTATCGTATAGTATTTCTTAGCTTACTCAAAAGTGTGTTAGTGCCCTAACAGCTGTCTCATGTCTGTTTTTGAAGGTATCACTTAAGCCTGCCCAAATTATTCTGGTGTTATCAGGTTATTTTAGTTAGAGACTTGGGATTTTTACCATAAAGCCTACCTTACAATGTTGAAGTGTGGAGTGCATGGAAATGCAGGGGAAATATAATGGAAGATACTACAGAATTGGATTAAGGGAATCATAGTATCCAGTTTTTCATATGTTGGGTCCTCATGCAATTCCCATATGGACTAATGCCCGGGCCACAGTGGATACATGAGCGGCTCGTGTGTCACAGAATGTCTTGCTTTTCATTTCGGTGCCCATATTATCAGGTTAGAGCAGCCACACTGCCCGCCTGAGACGAGCAAGTCCTCGAGAGAGTCCAGGCCTCGCCTATTTCTTTCATGTACTGCACTGTTCATAACAAAATTGATTTTCGCCACAGTTTCAATGTCCATCTGTTGAATATGTCATAAATATTTGCAACACTTCCGGTACCCTTTTCAAAGTAAAGCACTCTTACGTTTCTGTTGACTGAAACCGTTCATTTGTTCTAACAAGGTTTTTATTGTTATTGCAGGACTGGAAGATGCACAGCTTCATACTGTAGAGTCCTGGCACTTAGTTGAGTACATAGCCGTACTTTTATTCAAGTTAATACAGTAGTTAAACCAGAAACCTCACGTAGCGACTCCACAGCAGACACAAAGTAGATCAGAGACGCAGCTCTCTCACACTGCACAAGCACTCTGTGTGACGCGGGTGCAAAACCCAGGATATTTCGAAATTTGTTCCACTGATGATGATTTTGAATTATTTTTTTAATCTGTCTCTTTTAGGCTTGCAATGTATTTGGGTTGATGGTGGTCTTTGGTGGGTCTGTGCAGGTGCAAGGCAATACTTAGAGTCCTGTACATAAATAGTGAATAGTGCCACTATAGATGTGAATGAACATGTCACAAGATACTGAATCATCATGATAAATATCATGATGATTATGTGTGTGACCTCCATTTCCTTACATTGTTAAAGAGTGTTCAGACACCAAGCAGGATGACACATTGATTTGATTTGTAGCTGAAAGAAATTTTGGGCATGCAAAATAATTTTCCATAATCACTGTGAGCCTGCACCGCAGAAATTGATTTTATTTAGGGGTTGTTAATCAGCGACACTCGCCTGACTCTGCCTCGTCTACCTACTGTAGCTCTTAAATCCAGCCTTGTAATAACCCACTCTAATTAGGACCGAGACACACTAACAAGGGACACCACCATCATCATCACTCAGCCACCTCATCATCATCACCATTCTCATTATCAAGCCTGAGATCAAATTCCAGCCTGGCTCCGGGATAGTGGGACTTCAGTACACCTGATGTATTGTGCATCATTAGATTGTTGTTATTACTGTGCCATGGGGAGTCAAACAGGATGGAGATTCACTCCTGTAATATTCTATATGGCCTACTAGGGAGGACCCACTTGACATTCTCTGTCTAATGATAACAATCTATTGAGGCAAAGGGGCTGACACATTAATTTGTTTACTCTCCCTCTTTCCTCCTCTTTCTATCCTGTACATATCAACGACACATATAACCAACTGTCCTGCACCACTGCACCACTGAAGTCCATCTCAACACAACACAAATGTTGGCTCCCTTGTCTGCTGTTATCCACAGGACTCTTAGTATTGATCCCTTCCAGATAAAATCAACCTCTGTTTCTTGTTTAATTCGTCTCAATTAACACTGTAGGATGCATGTATCCGTTTGAACGGCAAAGGAAATAAAACCCATGAGTGACACCACCGGCTGGTCTGTCAATGCAGCCTGAGCCTATCCAACATCTTGCTCAGACTTAGTGCTGCAGGGCAGCTACAGCTAAAAAGGCAGCTGCCTGATGATCGATGACTTCATCCAGTCTGCCTGATTCCTCCACTTGTGCTGAGAGAACACTTAATGTAACAGGCCCACAGAGAAACGCCTTGATTAGGCAGCGAGAGCAAGGGGCCATGGGGAGCCACTTACACTGAGAAGCTTTCCATGCAGGAGTCTTTACCAGAGCATACATACACTCACTGATGTATATGAGATGCCACAAACACATAGCATCATTCTCAGTTCATTGCACAGCTCACACACACACACACACACACACACACACACACACACACACACACACACACACACACACACACACACACACACACACACACACACACACACACACACACTGCTCTGTTGCCAGCAGGCGGACTAGGCCATCCAGCACAGCTGGTATATCCCAGTGTTGACTCTTCAGTTGGGGAGGACTGCTGCAGGGATTTACCGTATCACCATGGGCAATGCAGAGATTGGTCGGGTATGAGTCGATCAAGCTTTATCTCTCCCCAAGGTACCAACACAAATCTCTCCAATAAATAACCTGTTCTTAATTCTGATTTCTTAATGCAGCTCCTGCAGAGAAGATTAATCAGTCTGAGTGAGGCCCCCAGATAGCGTGTTCACATGGAGTTTGTGCACAGTAGCTTTGACTGAACTGATTGCATTATTTTACTTCTTTTCAGAGGAGGACTTGACACCTTCCAGCTCTGGCATGTGCATACTCTCACATATTCTCACAGACAGTGACACATACTCACACCCATACACACAGCATTCACACTCACACACACACAAATACACACACAAACACTCATGGCACTTCTTTCCAAGCCCTCCCAACATCTGCTTGTTCTTCCTCTGATTAAAAAAATCCTCTGCGTTTCATTATCTCTGATTTGCATAGTAATAGCACGCATATTAAGCAGCTACTTCAGAGGGTGGGCGGTCTAATGAATGCCGCAGTCTCCTCTGTTTTAACTCAATTTTTCCTCATCCATATTCAGCTGTGTGCCCCCTCCCAGCTCCCTCACGACCCCCCTGCCCTCAGGGACGGCAATTCTGTTTCCGCTGAAATGCTTCCTCCAGCCTCTCCCCAAATCCCAGAACCCTCTCCATTAATCCAATTAATTAGAGCCATTGATATGCAGCCCGCTTAGACCAAGCAGCTGTTTGCCTGCCAATTGCCTGGCTATGAGGAAGGGGTGGGGGGGGGGGGATCGGGTGGGCAGGTTATGGGGTGCCCTATCACCCAAAGCACATACAGCAACACTTAGCACGCAGCGCTGAGAAAGTCACCACCCACAATGATACCACCATGTCACCACTGTCCTTAGAGCAATGCTGATGTGTCTCATGGTTGCTCTAACTCTTGATGAGTGAATCGACCATGGGACTTTTTCACTTTCACACCATCATTAGACCGTTGAAGTATGTTGGCACTTTGCCACTGTTTTGACTTGCTAAGTCAGAACTGCTGGTAATGTGGTGGCTAGTATAAAAAAGATTAAAGCAAGATGTATGAAAACTGTGTTGTTATATGAACTAGAACAGTGGTGACTAACACTCAAACTCATTTAGTTTCATTCACACTTATATTGCTTTATTACCCTCGAGCACAAGTTCCTTCCCGGGGAAACAAAAACGAAAGCAAAATAGATGAACAATTGAAATAAGTACGGCCTTTTATTCAATCAGCCATTACATAGTCCTCTGTGGTTCGGCCAAAAGCAGCTAAATATACATCAGTGGATGATAATTCTCCCAATAAAATACTCAAAATAGAAAATCTGGAGAGACGTCCCCTGATGCCCGGAGTAAGAGGTGTGCCTCAGAATTACCATACAGAAATGAATAGCGGCGACAGTGTCTAATGTTTTGTGACACAGCACAAATGTGCACACCCTGGCCCAATCCAGAAGTGAAGCCACTCATCGGAGATATTAAATTAAGAAATGCTGGAGTAGAGGGGTAATTCACTTTTCTGCTTCACTGGCTATCATCGCCGAGCAAAGGAACGCTGGTGGTAAACTATCCCTGTCTTGCCTCCACTCTGCCTCTCTCTCTTTCGATTTGACTCACCTCTTTCATTGACTTTTTTTTTTGTCCCTTGTCTTCAAACAGTCACGTGGTCTTTTCTTTGTATGGTTATCCTTTGGTTAACTTGGTTGATGTTTGGGAAAGACTCTCCACCTCTCCCCCCTACTCCTTGCACTGAAGGATTGACTCTTGATGTAAATCTCAATGTGCAAGTTTTTTCAATATGAACGGGTTTGCTGGGGATAATGATTTGTGTTGTTGCATCAACAACAGGTTATAGAGTATTGCAATAATGCAGTGCAGTTATATTGAAACAGTGGAATGCACGATGATGCTGATTCCCAGGTCCAGTGGGGTCTATGACGGAGGTTTTCTGTCTCCTCTATGATGGATTCCTCCCTGTGGGATTGTTATAGAGGGAGTCGAGTTCTTCCTGATGGATCGAAACCAAAGCCTTGTGGTTAATCCTGAAGATTGAGAATGAAGAAAAACTTTCTTGCTTAATTATATTCGTCAAGGAGGTTAGGTATTCCCGTCTGTATTGTTTGTTGGGTGGTTGGTTTCTTACTACTCAATGGCGTTCCACGAAACTTGGTGAAAGGACGGGACATGGGCCAAGAAGGAACCCAGCAATTTTTTGCAAGGATCCAAATTTGACAAATTTGCATCATAGGACTTAACCATCTTTACATGGTGTAACATCCTCTTTCCTTAACACTTCGACTAACCTCATTTCAGAGGAAACATACAGACAGGGGTAAAAATCTAACCTCCTCGATGGAGTTCAAGATAATAAATCAAACACAAAACCGTGGACGCAGAAACATTAGAGACATTGCTGATCTCCAAAAGTGTTACAGTGAAAGTGGATTAATATATTTAATAAGAAAGAATGCTGCATGTAACTTTTTCCATATCTAAAACTGGGGTGTGGACTTAAACACCACAGACTTTTTTAACTCACTTGACACTGGAGAGCAAAGGCAGGTCAGGTCAGCCGCTAAAAAGAAGTGAAATTAATTTAACGTCCAATTGGTTTCCTTTGTCAGAACACTCTCTACACGGTCCTATGTGTAAAACTCCATCCATATGCATGCTAGAAAAAAAAAAACAGTACTTACTGGACTGTGGAGCAGTGAGCCAGATGTGTGAACAGCCTGTTCTCCCACAAGATTTCAACTTTTCCTTTGGAGTTCATGTATTGCTCTGTTAGTGTGGTAGTGAAGCAGGGCTGAAACCAAAGACAAATCAAGACCAGCTTTGAAACGGAGGAGGTGAACTCAGATGAGAGAAAGGATGATTTGTTTACCATGAAGTGTTGATGTTTGAGGTCTTTGTTTCAGGAATATACAAATCAGTCTGTTTGAGATACTTTGGGTACCTCAGTTTAGGGACTAACAAGAAAACGTTGGATTGAAAACGAGCTCGTCTGGGAATGTGCAACAGGGCATTGCTTTGTTTCAGTTACAGATTCAACCTATTATATTTTCCACCCTTTCGGCTGCTTTTCTCTTAGCGTGCACATGAACAAAGAGCATGTCAATTTAGCTTTGATTACAGTACAATTAAGGTAATGGTTATATTGAATAATATGACCTGCATTGAATATTCATTGAAAAAGGATGATTAACATATTCTCCATTTATTGGTAGAATGGTATGACCTCCAGCAGGATGGAGACGTTTCCTGAAAAGTAAATAATGAGTTTGGAGCGAGAGGGAAATGGCAGAAATTAGTTTATTCCTCCATCCCGCCCCCCAAAGTGAATTTCAGCTTATATTGTCTCTTTTTGATTTTGTTCTGAAAGCTGCTGAAAGGCCAGAAACAGAGCGGGAGAGCTGACCTGACCCAGTCGGAGCTGATTCAGAACGTCTCGCTGCAAAGACAGGGAGCGAGGGTGGAGAGAGAGAGATAGGAGGTGTCTATTTATCTAGGTAAGGAAGTGCCTCTCTGCCCCCCCCGCCCGCCCGCCCCCTCCTCATGTCTTCTGAGGCAGAGAGCTGTGACTGAAACACATCGCTGCACCTCACTCGGGATGAGCTCCAAATAAATGGGGGGGAATGGGGGCACAGAAGCAACGTTGGAGAGAGAGAAAGAGAGAGAGAGAGGCGAATGGAGGCTGAAGAGGAGAGCTCTTTAAAAAGGGATTGTCAAAATAATGAAAACAAATGACGCGGAGTCTCCTGAGATGGAGAGAACTTCATTTGTGAGGCGTCTTTCCCGGGATTCTGCTGTGCCGCAGCAAGTCCTCGGTTTAGAGACCAAGGGGAGCCTTCGCCACGCACGGCATGGTATATAACGGAGAGGGAAGGGAAACAAGACAAACTGAGGGGAAGAAAAATGAGAGCTCTCATTGTAATAATTGTTCAGGGTCAATTATTCCCACGTTGGAGCAAATCATGCTGATATGTGTTAGCGTGCGGCAGGGAAGGGAGCTGCTGAATGTAGCATTACCATGGATATGATCCATGGTAGTGCATGTGCGAAAAGCAACAGTCTATTAATTTAATTCAGCCAGTCTGATTACGAACAAGGGATTAAAATACAGCGTTCTGCAGAGTCAAGTATCATATATCATGTGAGATAAAAATAATTTAGTAAAAGATGCTTTGAGTGGCTGCCAAAATGAACTAGTGTTACTTCACTGTCACTATTTGAGTTTAAAAGCAGTCATCTCTAAATGAAGCTGAAAATAAAATTATACTTCAAATGTTGTTTTCACTTTACCTCTTTCCAGCTTCCTGTCTACCGGGCTTATTCCGTGTTTCGTTTTTTTGGAATAAAGCCAAGCCAGTTGCAATTTTGCTTTTCAGTGAGACATAACATCCACCACTTTCCTGCACTTCCATCCCCTCAGTTCTTCTCTTTATCTATCTTTCCTCTCTTTCATCCTCTCCCCCCCTCTCTCTCTCTGGCACCTAACATCTTCTTTTGCTTATCGCCGCCTTCGTTCTTCATCCTCCCTCCTTCCCCCCGACTTTGACTTCATCTTTCAAGTGCGGCAGCAGCAGCAGCAGAATCTTCCCACCCAATCCTCCTCACAACGCTAGCTGTCCGCCGTCTGCATTCCTGTCACGTGCCCACCAAAGGTTATATGGCCCACTTTCTTATCAGCTGCATTGTGGGATATCTCGGCTCCCAGGCCTGTCTTCTAGAGAGCTATCTGTACCCTCCTCCTCCTCCCTCTGTTGACTGCAGGGAGGACAACCTTTGTCGACCTTGTTTTTTTTTGTGCCTTTAACAGAATAAAAATGAAAGAAAGAACAAATGCAATGCAGGAAGGAAAATAAAAGAGGGAATAGGTAAAAAAAAGAAAGAAAGAAAAGTCCCCTGAGAGAATGTGTGATGAGATTGGTCCAGAGTTAGCCTTGTAAGAAAAGCGCCGTTGGCCCCCTCTCTCTCCAAGTACAGTGGACATTGAATCAATATCACCCACTCACCCCCTCCAGAACCATTCTGCCCCTGCGCGTGCCGTCCACCTGTCTGCCTGTCTGGAGGGGGGCTGTGGGTGGGTGGGAGTGGGCGAGCTGCTGGTGGGGGTAGAGGGAGGTGTATGGATGTTTGACAGAGCTGTCATGTACAAATTCATTTTGGATCCAGTCAGACTTTTGCTATAATAGGCGCACATGCTCAAGGTCTTTGCGGTCACGCTGAGGCAGAGGAGCAGATAGATGCCTCGCCACAATACTGAGAGCCTCCAAAGAGAAATTATTTAAAAAAAACTCTTATACTGTAAAATATAATTTATGCGGTTAAGAAGTTTACATTTATGAATATAAAGTGATGTCAGATTTAACCCTTGTGCGTTTGTTTAAACAGTCGACACACCTTGTGTATTTTAGAGCATCTATTGACCTTATTGTTAAATATACCTCATGGACTTTTTAGAACTTAATAAAAAACTCACGCAAAACGTTTTTACCATTTATTTGTTTATGTATACGATTGATTGATTGATTTTTATTGCTGTATCAGGCATAATGTGCCCAGCCTTAATTAGACTTACAAGACATTATTATTTAGAAAAATAGACATTACAAAAAAGACAGAAAGAATATTTACGTATATCTGTATATATATTACTGTCTATATTGTGTGTTAGACAACGCCTTCTGTGACTGGTCAACAGCTGCATACTATTATTCAGCACAATTATAACAAATCACAGCTCCAATCTTGTTGTCATACGGACATACACTCTGAGCTAGCATTGTCACACTAATGCTTAAATTCTGCTCCTCTCTTTCTTAATTTATCACTGATTATCTGAAACTCCAGAGTCCATCAGCAAACCCTGCAAATGCTGCACTGTCGTCAAACTGACTGAATTTATTGTGAAAGTATGCTTATATGCACTTCCTCGTCCTTTTGTCTTGTCAGTCACCCATCCTTCGTATTATCCTTCGCTAAAGACGCTGCAGAAAGCCGAAAGGAAACGGATTCAGCTGCAGAAGTAAGAAAACCTCATTCAAAAACACACTGTCATTTGTAATAATGCAAATAACCAAAGATGCAGCCTTGGAGCATGACCCTTCTCAACACTACCTCATTTTGTTGTTCATTGAATATCTATATTGGCAGCATTTAACTGTATTTCTTGTTAGACCTAGAACACTGTGGGTTAAGCATCACAGCTCGACAGAAGAGGTGAGTCACGGGGCTGCAGTTACAGCAGCTCAGACAGGTCAGTAATTACAGCAGCTAAGATAACAGCTAAGATATAAGGAAAATTAATAGATTAATTAGTTGGTGAATCTTATTTTAGTAAGACAAAACCATTCAATGATGCAAGTACGTTTTTTTGATATGCTCACAAATCAATTGTTAGTTAACTGATGTAAAACTACAATGGCTTGAACCTTTAGCGAGAGCTGTAGAAGATACTGATTAGTGTCACAATATGGAGAATAACCCACATGAATGTTGCATATTTTCAGAAAGACAGATTGAAAACATTGTTGAATTTTAATGAATAGAAGGCTTAATTGAATAAAATGAAGGTGTCAGATGAGCTGAAATAAAGTCATGATTCTCTTAACACCTGAGGTATGTGTTCAAGAATTGATATAGTATTTGAATAAACCATTTTAAAAGTTTGTGAAATATATCAAAATTGATTGAGATTACCACAAAAAAAAATGTCCAGTTACCCCAGTCTGGTTGTCATGTGTCATGAGATAATAGACTATTCCCACCAACGCAAATCATCTGTTTCTAAGGCTGAAGAGCATTTCACATGCATGGTCACCTCCGTAAACTCTACATTTACTGCGATGCAATGTTTTCACAGGATTCCATACAATGATCCCATCAGCACATGTTGCGTAACAGAGAAATAATGGCATCTTAGGTTCAGGGAACAGCAGCAGTTAACAAGCTGAATTATCTCTCCATAGGGTAACTTGCAGCCTGCAGAGCTACAGTGATGCATATTAAATTCACATGATGTGTCACCTGACTTATGTGCTTTGTTGTGTGTATGTTCAAAGTGGGGACATTGTATTAACTAAAATACAGAAACACTTTAAAACTAACTAATTGCTATCAGACCCTAAAACCAACACACGTAGACGCACATTTATTTAATTTTGCTGTTTGACAAACCAGAAAACTCAGGATTGTGTTTTGATAACATGCTGTATAGTGTCGACACTGTCATTTAAACAGATGATGATGGCTGGTGCTTTGCAGCCATTGTCTAATGATGAGGACAACATTTGAAATTTGAAGAACCCTCTTATCCCAGATCACCTTGGCGCCTGTACAAACTCTTTTCCACATAAGTTAATTTTGACTTTGGTGGCTTTGTAAATAAAACATGAGGGTGCTTGTGCATGCTGCCTTGAATAAACATCTCCTTGAGTTTGAAAAAAAAATGTCACAGCAATTAAAGATGCAATGTCTCAACTCGCAGAAATGTTTTAAAAGTGTTTATGTCGCCTAAATCCAGGCACACTGCTTTTACTGTATTCATGGCATTAACATAATCTATTACGAGAGACGCCACTTCCTTCACAGCCCCTTCTGACAGACCTACCTGGGACTAAATAGCACGGAGCTGTGACTTCTCTCTCTCTCTCTCTCTCTCTCTCTCTCTCTCTCTCTCTCTCCCTCTCTCCCTCTTTTCTTAACTGGGTTATCCTTTCAGTTCCACGCAGGAGGAGAGCAGGGTTAAGAGGGGCGATGGGGGAGCACTTAGCGAGTGAAGGCCATGGTGGCAGTGCTGGAGTGTTATTTAATGAAGTAGAGGATCCGGATGCATGGCGTCGATCACACGATGTGGTGCAGGTGGTGCTACAGGAGTTCAGAGCATGTGTTGGTGTATGTTTGTGGTTGGGGGGTTGGCGGTGACAGCAGGTTTGCGCTGTATGTTCCACAGGGCGAGGGAAGGAGGTTTGACGCTGCCGTGAGCCCATTGGGTGGGGGGTGCTAATAACATCACTTATTATCGGCCCACAAGCCCAGAGGACTGTTTGTTTGTCTGCATGCATGATGGAGGGGATAAAAAGTTGATGCATATGCACTGAGTAGCAGAAGACTGTGCTGGCCACTGCTGCCCCCTGCAGGGCATGCTCTATCCATTTTGAATGTGTGTGTGTGTGTGTGTGTGTGTGTGTGTGTGTGTGTGTGTGTGTGTGTGTGTGTGTGTGTGTGTGTGTGTGTGTGTGTGTGTGTGTGTGTGTGTGTGTGTGTGTGTGTGTGTGTGTGTGTGTGTGTGTGTGTGTGTGTGTGTGTGTGTGTGTGTTGGAGATTTGTTTTTGCTTTGTTGTTCTTGTTTCCATGTCTCTTGACAGACAAATTTAACAACATAAGCCGTGGACATCTTTATGTTGATTAAGTGCTACTACATTGTGATTTCCTGAAATTATGACACACACCCACACACACAGACTCACACCACTTGACCATGTAGCTCAAGATCAGTCATGATGTTCATATTCCCATTCAGCTTAACTTTCCTGTATCACGTCTTTGATTGAGCTTTGCCACGAAACTTGGTAACAAACTGCTTCCAGGTTCCCTCAGCCTCATTCTGTGAATTAGTGTTATTGCAGTTTTATTTACATTATTGATCGCCAACTTTTTTTAATTGTCCCAACTGCATGGCCAAAGGCACCCGTTTGTGAATTAGTTTGTTTGGTGTTTTTGTGCTGAGTGTGTGTGAAAGAGAAAGAGAGAATGTTCGAAGGAGAGGTTTTTTCTTCTTTGAAAGAGAGAGAGAGAGAAATGCAGAAAGAGAGAGGGAGAGAGAGATGGAGAAAGAGAGAGAGAGAGCTCCTTGTCACCTCAAAGTTCTGCTTCTGTGAACGGGAAGAGATGGAGCGAGGTATCAGGGCTGGGTAGTAAAAGGAGGAGTGGATTGGGGGAGGGGGGTGGTGTAAATTCAACATGGGGGGAGCTGGGTGAGGAGAATATCAATCGGGCATGCAGCGTAGAGGCAGCCTGCCATGGTCCGCTCCAGGAGAAAGATTAGAGAGGGGATCAGTGTCATCAGCAGCAGGAGAGTAATGGTGCGGGCCAGGTTCAAGGCTGGAGCCAAGAACGTATCGGCATCGCTGCCACCCCCATCCCATCACCCCCATACCGACACCCCCCCCTACATGAAATAGAGGTTAACCGCCAATCCAGACTTTTCCCCCTCTTTTACTGAGGGTGAAAACTACCGCTGGGAGTCTCAGGACAATTTTTATATAGGATTAGAAAACAAAAATCAATATTTAATTATCTTTGAGCTTTTTGTGTCACTGCATCTTTAGGTCAGTATGTGTTCAGGAGCCAGGGTAGCCCCGGCACTGTAAGCGAAGGAGTTGTTAAAGAGCCAGTATCTTTTTTTCCACGGCTTTCATTGCACAAGGTTAAAGTTTGATGAAGGTGCTGTCGCCTTGTTTAAAATGATGGAGGCACCTTTTGTTGAATGTGTCGTTTTACATTATCTTAACTAAACCTGGTATTATTGCCACAGTAATAGACATTGATTCCGCTCTGTGCTTTGAAATGATCCCAAACTGGTTGGTTCAGTCCTAAATTTTGATCTTGCTCAAGAGGGCTGGTGGACAATCACTGCTGGCCCTTTACACAGCAGCACACATCCCAACACAGCTCTGCACACAGACCGTGTCTGGCCCAGTACATAAAACACTGGCTGTTTACGTGGCTCTCAGACGCTGTATTGGATTAAGGTAGCTCTTTAGCTTTTTTTCCCTGTGGCAGTGGCCGATGAGCCTGTGGAGTGGATGTGACGGCCGCTTAAGCGGTGACAAGCAGAAGGTCAGTGTCGCTGATGAAGGAGTGAGGCCAGCTGGCCCTCTGATGTAGCCATCCTTTAAAGTACCGAGAGAATCCATCCTGTTTAAGGCAGACACCCAGACAGACATGGCCAGGAAGGATGTTAGAAATGGAGAGAGAGAGAGAGAGAAGAAGAGACAAAAGGAAGTGGGCAGGGTAAAAGGAGTGGCAGAGACAGAGGGCTTAAATGTCCCCGTTCTGATCAGTATACCTCTGTAGCAGGCAAAAATGTTCCCCGCTCCCCCGGGCCATTTATTAAAGTGATGAAGAGCAGAGTGGCCCACTATGAATCAGACTTCCCTCTCTGCTGTGTGCTGCATAGGGATACTCATGGCCTGATACTCTCCTCGGTTGATTGTGGTGAGGGTTTTGTAGCTTGGATTGCCGTGGGAGAGTCTGAAGGCACCAGGTGAAAAGACAGGAGGAAGGAAAAGAGGCCTTTTTCTGCATAGCTGAGCATAATAGATTAGAATAGATCAGATTAGATGGAACTTTGATGATGACTGTGGCGATACAGGGTCATTAACGTGGTAGAAAATACTATAAGAAAAAATGTATACTGAAATAAAACATCTATATTAAAATACAGTGTATTATTTAAGTTATTATTATGATTTTCCTGCCATATCTGTAACATATAAATGAATATCTATTCTCAGGACACATTTGCACAAACGTTTAGACAAGTATGACAATCTTGCCTGAGTTAAAATTATTTAAAATAATATGAGCATAAAAAGTACTTGTTACAGTCCATGCATTCATTTACAGTACATTCATTTACATTTATAAGTAAGTATGCATTTCTGGCTGTTTACCCACCAGTGTGTAATATCATAATAAGTTTACCTGCCACCTACAAGACTCTAATAATCACTCCTCAAAACCTGCTTTTACTGGAAGTCCTTTTTTTTTTTACAATGAATATGGCGTCTATCTTTTTTTTTTTATTTCAACTATTTTACAGGCTTTGATCTTATACAGTCTGTTTCATTGTGCTCTTATCTTCCAAGTTTTGCTGTTTTTATCTTGACTGTGTGCTGTGTGGGCGGGTGGTTAGCACAACTAGCACTGTCGCCTCACATCAAGAAGGGTCCTGAATCCTGTTTTTTCTGTGTTGGGTTGTATGTTCTCTCCTTGTCTGTGGGGTTTTCTCCAAGTAGTCCGGCTCCTCGTCCCACATAGACATGCAGATTGGGGTTAGGTTAATTGGAGACTCTAAATTGACCATATAGTGAATGGCTGTCTCTGTATGTTGGCCCTGTGACACGCTGGCGACTTGTCCCTGCATCACGCCTCATGTCAGCTGGGATTAGCTCCAGCTCCTCCCGGCCCTCAAAGGATAAGTGGTATAGATAATAGATTGATGGACTTTGTAACCGTGTTCTGAAAAGTGTTATACATATAAAAGTTATTATTTATACCTGTTCCTACATCTAAAAAATGAATCCCTTTGAATCCTCTCCTCTTTACCCACATCTGCATTCTTCATGCTGGCTGTGTGTGTGTGTGTGTGTGTGTGTGTGTGTGTGTGTGTGTGTGTGTGTGTGTGTGTGTGTGTGTGTGTGTGCATGCAAGGTTGTGCTGAGCTGTGCAGAGCGTACCAAGGCTCCACCATCCCCACGCCTCATTTACCTTTATGACAATGAGGGAAGTCCCGTACACTGATTGTCCTATATATAGTCAGTGGTAATCACAGGCCGGTGGAAAGCAGAGGGGCTGCATGGAGATAGAGCCTGATTCAGCATCACTGAATTATAAATGGAGAACTCATCTCTGTGTTTGGACTAGAAAGGACAGAGAGAGCGCAGAGACGGAGATGCTAACAACTCCAATTAATTTTCTCCTGTGTGGTGTGGTTCAGTGAATGAAGGATGTATTCCTCTAATCACCAGGTTTCTTCTTAAACAAAATCATTCCGGCTGCAAAGGGATTAACAGTTGTGAAAGATGAAGATACACCAGATAAGCCCAAACACCCAGCACAGATCAGCGCTGCTCCACAGAAGTTCTGAAGGTGTTATTGTCGTATTATATGAGTGAGCTGTCAAGACATTTCCTCCACCTAACTCCCACTCTGTCTTCCACCTCCCCTCCCCGCCACCTCCCTCCCCTCCCTCTCCCTCTGACACCTTCCCTCAGCGTAATACACACCAGCAACCAATCGATACGTACTCAGCCGAGAGCCAGGAGGAATTGTGGCAGTGTAGGCACCACACATTACAGGGTGGCCAAGGCCAATAAGCTGCGGAGGGGGGGAGAAGGCGAAGGACGAAATTGGAGCCACAGCTAAATAACAGCTTTTACGCACAGACTTGTCCCTCTGTGATTGGAGCGTCGTTTTACCACGCATTAAGCCTTTACTTTTCACCAGCGGTGACGTTGATCCAAATTGGGATAGATGCTGTCATTGTGATCGAACCGACATCAATTTAGAGGCGATCTGATCCTTTTTAAAATACTCTCCCGCCACCCACATTATTATGCTTATTACTGTGAATGTGATGAAATGTGCAGAGCGCCACAGCAAGAGATATGCCACCATGTTTCCATAGCAACATATCACACCACCACCACTGCATCATACACTTAAATGACAGACACAACCTATTAAGCCCCCTGGAATGTATGAACACTCTGTGTTTGCATGCCAGTGCAGTCCATGTTTTTTGACTTCGCATTTTTCTGCTAAGACACAAAACCCAACCAGGGGAGACCTTGGTGAAATAAAATGTGAAATAGAAAAAAATAAAAATCTATGTGTATATTTTATCTTTCCCTGAGTACAAAACTGATTTAGAGATGACTTATGGCCCGGGGAAGAGCCTTGACCAAAACATGCTGTTCCAGAATGGTAAATAAAATGGTATATGGTCTCTATCTTGATGACCACTCAGAGTGCTTTACACTAAGGTTTCCACCCATTCACACACACAATCAGGGCATCTATGTACAGCACTTTCTGTATCACACATCACACACTGCTGGCAAAGCCGTCACCGGCAATTTGGGGTCCAGTTTCTTCCTCAAGGACACTTCAGCAGACAGAATGGGGTCGAACCGCCGACCTTCTGGTTAGTGAATGACTCGCTCTTCCTCCGGAGCCCCAGCCGCCTGCTTTGCATTGTTGCTGTGCAGCATCAACAGTTCCTGGATGTAAAATGACTTAAGTCTTTGAATAGACCTAATAAATGCACCCATCCCATCAGGGTATCGTCAAAAACAACAAATTCAGTATGAATACACTGTGGTCAAATATCTCACCACAAGTGGAGGAGTTGCACTTTATTAGCATCAGGTAAACATAACAAATCAGCCGACCTGTTATGCAACAAACTGTGCTTCAATGCCACAGCTTCAAATATTTCAGTTTTTCTGTCACACGTCAAATACGCCACCGCAGGTTCAAAGCTGGGAGGAGATACGACCATGTCAGGAGTTATAGTGACAAATGGTTTTACTTTTAATTAATGCACATCATTGCATCTGAAAGCATGAAATATAACAGACACGTGTTTGAGATACACCCCTGTATGGAAAATAACATTTTGCAAAGTGCCTTTATATTCTGATGTTTTAACCACAAGTACCTGGTACTTCGGTCTTATCCCTGATAATAGATCGAGAGCATTTTCACACTTGAAAGTCTAAACCAGGGTTCATGTCTTTGATACCTTTTAGTTTCACTCCCACATTATAATTTAGCGAGCGGACTAAAGACTTTTGTATGATATATGTTTGTCATGTCATCATCACGTGTGTGGGCTGCGTCTACCTTATCTGACATTGATTGATTTGTAGGTGTAGACAGGTGTGTGATGTCGGCATGTTGTCAATTTGGCCTCTGTATTTTAATCTTTTTTGACTAAGGTCCATAGATAAAAAGGTAGTCTTTCAGTTTGAATGGAAAAAAATGTATTAATCAGTTCACTTTGTTAATTTTGTTATCACATTATATCATTATGGTTTTACTATTTTGTTTCAACCTCCTACGATTGGTCCCTAACTATTCAAAAAAAAAAGAACACTAAACAAACTGGAGCATGGGTCAGTTTGGTCCTGACCAAGATCATCTCTTTTGGTTGGAATAGATTTTGGTCCGATCTCCTGTTATTTTGGTTCAGATTGAACAGAATAATCTGAAGCTAGTTGTGAGGGCAGTTTACAAGAATAGGGTAAACTTCTCTATCTGTTAATTGAGCGTATAAATATGTATTTATGATTTACACCGACCTCCACTTAACTTTGCAAGAAACACATTAATGACAAAAAATGTATTCACAGAATAAAAAATATGTTCTTGCAGGTGATTCAAATGAATTGATCTGCTGAAATAAACAAACATGTTTTGTTGTGTACTGGCAGCGAGTGTGGCACTGTTTTATTCAGACTATGCAACAGCTGTTTTCTAATCATAAATTTAAAATGAGTACGCTCTATACTGTGTTAGTTTGTGTTTGTTCTGTGTCTGATTGTTGGTTAAAGCACTTGAACATCCAGGCCTCCTGCTGCCGGAAAGATCCCCTGAAGTTACAGAGGGAAAAAAGGCCTCCGGCGTCATCAGTCCTTCTGATTACAATCAGTGGCATCCAGACGACGGCATTTGGAAAGAATTAGATGCAAAACACCTGTCATTTTACCTGAGGAATTCAGAAAATAACAGAAATAAGACTTTGAAAGAGTTTCAGACTGTCACAGAAATCTTTTTTCCCCCCATATCCTAACTAACTAACAGCAGTTCACCTCTTCACATTCACAGTGAAGGACACAGGAGCCGGAGAGACACAATATATTATTACACTATGTTTATGATTTTAGATGCTCATGTCTGTCATGTACTGAGTGTAATTTATGGCATCCACACTGACACTGGCCTATATACACTTTATAATGTTCTAATCACCACCACACACGGTCTAGTTACTGCTTTCTTTCTTTTTTTTATTTTTATTAAAGGTTGAATGTGACTAATCAGTGGAGTCTAGTCGGTCCTTCAGTGTGCGGCCCACTCCCAGCCTGAGCCTCGGGCAGATCGCCATGATCTCAGCTCCACTGTAAATGTTTCAAGTCCGAGAGAGCGTCAGCTATCAAAGTCATGTGAGTGACCACATCCAAACAGCCTGGGGACATGTGTAGAGCACACGCACACACACATACACACACACACACATACACACACACACACACACACGCTGAGTAAAGTTTACCTAACAGTATATAGAGCGAGTATCAGGGAGTCTTCCTCATAGGCATTATAGTGAAGATGCTGTCTGCAGTTAAGAATTAAAACGAGTTTCCATTTATCCGTGCTCTGCTTTTATTCACTTTCACTTTGTCTATGGCTTTTCTATTTATCTCCCCTCTCTCACTTCTTCTGTCCTCTATATCTCAGTCTGCTGCTGTCTGAGCTAAACGTGCTCTTTGCCTCCAATTTATCTGCCCCACCTTCTCCCCCCCACCAGCCTCCTCCATCCCATCTCCACCTTCATCTCTCTCTCTCTCTCTCTCTCTCTCTCTCTCTCTCTCTCTCTCTCTCTCTCTCTCTCTCTCTCTCTCTCTCTCTCTTCCTCTCCCTCTCCTCAGCCGTCCTCGCCCCCTTCTTCCCTCATAGATTGACTCTTTCCAATTACATGAGCAGTTTCTTCAATCACACTGTAACAAATTACCTGACAAATTAAAAAAACACCAGTGATATTTCTGAGGCTTTAGCGCCGGGCCATTCTTACCCTTAATGAAATTTGCTAAGCCATACATCAGGCGTCTGCTGTCAGCCACGCACGGCTCTTCAAGTCTTCCCGTTCACCCCTGCTGTTTTAATATGTTTTAAACGGATAATTATTTCCACAAGTAGTGGCTGCTGATCTGGCTGTTTTCCTTTTGTTAATTTGCCCATTAAATTAGTTCAACTTTAGCATTTTTTCAAAACATGGCTGGATTAAAGAAATATTTGTGCATGCCTATTTGCCGCGTATCTTGGAGTTTGAAGATAACACCCTTAACATGCGCAGGTAATTTGAATGATTAAAGACGTATATGATCAGAGGCAGGTTCCGTGTGGGTTAAATTCAGTCCGTTCCAATATTCTTCAGACCTGCCGAGCACATCTCACAAGTTTCTCCACGCGCTGACTTGAATGTTTAGAACATTTGAAAAATTCATGAATAATTTTTTTTCTGCTGTTCCAGGATTAATCACAGAATAAATTTACTTGTGAAAAGATTTTCCAGACTCTGAGAGGTGAGATTAAATGATTCAGGGTGCAGACAAATATATATACCTGTGAACATCCATATTTCAACTGTAACTGCGTGCTCATTTTTCACATTGTGTATTCACTTTAACATCCCTCCCTAAATTGAGTTATAGAGGTAATGTTTGCTGTTACACGTAGCAGCATTGTGTGTGTGTGTGTGTGTGTATTTGTGTTGTGTGTGTGTGCACTGTAGGAGGGTGGGCTGAGTTGTGCTTTACTGTACATGCATATTTGAGTCTACCTCTGTGTGATATGCACAGGCTCCTTGTGAGAAGTAGCATGACAACAGGCCAAACAACACATAGTGTAGCTTCCAAGATACAGGCAACATCCACTCATATACCAGGGTTTCCACAGGGTCTTAGAAAGTTTAAAATATGTTAAAATATCACGTACTAGGTCTTCAATATATATAGGTATAGGTCTTAATTAACATTAGTTAACATTAATGTAACGCTACAACCGTTGTGCTTTCAAATTAGAGAAAATAATTACATAGATCTTAGATTTAATATATATTGAATTCCTCTTAAAACCTGCAAAAACCCTGTTTTACGTTTTAGTTTTCAAAATAACAGAGAGCTTGAAAACTCCAGGATTGTCGTCTGGATGGCCAGAAAGTAATACTTTTGAAATTTATGATTTTGAGCCCCATGTTAGCTGGTTGGGTGGGTGGGTCAGATGGGGGTTGGGGGGGGTGGCTGTAGGGGATCAGATTTGGTGCGAGCCACCATACAGTTGAATTAAATCTTTTTGATATGCTTCCCTGTCATGAAACTTAATATAACTACCCAACATTACTATAGAATTTCACAACTATAAGTTTTGTTTTGCTGTCATATTATTATTAAAGAGAGAGTCAAATCTGACCTTTCAGACCACAGAGGTAACTGTTTTTAGAGGCATTTAAACAAAGAGAAATGTGAATGTGTTTTGTTGTTTTCACTAGGTCGTTGTGGAAGCTGTAATGAAGGCTTGTTTTATAATAATGCTGGACCTGATATATTATACAGTAATTTACAACAGGCAGCTCAGCCGCCATCAGTCAGAACACAGACTGAAAGCATCAGCTGCTTGTAATGTATCATGATAACAGGGAGTATTATTGAGCTGTTATGACTTCTTATGTCATGTTTTGTGCCGCTTTTCCCCCCGTATTGCACTAATGGCCTATTGAACCTGCCAGTTCACATTCAGCTGAGTGTGCGAAAGCCCTCCTTGTTGTGAAAGGTCGTATCATTATGAACAGCTTACAGCGTCGCGATGCTGTACACAGTCTGAATACCAGCGCTGAGTTTGCAAGGGCCCCGTTTTTCCCATGAACAGAAACATTCCGTCCAGAGGAGGGATTCCTGGTGCTGGACGTGGCTCAGGACGCAGAAAGCAGATGCTGGCGTTGGAGCGGCGCCAACATGTGCAGGAGACCAGGGACCCGGATGGTGCGCATGAACAGAGGGAGAGAAATGTTTGCTTTTTAGATGTGAGTTTCAAATGGGGGGAGAGCTATAAAAAGCATACGTCCAGAACTGAGTCTCAAAGTCAAGGCCTGTGAGATAAGCACATATGCAGCGCTGCTCGTTTTGTTTTGGAAACACATGTTTAAGTTACACTCCCTCCTCTTCTGAACCTTCTGTGACAATGGTAACATTTTACAGCACAAGCTACTGTATATGATGCTCCTGAAGAAAACACAAATGCCTACTTTTAAACTTTCAAAATAAAAGCTGATGTGGTGTAGCTCTGCCCCATTTAGAAAAACTCAAATTTAGACTAAAATACAAAACTTAAAGGATAGTGTTTTTGTACCATTGGACAGAACCAGGCTTTTGAGACTTTGTGCAAAGCTAAGTTTCATATTTACAGCACAAAAAATGATCAAAGTAAAATGCTAAACTATTCTTAACTCTGTCTCCTGTACCATTTGTCTCATTTGTATGCACACAAAAGCTGCACACAGCTTTGAGAACTTTAAACTTTCTGCTACCCTTTCTCTGGCAGAATGTGATCAGGTCCACATGGACCAAATGAAAAGAAATTAACACTGAGCTGAAACTGAATCAGCTCCATGACCTCTGTAAGCTCTCCATGAACCCTCCCTGTGGCTTTTCAGGGACATAAATCTCTGGGAAGTAGTTGGACTGCCGAGCACCTCTTTCACGGCCTCGGCCTGTGACGACCTGCGATGAGAGGTGGCTCTCTGCTTCCAGGTCAAACTAAAAACGCGCCTGATGCTATATCCTTAACGGCTCTGGACGTATTACATGTTGGTCAAGGTTACAATCATATTGTTTTATGATGAACAGTAACGCCAAATACTGTAAATGTATGTAATCCAGATGTTTATGTTTGTCATATTTGGCGTCTTAACCCGTCTAAACCGGGAAAGCTCTCAGGTGTTGCTCTACTTGCTTCAAGGCCTGTTTTTTCTATTGACTTAACCTTCAATTAACCAGGATGCATTGCTACTTTAATGACTTTCTTGCCTCAGGTCATGGTCACTGTAGGAAACATTACAGCCTTTAACACTGATGGTATCCTTCCACTGATAATAAAGTTGACATTTCAGGGTATTTCAAAGGTATAGGAAACAGTCCATATAGTCCTTCCTATAAATACAGCTTGCGTGTCTATGGTCACATATGTGAGTGTGTTTGTGTGTGTGTGTGTGTGTGTGTGTGTCTGTGTGAGTGTGTCCACCTGCGCATATGTTTACGACAGGCAGTGAGTGAGTCCGCTCCTTCAGTCTTCAGTAGGATGCTATAAAAGTCAAAAACCAAAGCAGACCCAGAGGAGTCTTCGTCTTACCAAAAAATTTCCCAGCCAGGAGAAAACAGTAAAATGTTATGCGTTCTCTGGGAGCACTTTGAACGGAAGAACCTCAACACGACATGAAGCTTGAGCTCAGCTCCAGTCGTCAACATGCGATGTGCCCGCGGGGAAGCGAAAGCCGGTAACATCCGTCACTTCCTGTCTTATTGGAGACATGTGAGAACTAAAGTTGACTGTCTGTGGAATTCCGCTTTACACAAGGTTAATATTGATAATAAGTGTGTGTGTGTTTTTCTCCCAAATGTACTTTATGTATCGTTTTTTTTTTTTTTGCTGCACACAGTCATTCAAATTGATTTTTAAAAAATGATTCATTTAAAGGAAATGATTCTCTAACCAGAGGATATTATTATGATTATGCATCCTTACGGGTACACACCCATGCAGGGGGAAAGAAAACAAAGAGGGACAAATGAAAGAAAATGCCAAACAATTAAAATGCTAATTGTTTTGTATGGTACCAGCATGTGGAGCGGGGAGTCTTCAGGGCTTTCTTACCAGCCTCGTCCGACATGGGCTACTGTTGCCTCTGCTGAGCGAGAGCTGGAGGAGACTGTGCAACTCTGTGAGAGGACGTCTGAGGTGTTTGTGCATTTTTCAAATATTTTTCATCTTGCATCATGCATGCGCTGCTGTAGAAGTTTAGACTTGTGATGTGCTGCTGCTTCGAGGGCACACACACACACATGGATCGCCACATGCAGTTCTGACTGACAGCCCCTCAGAATAACAAGCTCTGATGTGAGGGACGCGTAACCTCCCGCAACTAAACTCATTCCAAACCCCCGGACCCACTAGTGCTGAGTAAACAGAAAATGCAAACGCCGGTTATTTAACAAGCCTCCGCCTCTCCATCCTCACGCCCCTCCCGTCCCTCCCGTCCCCCTGCCCTCGTCCTGCACCCCTGCCCCAGCGTCCCCGCCTCTTCACACATTAAGTATGCATTGATTCAGCCTTCCCGTGTGTTATAAATACAGCATCGATCCGCGCCACGATCAATAGACTCATTCACATGCATAGGGCCACTTTGATAACTCTCCTACCCTGAGCCACTCGCAATAGCACCCGGCTCCATCTCTTTTTCTCCTTCTCCCTCCATCCCAATGGCTCGACCTGACCCTCTACACCATTCATTATTTCATTCCTATAAATATATATGTGTAAAGACACTTACAATCAACTGTACAAATCCTGTACCCGACAGACGGCACGCTCCGATTCATAATTTATCTAAATCACTATTGCGGAGCGTGCAGGGCATGAATGCATGTCCAATACCATCCATTCTTGGTTACTGATGCAGAGAGAAATGCAGAACTGAATGGATAATTGTTATGTAACTTCCTGTTGGTGTGGACCAACTTCAGGTGTTCTTTAGCATTCGTTCCTTCACAATGATGATCGACGTACATGCTATCAAGAAGCAGAAAAGTGCCACTCGTTTAATTAAAAGCAAATAAGTAAAAGTTTTATTAGGCGTCGTCCTAACCGGCAGCCTGAGTCCACATCACCAAATCTACGATTATTTGCTTTCTCTACAGACGTGTGGATAAAGAAAACAGCAATAAAAGGAGGCAATTCACGAGTTTCAAATGCATTTGTAATCTAAAAAAGATGGAAACAAACACCAGCAGTTTCAATCAGGCTGCATGTGGTCTGCTTCAGATAACATCCAGGTGGTTTATTGCCTCTGTGTGTGAATAAACCCACGCAGAAACTCTGCTGAACACCAGCGAGGCACTAAAAAGCAGGATTTAGAAAACGGCTTTTTCACGATTACTTTCATTCTTATTTACTATTTTTTCTTTGACATTCCGATATCCTCCTTCCGCACTCTCTCTTCTAAAGGAAGTGAAGGGACGGTTGTTGATGATCTTTACAGGGCTCTGTCCCTGTTGTGCACTTAAGTAGCTCCTCATTGCTTTTATGGCGACTCACTAAAACCTGTCTTGTAAAAAGCCGGCCAGGGAAGGAAAGGTTCGTTCATAGAAGACCTCTGAATTTTATTGACAGATCACTTGGTCTCAACACACTGTTGGGTTGAAGTTGGCGCGCACACTTTACTGAAGCACAAGAAAGTCACGAGGTTCATCATGTTCCAGCACATCTGGGATTTTTTAGAAGAGAAGAACAATCAAAATATAATTAAGCACATTTCCTGTTTTTCTTTCCAGTCATCTTTAGAAGTAGTTTCTGAATACTTTTTAAATGCTCTTCAAAACGAGTAAATTGCAGGGAGTACTCCACTCCCACTCTTCCTCTCCCACTATCTTTGTTCTCGCCGAATGCTGAAGAAAAAAAGTATCATATCCAAATTGTGTATTTGTAGTTTTCCCTCTTAGTGTTAACATTTAGAATAAATGGAAAGAGTCAGCATGAAGCAGGCCGCTCTGGAACATGCAGAGGCACATTCAGAATGACTCCTCTTAATGTCAGAACCTCACTTTACATTAGCCGGGGTGTAGAACAAGCAGACAGATAATGTCATTTTGTCGCTGTGCTTTACAGCAACTCCATTTTGACGGGGAGTGGTTTGCCTGGCAGTGTGTCTCATCTTAAAGATCATCCTTAATTGTGCCAGTGTGCAGGAAGACCCTGTCGTCCTCAGTGGGACTCTAATTGGCTTAAACTTAACTTAACCTTTCTGCGTCTTCATCCTATGAGCAGCAGTCAAAACGACATTATAAATGGATCTTTTGTAAAGCAACGCAATGTGAGAAATCATTGCAAGCCTCCGTGGATTCCTGCGACGGTATAAGAAGCGTGATGCACGCGTGTGCATCATGCCATCCTGTGGAGGGAAATGAAATCAAGGGTTTCTGTCATGCAGACCTTGTTAGTCAGAAACACATTTCATTTTAATTTACCCAGCTCTGTCCTGATATTTCATGTGTTCACCAAAAGAAGAAAAAAAATCCACCGCAATCATTCTTCATCAGCGCGCTCAAATTTCGGAGGTTCTTGCTTCTCGGGTTAAAGGGCTGCTCTTCTTTTATTCTTCAAAGACATGCAAATGCTCCCAGCTCGCTCTCTGTCTTTTACCTTCAATCCAGTAAACTAGGCTTATTAAATGCATTAGGGAGAATCAAAGTTGAGGTGTGCTTTGAGTGCATTCAAAGACGATAGTGATTGGAGCTTGAAAAGGTAAAAGATGGGAACCCCTCTTAGTGTCCCTGCGCCCATTACTGTACACTACTTCATTTAGCACCAATTAGATTTTCAGTTCCCTTTCTGCTGCTAATGCCCCGGCTTGCAGGGTCCATGCTGAATTAAGCACTAGATCTTCATTGCGGGCTGCAAACCAATTGATTTTGCCCCTTAATCAATTTATTTCATTAGTTATACATTCCTCTTTATTCCTCTCCCGCCTCCTCTCTCTCTCTCTCTCTCTGATGTCTCGTCTCAGGAGCCGCCACGAGGAGAGTGACCTATCCCGGAGTGTGACACAGAGGAGAGTGATTTGAATGATAACCAAATAGCTAGCACGGCCTCGGCGGTGTTTAAAGATCATATGTAAATCAAATGTCGGGGGGGAGAAATTGCTTGGTGGGGTTCTGTCAGAAAACAATTTAGTGATCGTTAAAAGGGATGCCTCGCCGTCGTGCAAACCTCCGCAAATTAAATCAATGCAGCCACCGGTCTCTGCCCCCTTTCACTTCTATCAAGGCCCACCCCTCCTTCTCCCACTCTCATCTTTCTTCTCTCTCTCTCTCTCTGTCACACACACTAACACAAAAACACACGCACGCAGACGTAAAGATACCCACAGAGGAAGACCGAGAGCGAGAGCCTAAACCTTGAAGATTGTCTGGATAAGGAAGATAAGGATGTTTTTATTACTCTGCTCCTACGCGGTGCAGTTTTGGAATTGTGGAGGGGAAAAAAAGTGGAACTGTTAAGCCTCAGTGTAAATAACACAAAGGGACACAGCGTGGCACATTCATGATGACAGGCGTGTTAATGCAACATGAGATGCAGGGAGATTGAAACAGACCCCACCCAGGATGATCTCATCGTTTATCCTAATGAGATGAGTTACTATAGCAGTGCCAGAGAGCATTTCTACGGAACAGATCAGTGCGGCAGTATAGTTGTGGAGAAAAATACTCTAAAATGTTAAACCCACCCCCCCAAGAGAGCCAGTCATGCTTGACTCCTACCCCTAAAGCCTGTATGTGTCAGTCAAAGTCCCAGGGGGAGAAGCTGCGTGTTTTCAGAGGACTAGGGAAATAAAAACATGTTGTGGAAAATCTACATTTGGTAGATGGAGGCGACATCACTCACTGCAACATGTTTGCAGAGTTGTGTGCCGGCTACAGATGTGGTTTTTCAGTTGAAAAGCAGAATGTGTTTTCCTTTTCGCAGCCTTCTCAAAAAAAAAAAAAAAAGAGGAAAAAAAAGAAACTGGGATGTGCAGGCAGAGATGTGGGTGGGCTGACATGTACGCATGCCCACACGTACGTTAGCCGTGTTGTCTGCAGGGTGTGCCGTCATACACTGTGTCACTATATGAACACATACTGTGAGAAAGAAAAAGAACGACCGCCTGTGTTGTCGTAGGCGCTTGTGATGGCACCTTTATAACGACACTCACATGCAACACACACACACACACACACACACACACACACACACACACTATAGGCATATAGAGATTTTGCAGTACACGCTCATTGTGTCTACTTGTCAAATGGCACCTGATATCCGCCAGCGTCTGGGAATCAAATTAAGTGAGCGACTGCTGCCGAGGCCTCCTTCTCTTTTTTTCCCCCTCCTCATCCGCCGTTCCCCGGGCATAATTAATTTTATCATCAGCGTCATTATTATTGTTAAATTGTTTTTCATATTTCATCATTTTTTTCTCTCTCTCTCTCTCTCTCTCCCTCTCCCCCCACCTCGGCCTGCCTGCAGAATACCAAGTGTATGCTAATGTGTTTTGGAGATTGCCAGCGCGCACAGAGATGGAGAGAGGTAGAGAGAGGAATGAGAATGAGAGAGGGTCTGAGGTGAGGAGAGGGGTGGGAGATGGAGGTGAGACAGAGGGAGGGGGGAGGCAATGAGGTTGGGAGGCAGGTGGAGGGAGAGAAAGGGTGTCGGCGGTGGTGGAGAGGGTGATGTGGGGTGGGGTGGGTTAGGGGGGCGCTCCGGTGGGGTGGGCGCACCGTTGTGAGGGGGCACATTACGTATTCCGCCGGCGTATTTGGAACCCAATTAATCAAGCAGAGGAGAGGAGAGATGCAGAAAGGATGAGATCGCCCTTCACGTTGATGAGGCCTGGCCGGGGCAAACGCTCAACCACCTGAGCTCCTAACAGCCATGCCGACACACAGGAATTATGGCAATACCTTCACTCTCTCTCTGTCGCGCTCTCTCTCTCTCTCTCTCTCTCCCCCTATCCCCTCCTCCTTTTCCCAATCCCTCTCTTTGTGCGAATGTAACACAAGAGTCTCATCTTCTCTACTTCTTCTTCCAAAGCTATTTACATTGCACATTTTCACCCTCTGGAGTCAAAGCTCTGGAGTTTTTTTGTTTTTTTTCCCTCTATCTATAAAGTTTTCACTTTAAGTGAGTTTTTGCCAGATGTGCGAAGTATGTAAAATGCACTTGTGAAAACTGGCAAAGTAAAGAAAGTAGGTAGAGGAAGGAAAGGAATTTTAGAAATATTATTTTAAAGTGACTGTGATTTTTGTGTCATAAATGTCTCACTGGAAAAAATAGCATCCTAAAGAGTTACCTTAAGGGCCACCTTTACTACCTTCTGCATCAGTGCGGCACTTTCTCCTCTCCACACATTTGGGGTCAAGCCTGCGGTGGCCAGCCACCACCGTCGATCGTTGGGAAATTGACCGTCTCATAGAGGAAGAGAGACCAGACGAGAAAAACTCCTGTCCCTCGTTGACTTAATTTGATTCTCCTCCCTGGAATGCAAGCCAACAGATCCCATATCTACATAGTGCTCTGTGCAGGGTCTATAAATATTGACCCCGCCATTTCCTGTGTGTGGCGTTAATGAAGCATTTAGTATACCCACAGCATTATGAAGGACCTATGTAAAGCCACCTCTCCCTCTGTCAGTGCCATCCCCTCCTAACACACACACACACACACACACGCACACAAACACATCCACAATAGATGGATTATGGTGCCAAGAAAGCAGACTTACAAATGCAGATTGAAAAGGTCAGTTTAAATGCCTTTGCAGGTAAAATAGAAACAAGTTTTTTTTTTAAAAACATGAACAAATTGTATAAACTCTACTCTCAATGCGCAACAAACTTTGATACATTTTTCTCAAATTCTGAGTTTGGGTGTGTGTGTGTGTGTGTGTGTGTCAGGGATGTTACCCAATCAGCAGACGTGTATATCGGCCCCTCTGTTAAACAAAAGGCAGGATTGTGGACTGAACAGACAAAGTGCAAGCCTGTTAAACTTAATGTTGATTATTCTATTTAAGTTGACTGAATAAAAACATAATAAGGCTATTTTTAACATTTAGTTGTTAGTTAGTTATTTAGTATTTATAAATTTAAAAAGTATTATTTTAAGTATTTTTCCATTTACTTTGGGTTTATGTGTGGTTTGCAGCATTACACAAAAATTACTTCATGGATTAGTGAAACTTGAAAGGGTGAAGTATGGGTCAGGGAAGAGCCCATTAAATGTTGGTGCAGATTGGCATCAGGGCGCAGATCCAGGAGATGAGGCATTTATTTTCATTTCCCAGGTAATAATTCATGGACCTTGATTAAAAAGATCACCCATATTTAGGGAACTGATATCTATGAGTGTGAACAAGTAGTTGCAGCTTAATTGAAGTCAAGGGGATCTTCTGAATGCCATTCTAGTTGCATATGGTATGGCTGCAACTTTTTCCCAGCTTTGTTCACGCTCTGGAGTCTACAATCCTACTGGGATGATCATATAACATGACATGACTTGTGCGTTCTTGTGTCCAACATGTTGACACACTTCAATGGCTGGAGGAATGAAATGTTTCTGTCTACTGAAACACTCAATTTGAAAAGATAAAAAGAAGAGTTGAGTTTGTATCAGCAGCGGGAGGTGGTACATTTTACAGGGCTAACTGGAGCGGATCGGAACAAACCTTTCCACCAAAACCCGACCAAAAGACAGATCAAACAGAGAGAATTAGGAATAAAGGCCTGACTCTGATAAAGGCCTGTTCCCTCAGCTTGATGAAATATGATAGTGCTTTGCCAAAGTGGAAGTTACAGTTTTTCTCATATTTTTGCATTTGCAATTCGAGACATTGTCCTTATTACACAAAACATTTAGCAGTCTATAACTAATGTGACATTTAATATATGTTTTGATTGCTTATGGTAAAACTCAGTACAACAGGATTAAGGCAGAATTAACAGGGGCAGCAGATGGAGACCTCACGGACATTGTTTGGACCAACTGAGCCTGAGCCAGTCTTTGTTTTTTCACACAATGAGTGTGAAGGACAGTTTCCCAAAATGTCCTCATGGATTTCTCCTCTCTGTCACTTCCCACATCTCTCCACTGTATCCCCCGGTCTGTCACCCCCACTTCTCACCTGTCACCTCCTCACCTCGCAAACCAAACACCCTCCATCCTGTTTTTGGGGGGGAAAAAATAAAATAATTTTGTTGTGGGGTCCCCGGGCGGTTTTGTAATTTCATGCCTGTGTATGATAATTTTATGCTGTCCTGCGTCGCGTAACTCAGGGCTGCCAAATGCTGACAGGTGATAAATACGATCTTTTCCGCCCCGTGTGCAGCAGACCTGAAAAAAAAAAAAAAAGACAGACAGGAGGGGGGTCTGGGGTTTGGGAGCTGAGAGTTTGTGGGGGGCAGTAGAGGGGGGTTCCTACAGTGCAGGAGACTGGCTGAGGCCTCGGTGGAAGCGGTGTGCAGAGCGGTGTCGCTGGTGCTGGAGCAATTTCACAGCTTGCCCACCCCGCCTTCCCTCACCCACACACGTTCATTCACTTACAACCTGCCTCAGCACCACCCGTATCTTTCTTCCCTCTCTCTCTCTCTCTCTTGCTCCCCATCTTTTTCAATCTCTCGCTCTCTCTCCTGCCTTTCCCCCCTCCCTCCGTCCTTCTCTGCCCAGGAGAGACAGAGAGGACAAGAACCTTCGAGTAGCCTTGAACAGCAGGGATAGTGATCAGTGCATTTTTTTTTGCTTCTCACAGGAACCACAGGAAAGAAACAAGAGGACAGTATGCAGAAATGAAGTTTTCCTCCCCGTCAAGGGGACATTTATGCGGCGACGGGGCAGAAGAACAGAGAAGGGTAGAGAGGGAGAAGAGGGAGGACAAGGAAGTGACCCAAGCGTGGAGGACTGATGGTTTTCTGAGTGACGTAATTATTCGCCTCCTTGCATCGCGCAGTTAGAATGATGATATCCAGGGGGAAAAAAAGTCCAGTCTGTGCACACATGTACACAGAGTACACAGTGACCTTCACATTATACCTGCATGTCATGTGCATCATAGTTTATAGGTTATGACAAACATCCTCAAGATTGGCTGGCTCTCCCTACAGCAAAATATACCTATTTGAAATTCACCTTTTGGACGTGAATGTATTAATTCAGCCGATATTTTTTTAAGTGCAAGTAAAGGATCCTGATGACATTTAAACATGGAGGTAATAAGAAAACTGAATATGATCATTCCTCACAGCATTTCTGTGGATGCTGCAGCATGTCCATGAAATCCACTCAATCAATCTGGAGATGTGGGCGAGGGGAGGGGTGTCTGCACCGCCGAGGTTCCAAGTCATTAAGCAGCCAGAAATTAATTGACTTCACGGTCCTTATATCGCTGAGCGTAGGTTTAACCCAGGCACGGCAGCCGCTATTAGTATTGTACTGCATGTTCCAAGAGCTCAAGATTGGAGGGACGCGGCCCGATTCTAGTCAGCAAAAAAAAAACGTGTCCTGATGTCCCGTACAGTGAGATTAATAAGGTGATCACATGGTGACAAAGCACCTTGATGACACATTGTAAACGAAAGGTTAATAATGTACATGCATGCATTTAATTTGCGCTCATTATGCTGCAGTTACCTACATGCCAATAAACTCCAACATAACCAGCACTCATATAAGTTTCCAGTTCATAAGATACTCGCTCATAAGGTGGAAATCTTACATGGAAAAGATATGGAACAGTGTTTTTTTCCTGTCAAGGTGCACATGAATTGACCAGAGGCCCATGGCAACACACACACACACACACACACACACACACACACACACACACACACACACACACACACACACACACACACATACTAAGATGAGGACCGTCCTCGAGGCTCTCTTTGACCTCTATGTTCGATCTCTCTTTCAGAATCCAATCAGGCTGAAGTCTCCAGAGGGAGAACAGAGCGGAGGGGGAGGAGGGGGAGGAAGTGAAGTTAGGAGCACAGAGTCAGGGAGCAACAGGAGCTTAACACACACTGTATATGTCCATGCATGCCATCGCAGCCACTGGAGCTGTGCTCAGGGGCAGCGGGTGATCAGTCTAGCGTGCCTGATGCTGCCATGCGCCTGCAAGATCAAGACAGTTCACAGGAAAGGTGTGTGTGTGTGTGTGTGTGTGTGTGTGGTTTGTGTGTGTGTGTGTGTGTGTGTGTGTGTGTGTGTGTGTGTGTGTGTGTTCGTAGGGTTCTGTTTGGATCTGATCAGATTTGTTTGCTTCACAGCACTTTGTGAATGGGGAGGAGAGTCTCTGGCGAGAGTCGACAATTCACGAATGAAAGGAAAGATGAAAGGATGGATGGATAGACGGTTGTAGTGAAATTCAGGCACGTTCTTCTTTATCCCGTGAGAATTTTACAATATTTTATCATTTCTGAGACTGTATTCATGTCACTATTACAGCCAAGATCCACGAGGAATGACATCCAACTGCTTCATAGCATCTTAAAAAACATGAACATGTTTAGTTGCATATGTAAAAATAAATTGAACGGCCAAGGTTTTTTCCCCCAAGAAATAAGATAGAGGACATTTTGAAACTTTGTCTTTTTGCTAACACAAGGGCGGTCTCGTGTTCATGCTGCAGAGAAGCTCATTGTTTTTAGTGACACTTACATCAAATGTGCATGTTGTTGGGCACTCCTCCTGCAGGGGACAGAGTGCCACCTATTGGTGCCCAGTTGGCTGTAATATCTACATTCCTCCTCCCTGCTGTGTATGTGCTCATACGTTAGGGTGCAAGGTGCAGAGCGAGTGAGCAGTGCAACAAGAAATATTGAATCAGCACTTTAGAGTCTCTTACACTATACATTGTGTAATTGCAGTGTGCAGGTTAATTGCATAGTCTAGGTATGATATAATATTGTCAGGTTAATTATCATGTCTTTTAATTTTGTTATAAACAGGTTAGCAAGTAGAGATACATGAAATAAAACAGCATATGATGAAGGATTCGTACATTCAATTCTGTGTGATACATATAGTGAAGGTTTGCAAAGTCAATACAGGGACAAATCCAATAATTTTTGTATGAGAAATACATTTATGCTGTGACTTTGACCTATACAGTGTATATGGTTACAACATGCTGGACAAATCATTAAAACTAAGTCAAGGAAAAATCCCAGTGAGCTTAATAAAACAGTATGATTAAAATTCAAGCAAGGATGGTAGTTATTCCACACACAATGGCTGTCTGCTTAATATACAGCTGTGTGCAGGCCCCAGGTCTCTTTGTCCCAGGCCTCAGTGCTTGTAAAGAGCAAGGTCTTTTTACATTTTCACCAGGTTGGAGAAAACAAGCTGCTTACACATGCATGCTCCACAGCAGAGGAGAGTTTTATAGAAGAAGTGCTGCTTCACCTCTGACATCCACGAAGTCCAGTCCACTGCACCTGAAAGCATCTTTCTTTCTTTCTGTTAGTCTGTCGTCTGTCTTTCTTTCTCAGATAGACTTCACCTTTATAAATTCAACACCTTCAGAAAACAACATAAAGTTGCACGGGTCTGTATGTCATGTACGTCTTTTACACCAAAAGTAACAGGTATATGCCATCTTTGTAAACACAGATAAACCTGCTAAAGAGACGATTGACTTCTTTCCCATTGCCAGTCGAGGAGTTTGCCTTTGTTTTTTTTTTAATTCCCCCGATATAGACATCACAAATGCAACTTATAATGAGATGCCCTCTGACCTCACTGTCTTGCCAGTGTTGCATCTTGCACGATGCAAAAAAAAAATTGGTTGTATAAAGTGTAGACAGTCTGAAAGTCTCTGCTGAAGAGACTGCAGATATCTCTTCAGCAGGTTGATGGAGATTTGTGATAGGTGTGTGTGTGTGTGTGTGTGTGTGTGTGTGTGTGTGTGTGTGTGTGTGTGTGTGTGTGTGTGTGTGTGTGTGTGTGTGTGTGTGTGTGTGTGTGTGTGTGTGTGGTCTTGTACAGCTATCTTTGTGTGAGGGCCAGTTTGAGCCTACAACCTACGGAGTGAGGATTTTAGGAAATTGAGGATCTTTTGGCCGGTCCTCACATTGTGACCCCCCTTTAATGTTTGGGGGTTAAGACTTGGTTTTAGGGTTAGAATTAGGATTAGGATTAGAATTAGGTTTAGGTTTAGGTTTAGGTTTAGGTTTAGGGTTAGGGTTACGGTAAGGGGCTAGGGAATGCATTATGCCAATGTGTGTCCTCAGTAAGATAGCTGTATAAACATGGGTGTGTGTGTGTGTGTGTGTGTGTGTGTGTGTGTGTGTGTGTGTGTGTGTGTGTGTGTGTGTGTGTGTGTGTGTGTGTGTGTGTGTGTGTGTGTGTGCAGTATAACTGAGTGGTGTGTGTGTGTGTGTGCTGCTCTTTTCAGTTCCAGCACATGGGAACTCCTAAATGGATCGGGTCACTGCTGATCACATGGCAGAGATAATGGTCCAAACAACCTTGACGAGAGTGGAAGAGGTCTCTCTATTTAATTAGAAACTTTAATATTTCATTGTCTGCTATGCCTCATTACAGCCCTTCCATCACACCCTTCCAGGCCCATACACACTCCAACGTGGGCTTTGTGTCTCAGAGGATCCTCATTGGGCAGATTTTCAGTTTCAACCCCCGAAAATCAAGCTAAAGACACAAGAAAGAAACGCAGTTTTTCTCCTCCGTTCTCAGTTTGTCAGTTGCTGAACGCTTTTGTTTTCTCTGTCAGTGTTACACTGAAATGATTTATTTGAGTGTTGACTGGGTTACATCAGCTTACAATTGCAAATATAATCGAGCAGAAGGAAAAGTGTTCATCCATACTTCTTGAGCATTTTAGACATGGCGTGACAAAGTCAATGGAAAGATTAGATTAGATGTGAATTCCCTTCGACGATTTGTTCACCTGAGTTGAAAATATGTCACCTTGATCGTAGAATTTTAGTTTATATCCTCAAGCTTTAAGAATCCACTTTATGAACATTCGGAAATAGAGGAGAAAAAAAGGGATTGAAGGATTATACCATTGTTCGACCAAACATTAATAAACATGTGGTTGTGGAACGGTCATGGATAAAAGAATCAATATTAATGGTATTATGGGTTTCACACAGGAAATGAACAGCAGTCCCCTGTGTGAAAATTCTGTTTTTTGTCAATCTATGGCAGACTTTGTCGTTCTATAGGCTACTGTTACCTAACTCCCTTTGCTGCTCTTATGTTAATCATAATTTCCCTCCATCATAGGCGACAAAACACAACATAATGTTATGTAATAATAATGGGTGTTTCTGTGTTGGTCTGTTACTCAGGTAAAGACTTCCTAATTATGATTCTAATTATCTAAAATAATCAGTTCTCATCAAAACATGTTCATTGAAACATTTCCTGTAATAGCTTTGAACTTACAGTCAGTGTGGTTCATTAGATTAAAGTGAACGTTAGCCCTGTAGCTCAGCCGGGGGTAAAGACATGCTAGCAGATTAGCTTGCTAACAGTAACACTAGATAGTCTGCCCCTGTCGATCATGTGACCCACTTCGCTGGTTGCAGATTACAGAAGGGTTTAATATTTTCTTGAAGACAGGCTTCATCCACACTGC
The DNA here is from genome assembly GCF_022539355.2 of Hippoglossus stenolepis. Lineage (NCBI taxonomy): Eukaryota > Metazoa > Chordata > Actinopteri > Pleuronectiformes > Pleuronectidae > Hippoglossus > Hippoglossus stenolepis. Next base: position 10,834,767 of record NC_061491.1, read on the forward strand.
TATGTTTCAGTTTTAAAACACATCACTGTTACTACCTTTACTCTGGCCGTCCAAACTACTCCAAGTTTTTACACTTCTAAAATGGGTAAGTCTGGAAACGTTGCTGGCCCCATTTTAGTTTAAAAACTTGATGAATAGCAGTGAAGGCAAAACGTTGTAAACAGTTTCAGTAACACCTCAGCAAGAAAATAAATTCCCGCTCTTACTTTCCACCATTGCCTTTTTCGCGTTTGTAGTATCTGCTGTAACTACGCATTTATAATAAAAACTTGATTTTTGCTTTATAATAAAAAACGTGTTAGTATAGATCGAGCAGTAGCATGATGAGACTTCACCACTGCCAGTTGGTCACTTGTGTCTCCTCACCCAGCAGCCACTCAGGTTTACACTCAGCTCCACAGCTTTTTAACTATCTCTGCCACGAGACCAATAAGAACTCATCTATTCTCCCTCCTTTTTATCCCTGGTCGGACATCGCGGGGTGCTCATGCCTGGTTAGGAGAGGGACGTCTTTGCCCAATCACTCTGTCGTCCCACAGCCCCCCTTTCCCCCCCAGCCCTGGTAATGGGAGGCAGGAATGTGATGACAGGACACTTTAAGGGTGATTCTGTTCAAGGGCACATCACTCTGTCACTGACAACACTTAAATCCTGATCAAGGTGTCGGACTGGCCACTGCTCTTCCTCTGCATTCTCACTGTATGTGACCTAATGTGAGTGAGATTCAAGATATGTTGGTTTATAATTAACTGAGGTTACACAACTATAATTGTTGCAAATTAGTATTGTGTTATAATAACAAATGCACAAATACCAGTAAACAAAAATATTACAGAGATTTATGCAAACTAGTTTTTTTTATGTGCATCTGTTTACATGAGGCTATGTTTGTGCATTTGAAAGCTTCGGTGACTGTGGAAACGTGTGTGTTTATGTGCATGTGTGTGGTATATTATATGTTTGTGTGTAAGCAGGCATAGAGGGGGGCATAAAATATGCAGGATAATTACCAGGAAGAGGTTGGGATGCAGATGAAAGGCCTCATATTGATTCTTGAAAGGACCTGACAGCTCGCCTGAATGTTTTATTTCCTCCGCATTGTTTGTTTTGCATATAAAGGATTCCATTTTCTTCTGAATTTTGATTGCAGTAAAGGACCCTCTTCCTGCAGAGGGGAGGGAAAGCGCTGTGTTAACTGTTTAGAGACAGAAAAGGGATATGGGATGCATGCGACTGCGAACCGCGGGCCCGCTACCTGTCAAACCACCAACAGCCAGAGCTAGATGACAGACACGCTGCATAAAAATGACCTGAAACAAAGAAAAAAGTTCTGTAAATTGTTACAACCTGAGGCCCCTGATTCCTACATATTCTCCAGCTAAGAAGCTACAGAGCCTTCTGCCCTGAGCGCAGAATCCTGAGACACATATGCACACATTTAGGTGAAGAAAAGTCAAGCGTGAAAACATGAATCCGGATCTGGTGAGCCCACCGTGAGCGCTGGAATGCATCGGCGTGTAGCGTCCCAGCCCAATGTAAACAGCCAGCACACGTGTGTGCATGCCTCCCTCCTCTAAAGCTGCTTTCCATTTCCCTCCGGTGCCCATTTCTCCTCATTCAGACCTTTGTTCCGCCAGCTACCACAGATGCAATCCCACCGCAGGATTTCCTATACAAACACAGCATCCAGATCCCCTGCCTACAGCCCTCCCCGCAAACAGTCCAGCTGTCCTCACCATCATGCTGTAAAGAAGCAGCCTGAGCTTTAGGTAAATCTCATACTTATAGAATAAAAGTATGTCAGAAATAATTTTATATACTGTCACATTTCAAGAAAGAAGAAGAAATTGCCCGTCAGATGGAGCAGATCTGTTTCATAATTGTATTTCATTGGATTCTAAATGTTTAATCACCCGCTCTATGAGCAACACCATAGCCTATATATTTTAGAAGCAAATAGAATAGAACAGTATCTTTTTTTTTACTTCAAATTAAAGCTACAGAAAGTAAAATTAAAGGGTCTAATAGTTTGTCCATATTACGAACAATATAGTTTTGGTTTTACCTGCCCAGGTCTCTAGATCCCAGCTGTAGGCTGTACATAATGATACCTCTCTACTTTCTCCCACTATCCAGAAACTAAGCCAAAACATACCGGATACGAACGCTGCCATTTTGCTACAATGATGTCATTTGGTTCCAGAGCTTTGGTATTGAGGTACCATCGATACACACATACAACCAATCGTCTCAGGTGTCAATCTTGATGTTTCATGCCATTCTTATAGCATCAACATTAAAACCAGACTTGGAGGAACAATTAACACTTTAACATACGTCTGTGTGATAAGAAAATCTAAATCTAAAATGACAAAAAACATCTTTGAGAAAAGTATTTGGTCCATATCCAATGTAACATGGAGGAGGCGAGGTTCATGACCTATATTGCAGCCAGCCACCAGGTGGCAATCCAGTCGCTTTGGCTTCACTTTTGGGGAGCCGTTGTGTCATCTATCTTTACATACAGTCAGTGATCTCAACCAATCAGACTGTCCTGCTTTGGAGGTGAATTGAACTTAATTTGAAGAATGTACAATCAAAAAAATTGTACCTGTTTCCAGAAACAATAAAACCACTTAATTTGGATAATACAGAACGTCACTGTTAACAATTTTCATTCTAAAGAAAACAGTGACAACACTTTTGCTCTTGGTAAGAGATTAAGACAAATTTCAAGACTTGAATGTATGATGGAAAGTCCTTTTGAGAAACCAGATGTTTTTTTGCAGCTTGCTTACCAGAGAGATGCAGACTCAGCAAAAGTAGCAAGAGCTAGCTGAGAGATGAAATTATAGCTTTTGCTCTTTGCTGGTTGATTGTCAGCAGCTTTAAAACATTACTTGATTACAGTAAATCAATCATTCATTTAGTGTAAGAGCATGGACGTCACAAAAATGCAGTAAATGACTGTTTTATTTATATCTGATATCCCATACGTCCTAATCATTTCAGGATTGTATTTAGTGGTCTTTGTAGAACAATAAATATGCAATACTCTATTGATCTTTACAGGAATTTCTCCTTTCGCTTGTGCAGCAGGGGCAAAGGTCAGGGCCAGTCACAGCTCGTTGCCTCTGGAAGCTTGAGGACTCAGGATTCTTTCTCACAGAAGATTCAGAGAGAAGACGATCGCCACTGCCGGAGCTTATGTATGGTTTCTCTCTGTGAAGGATTTTCTCTTTATTCACAGGCCATGCTGCTGCCCCAACATCTATTTATCAGCTCATGCATGAGCGCTACTTACAACGTCTCAGTGGAATAGACCTTCAGTCCCACACTGTGGCTGTTACTAAACAAGATTTGTTATGTAGCACTGGAAAGAAACTTAAGGAATTTCCCCCCCACTTTCTAGTGGTATTAAACACAACTGGGTGATATAGAAGCGCAGCAGACCAGTGCAGCACAAAGGATGATTCAGCTAGATGTTTGCTCAAAAGCTCTGCAAAATTACATTCTCAAAACTGTACATTTTGTTGTGGGCATTCATCTTTATCTTCAACCGGGATACATGATTTTCATATTTGAATTTGTTCAGTAGCTTTAATAATAAATGTTTTCCAGTCCCTTGCAAAGATATATTGAAATTCAATAAAGCAACACATAATTCAAATGTCAAAAAAATAACTCAGGTAAAAACTGAGAGATTGCAGAGATTCATTTCAGTTTAATGGAACAGAGAAACATATTGTAGATCCTCTACTTCTCCTGAGCCCGATTGCTGGATTAAGAATATACATATCAGGCTTATACAGATTTATCTGTGCAAACATAATTTTTTTTTTTCAAACTCTCCTATAGTTTAAATCCTAATTCACACTTAACCAACAGTTTCACCACCTAAAATGTCAGTCCTCATCCCACAGTCAACCCCCATTTCAAACCATCACCCCCATCAATGCCATTTTGCTCCTGGGCTGAAAAGCAATTGAAACAATTTTCTTGCAGAGAATTATTGTCCTTAATTGCAATGAAGGGCATGTTTTCCCGTCATTCCTTGGGAGTGTTTTTCTCTCTCTGGGTGGAAATGTAGGCATTGCCACTGAGCGTGGGCTCTCTGAAAGAGGTCATAATTACATCCTTCAGTATGCTCGCCGTCGGCAAGGATTTTACGCCTCATAATTATTAAATGGCAGATTCACTGTGTGTGTGTGTGTGTGTGTGTGTGTGTGTGTGTGTGTGTGTGTGTGTGTGTGTGTGTGTGTGTGTGTGTGTGTGTGTGTGTGCGTGTGTGCGTGTGTGCCTGCTCGTGTGTGCGTGTGTGCGTGTGTGCCTGCTCGTGTGTGCGTGTGTTAAGATGCGGGGTGAAAAGAGTTTGAATTTGTTCTCCAATGAAAGATTGAGAGGAGACCTATTTGTGTATTCTGCGCTCACACTCACCAAAAGTTCTCCCTGGTGAGAGAAGTTCAATGAAACTCTCTTTGGTTGTTTCTATCTCACTCTCGTATCGCCAATCACAATCTGCGTTATTGGCTGTCACTGGAGTAAACAATGCAAGAATCGCATCAAACTCATTTATCTGTTTCAAGAAGCACAGCAAATTGATTCCAAGTATATAATATTATTACTGGAGAACAGAATAGAGTCCCAGATAGATGAATTATTTTGTAATTGTTATTGAGACATTGGTAATTGATATTGGAGATGGTAGGCACAGCGCCATCCTAACAAGATAAGCTCCAGTCTGCTCAACTTTCCTCTTTCAGCATCATTTCCATATCATAATTATATTGTCTCATTCACAGCTGAGATAACATCCCACACTCTACACTGCTAATCTCCCTCCCATCTCTCTCTCTGTCTCTCGTTCAGCTTCCTTGATGTCTTGGGCTGCTATTACAAACTTTACACCAGAAGGAAAAAATAGCCATCTCAGAAAGTCATTTAGTCTCATCTTTTCTTAGAAAAAGCAATTCTACTGAGATAACTCTCCTAATTTATGTTGCAGTTAAAACTGCTCAGACTTTTTGAACAAATGAAACAACAAAACATAATGCTCATCACTTTAGTCTAAATGCGTGTTAACATACATCTAGAAACAAAACAAGCAGCGTTGCCCCAATACAATGTAATATTTTTGTTTGTCAAAAAAGAAAAGTCACTCCTTATAAATTGTTCAGACAGACATTATTCAACCACTGCTGAGTAATTTAGAGTCCTATAACGTGTCAGATTCAATCCCAGCATCCCTCACTCCTCCTCTCCTCTCCTGTGATGAGGTAATGTTGGAGGTGATAATTGATTGGCTCTCATCTGAGACCCGGCCCGAGTCCACCTCCTCGCGCTTTCAAGAATTCATAACCACTGAGCTGCAATGGAATATTTTAAAGCAGCGGGCGTATAGACGTCACCATCACACCATTCTGCTGAGTTTCTCCGGCCGGCCCCCTGGTAATAAGTCTGCAGAATGTCCGAAGGAGCCGATGTGAGAGCACAGCAGAAGATCCTTTGCCGGATTCACTGCGAGCAAGTGGGTGACTTGATGACGTGTTTAACACACGACAGACACAAAAATAAAAAAAATAAAAATATCTGCGGATGAAAAAGTGGTGTCATAGATGTAAAAGACACTGATGAAGATGACAAGCGAGCTCTTGGTGATAAAGCTCCGCAGCAGAATGAATACGTTACATCCTGCCTGCTGCACCACCCCTCACCTGAACCCTCTGGAGATTTCTATGTTGTTGTGAACGTGTCTGAGTGGAGAATCTCCCATTGTGTTGTTCATGGGCGAAAGGCAGGAGAAAGTCTGTAAAAGACGGAGTTCATGTCTGAAAACGGTTCTATATTCTCAGTGGTTTCCTGAATGCTGCTTTTAGAACAGACCTATGTCGTACATTCATTGCTTCATTTCCTGATTGACTTGTGAGTTTGAAGGTGCCAGGACACTTGTTAGTTAGTGTCATGAGATATTTAGTTTTTTGGAGAGGTATACACATAAACCATTATACTTTTGCAGTAAGTAAATCATTTAGGAAAAACCAACACAAATCAAGCAATTATTGTAATTTTTTTTGTTCTATAAAAAGGTCTATAACAAGACAGAAAAGAGTATAGAAAATGTCCACCACAGTTTCCAGAGTCTTTAAAATGATATCTTTAAAGAATAAACTGAGCTCGACAAGTGACTAACAACAGCTCTAGTTTACAAACATTGAGGAGCGGAGACATTTGTTCCACAATGAAGATCACACTGCTCAGGTAAATTGTGTTTTCTTTACCTTTGAGAATAAGAGGATTGTGTTTGTTGTCTTAAAGAGAGGTCACTGTGTGGTGGCTATACTCTGTAATAACATCACTCCTTAGTATGTTTAAAGTCCTTGAGATGCACTTGTTAACCTGCAAAGTAGTTTAACATAGGGAAGTCAATTGAAAAAAATAAAACAAGTCTAACTCCTGAGTCTCTGGGGAAAACCAAACATCTCCTGTGACAAATCAAAACTTTTCCCATCTTCAGCGGAGCAGTTGTCGAAAACGCCCTGTTTAGTCTTGTTCTATTTCTTCACAAACATGCATTTTTCTGGTGAAAGGGAGGAATCAAGACTTCTCAGTTGTCTCGCTGGAAAAAGACACCTGAGTTGGAAAGTGGGAGAGAAGTTGAGCTGTTAGATCTCAGTAGCAGTAGCGCTCCCCTGGGGAAAGCCACAGCTCAGGGTACTCATCCTCCATCGCTGTGGAGCCAGCTTAAAATACTGTTGTCACATAGCGATCACAGGCTTCCACTGATGGTACACAAATAGTCCCCTTGCGAAGCTCTTAAAAGCCCATTAGACGTCACTGCACGTGGTGCTGAAGATGCCACTGCTAAGTGCTCCTGATGCCAAAGGGAAAGCATGAAGAAGGACCTGATGCAGAACAGTTCCTGTTTTCACCTGAACCTCCATCCCCTCCCCAACCCCCCCGCTCACTTCCATCTGAATATGTTTGTTGACTTTTCAGATCACTTTATGTGGTAAATATCTAAGAGAGTGGCAGCAAATCTCACATCAGGGTTTGACATTTCTTCACATTCGTAGAGTGACACAGATGTTTAGCTGGTAAAAAAGCTCACCTTGTTCTGCCTGATACCATCTCAGAGAGAAACACCACAGGGTTGAATATGATCCTGAAGCTGCAGAGGTCAACCGCGGACTGAGGGAGGAAGCTGCTGCTGGAGTTCTGCACAAGAGGAAACGACCATCAACATGCTCCTGTTGAGGCCTTTACGCCGTTTGTGGAAGCTAAATAGTGCCATCTGGTGACTTGTAAGAATCAGGTGGCAACCCAGAGGATAATTACTGTGATAATGTAAAGTGATAATAATGATGATGAACAGTAACAGGAGGCCTCAATCAAAGAATTGAGGGCAGTGATATGGTACCTTTTTTTGTAATTAATAAATCTGTAATTTAGGTAAATAGCAAATCCAGTAATTTAATTTAAAACAGGCGGTGTGTTTAATTTACACAAGTGTTTAACAGTCTGACTTCATGCAGCAGAGCACAGCATGTCTCGTCATCTTTCAAACCGTTGAACGCTATAACGACTCTCTGAAATGCAAAATTCACTGATACTAAAAATGTGCACCATAACAAGTTGCCAGGTTAGACGGAGGCAGAGGAAGCATGAAGAGGCAGAGGTGAAAATGTGAGAAGCTGGAGAAAGGAGCGGGGGCGCGGGGGGGGGGTAAACAGCATGTGTGCGCTCTGTTCTTGCAGAGAGGAAGGTGAGGATAAATGGAGAGCAGAACTCTGTTTGAGTGTGAGAATGCGTTGGCAGCCTCGGGAGCTCAGTGATCACTCCTCCAAACGGTTGCTGTGGGGATTGTGGCTCCTGGAAGTGGAAAACAGGTTCTAAAGAGGCGCTAGCCCAAAGGGAGGGAAACAGTGCTTACAGCACAGGATCAGCCCAGCTAGTGCCTCTAATTGCACTTCATTATCTCATATTGATTTAATTAGCAGCTGCCTTGCCTTGTGTGCGTAGGGTTATGGTATGTCTTTAAACAAAAAGGGCCAAAAGATGCATTTACTCCGCTGTATGGGAGTCTAGTCAATAAAGCACATCATATGACAACACTTAGCTGTGTCACTATAATTAGCCTCATTTAATTCTGCGCATACGGAAACAAATAAATATGTATTTGGACCACAGGCCACAAAGCCGGACTTGAAGGAACAGTGCGTCTCAGACTTGAAACCAATACGGCACAGACCTGCAGTCAAAGTTCCCGTTTGCTCTCTCAGTAAATGGTCTGTATTTATATAGCGCTTTTCTATTCTTGATGACCACTCACCTTACAGTACAGTTCCACATTCACCCATTCCCACAAACACATTTATACAGTGCATAGAAGGGGCAATTTGGGGTTCAGTATCTTGCCCAACCACACTTTGGCATGCAGAATGGTGAAGACTGGGATCGAACCACTCAGAGCCCTGAGCCACAGCCGCCTTAAGTAAACTGCTGTGCCGTAAACATTATTTGAACAGGAAATATCTGAAAGGATACTTCTTGTTTTCCATGCTGCTGGAGTTGTAGAGACGACGTCATGAAGAATTTAAATATAATTATGGGCTACTTTTTAAAAACACACGCTTGGTGTGTAACTGTCAAATGAGGATTGCAGCACATAAAAAAATGTGAAAATGTGTGTTAGCAAAAATACTCTCGAACGTCAGAAGGTGAATACATTGAAATAATTGTCTCAATGGGTTCTGTTGTGCTGCCCTCTCATTGCAGTTACTTCTTCCGACCATACTGACTTCAGTGTTTACTTCAGAGCTTGCAAGAAAAGCAAAGGGACAAACGAGTACTATTAACACAGTGACCTCAAGTGGAAAGATTGCACCATATGGAGACAAACAACCAATGTGTGCAATGGTGAGAAGCAGAAATAAGGACAAGGTGTGAGCGTGTGAAGACGGGATGAAACTGACAACTGAGTGAGCACATATGAATTAATGAAAGACTCTTAGTTCCTACGTTAAGTTAACACGCTCCTACGAGAGTAAGATTTTGTGTCCATCAAATTGACTTCCAGAGGTGGAGGAGGAGTTGACAGCAGATAGGGAAAAAACGCTGCAGAGACACTCACACAATGTCTGTCTTTAATGATCCAACCGGCTTTACGAACAGACGTCTTTAGAATATACAGTAAAGTCACCATATCCCTCTCCCTCCCATTTCACATATCTGCCACGCATTATGAGCAATAACTGGAGAGAGATATTTAATCAAAAGGAGATGTCCTGGAGGAGAAGTTAAAAATATGTTTAATATATCTAAAACTTGGAAAATGCTGTTATTAATTTTAATATGTGCTAAATATCTTAAAGATGTGTTTTACTTATCAAACGAAGCAGCCAACAGAGGGATTGGACGCACAAAGGAACCCACATTTATTTCATAGCCACAGACTTTCCTGATTGTCACAGCCTTTTGAACACCCTTCTCTCTGCCTCTTTGACACAGCCCCTTTGAAGACTCAAATATAATAGTGGAACGAATGAATAGTTCAAATCAATGAGAGGGTTTAAAAGGGGTTAGCTTGACTTCACCTTTGCTGGATTTTAATCCAGCAGTACATGCAGTGTTTTGACAAGCTCTGTCCTCTCTCGACTTGTCCGGCAAAACCAAAGCCACAGTCCCTCCTGTAGTTTTCTACCCTGTAACTTACCTCACTGATGTGCGTCTTCAAAAAAGGTACTGATGAATATTCCTCCCTACCTTTATCTGTGGGAATCTAGCTGCACAAGTCAAGACGTGCAAGTATATTAAAGTAAATCCAAAGGGTCTGAAGTTCACAGGCAAAGAAGGGAAGTGAGGAAATGGAGACAGCAAATAAGAAACAGCACTGAGAGAGAGTGGCATGAAGTGGAAAGCACCAACAGCAATCTGCTAGCACTTATGAGTGAAAGTAGCCCGGGGTCATTATCTAAAGCCAAAGACACAGATAATTTCAACCACTTGAAATTGTTAGACAAATAACAGTTGTTGATAAAGGACTGGGGAAGGTGTGACTCTCTGTTTTCTGCCTGTGCCTTTAAATTTTCTCTACTTTACTCCACTTGGCATAAGTCTTCCTGGTGTGCATTCCTGTCATCTTTCTCTCTCTGTTGGCTTGGCACACTGAGGCACAGATAGATGGATGGACTTGGCAGGCACACATAGCCAGCCTGGTAACGTGAAAAAATCTGGTGCCAGTACAGATGGGGATGACATGTTTCTGTTTTCTGTTTTTGTCTAATATTTCTATATTCTTTCCACGTCTGTCTTCTCATACGTGTTTATACACATACTCGGCGGTTCTTGCAGAGGTCTCTGCTCATAGGCTGAGAATTGGCCATTAGGGTACATGTTCAAAGGACCAATCATCAACGGCTAATTAATAATTATTAACTGTTCTGCTGTGAAAGAAGACAAATTATCATAAATTACTGCCTAATTAAAATGTAATTGCTGGCTCAACAGTTATAAATCATTAATTTTTAACACCCTTATCACATGCGGACGGACCAATTCAAAAAAAGGTCTATCAGACAAAAATGAATTCACTGGTTTCTTTCAAAACACAACACACTTTCTGCTCCTCTCTCACACTGCAATCATTAGCTATAATTACTCTATGTAACACATTGGCTTTATCCATAGATATTAACGAAATATTAAACCACAGCCTAACAGCATTAAGTGTAGTGTCCAGTCTTAAACTAGTTTGTGCATGGCAGTGAGGGTGGGGGGCTTATGGCCTTAGACTCCTCTCTCTTCTCTCCCCTTTTTTCCACCCACCTCTCCTCTCTTCCCTACTTTTCTCCACTCACCCCAACAAGTCAAGGCAGATGGCCGCCCACATTGAGTCTGTTTCTGCCAGAGGTCTCTTCCTGTTAATAAGGAGGTTTTTTTCTCTCCACAGTCACCAAAGTTCTTGTTCGTTGTAGGAACTGTTGGGTTTCTCTTTATTTTTTTAAGGTCTTGACTTTATATAAAGTGCCTTATAATGTATGTTATGATTTGGCTCTATACAAATGAAATTGATTAGAATTTGATATAACATCAAAATTTTCAAAATATTGCATTGATGTTGTATTGTATTGATGTTATGTTCAATCTCTTGGTAGAGAAAACATTAGCTGACTCATTCATTGGTGAGGACTTCATAACCCGAAACAAAGGCCTTAAAGGGAAAGTTCACTCAAAAATGAAAATTCACTCATCATCTACTCACCACGATGCCGATGGAGGGGTGGGTCAAGTGTTTGAGTCCATGTCACGACCCGGCTCAGAACCTAGACAACAGAAAGGGAGATTCTGGTTGAAAGACAAAAAAGAATAATTTTGCTTGAATAAAATTATCTAACAACGAACAAAACACAAACTAAGAAGGCAATGATGTGTGTTCATCAGTGAAATCAGTAGTGAGGGTGCATGGATGCATGAGTGAACCGTGTGTGTGGTGCGGGGAGGATGTTGAATGGATGGGAAACAAAGCAACGACGAGGTATAAAAGTCAGGTGAGTGAGAGAGAGTGTCTCATCCAGGAGGCGTGCCTTTTATAGCAGAGAGTCCGCCCACCAGTCAGTTAGTTACCTGCTGCATCACATCAAAGAAGAATGAGTTAGATAATCAAAGCTGTTCCCAGAGATTTATGTCACTGAAAGATATGAGAAGAGGCATGACAGGTGAGAGTTTTTGTCAACTTTGTACTGCATGCAACTGCCTCACAAATCTGCTGAGTGACTAAATGGATACACTGTGACTTGACTGTGCTGTGAGCTAGGATCATTTAAAAAAGTATTTCATAAATAATTAAGTTAATTTAGTTCGCATGTCTGCTTTTAGGTGGTTACAGTTTGGGGTCCTATCAGCCCTCGGGTGGAACCACTTCTGGAAGACAGTCCCGCACAAAGTCTCTCAGGTGTGTGTGTGTTTGTGTGTATGAAAGTGTAAATATGTGTGTGTGTGTGTGTGTGTGTGTGTGTGTGTGTGTGTGTGTGTGTGTGTGTGTGTGTGTGTGTGTGTGTGTGTGTGTGTGTGTGTGTGTGTGTGTGTGTGTGTGTAGGTGTGGATGTGTGGATGTGTGTTGTCCAAGCGTGAACTGCCCAAAAATATGCACATGATACCACAGTATATATGACTTTCTCTTCTTATCATCAGGTTTTCCAATCTGGATGACAGTGTTTCTACCACAGAGAAGAAACCAAACTACGTCACAACTATCCCTGCTCAACGCCACAACTCAGTTAACTGGTAAAGCCATGAGGAGGATGAGACCGACAGTTCAACAGAGTCTGAAAAGCCAGCCTCCTCTACCTGGTTGGAGAAAAAGCCCTCCCTGGCTGGTAGACATGCCCCAGCCCCATAAAAAGAGACTAAGCAAAAGTCCATAATGGAAGTGATCCAAGAGGAGGACAACGATTTGTTAGCAGGAAAAGAGAGCAGCAGGGAGGCTCTGTCAGTTTTCAGGTACCATTGAAGGAACACAACACAATATAATACAATACCATACAGTGGCAAGAGAAACTGATGAATTATAACCTGCTCTTGTTTTCAGTAAACAAGTCACTTCACAGGTGCCCAGGGGCAGAGAGGACACTGTTAAGTCTCCAAAGTTACATTTAGATATATATGGCGTGTATTGTTTTTCTTTACTTTTTTGTGAAATAATAGTTTCAGTGCTGATGTGTATAAGTGAAGCAGGAGCAAACAACTCAAGATAGTTTTCATTCTATTTTGAGAGTGAGTCAGGAATTATTCTTATCACTAACTCGTCACATACAAACACATTTTTAGTATTGACCAGCCTTGATCAGGATTTCAAAGAAATGTTTCTTATCTACTGATGTTTTTCCGCTGTCTTTATTTAGGTCTCTTAAAAGGTGATGGAGCAGATGAAGGAGTCTCCTCTCAGCTGAGAGAGCTTACCTCTCGGGTGGCATGTGGCTTGGAGGAGAGGACTCAGCAGACAGACAAGCAGTTTCAAAGTACTTCACACACACACACACACACACACACACACACACACACACACACACACACACACACACACACACACACACACACACACACACACACACACACACACACACACACACACACACACACACACACACACACACACACACACTTTGTATACCAGGGTCAAGACCCAAGTTTTCTAAAGGCAAAGTTGTATCCAAATGCAAGTGTCCTAAAGTCGTTCTCTAAATGTACTTTTCAGTTATGCAGGACTGGATGCATCAGCAGCAGAAAACAATGGAGGAGGAGAGAACATTCCACAAGGAATTCATTGCCAGGATGGACAAGCAGCTCAGGGAGCAGCACAAACTGCTTAAGAAGGTCAGGATAAAGACAGACCTTAAAAAAATAGAATATTTGCTTTGACAGAATAAATGTATATAAACACCTGTAACCAAAACTGATGCTTTTCGCCTCGAAAACTGAAGATGCAACTTTTTCTCTGTATGCCTTAGGAGCGCAGAAATGTAACTGAGGAGCAGGCCAAGGCAGAGTCAACGAAAAAAAGAGCCCTGGAAGAAGAGTGGCATTCCCTTACCAAGCAGATGAACATGGAGATAGTGGAGCTGGAAAAAGCTAAGGTAACACAAACATCCACGTTAGTGCAGATACTGTAGTAGATCAAGGGCTCTATCTTGATTTCTCACGTCTCCCCCTCACCTCTCGCTCTTTCCATCAGGCCACATTACTGGAGGAGCAAAAGCTCTCTGCAGAAGAGAGGTGGAAGCTGGCGGCTGAGTGGGCCCACTTCCATGTCCAAGAGAAGGAGAGGAGGAGGAAGCTGAGCAAGTCTTTAGCAGGTAAAAGAGGTAAAAGAGAGGGAGATGACTGTGGCACAGGAGCAAGAAACTTTGGAGAGACTAAGAGAAGAAGTAGACCAAGAGAAAGAAAAACTAAACAGCACAGGCCTGAGACTCGAAACACGCGTCCAGGAGTTGGAGTCCCTAAGCGAAGTAAGTTCACATCACACAGCCCTCTGCAAGTAGTGGAGTAAACAACGCGTGATGGAGGAAACAATATTTGATATTTTACCACATGGTTTTTCTAAACAGATGGCTACAGAGAAATATAAGGAAGGAGAACAAGCACTGGAGGTGGCAAACCAGGAGAAGTGTATGGTCGATGCAAGCCGCAGAAATATCCATCACCGATTAAAGAAGCTGACAGAGCAAGAGGTGTGTGTGTCAGTTACAGACACACCTCTTAAGGAACAGAATTATCATTGGTTAAAATAGGTTTTTTAACCACATATTTGATAGAATTTATGGGTCAGTATTTGTTCTGCAATAGCCCTACAATACATCTACATTTAATAATTACCTCTCAGTATATAGGAATTTATTGACACAGTTTCTGTGCTGGATTCAGAATTTAAAGCTATACAAGAGGAATTCACAGGAACATATTCACGTATATATGAGACTGTTGTTTTGTAATGAATCACAAGCCAAAAAACTTTGTAAACCACCGATTTATACTTAACTAAGTCTATGTGATTTATTATCTTAAAATATAAATCTGTAAAATAATTCACAACAGTAGCTGTAGGATAAATGTAGTTGAGTATAAATGCCCCCCCCAAAAAAAAAGATCTAGATGAGTAGAACTATAGAGTAGCACATAAAATATAAATACTCCCTCTCTAAAATGTTACTTAAAGTGCTATAGTCACTAATGCATTAGTTCTGTTAGTCACCTGTATAATCCCCCTTCTCCATGTCCAACATCTTCTCCACACTTGTATATTTGTTATCCCCGGGCTCCTGTTTGTAGGATTTTTCTGTCTATTTTCCTCGCCTTTCGATCCTTCCTACTCTCTCTAACAAGCGAGCTCTGGGCCCAGCGAGGTGAGCAGAGGTGAGGTTGCGAGGGGAGAGGTGTATTGTTTAGAGCTGCTTCCGACTGACATCCAGGTAAATGGGTAAATGTGCACTCTCATCCATATTCCAGCAACCCATACAGAGGCATTTGGCCAGAGCGTGGTTGGGGCCAGGATATGAAATATTAAAAGGGTAAAGTGAAAGGTGGAGTACCCAGAGGGCCTCTGGACAGTTAAACAGCTCTTTGTGTGGATGCATCTTCACTGCCTGTATCCCCACCTGGCATCACCTCTGTGAGAGGCTGGGATTTCAGCAAGCCTACATTGTGTACTTCAGCCAAGGTCAGCACAGAGAACACCAAGTTAGCATCAAACTGTTCTCTATGATCAGCTCTTACTATCCTAGAGCCCCGCCAACGATGGACCATGTTCACATCTCACAAACAAATCAATACGTCTGTGGATTGCAAGAATGTGAGCTTGGGAAGATGTGAAAATGTGAAAAATTGAGGTCTTTCCAGTTTTTTTTTCCAACTTCGCTTGGCAGGATGAAACCCAGCCTGCTGCTTGACTGGTAGTGCGCCAAGTGGGGACTCAGATATATCAGATTTCAATTAAACACAATTCATGAGGGCCATCCACAGAGGTGACATGGCCCTCACACTTTCCTGCTTAGTTGCAGCCCCGGGGAGCAGGTAATGAGATGGCTCTCTATCTGGCTCTCCATCTCCTCTTCTCTTTCAGGAGGAAGCCTGGCACTTAGGGCCAAGGGGGCCTGTTGACACCTAGGGCAGGCCAGAGCCTGAGCCATTTGGCTCTGGCCTGCAGCCTCCAAGCATGTTTGGCTTGCAGTGACCACACAGTTTGCCCCTCTGGACCGCTTTAGGGGGTTAGATAATGAATAGACTGAATGCAGGAGGGGTGTGTGTGTGTGTGTGTTGGTGGGTCACACAGCTTTGAATGGGGGCATGGTCATATATGAATATAAAATGTTTTTAGTGTTTCATTTGGCAGCATAACAACTTTAATGGTCTCGTTTGAACATTGTGTTTAGAGTATATTATTATTAGAATATATTATTATATATTGGAATGTTAAATCTGGTAACAGAATTTCAGGTGGATATTGGACATGAACATAGGATTCCTCGTCTGTCATATGTCAAATTCATGTCACTGGGAAAGACAAGAGACCTTCAAACCTGTGGTTCGCTGCTCAATCACTTGAGCCTAATTTGTATGCTAATTAAATATAAGAAAAGCAAAACATGTAAAGGAAGATCTGGCAATGCTTCAAGGGCTTGCCATCAAATTCCTATAGATAGTGTAACCTGCTGTTGGCCGTGAGATGGTGGTTGGTGGGGGGGTGTTGAGATGTCCCATGCAGTGGTCCAGCAGGATGCAAGGGTTTGTGCCTGCTGGGATCAGCGAATGTCCAAGCCAAGGATAAAAAATGTGTTTAAATGAGGGTGACACTGAAGTTTAATTTTCGTCATGTTGTTAATGCTCTTGAGTTTTTACTGATTTGGTTTTGACTAGAAATCTGCCTCACAAAAAATAAGGCCTTGCCCCAGTGTTTCCACGCTTTGCCAGCAACATTCATAACCACAGTGGGGCAGAGAGTTGGGAGGATACAACAGTGCATCCGTCACCAAGAGAAATGGTGGTGTCATCGCCAACTGTGGTGTGGAATCACAGGCAGTCGCTCTAAGATACACTTCTTTATGGAGGCACTTTTTACATTCTGCTGAGTAGCCCTGGAAAAATAAAAGCTAAATCTTAGCTGTCACTATCACGCTACGCTACACTACAACACTGTCCGGTGTTTGGGCACTCTGCATGCAGCAAACAGAAGCACAGAAAGTCCACATATTCATTGACGCTGCATGTATCATAGCAGAAAATGGGAGAGGCTGCTTGTGTCTTTATATGTTCCTGTGCATGTGTGTGTGCATGTTGGTTTTGCTGTACTTGTGAGGACCAACTATTGTGACACAACCTTTTCTGTGAGGACAGTTTTGGTTGTGAGGACCTTTTGGGCGGCCCTCACAAAAATAATACTGCAATGGCCCCCTGATGGCCTATACTTTATGCGGTGTAAATTTCAGCAAAAGTCCTCATATGAATAGCAATTATGGAAATTTGTATTTTCTCCTGTGCTCTTGGGCTCTCCCTATAGTACACACCCGTGTACTGCATCAGACATCTGGCGATGTTTCTGATTGGCTGTCACCTTTCTCATTGGGGAATTTTCTGATTTGTTATTTCAGTCTCTTGGTGACACTGTGGAGGGGAATGAGGGGGGCAGGCGCAGGGTGGCACACAGCAGCCTGTGACAAGCTAAATTTCAACAATGAAAACTATAATTTTAATCACAAATATAATAATGGAAAATGCACTCAATTTTAATATAAAATACATGCAAAAGTTATTAAATATTCTTTAATCATTAATTCATTTGTTAAGATTTGAGAACCATAAGTAAAAAATAATAAACCATATAACCATTTAAGTATATTTGAAAAGCATATACTTAAATTACTATATGATCAAATTAGCGTAATTGTGTAGTTAAAGTACAATTATATTTCAATATTTCCAATTGTACCCCTAAACAATGCTGAAATAAAATGTTCCCTAGTGAATACATCCAATTAAGTATACTAAATCATTTTATGCAACAGCACAATAAAGTGTACTTGCATCCAGACTTTTAAATTGTATACTTTAAATGAGCGAAAAATAAACAACTTCTCTTTTTTTTACTTATTAAACTTAAATAGTTTATACCCGTATATACTAATAGTTAGATCAGTGGGTGGGGTGGGTAGGGTCGTATAACTTAACATCTCTGATAGATAGCGAATAGGTTTGCGTGGGTGAAATATACCTGTGAATTTAATTAACCTGCCTTTTTAATGCCCGGTCCACACTGGCTGCATAAGCAGCGCGTGTGGGCTTGCCAAAACAATCTCACCAGAAGTAGCTATTGGCTCTCTGAAATGTAGCTAAAAGTTGCTAGATTGCGTAATGACATCACATGTTACGAAGATATGTCTAATTTGCATACGTCACGCTGCCGATCGGCATCCCATTCCCTTGCAGGTTGGATATGGTGGCGTGTGTGTGGGGAAAACGGGTTGGGATGATGAAAGGGTGATTTTTTACTGACAAAGAGGTAATTTATATTAAATAAATTATTTATTAAACAAAATTTAAATTAAATGAATTAGATCACCTTCTGTTAGATTGTAAGTCTCTCTCACAGTTTCTTTCCCAAAAATAAATACAGGATTACCTCACTGAGATAAAACCCAAAACAAAATCAAACTGCAGTATGTGTCCTTTAAATCTAGACAACTGAAAATGTGTGGCCCTTGCCAGCTAGCTATGTCAAAGAATAGTCTTTAACATGACAGATAATAAATGTACTCAGGTATAAAGTAGCATTAAGCAACAACAGTTACTTCAAAACACAGTCAGATTAAAACAATAACCCCATGTTTTTACTATTGTGGGCCCACATAGAAAATGAAAACCAAACATCCAGCAATAAAACACAATTAAAAAACCTTTGCAGGCCTGAATGTAGCCTGCGAACGATGTGTGAGGTAAGTGTAATGGAGTCCTCATTCCTAGATGCGATCACACAGTCGGCTACTCACTCAGCACCAAAAGTTAATTCTCCTCCTTACTCTGAAGACAGGGGACGGACAAAAGCTACAGTCCCACCGGCGATGAAGAAGGGTGACGGCTGGTCTCCCTTCGAAACCAGAGGTGCAACCATGCTTTTCCAGTCACACAGTGGGTTCTCTGGTGATCCGTCTGGCTCCCACGTCCATTTATCCAAGCTAGAGTGGCATAAGCTAAATGCTAACACACAGCAGCAGGCTAGTTGGCAGGACTGAGCTCCCACAGTCCAAACACTAAAACTGTTGTCATGTTAACACCTCCTAACTCCTAAGTTTATAATCACATTTTACACTTGACTTTTTGTAGCTAGGTGCCTTATTAGGAGAAACACACACTCCTTGCTGCTGTGGAAAAATACCCCTGTCTCCACCTGCGCTCTTTCTTAGTCCTGCCCCTCTTGACCAATCAAACTTTAGAAAAGTGATGTCTCTCTATATTGACAAATCAGAGGCAGATAATACAGGTTAACAACTCAAATAACCAAGATAGTGTGTCACCCCACATGTTAGGAGATGTACCTCCAAACAAACTATAGAGCGGTTACACATCTAAAAGTGACATACCCTATAGTGTTGCTACTGCATTACTTTATTATTATTATTATAGACACTCATAGCTCTGGGGAATTAACCAGGGGCTACATAGAGATCAGAATTATGAAGGCCAAATCAATTAATATTTCAAGCACTATTTTCACTTTATAATTCACTTTGAAGACTCCAGTTGAAGATATGCCCATCCACCATTTTTTCATTCTCTCCACAGTAACTTGCTGTTTCAACACAAGGCAGCAGGTTCTTCAAAAGACTTGAACTGGCCATGTCTGTGGTGCTATCAGACAATGCTGAAGTTGGCATTCCATTTCCAGCTTCTGATTCGGCAGTTAAGGGGGAAAGTTAAGGGAAACTTACTGAGTGTCAGATTCTGTGTCTTTTGAAGCTCGTTCTCTCGTAAATCATGTTAGACATTTCAGATTAAGCCTTAATGCTGTCTGAAAACCACTTTCAGATTTGTGAAAATTAAATTTATTTGTAAAGATAAAATAAAATAACAACAAAGAGACATGTCACGCCTGTTTCTCACAAAATTTAGGCGGACAAATTCAATGAAAGCAAAAGGGCTGCAATGCCACAACTAACATTATTCACATTGTGGTAAATGACAAGGCTACCATGCAGGTCTATAGTATAAAGCTTTTGAATCATGGGGTATTGAGGATGATGCCTGCTGGTCAGGTGACTTGCAATTGTGGGAAGGCATTGAGACCAATGGTGGGCAGGAGAGAGCAGGGTCCAGGCCTGGATCTAGACTGCTCAGATAGGGCCACCTTTTCACCCAGTGGACGTAGTGCTGATTGTTTTTCCAGGTTTTAAAGAACTCATCACAAAAGGAAATTCCACATAGCCGCGGTATAATAATCAGAATTATTGTTAATTAAAAAAAGGTTGATCATTATTTCTAATAATTTCATGAAAAAAGTAAAGGTTTTACTCAGAAATAGTGTTTTAATGAATATTTAGCCTCTGTAGGATAATCTAGTGACGAGTCTACCTACAGTGGGTTTTGAAGGAGACCTGATCCAATGTAGTGTAAATGCGAAAAGAAACCGTGAATACTCCCTTTATTGCATAAAAAAAATTGAATAAAGGTTTTAAAAATCAGAAACAGTATTTTAATTAAAATGTTGCCTCTCCAGAGCTGCTTTCAGACATGCACTTAACACTGGTGATATGTGAATGCAAATGTCCGATTGAGAGCGTCCGAGGATTCTGCTGACTTTCTCTGCCTGGCCCTCTAGTCTGCAGAAAAGTCTTTGGGTGGGTTGAGGTGTTTATTTCAAAAATTCTGAAGATGAGTGTGTGGTTGGTGGGTTAATGACAGAAATATAATTATCATAGAGAGATAAATATAGATGATAAAGAGATAATGAAGAGAAAAATATTTTTCTTTAAATATGGATGGACTAAAATTACATGTCTGGAAATGTTGATGTGGTTTCATAATTAAACTTAATGTTAAAAATAATATTGATATGGCACACAAATTAACAAGAAAATGTCAAACTTACACTTCATGTCAAAAGGTTGCAGACCACTGTTTTAGGACATCAGCCAGAATGGTTTATAATAATTTATGGAAGCTATGAATATGTCCTATGAGTTTTACCATGACAATTTTTTAAAATGTAATTAAAACTGCATACATACGTTGAAATTGTTTTGAGATTATCAGATTAGGTAGAAGGGTACTTCAGAATTAGAATCAGAATCAGAATCAGAAATACTTTATTGATCCCAGGGGGAAATTGTGTTTGTTCCAATAGCTCCATGCAAGATTATAAATATAAGCTTATAAGATTTAGAAAATATATCAAGTAAAATAAAATATATAAAATGTACAATATGTGCGTTCTGTACATTGAGTGTTTATTATAAGCTTGGATATGTCAGATATTGCTGGCAAACCACTAGAGTATTGAGAGCATGTTAGGACAAAATATGATTGTAAAAAAATATAAACAGTAAATATTTATAATATAACCAGATATAAAGTCGAATAAGGTAAATATGGTCATTAGTAATTAAGCCATTGCGCTTATAAAGGATTGGCACCTCTTAGGAGATAATAACTATACAAGATTGCTGCACAAAAACCTAGAAAAATAGATCTTGCCTAGCAACCGCTTGGTCCTCACAACACCTGCTAAATTCAGGTGTTGTGTGAACATCATGTGTTTTAACATTTGAAGACTTTCTACCTCCACCTGGTGGTAAAACTATTTTTAAAATTTTCCTAGTATCAGCAGAGAGAGGGGTCCTCACAACATTGGTTAGGGTCATGGTCCTCACAAGTACAACAAAACGTGTATGTGTGTGTGTTGTGGGGAATAATAGGGATGAGAAGGTCCCGGCATGGCTGCACAGCAGCCGTTTCAGAAAATCAAATGGCTGAACAGTCAGTAATGAGGAAGACAACAGAGACCCAGCCAGACCCACAAGATTTGAAGGGCAGTCGGAGGAGACAAAGGAAGGAGGGGGGCTAAAGGATGACAAAGGGGGGAGAAAATTATTGAATTAGTCCGACAGTAGCAGAAAGAGATGAGTATAATGTGAACATGCACCTGGGGGAGGGAGGAGGGGGGTTATGATCCAAAACATGAAATCATGCAAAACAATAAAAGAATTAACAGCTGAGAGAAAAAAGGCATGTGGATGACTGAATTTGTATCTATCAGAGGGAGAGGTGTATACTAACAGAAAGATGTGTTGTCAAATCTTCATTTATCAAAATCAGGAGAGGAGAGGATAGATGTGGATTTGTGGCTCAATGAGGCTCATGCTGTTGATCGTTTAAGCTTTTCCACCATTTTTCCACACACACATACACACACACAAAAAAAAAAACAATTTAAGTTTTCAGTGTAATTTTAGATGTATGTGATAAATTATCTGTTGTTTTCAAACCAGACAATTGTGGGATAATCCTGTAGCTACTAAGCCTACACAATAAATACAATATGACACGATTTAAACATTTTATAAAAAATATAGATCATTTAAATGATTGAAAATGTTAAATGCAATAACAACAACTCTTGAAATTTAACCATGCATACATTCGTAGTAATTTAATGGAGTAAAGTTGCACCTAACCAAAAGGTAAATTGCAGTTAATACTACCAAATATTGCACAAATGTGCACATGACCTATGTCACAGTTTTATTACAGTACAGATACAGCTGGATGTATTGTGATACTTCCTGTCTTCCAGCTCCCTGGGAGCCTGGCTCTCTGGTATTCCTGGAAGGTGGTGATGCAGTGTCGGATTGTCTCTTCCTCTGATCTGCAGTCAGATTCCCAGGGAGCGTGTCACCAGTGGAGGGGTGGGGGGGGGCTCAAATGCTCTGCTCGTTACTCTAAACGCTGCCTAATTAATAATGTATCAGAGAGGACGCACTGAGACACAGCAGGGCTCCTCTGCTTGTCACAAGCAGTGATGCACGCACGCACACACACACACATTTGAGAAGAGACTGATCAGGTCCCGCCACCTCTCCCCTACAGAGGCCCCCAACCCAAATCTCCTCTCCGTATTTAGGTGCAGAAGCAGGAGAGAGGGTCTGAACACTTGTGCACAGTCCGTTGTTGATGAATTCTCCATCCTGCTGAAGCCCCACACTCACATGCATGTATACACTTACTGCACAAACTTGCAGCGACAAACAGGAACTGAGCAAATGCAGGCTGATTCTTTTGGGGCTTTGTTTGCGCTGCATGAATTTTCATAAGTGAAATTTTATGGTAAACCTAGCTGGTGTATAGGGAGGGCGGCGGGGAGCAGTGATGGAGGTTAGTTTCTGCAGGCTTCTCTGACACGCACCCACCCACCCACACACATCCAGCCTGGTCCCTGGAGACGGATGACAGGTGACACTGGTGTTGAGGTAATGGCTCCTCTTGCCCAGTCGAGTCTCCCTGTTCTCGCAAACACTCAAGGCCTTAGAAAAACAACCACACACATATCTATTTTTAACTTTTCTATTCTATGTTTTTATTTCAAATCTTATTATCCAAAAGCTGTCAAGCCAACTGTCATTGGGTGTCATTGTTGAAGACAGTTGGGGTTTTAATGCCGGTACTTTATCCACATCGTCTTTGAATGAAAAAACAAAAAACAAAGCTAAGAATGGTGCACGTGCAATGTTCAATCCTTTCATTATCCAAACAGCGTTGCACAACTATAATCGGCTGCTATAGGCATATACTGTATATGTTCTGAGACTGATAAACATCCTGCTTCTCACCCTCCTCCTCCTCTGCTGCTCCTTTCTCTCTCTACCTCACATTTGATTTATTTGCTTCTTTGTTTGTGTTTGTCATATGGAGAGATGTAAATTTAGCCACCCCAAGGGAGAGCATCCTCACTAGTGACACAAAAAGACTGGAAGGAAAGAAAAAAAATCAGAATAACATAAGCCAAAAAAGTGAGGGGTGGAGGGGTGGGAGGGAAAAGTAAAGGAGGAATTGTGGTTTGTGATGAGGGGGGTGCGTTGGGGGCGCAGAGAACAAGAGAGGTTTGAGATGCACAGGACTCTGTAAACAGTCGACGCGGGGGCTGGAAAATTAACGCTGCATAAATCGTGCGAAACATGTCCTATTTTCTCTCCCTTTTTTCCTCCGCACCCTCTTTTAAAAGGGTTCAGGATGCAGGGCTGTCAGATGAACGCCAGACAGGCATTTTCCGACTTTGTTTGATCGCGGCTCTTTCTTTTAAAAACACTTCCCAATGACAGAGGGGAGGCAGAAAGCAGGTCGCAGAGTGTGTGTCTCTGTGTGTGGAGAGAGACGAGTGCACGGGAGACACATGTAGACAGACTTTCATAGTTATCACACCCTCATTGACACCACCTTTATAGTTCCTGCAACCAGCACCTCTCGCTGGGAGAGTGTCAGGGATTTTGGTGTCTGATAACTGTGTCAGCACCTGAGCACATCTGATCTGTGGACACTGGCTCTGTTGCGTTACGTACAGAGAAAAATAGTGGAGAGGTCAGCTGCTAACCCTGAAGGGACAGTACTGATGGACCTAAACAGGACAAATATACCAAAGAAACAGTGCTGAGTTGTGTGTCTGACAAAGGTTTAATGATGTCAAAGAGATGTTGAGGTGTAACAATCAACACAAGGACCGATGGATGGAGATTTCTTTGTGTATTAAAATCCCTCAACTCTTTTCTGTCTGCCCCCTTGCATAATTTTTTTTATTTTTAAGTCCATTCTGTCCAAAACAATAATCCAAACTTATTTCCTCCTCCTGCTGCTGCTATCGACTTCACCCTTTGTGTCAAACTACATCTGCCTCTGCTTGCTTCACCATGATAATGAATTCCAAACAGTGTGAAGTAGGGAGGGGAAAAAAAGCAGGGCATCTCTCTCTCTCTTTCTCGATCACAACAACACCATTTCCATTTATAATTTCGATTGTTAATTTGCATGAGAAAAATTAGTTGGGTGACATGCGTGATGTTTTCTCCCCCCTCTTTTCTTTTCTGCTTAATTTTCCCACTAATTATAAGCAGCAATGGCACATTATTTACATAAATAATTGTTGTTCCTTCTGTTCGCTCATATTTTTCTCCTTTCTTTCTTTGTCAGAGTTGTTTTGGCATTTGTCGTCCGCAGGGGCAATTCTCCTCTGAGAACATTTTCACATCTCTCCTGACTGAAATATCTTGGATGTTGAGTGTTTGCGCCTGATGTTTGTTGTGGTGTTTTGCTGTCCTTTGTTCAATAAATAGATTCATGCGACATTTTTACTTCCCCCCAAAACTTCTTAACTCTCATAAATAAATATGTCAGTTGTGAGCACAATTTTAGTATTTTTACGACAAGATGGATCACTCTTCCATCACTTGACTTTACAGGGAAGGTTATGGTTTGAAGCAGCAAACCTTTTTCTAATCAAAAGTCATCTCAATTTCTAGCCTCTTCAGGCCAAACTTAATTATTGAACATATATATCACACTAAACTCGATATAAAGGGATAGTTCACCCAGAAATGAAAATTCACTCATCATCTACTCACCACTATGCCGATGAAGGGGTGGATAAAGTGTTTGAGTCCACAAAACACTTTAGGAGTATCATTGGTAAACTTTGTTGCAGCAGAATCCAATACAATTGAAGTCAATTGTGAGCTATTCTTTAGACGTAATAAAACAACAGGAAAAAAACATAACATGCCTCCATACTGCTCATGTGTTGTCACCCAAGTGTCCGCAAGCCCCGACATTCATATTCAAGTCGAAATGGCGTCATTTACACTGGGTTATAAGCCTAAATGTCCACAGGAAGTGGCTAAGCTAGCAGACGTTAGCATTTCCGACGGTCCCTGAATGCACATTGTCGGAAGATATCAGTGGGCATTTAGGATTAAAACACGATGTAAATGACCTTGTTTCGAGTCAAATATGAATGTCGGGGCTGAGACAAGGTTATTTACATTGTTTTCATCATGTTTACATCGTTTTAAGACTAAATGTCCACTGATATCTCTAAATTTTCATTTCTGGGTGAACTATTCCTTTTTATGACTGGACCTGCTTCTCTTTGGCAAAGTGTCTGACGTCAGATGGTAGTGATGGAGATGATGACGTTCATAATGATGATCATGATAAAAACGACAATGATGATGATACTTACAGCTGGTTTTACCTCGCTGTATCGCCAGTGTTGCATATTGCATGATATAAAGAAAAAACCTACTTCCAATTGTTTCCAAAATGTGAAAAATAATTTCAAAACAAACTTCATGGCTGCTTACGTGTCAGCCACCACAAATTCAATGGACATTATAACGTCAAGTTGGAAACAGTGTGGCATCAGCATCACTATCTAGACTAGCCTCCCCGGTATTAAACTCTGTAAACATTGTTTAAATATTTGTTATGTGTGTTGTTTCATCACAGGCCTCAGAGAAAACTTTAAATGTCTTGGTGTCCTTTAAGGGTTTTATTTTTGATGCCATATCAGTTATTCACCCCTGCCATGATTCATCGAGGAAAACTGATACTTCAGAATAATTTCACTTTTGTCTGGTGTCGTAGCTCTACATCAGCAACAATACACAACTTGCCTGTATGACACTGTCTCAGTTTTGTGGTATAGTGCTTGTTGGGCACCCAAACTCCCCTGGAGAGTGTTCACTCTATCCAGAAGCATTTGTCCTGCAACTCAGCCAGTTTAGCTGCATGTTGCTACTGTGATGAAACTTGAAATTGGCCTTCTTCATCACTGCCGGTGCAAACTATGCACACTGGCTTGTCTACATCATTTCACATTTTGTCTTTGGCCCAACATTCTGCATCCACTTTTCTTTTCACCTTGACCGTGAACTGACAGGCCCAAAAGGGACCACCATGTAGGACATGTTAGTCTACTCTTTTATGTTTTCTTTTATCACAGACCAAAAACTAATTGCTGACATCACAATTCTTTTGTATTTCTTTGTTGCTATTTTGTATTTATGAATTTATTCATGGGGCAGATCAAAATGTCTCATGGGCCATTCATGGCTCACAGACAGAAGGCTCCCAACATGTGATATAAAGCATCAAACACATAACGTGGATATACACTGGAGTCACGGTTCTTTTTGTTTGTTTATCATCACCATTTTGTTATGGCTGGTATTGTTACCTTGAGCGTATAATGACTGACTTTCAGTTATAAGGGGGAGCATAATAATATCATGTGGCCCCCTGCTGCTCAAGGAACTATAGTCACAGTTCAGCAAAAACAGAACAACCAAACAATCAGGCCTGTTATGTTGACTGCAATTCACTGTCATGCATCCAGCGAAATGTAAAACAAATTATTATGAAAGTAAAAAGAGTTCTCAACTGTTTTTTTACTCTTAGTTTTTTATTAATTATCCCTGGAATAGAAAACAAAAGATGATAATATGCTCTTGTGTTGACTTGAATTCCTCTGAGGCCAGTAGTAGGATATTAGGATAGTAACCGACTCTGCCCATGTTTATCACGCTTAGTACCAGCCACTGACCACTGTTAGAGTCCCTGGTAGCAGACTAGATATTTGTAAAAATATATTTATCCTAGTGTCAGTAAAACTTTTAAATAGCAGTAGATAAGGCCAGAATGAGCAGAAGATGGATCTTTTTTAGGACTTTTAGAGACATTTTATATAAAACATTTATTGGTTGTGCTTCCCCAAGGATCAGCAGACAACCTTCTCTACCCAAACTATCTAATTTTCAGTTAAATAGTAATAGACAGTTCTGACGGTTAGATTACTATGAAGTATGTCAAAAACTGGGTTCATATTTTTATTACCATCATCAAATTAATGAAAAGAACATGACCAACTATGTTTAAATTCAGGATACTTTAATCTCCATATTGTTGTGAGAATGGTAAGTGAATAGCTGTTAATGCTAATGTTGGCTATGCAAAAATCTACATATAGGCCTTTTTAGAAGCAAGAAAGCTGGGTACTGTAGATTTTATTAAACAGAATCTACAAAAGAATGAAAAGAAAAATTGTTGTGAACTATTTTTCAGGATTGACACAACTGTTTTTTAGTTTTACCTTTAGTGTGCAGTCAAGGCAGCAGGAGGGTGTATGTGGGATCAACTCAAAATAAACAGTATTCATGTACAGTGTAATGAAGACCGTGCAACAATGTGGCTCATTCATGTGTTATAGTTTTCGGGGAACACTGCTGTGGCACAGAGGAATAAGCAACAGCTAATAAACAACAGCTAATACTTGTTAGTATGGATATAAATGTAAAATAGAGACAGCCTCACCTTTTAAGCTCAATTAATGACAATTACTATACACTCAGAGTGATGGATTATTATAATTACTCCCTCCTTTGAGTTTGTTCTTTTTCCCTACAGTCCTGCTGAGCTCAGACGTAGGGGTCCAGTTTGTTCTTGGTAACAAGGGGAGCGAGAAGTCTTCGGGAATGAGCAGAGAGGGCTACGGGAGGGGTACACACTTTTAATTGAGGGGAGGAAAATGTGGATCAGTAGTGTTGTGAGGGGCGGAGGGCGATCTTCAGAGGCCAATTAATTTGGAATACAAAGCAGTGGTGCAATCTGCTCAGATTTCTGTCTGGGTGCGTGGCGAGCTCACACCGGCCCCGTCTCTGAGGCATCCAAGATCAGATTAATTTAAACAGCACCACTCCTCCACCACCACCCTCCCATCCAACTCCCCAAGTACTACCACCACTTCTCCTCCGCACAATCTTTCATTGTCCCTACCCCCCATTATTGCAACTCTGAACTCTCTAAAGAAAAATCTCTCCTCATGGTGCAAATTCATATTATTATACCACATAAAATCCTCACTCACACACTTTCGCTCATCCCTGTTTCTCAATCCACAGAGGAGACTCTCAACTCAGCCAAAAATAGCAAGACTTTCCTCCTCAGACTGCTGTTTGTGTGCCCCGTGAGTTACGCACTGAAATGGCCAAAGCTCAGCCACCCATTCCTGGATTTGGTCTACTAACTCTCTGTAGATACTCACTGAGGGAATCAGGCCTCTTGTGTGCTCAGCAGTGCAATCTTGTTATACCTGCTCGTACCAAAAGTTCTTCTTTTTTTTTATGGTCTTTCAGCAGGAGAGAAAGCTAAAGGCTGACATGACAGGTCAAGATGAACCGTGAAGAAAGACGGGATTCAGCTAGTCCACTGATGATATAAAAGTGCATTTTTGGTTTTGAGGCGTTGTCTTAAGGCCTTTATTTACTGGGACCTGAACAAATAAACATCAACAGCACTGCACATTGCTATACTATTTTAAGCTTATTCTATCATCCAATGATGATCTCGTCCTCATTCTTACTTGAAAAAAGAAGAGATTTCCCATTTTCTTTCAGTAGCTCATACAGGTGCTAAAGCTCTACCATGGACTTGGTTCCTGACTGATTTTAGGGTGCTGGTCAGTTGAAGTCCTGCTGGGATGCCAGAGCAAAGTTTATAGCACCTCACCGGGATCCTTTTTGACCCAGAGCAGTGTCTGACAATATGTCTGAAGTAAGTTGTTGTAGGTTAAATAAAAATGTTGCTCTATTATGCCATGTAATATTTGTTTTCTTTGTGGAAGTCCTTTCAACAGTTTTAAAAATCATATGTTAGTCCAAATTAATTGCAGTAAACAAGGCCCCCAATATATTAAGATGTGTGGTGAGTGATTTAATTTCTTTCAGCTACGCCACAAATTTAAAGCCAGGGTAGGTAAACCTGGAAAAGCTACAGTAGAAAGAGCAGGCTACACTCGGAAAAATTGCAACCGATACATCCCACACCCTCACATTGGACCCCTCGTAAAAGCTACGCCCCCAAAACAGATGAACATGCACTGACAGACAACTAATAGAAGAGAAATTTTCCGTGAAACGTTCGCTAACTTCTAGCTATCGTCTCTACTACAGCGGAGAATGTCTCTCTGGCTGAAGACTCCGGTCATGCGCAGTGAGAGCACCGGCAGGGTGAGCACCGGCAGGGTGAGCACCGGCAGGGTGAGCACCGGCAGGGTGAGTACAGGTAGGTAGGTTGTGACCAAAAGGTACACCAGCAAATCATTTTATTCAGACCAAATTAAATGATTGGTCTTGTTTATTACAGTTCTGCGAGGGGCACAGATTCCTTCTTCTTTTTTTTTTCAGACGACTTTATTTATTGATGGCTATCAGGTCGTGAAGAGCATTTCAACAAATAAGCAAATTACCAACACTACCTTTAAGTTTCAGTAGCTTTTGCGTAGAAACAGTTATAGCAACAACCTTTACCAGAATCTTTATAAGCTCCTTCTAAACTCATGATGTATGCTGTGCACTCGTGAGGATGAAGGTCTGAATGAGAATGGAATGGAAAGGAAAATCGTGATATATGTCCGCGCTGATGAAGGCCTGAGTAAAAGCAAAGAGATAAGGAAGGCTTACAAAGAGGAGAAACCTAATTGTGGAGAAGAGAGAGGGCTGCAGGATTGAGCTCCTCTGTGAAATGCTTCATTTATAAGAGCGGTGGCGGGGGTAACGTGACAGGCCGAGTAATGGTAAGGAATAGTTTGTAAGATTCCTTTGTCTCTCAGGTCAGGCATCCATTTATGTCACTCAAGTCCCTCCTCTATCTTCTTTTTCTTCTTCTCCCGTTTTTGTTTTTTTCCCCCATCTCTTATCCTGTTTGGACACACTTGCATCCCCATGTCTCGCAAAAGTAATCAGTCTTAATCATGGTACAAATGAAATATTTGCCTTTGTTCAGCCGGGGAGCAGCATCTCTTAGCTCGGTCGAGTTCTGTCCTGTTTACACTGAAGCCCAGGAGCTGTTTTACCTTTAGGAAAGCAGGTTGGTATGAGGAACACCAAGTTGGTGTTTTAGAAAATGGCACACATTATGATTCTGTCACATTTTATGTTTTTATTTTCTATTTAACCTTCATTTTTATTCATAGTAAAGCTGACAATAATCCTCTGTCTCCTGTTGGAGTCGACCTGTCTCACTCAGTCACCCTCGCTTTCTCTCTCTGTGTCGCTCTTCCTCTCTCGCCCTCCCTCTCTCTCCCGCCGCTCTCTCTATCTGTACCTCATTGCCAATGCAGGGAGCATAGCTGCAGCCATAGACCTCTGCGTGGAAACACCCAGTAGACAAGAAAAATGACGGCCAGCGCAATCTCATTTTCTGAGGGGCTGCAAGTCAGGCAGGAAATGGCTATTATTCCATCGACACTGTCGGTATTAAGTTATTTCCTTCTCTAAATACGAGAATGTTCATGAATATCTATTGAGTTCCAGGTGCAAGTGCTGGGGGTTTTGTCGCCACACACTCGGATGATTGCAGCCCTATATTCTGCCCGGTGCACCCTCACTTCTGAGATTGAAGTGAAAGACAATGGTAGTGGAAATTGGCTAATAAATCCAGAGGAGGCGGTTTGAGCAATACTGCCAGCTCATGCATGCTTTTTAAGAAGAATAAAACCTTCTGGCTTTCCTCAACCTTACGCCTTTATAAAAGGAGGTGACCTGGCTTAATGGCTAAATCTCCCTCGCAAGGCCCAGACGTTCTGTCCTGAACAGCTTCGTTTTAAGTTGGTAGGAATACAATTGTGTGGTGTGGTCAAAGGGATGCCAAAGCACATCTGCATGTACACGGCATTTATATTTCAGAGGAATGAGATTATTCATTTCTGCTGATAAGTCTGCCAGAATGGGTGAGACAGAGAGCGCAGTGTGGAGAGAGAAGCAGCTCATGACAGAACTAAGGGCCATTTGCATTTGTTCCGCATGTGCCTCTCTCATTCTGCCCGTGGCTGTGTGCTTTTGTTTATCATGAATCAGAGCTATATAGCTGCCAGTCATGAGCGCAAGCAGGGAGGTGAGAGCCGGAGGAGGATGCTGAGAAAGGAGTAAGGAGCCGGGGAAAGGCTGTGGGATGATGACCGGCAGCCAATCTAGGATTTGAGCGACCAGTTACCTCCCACTGCACAGCGACACAGAAGAGAGAGAGCGAGAGAGCTATGGAGCTCTGCTTACATGTGTCCAGTCAGAGGCAGTCCATCGTGGAGAGGAGACAGGGCCAGAATTGATTGAAGGTGGTGGACCATAAATGAAGGTATTGATTTCGGGGTCAGACTCGCAGGATGAGGTCTTGAAATAAATTGAAATAAACATATCAATACATCAAGTATATTACACCCCGAGCACACACATACACTTTTACAGATATATTATGAACCTTGTTTAGCCTAATAGATAGTTGATTAATGCACACGTAATGGCTTTTATAGATAACTGGAGGAAATGGGTAAACTAGGCCGTCATTTCTTATCATTATCGTTTCATGCATCAGTTTTTTGTGGGAATTATTTCACGCCTGCTGATTTAGGTAAATTTGTGATTATTGACTATAAAGAGAAGGGGATAATGCAATACAGCAGTCTTCATACAGTCATGTTATTCTGTGTTTTAAATTAGATAACTGTTTTGTGCTAATTAACATTTTGCTGTCATTCTGTCAAGTGCTCGCTTCGGAAAACAAGCTTTGCAACCAAAGTTGAGGATAAAAAAGGTTTTATTAAAAAAACGCAGGTGTGAGTGACACCACTCACTTTTTTTGAAATTTGAAAATCCATTTCATCTGCATAATAAAAGAATAAAGAGAGCACTATAAAGTGAGCACTCAGGAAAGGTTAAAGCACTTCCAATTTATGGGTCAGAGGGAAACGCTTTAGCTGGGAGAGGGGGAGAAATTACTTGGCTGGGAGACCAACAGAATCTCAGTGTAAAGACATGGCAGCCAATTAAGAGAAAGGTCAGACCATAAAAGAGGAAGCAGCACAGAAAAGGCTCCGCACACAAGGCAACGGCATCGCTCCCTTTTCAACCAGCTCTCACTCCACAACCTGCTCGCAAAATGTCTTTATGTCTTTTATAATGACAATTTGTTTTATGAACCACGTTTCTTAGATGATTATTCAGATGAATAAAAGTTTATGTCCAGCTGCAGGGACAGCCCAGTCATGTTCAAGCATTGCTGAATATTATACAGAAACTTTCAGAGAAGGAATAAATTCACAGGATGTTACACAAAAGGCCTGTAAACCCTGAAGATGATCTGAGCTGCTGCAGCCAACACGACTGCTGATCTGCAGAATAATCATCTTTACTTAAATGTCTGTACTCTGTAGCCACAGAACAATCTCAAATAAATGCAACCTTGCTGTTTCAACCAGAAAAAAATGGGTTCTTCTTTTGTTTGAAAAAATGAGATTAGATAAATGCTTTAAACTTTCAGATTCCTTACCAGAGCCCCAAAACTTGGCAAGAAAAAAGTGAAACACAGGACCACACGTTCATGTAATGTCGACTTTCCGTTAGTGACACTTATTGTTGTCTTCAAACTGCACTTACCGATGTTGATTTCAATATCAAACATACATTTTTTCAAACCCTTTCAGTGTATCTGGTGTTCACCAGAAGAGAAGCAGTGACCAAGATGTAAAACCATATAAAAACTGATTTTGAGGCAACTGGGGAGCAGTGGAAACAAGCTATCAACACAGCATTGTCATATTAGCACTTTTGTTGCCAGGTTGAAGTGGAAAATATGATAGCAAACAACTGCCTATTCAGTATTGGCCACCTGGTGAGTGTGAGCCTAATATCTCAATGGTCTCTACCTACTCATGAAAATAAGTGGCTCTTAGTTGCTAAATGCAAATAAATACATATCAATGCCATTTGAAAAGACCAAATGTGTAGTTGTTTTTAGCTAGTCCAGCTATGACAGACAGCCATATTGTCAATATGAGTGTGTGTGTGTGTGTGTGTGTGTGTGTGTGTGTGTGCGTGTTTGAGAGCGAGAGAGAGAGAGAGAGAGAGAGAGAGAGAGAGAGAGAGAGAGAGAGAGAGAGAGAGAGAGAGAGAGCAGAGCAAGGGGATGCTGACCGAATCAAATTTATATGTGGGGCTCTACAATGAAATAAGATTTTACTAATTTGAAATCGTAAAAAAAATAAAAAATTGAAAATCAATATGTGGTGGTCAAAGTTGACACTGTATCAGGCCAGAGGAAATCTGTTGAGTAGGCACTCCTTCGATGTGGCCCAGGATGCATTCATGGTCACACTGTTGCAAGAATGTGCCCACATGCGAACCAGTTCACGAGGGATCGGCTCTTAAACAGAGCCACTTGTTAGGTCTGAACAGGGCCTTTAGCTCCCTGCTCTTTGCTGCTTAGCAGGTAGCACTAACAATTCTGTTCACTTACAAGCAGTCCTGTGTCCCGTAGTTAGTGTAAGAATGTGCATTAGATTATGGAGGAGTAGGTGCATTTCAGCCTCCACCTTATTAACTTAACTGAAAATTATGATAATTTTAAGTAAAAATGTCTACGTTATAGAATGAGGAGTTTCCTGCTCCACATCTTGCTCTCCAGTCACAGACATCCAGTATATCCTCATTATGAGGGACAGATAATATTTTTTATTTAGTGTTAATGAACAAGTCAGCAATTAAATGCTCATTGTAATAATAGCATTTGCAGCAGTTAACATCAGTCACACATCAATCTCACTGGTCTCCTAGCCACGAGAAAACAAACACACACACACACACACACACACACACACACACACACACACACACAGTGTGAGAATGATTTAATAATGGTGGCTGGTTAATGAGGTTAAGTGTCTTTAATATTTTTTATGTCGTTTCCCCTTATTGTGGTCATGTGCATGCATGTACACATTACTGCGTCTGTGTGGTTTTCTTGTTTCATTATCTCCGTATCACAGCACAGAACTTCTGTTCCTCCGGGGGCGTCAGGCCGGCCTTTCAGCCTCAGCAACAATATCACAGGTCGCTCCACAAGACATGCCCAGTGCCCAGCGAGAAGTGAGATCATGATGATGGCTGTGAAATAGTCCCATTTTGAGAAGGCTTCAGGTTCCTTCTATCCCGCCCCTCTGGACACAGCCTTTGCCTTCACCTTAGGACCAGTCAACCATTGCCTCCACTCCCTGCCTCATTTGCCGAATATAGTTTCTGCTTTGTCCAAGTGGTGGCAGGTGGGGGCGGGGGAGTTGTCAGGTCCGGCTATTTTCAGGAGGCAGGGAGCATACCGAGGAAATACTATCACAGAGAGCACATCCACTCAAAGGGATGGTCGACTTTTTGAGTCCTAGATTGCATTTGCAAAGGTAATGAGACAGAACAAAAGCTGTCTAATATCAAGCTATTCAGATGTGTTCCTCATGTACTTAACACTGCTTTTTGCCCAGAGGCTGAGAACCAACAGTGATCATATTTGTACTCTGTGTGAAACCATAATGTGGGATTTGTGAAGTTGCATCCAAAATGAGAATTCCAACATTAAAATAAACCATACACAAGAGAAATACCACAAACTTCAATACAACTGTTACACATAGTAAACCATTGCCTGAATACAGGGTCATTTTGGAGACTTATACTGCATGTTAAAGTGATTACAGCTTCTTTTTGACAATATGTACAGATCTTTGCAAATAGTTTTATCTATTGGGTGGGGGAAAATGAGCCAAAACAGATTATTGTGCATTTAACACCAAAGCTTGATGGGATCACTAATGCATCCTGCCCATGCCCTCGTGTTGCACCCCCTTTTGAGCAGCTGGCCGGGAGTGTGGCATGAGGAATGACATGCGTAATAGGAAGTGGCATGACAATTAGGGTGCTTATGTGGTTCTGGAGGTGAGCTGGGTGTGGAAGGGCAGCCAGGATCCCTGCTGTATTCAAAACTGGCACGATAGGTCTCCAGCAACAAATAGTAGAACATATCTCCTCCTATGGGACTACAGCAGGGGTTTGAACCACAAATGTAAACCAGTCAGCAGTTAGAAGAATGTGTTGCATTTCATTGTCCTTTATCAACAGTCGCCTTATGAAACCACATTCAAATACACTAGATTCAGATTTAGATTTGGATCTGCACCAAATGACACACCCATAAAAATCATCTTTTTTCATCAAGATAAATTAATTATTCTCAGAAATCAAGACAACTTTCAATAATGCCGTATCTCACAATTTTAAAGAAAGTGAAAGATATTCCTGGAGCTGCCCACTGATCCAGATCTGCACCATAAATGAAGGCGTCTTTTCTTTGTGTAATCCTGCTAACTAACAGACAGACAAACAAACGCAGAAGAAAACATAACCTGCTTGACGGAGGTAATTCGTTTGTGGGGAACATCAGGGACTGAAAACACTTTACAGCCTCATCATACTGAGGCCCACCACCAATTACATCCACATGGGACTAGCTGCCAAAAAGGACAAGGCAATGATGAATTATGACGATGATGCAAGAATTAAAATCAACAGGAATCTGAGCCTGAAATATCTGAGGATATAGGTTTTTTCCCCTCAAAGACAAACAGTCACAGTTTACATCGTGGCTTTTTGACCTCTACAGACCTTTTTTTCTCTACTGCAAAGAATTGTGGGACTGTGGGAGTTGACAGCACCTTGACACCCTGTCACCTCCCTGCTCCCTCTCTGAGGACCTCCTTCTCATCTCTGAGCCTCCAGAGCTGATGAGAGAACAACGGGCACTGTCCTGTCTGTTTTCCCCCTCGCTCAGATTCAGCAGCAGCCACAAGTACTTTCATCACATGGAGTGGTGTTCTTTGCATGGTTTTTCAAATCTGGTATTGCGCTGAAAATTGTATTTACTACTATCAGTAGTATTTTAAATAGTATTTCACTCTGACTTATAGCTAAACTGGCCTATACCTCCACTCTGACACTACATTTCCACTCACATCCATGTGTGCACATGCATACAGCTACATTACAAACTACCAGGGGCATAAAAGGTAGTTAATTGTCAGTCACCATAGGATGAAAGATAATGCGATTAAATATTTAATTCAGAGAAAGACAAACAAAAGCAATGCATCTGTGTACACACAAGAGAGGAAGAAAGATGATCACCCTAGGCTGATCTTGCATGTGTGTATATGCACATTATAGTACACATACTGCATGTACAGAATGAACAGGAATAATACAAATATATCCGTATTCGATGCAGAAATAAATACATGACAGTACTATTTCTTCTGTGTTTAAGTAACAATATTTGCTGCTCCCTCACTGCGAGCTAGCCACTCAACAAAAGCACGACTGTTTGCTGTCCTGGCTCCTAAATGGTGGAACGAGCTCAGGACAGCAGAAAGTCTACACATCTTCCGCCGCAGACTAAAGACACATCTCTTCGAACTACACTTTGGATTACAAAAAAAACTTCACTCATATGGCACTTACATGTAGCACTTTGTAGAATTGTGTTCACTTGATTCTCGTTGGGTTCTGGGTTTGTACCCTCATGGTTGAATGCACTTATTGTAAGTCGCTTTGGATAAAAGCATCAGCTAAATGAAATGAAATGTAATGGATGATTATATGCAAAAATGTTAAATATAAAAACTAAAAACTGTCAAGTATTTTACAGAACAAAAAGTTTTTCAAATCCTTTCAGAAATTGCAATTCAATGGATTTTAACTCTTCAGTCCCTTCAAATTCAGAAATCTTTAACTGACACATGGGTTAACTCAGATGAGGTCCAGAGTTTTTAGCAGGGGGCTGGCAGTAAAAACTTAGCAGAATGTCTGCAGCATCTGACTCAGACATTTGCGTACTTACATACAGCCCCTCCAGATAATTTCAGGAGATTATCCGGAGTTCAGTGCATGTTTGAAAGCTGCTTAAGTCTCTTTATATGTCTTGGAAAGCACAGTTGCATAACTGAAAAAAGTTGTAGAGAGTCCTCAAGTTAGGAGGTAATGTAGGCTACAAAGGAAAAAAGAAAACATGAAATGAAAAAGATATAATCTCTGGTTCTCCTGCATTGACTTTGATCTTACAAAAAATACTGTTCTTTGTAAGTCAAACAATGTTAAGAGTCCAGTGGTGAATCGTTCTTTAAGAATATTCACATTTGGAAAAGCTAAATCTAAACATGAACATGTGACAGGACAAGATCTTAATACTTTCATTGTGTCCACTAACTGAAGCAGCAAGTACAGAACACATAACCTGCTCAACAAGAGCTTTTAGTTTAGACTGAGTTATATAAAAATAAAACTCCACTAAGGATTCATTCAAGTATTAGATGAATCTATGTCCTCCGCACGGCCTACTCAACGTTACAGGTTCAGTGTCCTCCTCGTAGGTAGTTTCACGCAGGTTCTTTACAGCATTTACTGTCCAATATGGGGTCCATGCTGTTCTTTAGACAGAGGAGCAAAATGGGAGGCTACGGTACAGAGGCCTCACTCTGGGGGTCTGGGGTTTTGGCAGCACAATGTGTTTACATTGTAATTAGGACTTAATTGTCCTAATTAAAATCCCCAAACCCTGATTACTCAAAGCCGTTCAACCTGCTGAGCCGAACGGCTTGACTCCGCTTCAGTCGTCAACCCTGCATAATGCTTCATCCAAGACCATGGTGTAATGTTCATATAATTTTCTAAAAGACTCTGATGACCATGAAGGGACTGCTCAAACTGTCCAGAGAGAATTGTGAAAAATGGATTTCCTGGAAGTGTGTTTCTCGCCCTAGGCTGGGAATATGTTAGCGGAGGAAATCGTATGCACAGGCCTATGTACAGGAGGGAGGCTTTTATCTAGAACCACACTCTACAGGACTCCTCTATTGATTTTTTATTGAGCAGCTTTTTAGATCAGTTTTCATGCCATCGTTTCATGTTTTCCTTTCTCTCCCTCCAACCCATGCCTCCCTTTG
Source organism: Hippoglossus stenolepis (assembly GCF_022539355.2). NCBI lineage: Eukaryota > Metazoa > Chordata > Actinopteri > Pleuronectiformes > Pleuronectidae > Hippoglossus > Hippoglossus stenolepis. The sequence continues at coordinate 10,873,159 of NC_061491.1, forward strand.
TTTTCCTTTGACTGACTCCCCGTCTTTGACTTCTCTGACTTCCAAAAATCAATGTTATGGGCATCTGTCCAGGGGGTGAGGGTGGGGTGAGGGGCAACAAGTGGAACATAAACACACCTGTCTCCTTCACCCCCTCTACTTGCCCTCATGGGGCTGCCAGGCAGAAGGCCCCATCAACCGCCCATCTGAGCCCTATAACCATCACTGCCAAGCCCAGGTCCCAGTAGAGCACGGTGGGCTGACACTCCAAACGGTGTGTGGGGAGGCCGGGCAGGCTGGCCGGCTGGCTGGCTCATGCCATGGCTGCTGCTGGAGGGAAGCACGGAGCCCGTCAAACCACAGCCAGTCTCTCCTGGGGCTCTGCACGGCTGGAAGGGCCGGACGCTCTCAGGCACAGGGGAAGAATGGATCCACAGCCAAGTCATGAGAGGCCACCACACATCAATGATAGCGAGGGAGGAGCTTTGATCAATGTGATTTCTGACATATTAAACATGTCAGACTTCCACTTCCCATTTTCTTAGTGTTTGTAATATTTTCGTGTAAGGACGTTGGACTTAGCTGCACGTTTAGCAAATGTGCATGATATGGAAACATTTGCAGATATGCTACCGCTTTTAAGCGGAAGTTTTGCATCCGTCATCACGCAGCCACTTGCACATGGGCTCACTCAGATATTATGCAGTGTTTTTATAGGGGGGCTGGCAGGAGAAACTCTTGACAATGTCTGGAGCAACTGACTCGGACATTTGCTTTCACACATACAGCCCCTCCAGAGAATGTCAGGAGAATATTCAGAGTTTAGTCTGAAAGGTCTGAAAGCAGCTGAAGTTGAGCCTGATTGCGTTTGTTAGGTTTAGTGAAGCCAGATTACAAAGAGAAAGGCTTGAACTTTCTCTGTAGAACAGGTCTCAGGTGTGAGGATTTCATTGTTTAAATCATATTTCATCTGAAGTTTCAAACTAACTGAACTGAAATGAAACATGGGGACGCAGGCTCTCAGTGTGTGATCTGAGCTTAGACCACACAGCTCGCTCTCATCATTTAATGAACCAAGTCCTCTCACTAATGAGGCTAACAGAGGACTCAGGGGTCAACTTCTCTCTCTCTCTCTCTCTCTCTCTTTCTCTCTTTCTCTCTCATACACACTTTGTCTCCACTTACTCTCATTTTTCAAAGTATATATAAAAAAAAAATCACCAGCAAAATTTAGAGGCTTTTAGCAAATTAGTCAGAGCAGGTCAGAGTCTCTTCATTCCCTTCTTAAGCTCATTTACGTTTGATAACACCAGGCAGAGAAATACCTCCGTCATATCACCATAACCTTTATGACCTCAGGAGATGCCACCTGCCATTCTAACATTATCGAGACTAAACTGTCTGTTACATGTTTGTATAAATAATGGTGATTAGCTGAGTCATGTTTAAAGTAAATTCACAAACAGCCCCCTTCAAATATGATCTGCTTTGCCAGAAACCATTTACCACTATGTTGCCTAGCAACACGTTCAACAGCTATGTTGCTGGGGAGAATATTAAGATTATTCTAAGTATGATTTATAAATTAACTTATGCTTCATGGCTTGACTAATAACAGATGTAAACCTTGGCCCCTCTTGGCTTTTCGTCTAAATATGTGATGCTGTGCAGCCTCGGTGAAGCCGGGTGTGGAAGTGGATGCAGACAGCCAATCAGCGTTAGAGGGATTGTGACAGGAGATCCTGACAGCAGAATATCTTTGTAATTTTTAAAAGAGATTATTTTTTTTATATGAGGCAAATAAACATAGTTGCTACAGTGTGAGGAAGAAATTCTGGTGATGAATCTTGTATCTGTACATCTGACAGCATCCTTCACTGAGCGGCATACACAATGAAAGAAAATAGTGCCTACATTCCCACACACACACACACACACACACACACACACACACACACACACACACACACACACACACACACACACAATCACATTCTCCATCTCTGCAGGTGCTGTCATGGGCCCACTCTTCAGCCTCCCATCTCTTTCCCAGCTCTTCTCTCCTCCCTTTGTTCCCAGACTGCACACCGTCATGTCCAGGTCTCGCCTCTGGGGAGTTCAGCCTGGCAGGAGACTTGTTTTCAGAGCTTTGCTCTTTTTTTTCTCCTTTCCTCTTCTTCTCCTTTCTCCTTCCTGTTTTTTTTTTCTTCTCTCGTCTGTACCGGTGCTGGCTAATTACCGGCGCATTCTCCTCCTGCCAACAGCGTGCTGCTGCTGTCGAGTGCCTCCCCGCCTCCCACCCTCCCCACCACCATCACCTCCTCCTCCTCCTCTTCCCCCCTCTCCTCTGTTTCTCTCCTCCTCCTCACTAGGAGCGAGCAGAGGCAGGAGGTGGATGGGAGGGCTGGGGTACAGATGTGTATTAATGAAGCAGTGAAGGGCAGGGGGTGACTAGAGAGGGGGAGAGAGAGAGATGGAGCGAAAGAGGAGCAAGAGGCTATTTGCATGCAGAGACGAGATCCACCACTTCTACAATGCCTTTCTCTCTATCAATCTCTTTCTCTCTCTCTCTCTTGTCTGCTTCTCTCTCTCTCTCTCTCTCTCTCTCTCTCTCTCTCTCTCTCTCTCTCTCTCTCTCTCTCTCTCTCTCTCTCTCTCCTCCACCTCCTTGCCTCTCTCCTTTGCTCTCCGGCTTGCTGCCACTGCTGATTTGAATAATTCAGCACAAGCCGGTATTCTCCAGGGCCCCATTGTCTGTGCACGGCAGGAGAATGAGAAGGAGAGAGATAGGGAGAAGGGAGGGAAAGGGGGGAGAGGGGGAAGTACAGGGCAATGTGTGTGTGTGTGTGTGTGTGTGTGTGTGTGTGTGTGTGTGTGTGTGTGTGTGTGTGTGTGTGTGTGTGCGTGTGTGTGTGTGTGTGTGTGTGTGTGTTTGCGTGTGTGTGCATGTGTGTATGTGTGTGTGTAAACAGTGGGGGGAGGTGGGAGGTCCATCCTGCCTGCCTCCACCTTGCCGTGGCGTAAATCAGTACTAATGAGGTAGAGGAGGAATACCTGGGCCCTGGAACAGACTACAGAAGCCTGCCATGCAAGAGCACTAATGCTCACAGGTAGACGTGCACTTAGCAGTCTGCGTGCATACAACACCTCCACAACCTTCACTGTTCTGCTGTGTTTTAGTTATTGACTTGTTGCTAACCCTCACTCCCGTGTGTGCTCAACCCGTCGCATGCTCAATGTCATCTTGCAGGAGGGAGGGATATTGGCAAAGAGAGGAATGGTCTCAACAAACACAAGAAAAACAATCGGTGCAACTGATCAATAGCACCATTGTTAAGGTCATGTGTTTGTAAGTGGTCAGCAAACACTTAAAATTGTCGGTTATTTGCATTAATCACAAAGTGCAATTGTGAAAACTCACCCTTGGTACTGACTAATTGCTGGAATCAAATGAAACTCTGCATTTTGCAGCTTGTCTGTTTAACCATTGTAACTTCACGGAGAAAGAAAGAATACTATATAAATATGGCAGGAGTAATCTAAAAGATTAATGAAAAAAAAAGTTTTCTCTGTGAATGTGTGTCTCCTCTCTGGAGGTTTTCTGATGTAATCCCTCTATTGTCGTAATGTTGTGACAATTTGTAGTTTGCAAAAGGAAGAGAAAGAATCGCATGCTTAATTTAATACAAAAGAAGATATTTTGTCTCCGAATCACAGCCCATCGTTTGACATTTCCACCCACCCCCAACAGAAATAGATCATGAGATTCAGATTGAACCCTGACGCACTGGAGGCCAAAACCCCAAACTGCTGCGAACAGAAGACACAACAGATGCTCCCTCTGTAGTTCTCTTTGACTTCTGCACTTTATTTTGCTTTCAAACCTCATTGATCTTCACCTCACATCCTCGCTCCTGTCAGCCCAACCCCTGCTCTCTCTCACACACACACACACACACACACACACACACACACACACACACACACACACACACACACACACACACACACACACACAGCCTCCCCTCTTCCCTCTTACCATCCACCCGCTGACTCTGCTGAGAGAGGGGACTGAAAACTGTCCCGTTCATGGGAACTTCCCCAGACGGCAAAATACGGCACAAAAACTGGACTCAGATCAGCTGGATGTGACAAAGCTCCAGAGACTATATGGTTTACACCGCAGCTTCTTCCCGGCCTAGTGGTGATTTGTTCCCATAAGAAAATATGTCAGTAATAGCTACACCTTCATGAATATGGACCAACGCTGGAGCTTTGTACTGTCTACACAGTGACTTCAGTCAAGTACCTCTCTCTTAGGAGATGACACACTAGCCTGTCAGATGGAGGGTTTTTAGTTTCTCAGGAAAAAAAAAGAAAAACATATAATGTCTAGACATCAAAAGAATGACGCAAATGTTGTGAAAGGGCTTTCTTTTGTAAGTCCTGTGAACTTGCTGTCAGGCATGGGTAAAATGTGCATTTTAAAGCGCTTGCGAGTGTAGACTCAAAACTAAGTATTGCGTATTATTTCTATCAGCGCGACTTTAGTTCTATATTTGGCTCCTGTGGATGAAGAACTCAATAAAAAACAATGAGTATGGGGGAGGCATGATCACAAGTTTTTTATATCGAGGAGCCGATTCCCTGGGTACATTTTTACAGCTGTAATAATGTAATCCAGGGAACATTTATTGGGTTGTTTATCTGAAATAACAAGCTAACAATGTGTTGGATAGGCTCAATTAACCAGCAAATCACAAAACCAGTGTAATGGCGGCGCCTTCTCTTAATTCTCCCTTTTGTCAATTTTTGCTTGTTTGCTTTTCTACACCCCTCGAGTGAAGAAGCCTGAACCATGAGGTGTTTTTTAACCACCAGGAAAATAGAGACTTAACTTCATCTTTAACAAGCTTCACGTAAAATAATCAGCTTCAGGAATTCTCTCAATGAATCAAACTCGTTCTTTCCTTAGGAATAATTTTACTCAATGAGAGGAAAGAGCAGAGCCAAACTTCGCTGTTTGCACTCGGGGCCCTCTCACTCCCGTCCGAGCTCCCCCAGCACTCGCCCTCTTCCCAAAAGCACGAACTGGAGGAGGGAGGAATTCCTATAGGCCAACTCTAAACTTGAGAGAAACATCCAGTGAAATTAAAATGGTAAGAAATGGCAGGAGAGAGAAGGACAAAATCGTAAGAAGTGTAAATGATGTTCCAGCCTTTATGGTAATCATGGTTTACCTGGTATGTCCTGCTGTGTGGTCAGAATGATCAATTCAGTCATTGTCTAGGTCATCAGGGAGTTATATAGAAAGAAAGAAAGCAAGAAAGAGATATTGAACATCTGTTCTGCAGCTGGGAGTATTTCTAAGGGTCAACAGGAGAAAAAGGAATTAAACACGAGGAGGAGGAGGAGGAGGAGGAGGAGGGCACGCACAGAGAAGGCTGGGAGAGAAGAGAAACACAGGATCCAAAATGGCTGGATCCGATTAAAATGGCAGAAGTAAAGAAGCACCTTACTATTTACATGTCATGTAAGCCTGGTTCAACTTCCATGTGGTACAGGACGGATCACTCTGCCGAGGTAGATGAACTGCACTTGTTGACGTTAATGATAAAATCTATTCTTCAGATTTACCAGATAAAGCAGGAACTAAAGTAATTGCATGTGTTCATATAACAGCAAACTGTAGAAGCTGAACGCAAATTCAAAGTCTCCATCCTTGTCCCCAACATCCTTTCTCAGCGTAAAAGGGTAAAAAGGGGCCACACACACACACACACACACACACACACACACACACACACACACACACACACACACACACACACACACACACACACACACACACACACACGCACACACACACACACGCACAGAGTATAGGGACCCAGCCCAGAACTTGGCTGAGCAGCTCTGTAACTCCTACAGGCCCTGACAGTAATCAGGAGGAGAAGTGAGTGCTGAGGAAGTGTCAACAGAAACAAACCCTGTGCTTCGTTTAGGCCAGATTGAACTGATAGCTCATTGCCAGTGACATAATTTAGATGAATGGTGGGTGCAATCCATCAGAGGAGTATCGCTGGTGTTGGAGAGAGGAGGGGGTGCGACCCTCTCTGTGCCTGGCTGCCAGTCGGGATCCCATTACCTTACACCTGTTAACAACACCAATCCCCTTGTATAAACAGTAAAGTGATCCTTTTATCGAAGGCGGAGGGACAGAAAGAGACAGACGGAGAGGGAACGAGGCGGAGAGAGAATGTGGAGAATGTGAGAGGAAAGAGCCGAGAGGACAGATGAAGCCGAGGAATAAAGAAATGTTTTCTTGTTTGGTTTCAGAGAGACTAGCACCTCTGGACATGATGGATGAACCCGAGGTCTGGAGAGACAAGTCATGGACAGATGGCTCAGATACACTCTCCACAAGGCCAGCACAGCTGCCTCCAGACTAAAGCAAGAGGGACATCTAGTGGTGGAGAGTGTAACTACATTTTAACGACACATTCCTCAACTGGTAGAAACTTAATCCCAAATTCTCAAACAAATGTTTTAAATGTCATGTTTCAAACAGCATCTTTAACATTTAGAGAGGATATTCATATTTTAGCTGATTAAGAGATGAAATATTAGACTGTTTTTAAAAATGTTATACATTTTGGTATAGTTATAAATGTTGACTCGGACAAGTTATAGACATTTAAATAAAAAATTTGTATTACATTCACTGTGACACAATTTAATAAAACTGAGCACTGCTGACTAAGTAGTGTGTATGCACATTTTCTTTGGCTGAGAATATAGTAACACCAATGGTCTAACACTTGTATGTGATGCTCACTGTATATAGTGAGCTCTAGTTGTTGAAATCTTTTTTGTCAGTTTTACAGGAGCAAGAGACGAACATATATCAAAGACAGAGTCACGATCTTCGTGTAGATGTGTTGACATGTTCATTTCATTATAGGATACCGATGTACGGTGGACCTAAAGTGTAAAACACAACAGCAAATAAGAAAACACAACGGCATTGACTTGCGGAAATGACAGTGACTTTCGATGGACAATGCTCATTGCTGATTTGACGTACGCTCCCACTGCATGTCTTTTGAACAGTTAAGCAAATACTAACAAAATGTGTTTTGTTATTTGCCATTCTGTTTTTTGATTTGTTGTTTTGCTTTGTGATTTGCACTTCAGGGCCACTGTACTGATGAGATTGTGACATTTAGTTCATTAATTCAACAGTAATCTTCCCTTTTTCTCCTACAAATTCAAAAGCAGCGGATGTTTTTATGTTATTTGTTTATTATTTGTCTCCCGCCAATCACATTTGACCACTAAAATATACCGTGGGATATAGCAACGGATTCTTAAAGTGAGCAAGTGGCAAATGTCTGCAATTTGAAATACTTTTTTCTCTCTCCCTTTTTGAGGAGGTTGGAGGTAGAGGGGGACTATTATCCCTCAATAAATTGCTTGTGCAGAAAAATATAAAGAAGAACGATTGGGTAAAAGCAAATGCGTCAAGCAGTAGGTTAATTGCCCCTTTTCAGACGGGGAAAGATAATTGACCAAAAATCAAAGGCTGTCCAAAAATGGGACTAAATGACCCTCGTATAGCTGTGGAGAGGGTTTATATTCATCACTGAACAATAATGAGAGTCAGAGAATAACACAGCAGTGACCTGGCAGGTTTTTAAAGGTTACATTTAACTGTGTTACACATTTATAGGGATCAAGTACCTGCATGCTTTCATCTTGATTGTTCAGTTTTCAACGTCAACTTGATTTATTGTTGGGAGAAGCACAAGACAGATAGTTGTTTGTCAGAGAGTTCTCTACAACTTTTACATCCCTGCCTTAGGAGAGTTGTAACAATCTCAACCTCTGTTATAGAGGTGTTGAATGAACAATGTCTTTCCATCTGTTCAACTTCTCCGGATTTGCAGGATCTACTCCACTCTACTATTGTTTTGGAATACATTTTTGCAGGATTATGCAAAATACCATGAAACTTGGTGGAAGGATGTTGTCTGGGTCAGGGGAGAATCCATTTATGCGGATCAGGGGGCAGATCCAGGACCTTTTTTGTCAACATTTTCCTTGATTTCTCAGGGAATAATTCATGGATCTTGATGAAAAAATCTGGTATTTGCAGAGGACTGATATTTATGAGTGTGTGCAATTTAGTGCAGATCAGAATGAAAATCTGGATCTAGTGAATTTAAATGTGGTTTCATAAGGGGGCTGTGAACTCCTGAGTGACATTCTAGATTTCTCTGTTTTGAAGGGCAGCAGTGATCTGGTTAGACGTGGTGTTATGTTTTGACAGACCCAGGCAGGCTAGCTGTTTCCCTTTCCTTCCAGTGTTTGAGCTAAGCTAGGCTAACTGACTGCCGGTTTCAGCTTGACAGTGCGGTATCAATCTCATCACGACAGCAGTTTCCACTGATCTGGGAGAGTGAGCGGTTCTTAAACTACACGTTCATCAGTGAAGCCACCAGGATTTTTGTATTTTTGTATCAGAAATGCATCAATAGTACAAAGAAAACTCTTTACACAGAAAACATCAGGACGAGTGCAATGCAGCATTTCAATATAGGTTTCTGAAATAAAAAGCACTTTGTAAAACAAATAAAAATCATTATAATTCACAACCGAGATCAACGTTGAGCATGTCATGCAAATCCAGTGAGTGAAAGAGTCCAAACAAAGAGAAAATTATATGATAAGTAATTCAGGATTAAAACATGTTTATCTTTCAAAGAACATTTTCAGCAGTTTGAAAATGAAAAGGTTTTTACGCTAGATGACCAACTCATTGGCATGGCTTCAGTTATTTTTGGCGCTTGACTCAGGATTTTAAAACTGGAATGATGGAGACAGTAATGTTTGGCTAGGTTTAAAAAGAAAAAGCACCCCAAGGTTCTGCAGTTGCATCTGGGGACTTAAAAATGTACATTTGGTTTTTTTTCTTTAGTTTTTTCATTACATGCCACATTATTGTTGGGTACAAACCTGTGGGAAACATGAAAGTGTTAAACTGTTTGAGCATGTTTGTTCTAAATGTTGTATTTCCACAATCGTAATGGCTGGTCGACTAATTTCTCAGTCCACTGTGTAATTTATCAATGAGTTTGTGTAAATTGCAGTGTGTGGGAGCAGAAATGATGCAGCTCAACTAACAGCATTCATCCTCAAAAGAGTCTCTCCCATCCTCCTCCCCCCTCTCTCCCTCTCTCCCTCACTTTTCACTCTCACATTGTGTCTCTAACGAGTCACGTCCATCCAGCAATTATTATGAAATTAAAGCTATTTTCCATGGCCGATGTTTGCCCTGGTAATAACCACGCCGAGATAGGCTTCATTCATTTAGCATTTTAGTTCAGCTCAATTCCTGTCGCATTAGCAAGAGGAGAAAAATCAGAGTGTCACTCAGATATTCTGCTTAATGGTTTGGCGATGGCCTGGCCTTTTTCGCTCTCTCTCTCTCTCTCTCTCTCTCTCTCTCTCTCGCTCCTTTTCCTCTCGCGATCCTCCTAACCCTATCTCCCTGCCAATTATATTGTTTAATCTATATGTAGATAATGGTGTCCAAGACCTCCCTGTTGAAATGTCAGGTGTGAAGAGGTTATTAGCTAACTTTTAATTACTGTCCATCATTTACCGTCCAGCAGGACAGATTGGCCCTCTCCGACTGTCTGCTTATCTGCTCTCTGGATGTTGGCTGCAGGCGGGGAAAAGAAAGACATTTAGGAAGCACGGGGTCTCTGACTTAATATCACAATTTTCACACCATTAACAAGGACTCAGTGTTTGGAAGAATGGCACGGAAGCGAGGAGGAAATGGTGTGACCAAGTGGATCATGTGTCAAATAGTTTAATGGAAGCCGATCATGTGTTGAATAGTTTAATAGAAGATGATTTAAAAGTTTAGAAGCAGAAAAAGGGGGAAGGATGTGAGGCGAGAAACAGGGGAGAAGAAAATAGCTGTAGTAAAATATTCCACAAAACTCTACTGCAAGTTTGAAGGTCATTTTTCATCAGCATAACGCAGAAGAAAAACCTGTGCTGTCAGATTTTCCAAAATACACCATGCACATTGTGTTGCTATAGCGTCAGGTCAGTCCAGGGATCTTTTGTCAGCCTGAAGAACCTGCACCTTCGTGAATACAAAGATCGTCCTGTTCATAGAGATTAGCCACGTTTCCCACTTCTTTCAATGTTTTAAAAGTCTGCAAACCATTTTCTTGAACTCCCCCTGCCCTCATGTTTAAAGCCCCTATTGTACATTTAAAGAGCTGCAACCCTTGACCCAAATTCTGCTGCTCTCCACTTTCCTTCCTGCTCTCCCATACTTGTAGTGGGGCCCAAAATAATATGAGAACCGGCCACGAGCTCCAAGCCCTGTGTGCATTTGTTATGTCGTGGACTGCGAGAGCTAATTTTATGATACATGAAGAAATATGCAACATCTTCTTTAATGAAAATGAAAGAGACTTTGTTTCGTTCTAAGAAGACATTTTTAGGAAATCAACATTCCTAAATTTTCAACATTATGCAGTCCTATAGAGGTGACATATAACTTTTAGTAGAATACATTGCATGGCATTTTATTATTTACCTGCTCTGTGAGGGGGGTTGTTTCACTGGAGTTTGTAAAGGTGCTTACAGTAGATATTTTGCAAAGCCGTATTTGCATAATAAATACAATAAATAAATAAGAATAATAATAAAAATAATAATAATAATAAAACCAATACTTCTCTTTTTTGGCTCGTTAGATAATTTTAACAGCACTGAGCATGCAGCAGGCCATAATAACACATGCCACCTAAAAGTAGAGAATCTCAACCATGACATAGTCTCTCGCCTTCATTCTAACTACGAGGCAGAGACGCAGATATAAACACACACACCTGCGGGGAGAGAAATCTCTATTTAGGCCTTGAACTGCCTTTGAGGGGATTTACTATTTTAAACTCAGCAGGGCCGGGCGCTGCTGAAGTGTGTGTCTTTCTGAATATAGACACATGGCTCTGTCTTGCAGGGTGAAGGAATGAAGTTTTTTTCTGGAGACGCTGACGTCTTAAGCAGAAATACTTATCCTTACTAGCGGACGCATCAGGGAGACAAGGCTGATGAGATGTGCAAAAGGGAGTATTACCATCTCACCACATCACAGTGGACAAATATATCCAGCAGTGGATAAGGCACTCGAACATTTCACTTAATTCAAATTAAAATACATTGACAAAAATGTACTCAAGAAGAATTATAAGTGTGACATTAACGTTTCTACTTCAGTAAAAGTAAGTACTTGCTTTTAAATGTACTTAAAGTACTAAAAGTATTGGAGTACTTGAGTAGCCTTTCCCCTAATGCAACGGTCTAACTGTGCCTATACTGCATGTTCTGTTTATTACAAGAATAACAAAGACTCTGGACGGACAAGAAAGCTGCAGAAGGCCACTGAATATTAGTCAATGTGGTTAGGACAGCACAACTAAATAAATGTGTTTTCTTTTTCATGTTTTGCAGTTTTTCATATGAGCAGGATATATGATTAGCTTGTCATGCACTTCCTGGTGGACTGTGAGTGCAGTTTTTACATGACGTTTCTTTTCATGTAATTCTGTGATTTCAGAAGGAAACACTCGAGGAGGTTCAAAGTTGCCAGTATAAAAAAAGAATGAAAACAAAATCATTGTAAATAGTTTGTATTTATGTAGTACTTTTCTGGTCTTGATGACCACCCAAAGCTCTTTACACTGCAGTTTTGCCATTCACCCGTTCACAAACACATTCAGTGCATGTAAATAAATGTGATTCTCTTCAAATGAATAACATCTGCCGACACCGCTGCAGAGAGAAATACTTCCCATGAAGGTTCACTTTTTTCTTCTTCTCCTTCGCCATCTTTTACAGCTTACAGACAAATTCCACTGGAGGCAGTGAGCTACTATTCCAGTAGACATCCTCCCTGTAATGGAGGCTCTGTTTACACAGAGCTGGATCGCACATATAAACACACACACACACACACACACACACACACACACACACACACACACACACACACACACACACACACACACACACACACGTGCACTGTGCTCAGAGATTCCTCTTTTCAATCAAGGACGGACTAAAATGGAAATAAATAAGTGGTGAAATTCTGAGACGAAAGCCTAATTGTGGAGTTATTTCTTGTCACATTTTTTCGTCTCTTCGAGTCACTCTCTCTCTCTCTCTCTATGGGCCACAAATATCTCTGTGGCATCCTCGTCCCTGTAGAGCATTAGTGTGTTTTTAAAACTAACCATCCACCGGAGAACATCATTAAGCCGATTAATGTTTTTCATCCCAACATACATCCCTTTGAACTGGAGTTTGTGTGATATTTAAGACGTTAAGTGGAGCCGCACTGTACTGTGAGGGGTTTTGTGGGTGTTAAGACTCTGCTCTCTGAGCTCTGTGGTGAATTACAGCTGACCCATGAAGACCCCAGGCCCCGCGCTGCTCCTGCCTTTGGAAACCCCCCCTCATCTGGATCACATCGAGCTAAAATGAGGGGCAGAGCAGAGTAGACCCTCGTCTGTCTGACACAAGCGAAGGAGGAGGACGCTGGAATGAAGGTTCACTGGGGTGTGTGTGTGTGTGTGTGTGTGTGTGTGTGTGTGTGTGTGTGTGTGTGTGTGTGTGTGTGTGTGTGTGTTATACTCCAACTAAATGATTGACATTTAGTTGGAGTATAACAACCAGAAAAATAAGTATTTATTAGAAAGAGAAAAAAGTACTTATACATCAAGAGGTTTAATTGGTCATGGCTGTACAAACCAGGGGACACTTTGGTGGATCTAATGTTATTGGACACTGATGCTGTCTCCATTGCTTGTGACCTTTGACCCTTTTATCTCAACAGACAAGGGATGGGAATCAACAACCACATGTGTCACACTTTTATTTTGAAAGTCGCCTAGTACAATCACATAATAGAACATGTGGTTTAAACAAATTCAGAAACGGGTAGTTTTAACCATCAACGTGAAATTTTATCAAAATGAATAGTAAACAGTTTGACATCGTTACACCAGTGCAAACCTTTTTCCAGCATCTGCAGAAAATCCAATAAGCAAGTAGAAGAGCTCATATTGCACCAAAACAATATCAAATCGTGATGAGTTGCTGCCCCCTGCTGTCACAATGCACCCATGACAAATCTAAAATCCTACTGATGTGTAGCCATGTGTACCAGGAAAATATTATTTTTAAAAGTTTAAATAGATTAATTCGGCGTTGATACATGTAACTGCGTCACTTGTAAACATGAAACTCCCTCCACACAGATTGAGCACTTGTAACTTAGTTCATTCAAAAAATAAATGTGTCCAGATATATGTGCATGTCACAAAAGACAGAACTTTTTCCCTGGAAAAATTAAACCCAAGACCCAAGTGGTTCAGAGATCAAATTCAGATACAGACGAATGAAACACTTTTTATTTATCATTTTTTAAATGACACAATCACCGTTATCAGTATGAGAGTATTACTGTTGAATTTGTGTGTGTGTGTTGGCAGTAATGATGTGCGAGTATGATAACAACAGTCAGGAGAGTGAAGATGTTCTGGTCGAATATGTGGCTGCACGGGACCTTTTGCATTACACTTGTTTGTTAGCTGTTATAATAGAGAGACAGAAAACACGTTTTGTTTATATATGTTTATTACAAAAGTTTATCGTAAAAGACAACTGATGAATTAGCAATAAGGTATAAAAATAGTTGTATACATTGAACTCATTTTTCTTTACATGCCATGATGCATTCACATGCACAGGCTGATTGTTATAACTGAGATTTAGAGGCATCTTAATGCTCATTTCGTTGGAAAGAGTAATAGTGGAAACATTTGGCTCCGATGAACATGGTCACATGTCACATTCTGCGCAAACACACTCACATGCTCTTCTGTGCTCTCTCTGACACACACACACACACACACACGCACACACACACACACAGGCACATCCAATCCTGTCATGAATTCATAAAATATTAACTCTGTTAGTACATTCAATAAATAATGCAACTCCTCAAAATCAGGCTGCTTCACTAAGTCTCATCACAAAGTGAGTTAGTAAATTTAGTGGTTGTTTTTGTTAGATTATTAGTTTATTAGTGGGTTAGTTTGTTAGTTTGCAGAGAGCTGTTCAAACGCTCTTCGGGTTAGTAACTGTTCACTTCAGGTGATGTTAGTAGTTGCTGAGCTCAGTCATCAGGACTCGTGTTGTTTTTAGTCGTACGGCTCACTGCACTTACTCATGACACTATAGAGGATATTTAGGATAAAGGTTTCCATGCAATGTGATTTAATGAACATCACTGGTGCTAGTATAGATCTGATCTGATCAAAGAAATTAAGAAGGAGACATCAGGACTGAAAGTGTTTCAGTCAGGGAGAACAGAGATGTTAGTAAGAGCGACAGGCGGGTCTTTACACCCTCGCCATTGTTAGTATCGACACCAGAAGGAGTTAGTAGTGGAGCTGAGGTTTGCTTGGCTTGTGTGTGTCACTGCACAACAAGCCAGGCACTCACCTGCACAGGTTGACCACACAGTGCACAGACACAGACACAAAGCTGCTCTCCGAATATTTGAATTCAGCCTTCGGCGAGGGAATAAACTGTAAGAATCATGTGGAATCAGATGAGAGTCAGCTTCTGTTAGGTGCGTGGTCAACCCATCTTTATACCAGCAGCTGCGTCTGCTCCTCTTTTCATTTGGTGGTTAATAACATTTCCCTTCCCATGTCCTGAAACCCTTCTTGACGCGCTCACTTTAAAAAATTTTAGATTTTTCTTTGTGATTAATAATTAATCTGACGGTGGCCATCGGTAGAAGGATTGCAGGGTCATGAGAGAGGAGTGTGTACGTATAAAGCAGAGGGTTAGTCAGTGGGTTAGAGAGGAACCAGGCCAGCCATCAGCATTCAGAGGACAGGTTAGTAATCATCATTAGCACACATTAGTACTGTTAGATATTAGTGAGATACTGTTAGTAGTACGATCCAGACCTGGGTAAAAAGCTATTTGCACATAATTATTAGCATTTGATGTCATTTGCTTAAGTATCAGATGACGAGGCTGCGAGCAACCGAGCAGTGTAATTAATGCCAGCAGGCGTCGTTTAGAAAACTACACACCATTAATTTCCAGCAGCATTCTTGTGACAATCACCCAACTGGTTCTTCAATGAGGTCGTAACAAATGCTAAGAATCATATGTAAATATTTTTTTTATCCCTTCTCTGTTACATCCAGTGGCGTTTTTTTTAAAGAAGGTTTTCAGCTATGGAGAAATCACAGTTAAGCAGTTTATAGTTTCAGGCCCAGTACAAATATCAGACAGACAAATACACATGCACAGTTACGAGGATGAACACACACAAACCTGATTAGAGCACATGCATACACACAAGTGCACTCACACAGACACACAAACACACCCACACTGACAGTAAAAAAAAAATTCTGTATAAAGTAACTCAAATTAAGAGGATTCAAGACAGACAAAGACATACTGTCTTAATCACACTTTGTAAAATGTGTGGAAACCATCCTCACACACTTAATATATTAAAATGTATTCTGGTCCTGGCACAGATACATGCTTGCTTTGTCGAGAAGTTAATACACAAGAAAACACTGTTGTTAAAAGTGTCTCTCCTACATGGGCGAGAAGTGACTACAGCGTTAGACAGAGTAACCAAGGTAACAGCGGGAAGAGGTCACTGCACACGGCAGCTGAAGAAAGCGAGCGTGACGCGTTCGATGGCTGCAGTGTCAGTGTTTTTGATCAGCCAAAAGTGAGAGCGGGGGCGGATGAAGCTGTATTTGGTATTAATCACAGCAGGGGATGAGGGGGGGGAGAAATACAGACGTTTGAGGGGTGACAAAAAAAAAAACCTCAACGCTCCAGCAAAAACTTTTTCATATGAAATACATTCCTGCTTAATCTGATCATGCTCACACTGACTATACTAGGGAGCGGTGGGTTTTTTAACTCTTCAAAGCTGCGTTCACTGACGCACAAAGGCAGCAGAGATCATCTGTCAGTGGGGGAACACTCCAACATGGATCCTCTCCGTCTGAAAGGTGCAGGAGAGCAGTGGTGGCATCGTGCATCGATCACTGTGGGAAAAATGACATTTAACAACAGTTACAGTCACAATGAAATAAAGAAAAAGGAAGAAAGTGAACAATGATGAGCTTCACATTCCTGTTGACTACTCCTACAAGACATGCTTTTAAAGACATGTTTCTGTCGCAGTCTAACAAATATGCAAACACTTTTTTTTAACAGGATAATCCTGCATAATGTCGAATAAACGAATCTGAAAAGTAGATTATGCTAATCTGATTTGGTCACGGTCTACTCTTTTAGGTTGGTTTATCTCCCCTCTGAACCATAATCCTGGAAAGGAGAGTGGCATATAGCAGAAAATATGGCAGCGATTTAACACATAACTAATCTCTCATATTCCATCTGTTCCCCATTTATCTGCACTCTCAGCCAGCACAGGGGCTTAACACACATATATACACAGGGAGGGACACACACACTGTATGTGGGCAAAACCAAGATAAGATTCCATAGAAATGGGCTCTGCGGTTTATATTCATCCAAAACCCTTATATAACAAGTCACGCTGTAAAGTGAACATGAGGGAAATAAAAGTCAGGGTGGTGTAAATATACCCGGAGATCATTTACCAGTCTTTTTGGTTTGCAGCACAGCGGAGGGGGGGTGGTGGTGCAATGTCGCCAGGTTTACAATGAGGTCCAGGGCGAGCCCAGATCTGCTCTTTCTTCAGTGTAACTGGAGAGGAACACACAACACAAAGCAGCAGAAAAGTGGGACGCAACCCAACTGTCTTCCCATGTAACCCCAGGGAATGGCTCTTCTCTCATTTCTCCTTTTTATTTAGAGACAACAGGGATGAAATACACCCAATGCGAAAAGATGTATCACATGAAATAGGCTTAATTGATGTAATTTATCTTACTGGCTTGACAGAGTTGCCATTAAAGTCTCCTGTGAATGTGCCTGTGATTAACTCCTGTCATGATGTGAATAAAGATAATCCAGCCAATACACATAACCTGTCATGCTGTTGGTTCCCATGTGGATCCTCCTGGCGTCCTGAAAGGTGACCTGTCAGCAGCTCCGTAGATAAGTACAGCGTCATGTCCGTGCAGCAGTGTCCACAAGATTACCTAAATAGATAAAAGCATAAAGAATCAATGTATAGAATATATGAAGCTGATCATAGACATCTGTAGTTTAGCTTCTATGCTTTTACATCACATTTAATGACCGACATTGCCTTATATTGACCCAGAAACTAAATAATTACATATTTTCACATAAGATAAGAACTTTAGACTATGTCTATAAGGTACAACAATAGGTTACAGCAGCTGCAGTCCATGCTATATGCTATAACTATCTATCTGATGAAAGCCCATGTATAGGCTTTGCTTTAGCCTACGACTGCCTACAGCAACAAGATTAAACAGATCGTATATCTAAACATGGCATGATTCCACCAGAGATTGTTTTTCCATAAATAAACATAATTTGATATTCATAAACCCCCCAAGGGTGTCACATTGAGGCAAGACATTCTGCTCACACCAGGCCCTCTGCTGCAGGATGGTAAATGAGTGAATGTTTATCCAATCAGGGGACTGAAATCCCCCAATGTGATATAGTTTGATATTAAGCACAGTAAAAAAAAAAAAGGGTGAATGTAAAAGAAGAAGAGAATAAAATGAACTAAGGGATTATTTTCATTCTCCTACCTGATTTCCACATTCATCACGCACCTGTCCTGCAGCATCGCGGTGAAACAGAAACCACATCTTCCTTCTCTGCTTCTTTTTTCCATCCTGGCAAAAAAAGCAGTGCTGCAAGCAAACACACGCAAACCTCTGTGTGTGTGTGTGTGTGTGTGTGTGTGTGTGTGTGTGTGTGTGTGTGTGTGTGTGTGTGTGTGTGTGTGTGTGTGTGTGTGTGTGTGTGTGTGTGTGTGTGCAGTGAAAGGCGGCTCTCCGCAGACACACACGAACATGTTCCGCGGCCGAGCGTCGTCTATATGGCTGTGGAGCCGACAGCAGCAGATGTGGGAGTGCCAACAACAGCTGCGCACTGACTGACGGGATGGTCCAGTCCTGGGTAAACAGGGACAAGTGGAGACGGAAAACCCCCGAGACAAAGGAAATGGATGGAAGGTGTTAGAGAGAGAGAGAGAGAGAGGGAGGGAGGGAGAGAGAGACGTCCTCCACCACGGAGAGAGAGAGCACAGGACTGAATGAGCCGGTGCTCTCTCGCTCTCCAGCTGCTGCCGCCGCCGCCGCCACAGGTTTTACTCTCTTTTGTATGCGCGCCCTTCATCCACCATCTGTGTTTCCAGGGCAACAGAGCAGCGACCGCCTGCAGCCACCAACACCAGCAGCATCCACCTCAAACCAAACAACACCACTGTGCTGCTGCTGCTGCTGCACTTCTACTGAGCCACACTGTGACATAACTCCTTTTAACTTCATTATCCACTGGTTTCTGCACACATACACACACACACACACACACACACACACACACACACACACACACACACACACACACACACACACACACCGGTTTATTGTGTGGTTCATATTTAATCACAGTTTCATTGGGACTTAATGATGCTCCTCATGTTGTAAGTGAAGCACTTGAAAGTGTTGTATAGAGGCTTTTAATAATAATAGTAATAATAACAATAATCATAATAATAATAATAATCACAATAAGAAGAAGAAGAAGAAGAAAAAGAAGAAGTAATTTGTTTTGAGATTTAATTTATGTAATGCACATGTGATGGATTTTGTCATATATATATATTTATATATATACCATATATATATATATATATATATTAAAATATAATATATAATATTTTCAATTCTACATTTAATCAAAAGGGTTTACAAGAGCTTGGAGGTTTGTGTGGTGTTCTTTGGCCAAAGGGTGGTGCTAGAGGAAAGGACATTAAAGTGAGATATTCCAGGGGATTTGGGGATATCTTGTGTATGAGTAAATCATGATACTGTGCTGTTATCATATGTGGAACATCAGAACAATGGAATGAACTAAACAAATAAACTGTAAGACAGTTGTGGTCCACATCAAATCCGTGTGAGGAAAACTGACCTCTGAAATAATTAAATATTTTGAAAGAAATAATGTCAAAATACAACGGAATTAAATAAGTTTGTGATGCACAATGACAAGTGTTATGTATTTTTCTGGAAGCTGGAAACAGGAGAACTCAGGCAGCAGCAGCTGATACTTCTGAGACCAGAAGGTGGAACAATATGCAAACGCTAACAGAGTAACATGAGCAATTGTCACCCCCAAGTCTGAAGATGTCTTCCACAGCCTCCTCATATATCTTCCTCTACTTGCATCCCCCATTCCAACTGCACATCCATTGCTGTCACTCTCTATGTTACATGTAGGTGTTCGCTTCCTATTGGATAGTTAAGCCTAAAACGTGCATTCCTAAATCACATTGTGTCCTTACGTCTTGCCACTGGTGAAATACGCAAAAAAGAGTTGAAGTTGGTGAGAGTTGAAGTTGGTGCCTCTCTGTCTGGGACATCTGAGTTAGATATGAAAGTCCCTCAATGTAGACCCTACAATGTACCGTTGGTTGGTCCTTTATCTATAACCTAACCTTTGGTACTGCTTAGAGAGAGAATGGAGTATCTGTGGAATTTAGACAGGCACTATTCTCCGGTACAGATATGTGTAATATACAATATACATTATATACATAATATATAGTGGCACATACAGGTGTGTGAGGATGGTCAAAAATTCCTCAACAACAAGAACACAGCATCATATACTGTGGGCTACATGCCATCCTACTGTGGAAACACATCACCACAAAGCAGGCTGCAAAAGGCTGCACCATGGGCTGCACCAACAACAACGCCCTTTTCTCAACGGACACAGAGTTCATTTGGGACTGGGTGAGGCCTCTGACATGGAAGTGGATGCAAGAGTCTGGTAAAGAGATGTAGTTTAGTTTTAGAAACAGAGTCTTTCACATACTCTTGCTCAAATTTATTTCATTGAGTTAAACACAATAACAGGTTATGTCGCTTACTGCACCCATGTTACGCAACATCTATTCTCTTCACAGATCAAATTGCATGAATCTGTGAACACTCTGATTCCCGTCTTTTTAGAGGTTTGAAGACAATAGACATGCATTGCAGTGTGTCAAATGCTGAACAGGAATCTTTATTAAATGTCCACAGAGTGACTTGTGAAGCCACTGTCTCTCAGTGAGATACGACGAAAAACACAACAGGGAAAGACTACGTGGCTTTAATCAATATATCAATAAGTATTGGAAGTATTATACTCAGCCAGATGATCAAGTAGGCTTAATTTAATTGTATGTCTCCTTTCTTCTTTCTTCCTCTTCTTAGAAGTCAGAGAATATAATGCTGTGTGAGGCAGTCAGAGGGAAACTAATGTTTGCATTATGGGTTTGGTACTAGATGTTGACGTGTCCTTCTCTACCTCAGAAGAGATGCCATTGGATGACATTCAACCTCTGTGTCACAGGTAGCTTCCAATCTGCAAAGCTCATCTTTTACAAATGACCAATAATGGCCGCAGGTCAGCTGGTGATGTTCCACCTGCCAAAGTGAGGCAATGTGGACGGAAGAGAATCAGGAAATTCTTTTAAAGGGTAATAAAAAGCTTGTTTGGAGGAAAATAAAATGATACAGGCCAAGTGTAGTGGAGTTTTTGGCTGCCGGGTGTGAATGGTTGTTCTTAATCATTATTGAGCTCCCTTTATTTAAATATATGTATATTTTTTTGTAAGATATTAGCATAGTTTTTAATCATAGCTTGGCAAAGCATCAATAAAAATCAGTCATACTGAACATCTCAAATGTAACTAGGTCAATGTATGAATCACTAATGTCTTTTTGTTTATGATTAAAATAAAAAATCATCCAGCAGGGGGCGACAACGTGTGCGCATACACAAGGTTTGTCCGTCCTGACTTGCCCTACCAGTGCCAGGCCGTCCCGCGCAGTTTCACCAGAGCGTCGGTGGATCTACAGACCGTCTACAATAGACTGTGTGGGTGGATCCCATGCGGTGGATCTGTGTGTATGAGTCCGTCTGGTCCTGCAGGTCTGTCCGGCCTGTGTCAGGTCACCGAGCATCTCTACCTCAGTAATGGCCGAGCGGCCCGAGACGCCGCTCAGGTCAGTCGCTGTAAAATCTCTTGTATCATCAGTGTTACAGAGACGAGGTGGAGCTGTCCTCCTGCCGCCGGGGTGGAGCACATCCACATCCCGCTGTCCGACTCCCCGGGGTCCCCTCTCATCGATCACTTCGACCGGGTGTCGGACATCATCCAGCGGACTGCAGAGGGCGGGGGCCGCACGCTGGTGCACTGTAACGCGGGTGTGAGCCGCTCCTCCGCGCTGTGCATCGCCTTCCTGATGCGACACGGCGGCCTCTCTCTCCTGGAGGCCCACGGCACCGTGAGGACCTCCAGACCCATGGTGAGGCCGAACATGGGCTTCTGGAAGCAGCTCATCCGCTATGAGATGGTGCTTCGTGGGTGCAACTCCGTCCGAATGGTGCCCTCGTCCATCGGAGAGATACCAGACATTTACGAAGAAGAGTCCAGGAATATGACGGCACTGTGAGGACCTATTGTGTGTGTAAAAATCTGTACATATACTGTGTGGGTGTGTGTGTGTGTTTGTGTGGGTGTGTGTGTGTGTGGAAAAAAAACACAGCACATAAACAATGTTTTACAACTTTCAGAATGATGTTCTATTAAAACCAACACATACTCGTAAAAAGACCAGTGGTTTCTTGCCTCTTGCTTTTTGACCCCTGAAAAGTAATTGGGGACACTTAGTACATTTTGGATGTCTGAGTTTTCAGTTAGCAGAGAATTCCCTTCTAAAGTTTTCTTCATTAAACCAGTTTTAGGACCAAAGAAAGAAAAATATGATTTAATTTTAATACTTAACTATATAATAGAAATAATGTATAAATCTTTGAAAAAATTAATTGTTATTTACAGCTGGACAAAAATGACCAAAAATGTTCCACCAACATAAAAAGATCGTAAGTCAACACTGATAATTATGAATTCTTTTAAGTTTAAAAACAGATTTTTGCTCCTGAGTGAAAGTTGTGGTTTTAAGCAGCAAAACATTCTACAAATCTGAGGTAGATCATTACAACCTGTTGTGCACAATGAATAATCAATAAATCTTTATACTATGAACTTAAGTACAATTTCTATTGATAATTTCTATTGCGATAATTATTTTATTTCCCATCCCTAGTGAAATATGTTTCTTCTTTCCGACCCAATCAATCATCTCACAACCTCTTTTTTCTTGATACCCTGTGGATGACAAATTGTACTTTTATACCACAAATATAAATGATTGTAATATTTTTCCATATACACAGGAATGTTGGCTTGTACTGGATACCTTTATATATCATTGCATTGGTACTTATATTCAAATAAATATCTTAAAACATATAGTCAGAACGTGAATTAGTAAAGCAGCTGTGAAGGCAGTTCAGGAATCCAACTCATCTGAGACCCGAAAGTACAAATAGCATTTATTTTAGAGGCTTTTTAGTTGGATGAGTAATGACAAATTTGAAGGATAGCGTTTTTATGGACAGCCATTTTCGAACAAAATGAAATAAACCTTAGCCTTAAACTATTTAGCTGTATAAAGGTCATTAAACATTTTAGGTTTTGGCCAAACTGTATGGAAGAATGACTCATATTCAAACTACAGCTTTGCAGATTTCACAATAAAAATATATTTCTGGGACATACTTTGATTCTGCTAAGATAAAACTGACAATGTATCCTTTCAACACAGCAGCCCTTCCATAGATTATGACCCAGTAAAAAAAAACACAGCATTAATTTATGAAACAGGCACATTACAAGAGTCACACACTGATTCACATTAAATCATAATTTGGCACAAGTCAGCTTTAAACATCAACACACACATCTACTCGAGAGGAGAGTTTAAATATAATGAATTAGTGGTCAATCTATTTATTCCCAGAGACCCTTTTCTGTCCAAAGTGCACAACGGTCAAAACAATGCAGCTGTTTGCCAGTTTCCTCTTCCAATTCACCGTTTTGATTAAAACCCACCACCCTGACAGCAGTTAAAACTTAAGTTCCTTCCCTGCATTTAAATCCACCGGCTCAACATTTTTGGAAATTTTGCTTGACCATTTTCCTCTGAAGATTGAGACGAGAACATTGATACCACTCATGCCTGTTCACTAAAGATGAAGCTCAAACCAGCAGAGGGCTAGCTTACCTTAGCATAAATCCCCCTACTTCTCAATCGGTCTTGACACAAAGAACCTTGTAAAACTGCAACACTTGACACATAAGTTTTTGTTTGGAGTAAACAAAACAAAAATACCAAGTGAACTGGAGGGTAGATTTTGTTACCTTCTCTCACAGAAATTCAGTCTTTATGCTAAGCTTAGCTGTATTAGAGCTATATTTACCAGGAAGCTATGAGAGAGGTGTTGATCTTTTTATCCCACCTTCAGCAAAAAAGCAAATGAGCATTTTTTTAAAGATACATTTTTTTTCTATCTTTATCTGTCGGCATGTTTGCAAATCAGCCTTTAAGAAGCTGAAGTGGAAGAAAACTGTGCAAGCATCTGAAAATAAAGGTTGCTTTTACATTCATCTGGCCAACACCATCGGGCTGTGAGCAGAAATCCCATTGTGGTACTTCTGTACATCTAAAGTGAACCTCAATACATTTTATCTAAGAGACATCGAAAACATTTGCACAGAAAGTTTACACACCTGATACTTTACAAAGATTGAAATGGCTTAGTTACGTACACAGTGCAATCACTAATGTACTATACAAAGAAGGCTGGATTCCAAACAGCTCATTTTTTATCTGCTACAGAAATAACCTGAGTCGGGTCAAATTATATGATTGCCTCAAAAGTGGAATAGCGACGCAAGTGCAAAAACAACATGCTTTTTCTTTTTTTAAACCTTCACTGCATTTCACTAATTCCCTCAATAAGGCAACAATGTAATCTGCATAGTCATGCAATAAGCATCTAAAAAAAAAAAACGTACAAAATAGAGCAATTAACACAAGGTGAAATCAACGTGGAGAACACCCGAGAAAATATGTAACGCCGATGTCCGCTCGCCCACTTCTCACAATACCCATAGTGCAAACAGCTGCTCCAGGTAATAGCTTCATAAGAATGACTTCAGGTCACAGCTGAAAGACAATGCCGAAAATTCATAAATCACAACTTAGTTGATGACAGTAGATTAGAAAGGTAGAGTGAAAAGTGTGGGTAGGGTATATCATCAACTTACCTCCTGTTCCAGCTTGTGGTATTCTGTTGAATTATGTCGACGCGTGGATCTGGATCTCTTTCCCTCCAGAAGAAAGGCGATAATCTAAAAAACAGAGAAAGAAAAAAATTTGCTTCAATATTGTCTGTTTCAATTTGCTAGCCTAGTCTTCAAAGAAAATGTGAAGAAAAAAAAAAATATATATATATATATCTGCATTTGAGACTATCGTTGCGATTTTTACAAATGCCTTCCAATGTGCAGATTTTGAAAAGTTTCTGTGCATCTGTGATTCATGTAAAATGGAGCGTTTAGCAAACGATGACATCACAGCGTACTTCCTGTATGCCCAATGTTCCTTAGTGTAATGAGCATGAATCAGAAACGACAATATATAGCGGCGGCTATATACCGTTTTTTCCGTCTGTTTGGTGGACACTGCTGGGGTCTAATTACAAGTTTGCAGCTAAATAAATCATTACGGTACCACATTACCAGGATCACAAGTATATGCCTTGACTTATTTTACTTGGACCACAATGTTTTTCTTTCTCTGGTATTTGATGGATCGTTGATAAAGACTTTATCGCCACCTATTGGGCCAGTATGTTTGTTTGTGTTCTCGTCTGCACGAGATATATGTAAATATATTTATAAGATATTTGTCAAAGGAAGATTGTATGGACAATGATTTTTTTTTAAACAAAAGGGGAAAATATCCATTTAAAAAAATTACAGCAATATGCTTCACACGCTATTTAGCAATTATAAAAAGAAAAAAAAAACAGAGTATTAGCGGCTGACAGAGATAGTTGGACATGTTAGTAAATTTGCATATTCATTCTTGCAAAAAATTAGGTGCTAATTTTGTACTCTCATAAGAGTCAAATCAATATGAAGCTACCATTAGCACCAAGTGATCTTTACTTAGCCTAAAGCTGACCAGATGTGCTAAATATTTCGTTGACATTTATTTATTTTTTTCTGCATTAGACACTACCATGAGTTACAATGATTTCCATTACATATGGTGGATACCTGAGTGAAAATAGAACAAAGATCTGTGACAGAGCTAGTGCTCACATTTTTGAGTTTCATTCTTTTACATCTACCGATGTTGAAAAAACAATACACAGACCACAATGGTTGACCCAAATTAGTATTAGTAACTTCAAAGTGGTCTGAGTGGGAACCAAAGATGTAGGGGCAAAGTACCTTGCGCTTGTTGTGGTAAGCGATGTAAAGCACTGCCACCAGTGCAGCTGTAGAGACAAGGTAGGCAAAGAAATGACTGCTCTCTGTCTCCTCCCTCATTCCAGGTAAGTTTAACGGAAGTCTATCTTTTGTGTTTCCATTATTTCCATCTTCTTCCCCGTCTGGACTTTCCTTCTTGGTCCCTTCTTCTGTTTTTTTCTCAGTTGCTTCTTCCTCGGTTTTTTTCTCAGTTGCTTCTTCCTCGGTTTTTTTCTCAGTTGCTTCTTCCTCGGTTTTTTTCTGAGTTGCTTCTTCCTCGGTTTTTTTCTGAGTTGCTTCTTCCTCGGTTTTTTTCTGAGTTGCTTCTTCCTCGGTTTTTTTCTCAGTTGCTTCTTCCTCGGTTTTTTTCACAGTTGCTTCTTCCTCTTTTTTTTTCTCAGTTGCTTCTTCCTCGGTTTTTTTCTCAGTTGCTTCTTTCTCGGTTTTTTTCTCAGTTGCTTTTTCCTCGGTTTTTTTCTCAGTTGCTTTTTCCTCGGTTTTTTTCTCAGTTGCTTCTTCCTCAGTTTTTGTCTTGTTGACATCCGATTTTGGCTCCACCATCTTGGTGATGCTTTGCTGTTTATTTTTGTTATCATTATTTTGTGGAACATTTGTCAAAACAGGCGGAACCATTTTCACTGGGTCTTTGCTACCCTGACTTTGTAGTGTTTCCTGGGTTTCCTCATGTTTTATTTCGGTCTGGGACTGAGTTTTGTTTGCAGACGTCTCTCCAGGTTTCTCCGTCTTGACTAACTTGTCAGTGCTCTTTGCCTGACCAGGATGGCTTTGTTTCATTTGGTTTGAAGGTGGATCCACATCTTTTTGTGCTTGAGCCCCTGTAAGTAAATCAAAGAAGATTTTAACATTGACATTAGAACACAGAACAAAACTAAAACAACTGACAATAAAGTCATCTTATAATAAAAGCAATGCAGGCTGCCATTTTCTGTTTGCTTGGCTTTCACTACTATACCTAATTTCCAACTGTAACCTTTTGAATATTTGTCCCATCTTGTTATTAATGTCCTCAGTTATCTTGTTCTTGTTAGCTTCCCCCATTTTATCAAATTATTTTGGATTATTAGATTATCTGACTGGATTATATGCGGTAATAAGCATATGATGGCCATGACATCAGTGCAAAGGAGTCAGCCTCTGCACGCTGCAAAAAAGCGTGGAAATATGACAACTCCAGACAGGTTCCATAGGAACGAGGAGTCACTAAATGGCATGAAGAGTATGAAAATGATTTGAATTATATGCGTCGGCCTTTGTGATCACAAGATTTTTTACACAGACCTGTGGAGATTTTTGAACCATCCCCTTGGACACCACTATCATTCATCCCTCCAGCACTGTTCCACAGACTTGAAGGTATAACATCAAGAAGCACTGATGCTGTTCTGGCAGCATGTTGTGTTCCAACACTTTATTAAGACAATTGTGTGTTGTTCCTTTAATTTGTCACCAATTTATGTAGTTTGTATACAGGATAAACGAGTGCAAATTACATTATAAAAAAATATTGTATATTCATCATCATTATTTTGGCCATTTATGATAATTAATTAAAAAAAGACAGGTGATTAGAGGAGAGAGACATTGCATTCTCGGCTGCTTTGTGACAATCGCATGCACGATGAGGGCAGAGCGGGACAGCAGACATTTTGATAAAACTGAGCTTTGAAAATGTAATAAATGTATGGCAGTGTACTGTATTGGATTGCACAAGAGTGTACATCAGTGGTCCCAACCCGTCGATCGCCCAAAATAAAAGCACTCCAGCGTTTCTGTTGATAGAATCCATTCCCCTGTTTAAAAAGGGGTTATTATTGTGAAATATTTGCAGGAGCGGAAGATGCACGGCTTGATACTGTGTAGTACTGGTATTTATTTGAGTACAAGGGACTTCTTTCATACAGGGCAATAATCATATTTGTGGCCATATTCAAATCAAAGTCTATATGTAAAAACATTGTGCTGCAGTAGCAGCTCCTCTGCAGAACATGTTGTGGAACTGAGAAGCTACATATTTTTCATTGTAAATATGAATTGATATTAATTTGAATATTGTGCATTGAATAGAAAAAGTTGCACAACTGCCCTTCTTTGTGTATATTTATTTCTTGTACATTCAGTCTTTAACAGAAATTGCAAAAAATAATAAGTATGACCCCCCTAAGTGCATTTTTGGAAGATATCAACAAAATCACGACATTTGCTGTCCTGGCTCCTAAATGGTTGAATGAGCTCCCCAATGACATCAGGACAGCAGAAAGTCTACACATCTTCCGCCGCAAACTAAAAACACACCTCTTCCGAGTATACCTTGAATAAAAGTTTAAACTAACAATTTAGTAGCACTTAAATGGCACTTACTTACAGCACTTTGTAGTTTGGCTTTCTTGAAGAAATGGTACTTTCTTGATTCTTGTTGTTCTGGGTTTGTACCCTCATGGTTGAATGCACTTATTATAAGTCGCTTTGGATAAAAGCGTCAGCTAAATGTAATGTAATGGTAGATCTCGGATTAAGTTTGGAATTAAAAAGTGATCTTGGGCTCGAAAAGGCTGGTGACCACTGGTGTACATGTACCCTGAATACGACAGTGTGGGTCTACCCATGTAACACACTAAATCGATTACCCAAGGTTCATACACCACTGATCAAACGTTGGATAGTAACCAGGCAAATCACAGAAGTGTCCTGTGAAAATTTGGCAGGAAAAGCACATTGTCAACTGAGGTGCGTACATGCATTATTCACCACATCTTGGTGAGGGTCAAATTCTAGTTTTAGAGGATTCATTATTTAAACATACGTTGTCCCCACACTGCCTGCTGCACATATCCCCACCTACAATTAGGTTCAGCCTAATTATCACAAATAAATCACTCCAATTAAAAGGTAAGGCCGGGTAGATTTCACAATAAGAGTCCTGGCATATAGTTAAGCTGAGGTGTAATTAATAGGAACTTGGAGGTGACAGGTTTTATGAAGACTGTATGTTGAACAATAGAAGTAAGATTGTGGTTGGCAGTTTGATTCCCTAGCCCTGAAACTAGAAATGATTTTAATAAGATCATTTATTTGGATTTGTTTAGACATGTTTTGCATTTTTTACTGTGTGGATCGTTCTATTTACTGTTGTATTTGTAGTTTTGTAACAGGAAATACAAGCGGATGCGGTTTAAACAGAGAGTAAGGGGGACCTCCTGGTGTTTCCATTCAGGGAAACTGTCAAATGAATTGATTTTGCGTTAACTCAACTATTCATTGATGATGAAAGTGGCCTCTGTGGTTAGTTTAACCTGACACAGTCTGCGTAGTGTTAGGATGCTGCTGTCCGACATTAGCTTCATTAGCTAACGTGGGTGATTAAACCAACATTTCTCTGACAGTGAGTCTGAAAGAGGAAGAAAACAAACTCCACTCACCTGAGAACGAGCAGAAACACAGAGATATCGTGAGGAGCAGGAAAAGCGTCTTCATCGTGTCACCAGATAAAACACACACGGTCCAGTGTGTCCCAGTGTGTCTCTGCTTCGAGCTCCACACGACACAATCCGCGTTGACAAATCCGGCTCGACAGGTTGAAGGATTTGACAACTCAAGTCCTGTTCCTGCTTCCGTGTACAAGCCAGCCCGCTCTTCTTCTGCTGCTCAAAACACGCACGTGAGGCTCTGCTGCCACCAGGCGGAGTGGAGCCATAACAAGAACCACACGTTTTACACGGCACGACATGGAGACACAAACACACAGAAAAATCACTGGCAATAAAATACCGACAGAATATATATATATATATATATATAAAGGAGCATATCTAACATGAAATAAAAAAGTTAAAAATTAATTTAAGGTTAATAGCGTTAATATAGCGAAAAATAAATGTAACCTACAAACGTTAAAAGCGATAATAGTTTTTACATGTTTTAGTTTTTCTCTTGTGTGGAAGAAATTGTTGATATGTAGGTTATCACTCCTTTTCCTTCAAAGATTTTTGTTTAGTTTGTAAATTTACATTTATATTTGTTATATTTGTTTATTACCATCAGCAACAGAATCATGCAAAAACTACCGGGTGGATCATCTGGAAACTTCGGAAGGATTTGGTACGAGTCAGGGAAGAAACCAATAAATTCTGCTGCGAATCTGCTTTTTCCCCCCACTTTCTTTATCACTGTGAGATAGGACATTTTTTAACATTTTCGTTGGTTCCTCAGAGAATTATTCATATTGATGAAAAAATAGGCTTATTTAGGAGAGTGATATTTATTAGTGGGTGTAATTAAGAGAAGATTGATGGAGATATGCACTCTCTCTACTAAGTAGTTCTAGTTTGCCAATAAATTAAGCTTATTTTTCTTCTTTCCATCAAACTTCAATATCAAATGTTCCCATGCTGCCTAACACAACACAGAGGGATGATCCCCATTCTATCCCCTCTCTCTTTAAACTGATTTCATTCAAAGTTCAAATTTACTATTAAAAGAACTGCAAAACCGAAACCAACAAAACAAGTCACAGTTTCAGGTTTCTAATGCCAACATTGACTTTCACAATCTACTTCTCTCCCACCCACCGCCCCCTAACCTGAAAATCCAGATCCACCAGTTTGGCGACAAGAAATCCTTTTACACTTCAGCTTCTCCCGGAACAAGCCACACATCTTGCAGCTGTCGCCACGTGATGGTGTTTAATCCTTCTAACAGAGACGATGTAAAGTCCCTCTTGCTGCACACATACGCTGCACAAAGCCTGCACATAGTGAAACAATGCATGTTTGCACATTCGACCCACTCGACTTATTTATGTGTGTGAATCCAGCTGGACGACATCATCACCACATTATTTATATTAATTTGAATGGCACATGTTGAAACAAAGGGAGAATAAATATTTAGATTCAGATATACTGTAGTTGCTTCTGAATGTGAGGCTGACATCCTCCTATTGTTTACACCCCCACTGTACACAGCTGATATGGACTTGTAGAGGTAAAAAGGGAAATGATGTATTGCCATTATTTGAATCCGTTATAATAAAATATATTTTTTTTCTCTTAAAGAACCGCACATTAACATTTGTGTTGGTGCTGCCACCCTCTGGTTAGATGCTGACAGGACAGGGGTATTTACTCCAGAAGAGATGGGTGTGTCAGTGTTTGACCTTATCAGCAGATGGCAGTATTGATATGCAGTGTAAATTTTGAAAAAAAAAACCCCGAGAGATTACTTTATCTACATGTGGTTGTGGGACTTTAAAATATCACATATTTGTTGTGCAAAAATAACCAATAAAGTAAAAATGATTAACTTCAAATTCAATAAACTTTGTAGCTGAGCACCAGTTGCTGTTACAACATTGTAGGAATCACAGTTGAGCCTGTGCTGCAGCTTTGGAGAGGTGAGATAATGATCCAAATGTTAATTGTAGGTGTTTTACATCTCAGCTGGGTGTGGGGGACCTGTGGGTCCATGTAATGAATATGTCTTAATTGTTGCAGCCTCTTTGACATTTGAAAAGTCCAATGATCCCTCTCATTCTTGACACACATTTGCATTTCCATCTTTAAGGTCAAATGGGTATGAATAAAACATTAAGGAGGTTCTTAAGCTCACAGCCAGCCATACCTGGCTCCACAAAGGCACCAGCTGAGTCTTCCTAAGCTCTGTGAATGTTACAGAAACAATCAATTAATAACACTTTGGGAAACCACACGTGAAGCAAACACAGCATCCTGTTATTAACGGGAATATAAGGTCAGGGAGTCGACGGTCACAATAGTGTCAAGATGTGTTATTGTGTGGATTTAGACCTAATGATGCTGATGCAATTGTCTTTCTTCTTTTTTTGTGAAATGACCGTTCTGGGTGCAATATTACGTGAACTATAACATGGTTAACCTGGAATAAATTCAAGATCAAAAGAAGGCCCCAAAAAAAAGAACCTTGGCAAGAGATTGGAAGAATTTAATGAGCAAAAATTAACATGTATTAAATCTGACCTCGTGCTTACATGGCAGATGTTGAGTGGATGTGAACCAGATCTGTTATTATCAGAGATAAACAGCGGCATGTTACATTCTGAGTGGATCGTGGGGGCTTACAGAAAACACATCTTATATTCAATTTCAAAAATATGAACGTGTATAAAAAGTCCTATTTGTTTATCTGCTATGTAAAGGGTTTCTGCAGGTTTCAACAATTACAATTTTTTACTTTTTAAGATCACAATGAATGAAATTTAGGATCTATGTCAAGCACAATATGAAGGAATATTAGCATCCCAGAATTACTTGCAGTACTCCGAAATTGAAATAAAGTTGAAGCAAAATGCAATTTGTGAATATGGGCTGTACAAATAAAATGTTATTTCGTTTAATTTGAAGTAGCCTCGTAGAGAATAAGCCCGGAAACTGGCAGAGACAGTAGGTGTCCGGAGTCTTTCTCTCAGCCAAGTCCAGTGGATTTTCTGAAGTATTTGTAGACATCAGTTATCAGGTCCACGTTGGTCTTGTTTGTAGTTTTATTACAGCGTGCTAATCTGTGCATCAATGAGAAACAGTTCAACAGTACAAACTAATAATGATAAAAACTTTAAACTGCGATGGAAGTAGCCTTAAATGAACGAATGAATATTTACAAAATTAAGACATCCCTAAAAGTCTTGAAGACTTTTCATGGCCTAAAATTCAGATGATTAATTTGAGACTTTTTTAGACCTGTTAAGAGCCCACAGTACTCAAATTTTCAAATTGTAATAATCATGTTTTAACAGATTCCCTTCAATAAATAAATAAATGTTTAAAAAGAAAGAAAAACAGGCAGAAGTAAGGAGATATGTTTACCAGAAAAATACCTGCAAATCACCAGCACGTTTGAAATCATTCACTTGGACACTTTGAGTTTGATAATAAGGCTACTGTCTTGAACATTGCACGAGATGTTTGGCCTTGAGGAGACAGATTTGCCGGCTGTTTTGACAACTCATTACCTGTAATATCCCTGACAGACTGGTGAAGTGGCTGCGAGTACAGGCAGCCGTGGCACTGTGTGATTTCTGCTCGGAATGATGTAAGATAGAGCAGCAAACAAGCAAAGACTTATTACAGCTAACGATGGCTTAAAACAGAGCCGGGGCGGGGGACTTGACAGTTTGTTGCCAGGGATGGAAACACATCCTCAGTCCACCTGTTTTTTTTTATGGAGCGCTGTCTATAACTAGGAGTACATTTGTTTCATGGCTCTACCATCTGAGTCCTTGACAGACAATTATTAGTGCACGGATTATGAATAAAATCAGCATTAATAAATGGCTTTGACTCCTATGGATCTGCAACATCAAGATCATTTATGTAGCATCTGATTGCTGAAAATCAATTAAAGCGTCGGTGCATTATATCTGCTGGTGCTGTCTACTATCTGGAAAGGCATCTTTTTAATGGTGCAATGTATACCATGTGCCAGTGGGCTCAACCAGGCCAGTACCCCAGATCCACCGCCCCCCTCCCGCTCTGACATAATTGGTCCATCCCTGGCACTACTCCTCATCTCCAAGGCCACCAAAAACTGTAACCTACCTTGTGTATTTTTTCGCTAATTGAAATGCCTAATGAGGTCCCAGGGGCTCCATCCCATTACCTCTGAGTTAATTAAAGCCTAAGCAGCATGCCAAACGGTGAATAAAGATGCAGTGAAAAGTGCAAAAAGGAACGGGGAGCCCGGGCAGGGGATCCCAGCGCTGGGACGGAGCTGACCTGCTGTTTTGTCATTGTTTTTGCAGGACACTGTATTCCGAGTAGGAGCAGTCGTCTATTATTTTTTTATTTGTATTTATTTTTGGGCTTGGATGTTTTTTTGTTAGCCTGGTTCAGGGACTCATTTTCCAGTGTGGTTGGCCTAATTCTGCTTTATTAAACATTTAACCACCGTCAGTGAGGATTGAAGACGTTCCCTGTTCAGAACTAACACATCACACAACTCTAAAAAATGACAGGTGTGTTATGGACTTACATTCGTTTTCATTGTGGCTGTTATAACATAACGCTGCTCATTAAATCTTTATTCCCAACACCTACACAAAGACAGTGATCAACTTCTTATGCACCATGGTCACTATTATGAGAATATTAACCCAGACCACATTACCTTGTTAAAGACTTCTCTCCTTATTAAATGACAAGAACACATTTTGAATGCACGTGAAAAGACACAGCGAGGCATTTCTTTTTTTACGAAACAATTTCAAATGTTTATTTAACATGTCAAAGAAGGGGCACACGCTCGTGAATTGAAAAGGGGGGGGGGGGCTGCAATTATTGGCCAGTACTATGACTTAAACTTAATACTAACATTAATCAGGTTTTGGCTAAAAAGAAAACATGTTTTTGTTCCTTTTTGTTTTTATAAAGAAACTTTATGTACATTGGTTCTTTTATACAAGAGGTTCATTGGATAAATGCATCAAAAAAAAAGAAACCAGTTCTGCAGTAAACTTTACAAAAAATACACTTTGTTTCATTGAGAGATGTAGAAAAGGAGGCAGTCAAATATTGACCAATAACAATTCTTCCTTTTCATCATTTAGAAAAAAAGTTGTTCTAATATCTATTTTAAAGAAAAGCAATATACAGCACAATAAATGGGAGAGAAATTGCCATTGCGGATTTATTCAGTTGGTTTGGTTACCAAGGAGAGGGGCTGCGACTGGAACAGGGCATGATGGGAGTGAAGGGCTGCCTGATGGAAAGGGGAAGGTGGGGAGAGCATGGAGTGGTGCAGGGAGGTGAAGGGGATTGGCCGAGAAAGGATGGGTGTAGTCGAACGGCTACCTGAACCACCCATTGGGATGGAAATGGCGGGTTGGGATGAGCAGGAAGAAGAGGAGGAGGAAGAAGAGGATGTGGATCCAGAGGCCTTGCCGGCTAGGGAGAAGTGGTGGTGGTGCATGCGTCCCTCTGGTTTGGTGGTGAGCGAGAGCGGCTGCGCCTGCTCGGAGTGAGTGGCGGCAGGCGCGGCGGGGGAGGCCAAGGACGCAGAGGGAGTGGCTGGTGAGTCCAACATGCTGCCGTGGGATGACGCCGGGCTGTCACACATCTTCTCCGAGGGCAGGTACTGCACACACTGCTTCTTGCTTCTTATGGAGAAGTCTGGGAGGAAAACAAAGGAGAAACGAAGAGGCTGAATTATGGATCTGCTGCTGGCTGTGAATCTGGTTCAAGTCCCTGAACACTGCCGACGACAGCAGTGAAGGAGTGACAGTGACGATAATGGCGCTGAAAGTTCTGACATGTTCAAATAGACTTGACAACACGTCACAATCGGGACAGTGAAACGGGATGTTCAACATATTTAGATGGTGTACGACTTATGAACATGACACACTACAAATGTGTACTTCAGCCCACATTTGAATGTTATTCTGAAGGAATTGCAGTTGTCATTAAGTTGCACAACAGCCGACATACCTGCCACTATTAGCACTGAACCTCATAAGCTGCTTGTCAAAGCACAGAAGCAGGGAAAGAAGTTAGTAAGTGTTAGTGAAGAAAAGACTCCGTGCAGAAAAGAGGTGGATAAAAATAACAGGATAAACATGCAGTGTCCCAGGTTGCACTCAAGCTTCACAAGAAAAATAAACCTCTCACTGTTCTTTCACACACAAGTATGTTAAGAGAACAAAAACAAATAGTGACTTTCAGGAAGTTAGGGCCTCTTACCTTCTGGTTTTGAGTCTGGTTTATTGTCTCTCTTCCTCTTTTTCCTCTTTCCCTGCGCAGATAAAACAACGTTATTTTTCATAGTGAAACTAAACCACCTCAGCGAGGGAAAAAAGTGTGGTTTCTATAATTATGCATATTATATTTGACTGAAACAAGTGAAAAATAACAAACATTTATTTCTCTACATATTAATTTAAGAGCTGATGTGTGACGTGTGTCACTCACATAGTTATCCCGTGCTGACCATCCTGGATAGAGCTGGGAGTGGAGTTGCCTCTCCTTTCTGGCCAGCTCGTAATATTTGGCTTGCTCCTCTCTCGACAGGGAATGCCACTGTGGAAGGAGACAAAATATTTCAAAGAACTGACACACACACACACACACACACACACACACACACACACACACACACACACACACACACACACACACACACACACACACACACACACACACACACACACACACACACACACACACACACACACACACACACACACACACACACACACACACACACAGCATTATGAACTCACATGCACGCCTCTGTCCGTGCCACTTACCCGTCTTCCAAGGATCTGGTTGATGGCAGCGCTCTCTTTCAGAGTGCACTCTGCCACCACTTTGGCTCTCATCTCCTTCATATACAGCATGAAAGCATTCAGGGGCTTCTTGATATGAGGCTTCTTGTCCTCTTCTTTCTTGGGGGGAACAGGGGATTTCCTGCTTATCCGAAACATTAAAAAGATGCAGTTAATAAACCGTGAAGGGGAACGAGAGGCTCTGGTACAAGATGGCCAACACGGGTAAAGACAAAAGCAGTTTTGGATGACGAAACAAATTGTCCTTACCCATGCATCGAGGAGCCGATGTGGTCACCGCCTGGCTCTTGCTTGATGGCCGGGGAGACGATGGCAGGGTGGGGGATGCCCGTCTGGTGGAGGCCGTGCGGGGGCGGAGTCACCATGTGAGGGGAGAAACGGCTGGACACCAAGCTGAGAAGACGAAGGGAGGCGACATGTTAACGGTCGGGTTTGACAGCACGTTTCTGAGCAGGCCCGACTAACTTGGCATGTTTCTGCCCTGCCTTACCCTGTGGAAAAAAAAAATCCACTGCGCCTACTGCATCTGTCTAGACTAAATTCATATGCACAAAGAGTTACATGCTTGCTTTTTGTTCAAATAAAGACTTTTTCAAAAGCCCCTTTATTCTGCGATGGCTGGAGAAAGTGAAGTGTGTTGTTACCATGGTGACAGCATGGCCATGACACCTGAAACCACTTTCCTTACCACGTTCCAGACCATGGAGAGCTTTCTGACAGCCGTCCACACAGATCACCTTTTACAAAGTGGCTCTCCCACTTTCCAATTGTTAATACAATGGAGCATTGTAATGGACAAAGCTCCCAACCGCTCTATCATACTATAGTTACAGTTCTATAGTGTTGAAATTCCTCTATTTAAGCCTCTCAACATGTTACACCAGACAATGCACAGTGTGGCCATGCACTTTCATGAGGTGAAAAGTGTGGATCAACCCACACTGAACTTGTGCTGAAGCTCTTTATCTGTTTCTATCCATCAAGAACAACAATAAACTGCACTGAAGGTAACGAGAGCTCACACAGGAAGATGGTAAAAGGCTTGTTTTCACTCAGTCAATGTTCACTATCACTGCCTCTATAAAGTAAACCGTCTTAATCAGGAGTTGATATTTTGCTTCCTATTTTCTGTGATGTATTTAATAATTTATACTGTATAAACAAGGAGGTGCCATATCGTTCCCCTGGTAATAAACCTATACTGACTGTGTCTGTAAACATCCTGCTAAGTCTCCAGTGAATCACTCGGCTGCAGCTGCTGCAAGTGACGGCAAGCAGTCAAGATACACATTTAAAAAAATGCTCCAATTAAGGTTCATGTCATGATTGACTGGTGTGTGTTTTTGTTTATGTGTGTGTGTGTGTGTGTGTGTGTGTGTGTGTGTGTGTGTGTGTGTGTGTGTGTGTGTGTGTGTGTGTGTGTGTGTGTGTGTGTGTGGGGATCGGTGCAATGTTTGGAATGCACTGAATCCGACACAGTAGATAGTCTTGAAATGTGTGTGAGGTATGTGAGGATCTGATCGCGGTGGGTTCACCTCAGGATGGAGCTGCACATGCTATCGATCACAGACACACCTCTCTGAATATTTCATCTCAAACCAACACCGGAAGGCCCGCTACAAATCTTTCCAATTTTGACAGAGGGTCAGAGAGTTTAGTCTGATGGGACGTGTAGGTTCAGATGAGCTTTGATTTGTCCTGATCGATTCTCAGCCCTTTCATCTCTCCGCTACGTGTGTGTGTGTGTGTGTGTGTGTGTGTGTGTGTGTGTGTGTGTGTGTGTGTGTGTGTTATGGCTCAGAGCACTGGTCTGACCACAGAAGTTTAGCTCTGAGAGAAAAGACAGCAGAGGGGTACTGAATGCCAATAACGCGTCCGCTCTATTTAGGAAGCTGAACTTGTCTGTGATAGACTTAGACCTCACATCCCTTTGTAGTCCTGACGCCGCTGGCTGTCCGTGATCCGACAGTTTTTTTTGTTTTTTTTTAAAGTAACTTTTTCAATTCTGCAGACACCATTCAAAACAAGATTTGTGAGATTTCAATAAAATGTTACCTTCACAGCTTAACAATGGGAACTTTAGGTGCACACCAGCCATTTATTTACCCCTGTCTAAAAAGGCTTGCAAAGGGGGCAGGGGATGGACGTGATTACAGCATGTTTGTAGAGGGTGTAGGGGGTGTTGCGGAACATGATCTGCTCACCTGGACATGGAGGCATTCATCGCTAGCGCTGGGTAGGGGTGACGGAATCCCCCCGGAGGGATGGAGTACATGGACTGGCCCTGCCTGAGAGACAGAGAGGGGGACAGAGTGAGTGAAAGCTGCAGCGAGAGGTGGATCAAACACAGCTGACTGCAAACCCACCAGCACTAATCCTTTACTCATCAACTCAAATCCCCCACTTGTGGAACACCACCGTTGCAATTGATTATGAGACCCATAGAAAAACCCATAAATGTTCATAAATTCCTCCTGGTGAACTTGGATGTTTTCATTTACTATTGTGCTGATATGATTCACCTGCACTTACACTATGATGGATAAAACTTAGATATTTTTCTTTAAAAACTTTACCAAAATGTGCCTTTTGTATGTTTTTCTTCATGCTTGACTTAACTTTATTAAAAATTTGCTGGGCTTTCCTATATTTTTTTATGTAGACAACATCAGTATCATCAACATTAACTGTGGAGTGATGTCATATCAAGTGAAAAAACTGATTTAAAAAAGTCTGACCAACCTATTCACTATTAATATTTTTAAGTAACATCATGACAAGTCAATATAGTTACTGAAAAGGAAAAAAACAAGTTCTCACACTTTTAGGGAACATAACACATCAGCTGACAGGATATGGGACTTACTGTGACATGAGCCAACCCAGAGGGTGAGCGATGGAACCGACAGCACCAGGAGACAGGGGGTAGTATGGAGAGAGCTCTGATGGGTGAGGTGTCCGGGGGATACCTGCAGGTGATACAGACAGAAAAAACTGCTTTTAGAATGCAAGCTCTTTTTTTTTAATCATCAAATAAAAATCTTTTCAAAACCCTCTGTAATTTGTCATTTGAGCACAGGCTTGAAATGTATTTGTATAAGATTTGTAGTTTCATCCTCCACAGGCGATGTGGTGAATTCTCTATGGTGATTTCAAGGTGGAGGAAAAGCAACCGACTGTCCACAGAAACCTGCTCCATGACCCTGTCAGGCTCGTTAGTTCACTTTAGTTTCAACTCAATGCAGTTTTCTGTCGATGATTCAATGCTTTTGTCTGCTGTGTCTTTTCATCACTATCTGAAGTCATGGTAACTGAAAAGAGCTTAAGCCTCTGAGAAAAAAGAAACTAACATTTTTACAGCCACATTTCAAGTCAAGTTTAATTGTCACTTTAAGATTTTCCGTGTGGAGGCAAGTGAATCGATGAGACGTCACCTGTCTTTGGGTCGAGGATCTCTGGGGAGAGGTGTGACGGCGGCGTGCCGGGGGAGAAGTGTTCATTGCTGTAGGTGATGAGCGGCGTCAGTGGGTGGACGTGGTGGGCGTGCTGCACCACTGGGACTTTGTTGGACTGTTGAGGAAGAGGAGAACAGACAGTTAATAAGCGCCAGAGTCGGACACGACACTCAAAACAGAGTGAACAGAGTTACTTTGCTGAAACAAGTACATTATTATCTCATACTGCACATGATTTCTGGTGACCATTGTCCAAAAGAGACGTATGAAGTAAATAGGTCATCACGTGTGTGTGTGTGTGTGTGTGTGTGTGTGTGTGTGTGTGTGTGTGTGTGTGTGTGTGTGTGTGTGTGTGTGTGTGTGTGTGTGTGTGTGTGTGTGTGTGTGTGTGTGTGTGTGTGTGTGTGTGTGTGTGTGCCCACCATGGTAAACATCACAGTCTGTGCGTGTGACCAGCCCTGTGATGCAATCTGGACCAGCACCAAGGAACACTCAAAAGCCTTACAGACACATGCCAAGAGCATTACAGTTATTTAGCTGAGGAGCAAACTGTTTGTTCAGTCCAGCAAGAAAAACAACGGTGCCACAGAGTCCAGAAGTCACACCAGCAGGCCACAAACAAACACAATCAGGCGAAGGTAAACTGAATACCCATAAACAAGTGGAGACATCATCTCCCACTCAGTCTCACAGCAGCCTCTCGACGGAAATAAGCAGACACCCATGGGTGGATCGCACCGCAACGTTATACCACAGGCGACCCAAGTCTTATAAAAACACTAAAAATCCTGTGTAACTGCAGATAAGAGGTGAAGACCAGAGAGTAGATAGATGAAACTCTGTGTGGATCTTTTACACAGTTCAACAACACTTTCTGAAATAAGTTCGGATCCTGGTCGACGTCCAACCAGCAATAAAACTGGGACAAAGATGATGAAGACAATAATAATAACCAGCGTCTCTACTTTCATTAGGCAGCGCTCAGCCTCGCAGTCATTTCCTCTCGCTGCCTGGCTGAATGGAGCACTTGTTGGCTCAACTTGTCACATGGGAGGGTCAACGGGTGGGGGCTGGGGCGGGGGGGTGTGGTGGGGGAGAAAGGAGTCTTGTTCCTCCAAGCTAACCTTTCTTCAACATCCCTCCCCCACCCCCTTCCCAACCTCTCGTTTCTCCCCAACGTGGTCTGCTCGGGAACAAGGTTCGCATTGAGACGTCTGTACACTCTCCTGCCTCACGCTGCTCAGAATTGTTCCAAAGTGTAGCTTTTTTTTTTCATTCCACTTTTTTTTGGGTCCAACCTTTTCCTCCTTTTAAATCTTTTACTCACTTGGTTTCTCCCATGTCTAAAGCACGCTTTGATTCTGGTAATTCCAGTTGGAGTGAAGAAAATATTTACCGGTGTTACACATGGCTATATTAAGAACACTTTGCTCAGGAGTAGTTGTTTTTCTTTGTTGGCTTCTCCAGACTTAAGCCTGCTTTATGCTTCTGCACTGGATCAACGCCGTCGACTAAGCAAGCGGCCTACACCTTTGTCAGCTACACCACCAGAACACTGGTGTGCGACGAGGTTTCTATGTCTTCTATGTGTGCACTTCAAACTGAGCAGATCATGATTGAGTTGGGGCTATTATATACTTAAATAACATAACATAATAACTATTAAAAGTTACTTTTAGTGAAATTACTGAAAGAGATAAGGACAAGGAGATGAGAAGGTGTGTGCGAGCATTGGGGGGATTTAGTTTTTGAGTTCGAGGTTCAGTTACATTTCTAAGGCTTCATCCACACTAATGGTAGTTTTAAAACGCATCACTCTTGCTGTTTACGCCGGAGTTTTCGAGCGCAGAAAAAGTTTGGAAACACTACAGGTCCCAAAACTTGGCTGTGTTGTAGTATGGATGAGCAGAAACAAAGATGATTGGAAACAGTAATGCAGTCGTCTGTATTCGCTTCCTGGTTCTTCCTGGTTCTTATCAGTCAAAAACACTTACTGTCAGTGACAGTTCCACCTCATCATCGGTCCAAGAGAATGAATCCCCAATCTTACTTTTCACCATTGTTTTTTTTTATCATTCTTAGTATTTTCTGCTTTCTTCCTTTCTTAAGCAACCAACACGGTCATGTGATACATATTTTCAGGTTTGTTAGAATGGACGGGCATTATCACTGCTGCAGAGTTTAATATGGATGTAGCCTACAGAGGTGCATGTGAGGCTACATTGTAGAATACCTGGCTCTTTAATACAAATGTATAAATTGGCCTTTAGATCATATGAGGTCACATAACGGTGGTTTCACACAACACAGAAAAAGGCTTTGATAAAGCTTCGTGGCAGAGATAGTGTTGAAATCCCAGGTCCCACATGTCATGTATATTTAAGTTGTGCTTTGTTGTTCCACTTCATGTACAATACGCCTGCTTTTTCCCTATATTGTGAGCGCTGTTCGAGACCTCTAGACCTGGGTGCCAACACATTTTGGGAAGCAGTTCTGTGAGAATTTGAAATGATGTCCATTCATTATTCATATCCTGGAATACACCAATCGTGTGCTTGTAACATGTGTCTAAGTTTGCAGGCACTAGTTTCAACTCTGGGCTGCTATTTCACTTCAGCAGCACGACAAAGTGTGGAGGGAAAAACTATTCTGACTTTTACCCTACTTGTTTGTTTCTGAGAAATAAAGGCCATATCAAACATTTCATAATTTTTAATTAAATAAATCAAAATTTGGATAATTTCAAAAACAAATTTGAATAAATCTACTTCTCCGGAGCTCTGAGAGCATAAGATATGGTTTAGTAAAACTGAAGAACTAGACTAATGGCTCAATCGTGACTTAAACCTAAACACTTATGTATCAATGGCTTCTTTCACTTGCCTTATGCATAGAGGTAATATTCCTCCACCCCATGACAGCTTCATACGTCTGGTTTCATGACCCACTAGCAAAGTGTAATAAGGAAACCACAAGGAACATGAGCCGTGTTTTAAATATAAACAACATCGACGTGATAGGAGGGATAAAGCCCAACCTGGAACCAGATGGTATCTGCATCGACAGACAGAAATCATGCCCTTTACACAGACGCGCTTGTTGCAAACATGTCTGCAGTGGCGCATACCTCACAGCCAGCGAGTAAAAACACACAGAACAAGTCTTAGAGCCACTGGACATAGTAACAGGAATGTTTAAAAGAAGAAAAAAACACACACGGCTAAAAGTTGCTGAGCCGATGCAGAGAAAAGATGTCTGTCTCTTAAGAGGGTTCGATGCTAAAAAGGCCGAGGTGGCAGTACCTCATTTGGCTGTCCAACTTGGAATGGCGCTAAGAAAAGCACAGTCCTTGGTCAATGTGGGTGGAGGGGTGGATTTCATTCAAGCAAACATGTTTTTGGATCCTGCACATCTGAATTGAATTACTAGGCAAACAGCCGATGGGGAAGAGAGCTTAGAACAAACTGAATAACCCCGCAGCTTTGTGTGGCTTTATGCTCGGCGATTCTGGGTGGGAGGCTCAGAGGCCTTTCAAAACTCCAGGAAAGACAGGGTGAAAAGAATGCCTGGCATGCTGAGAAATCCAAGCCTTGTTTGTCAACGCCAACAGGAAGCGGACGTGAGAGGGGACAGACCGTGTCGTATGTCTTTAAAATCAACCATACCCAACTATGTCATTCATCACTGACAACGTGGGCTCGGCGTCTGGTCATCGCCTCCGAAAAGGTCAGTGGCAGGAATATTCTAGGTTAGAATAATACAGAGTGGAGCGGCGTCATATTACTGCTGTGAATATCCCCAATGGTCATTAAATCAATTGAGAGGGTTAAGAAAATCCGCACAGCGAATATGGACACAAACACAAACTAATCTCACTGGGATCTACTGTGCTAATAAATATTTTTGAAACATTATTTTCTGCTGCAAATAAACAGCGTCTCTGCAATTTCACTGGCGCTGCGATCCCAGATTTGTTCATTTCTGAGTTTGGCTGGATGGAATCAAAGCACTGGCTCCTTATTCCATCTCTGAAGAGGATCTTGTCTCTGCAGTGGCCCAGCAGGGCTGCAGGCCTCAGATCAGTATTCAGTTCAGTCCTCCCAAAGCCTTTGATTTCATGATGGATCCCGGTTGTTCGCTGCCTAATGCAAAACGAGAAAATCTCACCAGACTCCCAGTCAAAAGTCTAACCGAATGGATATAGGTCGAAAGCAAGTGTATGTATCGCTTTGAGAGAAGGGGGGGAAAATGCATCTTTTTCAGTTAATATCTGGACTTAAACTGTCCTGCAGCCCTGATGAGAGCAGACGACTGCACCAGACACATGCCGGGAACAAAAGGCATCCATGGAATGCTGCTCTCGGCCTTGTCACTTCCATTCACTTAAACAATTCGGTGACTAAGTGACTTATGACATGCTGACAGGACCAGGTCCCTCGTTGGCTTTCTTACTCTGGACACCGCTGAAACAAAGGGGGGGATTCTTGTGTCCCTGTCAAGTGAAGATCAGCACATATTTGAGCGCGTCGTGATCTGATAGGTGAGAGAGAGAGACTGGCACTCGGGTCATTTCTGCCTCATTAAAGAGTCACAGCTCCTTCGGATCTGGCGCAACAGTAGCAGTCAGTGTAGTCGGTAATGACACGGAGAAAGGGTCTTGTGGACAGATTACTGTGATCGACTGAATGACTTCAGTGAGGGGAGTACACGCAGATCAGACATCATTATCAGCAGACGGTTAATGACTGTGAATCGGGTACGTTGTGAAAGATGAGGAGGAGAGGCGGATATTTTGGACAGCCGCACCACCTCTGCTTCCTCCTCTACTCTCCTCTGCTCCCAGGCCGAGCTCGGCCACTACTGATGGGCTGACAAGTTCCTCATACTGCATCACCGAGCCCTGCAGCACCTTTGATATATTATTCATTAGAAGGCAGCCCTCTGAACACAGGAGCTGATATGGGGGGTTTTGGGGGTGCTGGACACATGTGTGCGTGAATGCATGTGTGTGTGCCTGCACGGTGGGGTGTGTTGTGATTCATAGCAAAGCTTTTTCCCAGTCCTCCCACCCTACCACACTAACACCACCACCAGCAGCATTACTACCAAAAGCAATACCAAGTGAATGCTAA
The DNA here is from genome assembly GCF_022539355.2 of Hippoglossus stenolepis. NCBI lineage: Eukaryota > Metazoa > Chordata > Actinopteri > Pleuronectiformes > Pleuronectidae > Hippoglossus > Hippoglossus stenolepis. The sequence goes on from NC_061491.1 coordinate 10,917,781, forward strand.
ACAAACCTGTCTGTTGAATAATTGAGGATCTCAGGCCGGAGCAGGCTCCGATTAGCATACAGGCCTTATGGAGCCAATCTGCACAGTGACAGGACATTCCTTCCCTGGACTCTTCGTCCACACCGAATGCTCCGCTCTCCATTTTTACATTGTCTTCTCTTGTTATATATTTGCCAGAATTAGCAGAAATCAATTTAAATTAAGCAACAATAATTCAATTGATCTCCACGGACATATGTGAGATGATACCATTCACAAAAAAAATCTAATATCAGCATTGTCTGAGATTTATGAATTTGACTGCCCTTCTCAGTGAGCTATCATTATGCAACACAAACTGGCAAACAAAATATGTCCCTCGACAAGATATACCAAACCATGTCCGTCTGTCATTAAAACACAACATCAGATTGAACCCGTGCTCGCAGAACGACTGCAGGAGAACAGGTCTGCTTCAGGAGTCCCTGCTGGTGTCTCCTCACCGCCTCTCCCCAGGTCTCTCTCTCCGGCTCCTCTTGGCCCTGGGCAGTAATCCCTGGCCCCCAACGTGTGCCCATCCGCTCCCTCTGCTCTCATTAGTGCAGTGTTGGGGCCTGGGGAGACTGGAGGCCTGGGGAGCCAGCCTGCTGCTCCCCTCCCACATCTCCCTCTCTCTCTCTCCTCGGCTGGAGTAATGAGCACATAATCAGCCTGGCTCCCTGTCAGCGGCAGCCGCACACCAGAGGGGCATGTGGGCTCCTGGCCCAGAGTGGGGGGTAAGGGCAGAGCCGGGGTGCTTCACTCTCTACCCTCTGTACCCCAGTATTATCCTTTCCCACAACACATCAAATGACCCTCTGCTAACAGGTCAGCAGATCAAGCATGGGGACTTCCTTCTTTTAGTTCACATTATGGAAACTGTTACACTTTCAGTGAACGTCCTCACATTTTGTACTGCTTTTAATTTACAGTGTAGCCTTAGTTTTAAGACAATGATGTTATCTCATATTTCTCTGCCTCAGGCTGCCCATTAAAGCTGTCTCATCAAACTGCGATAAAATCTGTAAAATCGTTATAATAAATGACACGTTAAAAGTTAAAGTATTAACTTTAACAGTGTTAAAATCAAAGATACGAAGACGCCTCCTTATGATGTCTTAGATCCTGTTTAAGAATATATTACTTCCCATGTACAAGCATTTTTCAATATACATGCAAGAAGCAAAAGAACAACTGCTCCAATCTTGTCTGTTTCTGTATTTATGTGCACAAAGTGAAGGCTACTTATTATTCAGAAAACTGTTTTCTACAGTCCTCAACAATGTTTCTATCTGTATTGATTTTTCTGGTTCAGTGACGTTCGCAGAGATGAAGGCCAAAAAAGAAACGAAGAAAAGAAACACAGAGCCACATGAAAAGTAAAGAGAAACAATCCAGCAGACAACTCAGTCATTGCTGTGCTTTCATTTCCTTCAAATTCACTTGTTATTACCATACTCACTTTTTTAGACTTCTTATTCTATATCTTGATTCTATATCTCCCGACAATGTCGATTCTTATATTTCAAAATCTGGTTTAACGCTGTATGTATGGTCTAGACCTGCGCTTCGTGCCCTGAGACAACTTCTGTTATGAATTGTCGCTATGTAAATAAAATTGACTTGACTGTTTCTCCGGGAAAAATCAACAGTGTCACTGGAAGGTCAGCAGTTATTCTAATTAAATATCTTTAATTGGTTTCCATTGAGACTTAAGTCTGTCCCGGATTCCCATGAGCAAACTTTGTCCCCATCACAACAAGATCCTATTGACTGCGCTGAATGAGGACTTTGTCATGTGCATCGCTGCAGATGCAGGGATTCAACCACAAGCTCGGCGAGCGCGTCTAGCCAGGGTATGTTAGGTCAAGGGGCTGAGCCGCAACGTTTCTTATTACTGAAGTGTAGTGATGGTGGCTTTCGGCTCCACGCACCGTTTGACATGACTCCCCGAACAAGAAAAACGCCCTGATACAATCGAGCCAGTGAGATGTTGAGATAGATGCGTCGTGTTATCTGATGTTTTTGAATCCCAAACACACGTCCCTCAGCAGGGCAACTAACCAAACAGGTCTGCTGAGGCCCTGCATTGTCTGACTGGAGTGAGACACCGTGATGACTAGTTCACACCTGCGTGGGGAAGTTCAGGCAGGGAGGTTCACACTTGAGAGATTTATGGTGGAGTTAATGTGGCAGAGACAGACAGACTGTTCAGCAGTTGGCCTGCGGGTGCTGTAACGGTGCATGGGTGGGAACCAGCACATTTACATGCACACTACAACTTAATTATTGCGAGTAACCGCATTATGGTGATAGTTTGATTACAGAATTGATATGGTTTACAGTAAATGGATTCCTCCCAATAAGTTGACATGATTTGTTTGATAATTGGATTAACGTCCCGATGCAAGTAGCCCGTTTTATTAGTGCCACAAAATGAGGGAAAGCTAAACAGTGAGATTTTGCTGGTGTTCCGATTCATAAAGTTTTTGACCACCATGGTTCAGTTATTTGGTGTGTGAAATTTTAATGTGGAAATTATGGGAATTTCCTCCAACCAGCCATGTTTCTCTTTCGCCAAACCCACTTTGTGCAACTTACTCAACACACAATCTTTCTGATGCGTGCACTGAATCAAAACCACACAAGAAACTTGATCTTAACTCCGACAAAAAATCCTGCTTAACCTGCAGTAGTTTATGTATTTTTTGGGACTTGATCTTGTCATAATCAAAAAATGTCCTCTTACTAAATGTCCTGGTGTTGGGGAGCGGGAGTCTTTTAGTCCTACAGATCCGGGAACGTCCAAAAGAGGCCACTTCATCTGCAGGTACTGCGGGTGAGAGGAAAGGAGCAGAGTTAAACAACAAAACCAGACACACTGCAGGGAAAACATGCACAGTAATAAAATCTGGGGGGAAAATAGGAACGATATTAAAACCAACGGCCAAAAGAGTCAAAAGTGCAGAAAATCACTCCTTAAAATTTAAAAATTACTGGACCACAGGGATTGCATCTTTTCATAGAGCGTGGAAAAGTGCTATGAATGGTGTCAAACCCGCAGAGAGCTCCAGCAGACACCTGTATGAGAGCCACATTGCTGCTGGAGTCAGACAGTCATTTCTGGCACGGGGGAGAGCAGGGAGAACGATGTGAACACATCGGACTGGTAGACTGTGAAATTGCCGTTTGTCAAGGAAAAACAGGAGGCCAGCTGTGGGCGCCCATCGCTGAGGGGGTGGGAAGAGACAGCTGGAAGGAAGCCCCATCTACGCAGCAGCCGCGAAAAAGGTTGCGCTGTGGCCTCGAAGGTAACACCTGTCTGTCCGACTCAATCGGGTGGGCCATTTGACCCCGGACACCGTTCCTCCTCCTGTCAGTATTACTGTATTTCACACATGTATCAAAGTTATCATAAGATGTTGTGAAAGTGTTTGCCTTCCCTCTCTTTTTTTCAAACTTGTCACAAAGATTTCCACCACAGTTGGTCTCATTATTGCTGCTGCCTGCATATTTGCCGCTGCCGTGACATGGCGTCGGAGCTAGGTTTTTGTGATTTACAGCTCGATACAAGAAGCTGAACTTTTTTTTTCTTCCTCTCTCTTTTTTTTTCATTCTCCAGCGATGAAGATAGCATGAAGCCGGAGCTCCAAAAGCACGGCTCAACCATCTGGTTTATGAATCACTTTAAATACCGGATACAGCAGCTTGTCATGCATGTGGATTTTCTCCCTGGTACAATTTCAAATTAATTAAATGGGTTTCCTATTGTAGGTAATGCTTTGCTCATTCAACTCTGTTTATTCTAGACAAATAAAAGTACCACGGTTTATTATTCATGTTGCCTTTTGGGCATGAAAGTTTGTCACGAGCAGTGAATTCTGAGTATATGAGGTGGTTGCACAATCTCACCCAGCGTCCACTGCATTCATTTTGCAGTGTTTACTATCCCTGTCATTTACATAGCATTGCGCTTATAAATTCCTGTGCACAAACAGTTTGGCGTCCACCCAAAGCAAACATCTGACGAATGGAAAGACAAGAAACGGTATCTGACACACATATTAGTGGCAAACCCTCTTAAAGGACACATGCAAAGCTTTGTCCACTTTTCAAAAGTCACTGCAGGATAAATGATGACAAACAAGTAAACCGGTGGAGTCATGCATTCAGGATTTGATTTTTAAAAGTTCATTCATCACTCAGGATTTGTAAGGAGGAAGGAAGCTTGGATGGCTGTGGGTTAAAAATGGAAAAGACATTATGGCAGGAGGGAGGAAAAGGGAGAGGAGGGAGAAAAAAAACATTTTCAGGAATGAGTTTGTCGGAGCAGGCAGAGGGTATTGTTTCCTGACAGCTGGGGTCCAACAGCGCTCTGAGGCAGGGGGAAGGGGACCCTTTTTCCCTTCGAAAAAAGGGGGGAATTCTTAGAGTTGACATCAGCCCTCTTCATTTTCACTATACTGCTCAAGGCTGAATCGTAGGTTCCAACTAATGGGCCCAAGTCCATACAACTGTCAGGAGGCAGTTGCTTTTAGAGGCTGCAAGCTCCCTATTGAAACTTTACTCCGCTGTGTGCAGGGTGCCTAATGAATGCTACTCTCCAGAGAGAAAATCCAAAACAATGCAGTTTTCTCTGTCTAATCTATGTCAATCATGAGTCCTTCCACAAATGAAACAAGTGCTATTGTGAGCGTTTGGTCGAGCCCAGCCGTGCCCACCCCTGCTCTCCCACCCAATCCATCCCTTATTTGACAGCTTCTGCCAGGACTGAGGAACATGCCCCCAGGCACTTTTTTTTCTGAGCGTCTACTTTTCTTTTAATTGCCAGTGTGCCCTGTGGAGCAACGGTTCACACACTCCCTGAAACATCCAGCCAGGTAATGCCAGCCGCACACTGTCACATTAGCTTCAGTCCAAACCAGAGCAGCGAGCGCACCGCTCACTAACACATGAGACAGAGAGGGAGGGAGGGTGTGTGGGTCTACGAGTTGTTTCAGGAAACAAAAGGCGAGGAATTGCAGGCTGTGCTGCACAGCGAAAACTTTCTCAGTGTTAGGTTGACAAGAAAAAGGGAAGTGTGAGAGAAAAGTTAGAACAGAGCTACAGGATTTATAACGACTGGATTTAAATACTGTAAAAGATTGAAACATAAAACTAAAACTAATTTAACTGCAAGACATTTAGTAATGCTTTACACAGGCCCTTATCTTATTAGAAACAAATACACACATATGGCCGGGACTCCTAGCAATGTCTGTTTCAGCATGGGAGCTGTGGTAAATAGACTCGGACGGAGAACTGAAAGAAATGTGCAGCTAAAGTGAAGTTTAGCTGATCCATTTCTGTAGCTCTCTAATTGTCTTCCAGGCTTCCCTGCTGCCTCCAACACTCAGAATAGACATCAGTAGAATGTGCTACTTTTACAGGACCCAGATGCGACAAAGGTGGCAGCGATGCCACTGAAATTTTCCAAAGAAGCTGCACTGGAGCCCTTTGGTTTTTCGTACAGAGAGAATACAACATATGCTCTGGGGCATGTGGCCTGCCAGAGCTGGGTTCTAATTGTTACATCGCTCTCACAGAGCGGAGGAAAACCAAGCCAAGAGTCTTTGTCATCTCTGAAGTGTGTGGTGCCATACTGCAGGCCAACATCAGAGCATGGAGCAGAGACAGATGTCTGGACATTTGCTGTCAAACTAAGTCAGACCCGCTGCCAAAAGGACAGAGAAAAATCCCAAACTTTTCTAGCTTCTATCTGCCGCCTTCAGAGCTGAAGTGATAATCCCACTAAATCCACAAAATAATGGAAATATATAAGACTTTTCTTATATTTGTTAAATAGAAATAATAATTCAAAAACATAGACTGACTTTGGGAAAAGCCTAATAATTAAGGCTACCTAAAACAGATATATGTCTAGACATGTGTGCTGGATTGGATTAACTCAATCAATCAAGAGCAAACAATCAGACTAACAACTAAACAAATAAAAGAGCGCCTCTGTATAAAGTGGCAGCTCAGACGAGGCCTGACGCTCGTGAAATGGCTTCGCCCAACTTGTGGTGAATAGCGGAGCAGCAGGAATGCCTCCGCGGATCGCTCCAGCAGATAATGTCAATCACCTACTGTGTGGAGAACCCCTCCCCATTGTTTTCTTTTACCCCCCAACAGAAAACAAATGGGCCACACAGCTTGCTGTTTGGCCGAGGTGTTAATTACTGTCCCCTGCCCATATGAACAACAGCCCCATACAATAGCCCAGTCAGGCCCCGACACAACAGTCCCTCCCTGGTTTTCTCTGCTGATATCTGCTGCTCATGCGGGGCCATTGACACCTCAACCTGATCTATGCATGAAACACAATTAAAAGCTTTTCAGGACAAAGGCTGCGTGATAAGTAGCTCCCGCCTCGACTTAGAGTTTGCAGTAAGGCTCATTGTTTGCCAACATTAGCAGCAATTGCACTGACAATTCTCAAGCAAACCTCGGCAGTCATTGTGCTAATTAGTGTGTAATTGATGGGGAAACGACAAGCGGCTCAGCTGGTCAGACCCGCGATGCACTACTGGGCCGCTGAATGGGGACCGTGTCCTATTATCCGGTTCAATATGAAGTAAGCAGATTAGTCACGGAGGAAGTTATTAATTAAACTATCTTAAAAGACCAAGACATAAAAACATTGTGGTGCTGAGCAGAGTTAAGGTTTTCTGACCATGGATCATTTTTGGTTTTCTGTAGATCAGCAGTACTATTAATCAGACACCCATTAAATAACGATAAGAACCACTGTTATCCCATTTTCGGATCCTCGCCCTATTCTCTTGGTTTACATGATATTAACCCTGACAAGCCGGTGGTGCTACGGTGGGAATAGCGTTCTGCTAATGGCTACCACATTTGAAGTGTCCATTAGCCCATAGAGGAATGAAGTTAAGTGACTATGACAGGGTTACTCCCTCAATTCGCCGGGCGTCTATTGTGACCTGGTTGGTCATCCTGCTCCCTTTTTCACAGCCAGTAAAAAAAAACTGGGTCAAAGGTCAGACATCCAGAGTGCTGGGGTTTCTATGGCAACGTGGCCCTATTAAGGCCAGGCTCATTGGCCTCTTAACATGCCCTTGTACACAAAAGAACTATTAGTGCAAAGAGGGAGAGAGAAGAGCAGGAGAGGGGAGGCAGCATGAGGGAGGTCCCGACAACACAGCGGCAAGGTTTTTCCAAGATGGTTCCACACTTGGCCCGAAGCTGCACCTACGTCTATATGAAGCACACGTATAGTTTCTAGTGGTCCCTTCTAGGGGTTTAGAGGACGCACGGTAGAATCTGTTGTAGGTCTGGTGATTTTTTTTATTCCAAAATTAACACAATATTATTCTTGCAGCGGTGCTATGCTGCATATAAATTGTAGTCCACATTGTGAACAAAAGATTTCCAAGATTCAACACAGAAATTCTCACAGAGCAGTCGAGTGCCTCATACATATTCTGCACAAGGCCAGGCTGGGTTTATTTGAAAAGTCCAGGGAGTGAATTTACTGCTGTTTCAGTAATAAAACAGCATTAACAGAGAACAGGGCCAAGATAACCCCCCCCCCCCCTCTTTAAAAGCTTCTTTAACATTCTATCCCTGTGAGTGAGGGAGCTCCGACTTCAGCAGGAGTTTGTATTTTTTTTGCAACTCAAGCTATTATTTGTTTCAGGCTTTATTTTTCTTCTTTCTTACTTTTTGCAAGACAAGATTCTAAGTTATTGCTTCCTGCCTGTAGAGTGTTATCATAGAGCTCGTACGAGTTTTTAAACGAAGCCGCCATTGTTGCTCGTCTGCCTCAAGGATTTTCAGGTACTGCTAATCAGACAGGAGTTCCAGGAAAGTCCTTAAACTGAGGCTGAATTTAGGAATAAGTGAGTAATTCTGTTACACGGCACAACAGCAGGTCATATAAAACTCACTGTATAATTAGAAACACAGGAAAATAATTATGCATCTGGTGAGAGCAAGGCCATCTCATAAAGACAAGAGAGGAGAGTGCGTAGCTATTCAAGTCAATTATGTGAAGTCAGTTATGCGGTTTCCCGTACCTGGGAGATCTGCTTCCAATTGTCGCGGAAGGTGCTCCGCTCAGTGTCAGTGTGATCTGATGTCAAGACGGGCTACACCTCGAATGTCAAAAGACGTCCTCCTCTTCCATGTCCCGTGGCATTGTTTGTCCAGTCGCACAGGAACACTACTTTTTTTATTGTTTGGGGAGTAGCCCCGTTTCATTGAAATTCACAGCCGTAAACGTCTGTATAATTAACTCCAGAACTCGAGGTGGTTAGCAGAGGCTGGCTGGATGTTTACAGTAAGGCTCAACTTAGAAATCAAATGTGTGTGTGCAAGCATTTGTGTGTTTTGCGCGTCCAAGTCTACGCCAATGACACCAGAGTGAGACCTGAATTTTTCATTTATGACCAAACACAAATTGAGTGGAGACAGCATGGGTGACCAATATAATACGGAGTTTGCTGCCAAGGCATTTAGGAGGCAATAATAAGTCCAGCACACACTGAACAGGGCAAATACCACAGCACAGCAATCAAGTCTCTGCGAAGACATAAAAATAATACTACTCTTCGGTTTTTTCCAGATAAATATTTACCCCCACTCTCCGAGAGTAACTTTGAATACATTTGCTACGAGTTTTTCTTTTTTTTCCCTGACAGGGCACAGTGGGTGATTGTTTCCCCCTTTTTTTTTTGCTTTTCTTGGCTCTTTTCTTAAAAACTTCTTCCCGAGTGCAGCTGACGGGGGCAGGAGAGGCACTGAGGCATCTCCAAGGGAAAAAGTCAGTTTTGAGAAACGGAGGTGGGCATAAGTGGGTGTATGGTGGAGAAGGCAAGAGGGAGGAAAAAAAGGGCCTAAATTAAACACATTTGTTTCTGCTCTCACATACCACAAGTCTTATGAAAACAGAGGGCTGATTGTGTTCACTCCACCCCCGCCTCCTTGCTCTCTCCTCACCACCACCCAGCTCCACACCCCCACCCCCCTGTCCTGAGCAGCGGCGGCAGCCCCTCCCCCCCTGTTCTCTCACACACACACACACACACACACACACACACACACACACACACACACACACACACACACATACACACAGCTGCCTGCAGATGCCTCCTGTGTTTGCTCTCCCGAGTGCAGGCGCAAATCTCCAGGCCCCACAGACTTCTGGGCTCTGCCTCATCTCAGTTTTTACTACCTGACATCCCTATCACCCCACTGCTAACCCCGCTCACTTCACTCTCTCTGCGTCTCCTCCTCGCCTCACCCCCGCCGCCCGCCTCCCCTCCCCGGCTCTGTCCTACTCAAACACACACAGACACATTCACCAGCCACAGGTATGCCCGGGTCCCGCCGTACACATGGACACAGACACCGACTGTTAGAAATGAAAACCCCTATCATGTATTAATGCTTTTAGAAGCATTTAGGGACATGACCAAAAACAACATGATAAAACCTGTAAATATGTAAAATTTTGTAAAAAATCTGTTGAATTAACCGGTAGAAACTAATCTTCTAGCAGGCAAAATCAGACAACAAAACATGCTGAAGCAGAAATAATCTCAATGCTTGGATCTCGCTGAATAAGACAATATTTTTAATAGGTCGTTTTAAACCCCTACGAAGTGCGACACAGTGCACAAGTTACTACCATGACATTCCCGAGGATTAGTTATGTGCATTGTCAGCAGACTGCAGGGAGGTCTGGAACGTGGCCAAAGCATTCGGTTTTATACCTGAAACATTTGTAAAAGTCATTCCCCCTGAAATCTAGAGGCTTCATTTTCATCATGCTGCTCGTAGCTGTATTGAGTGCTATATCATGATCTAGAGATGGGGTTCGGCCATAAATTCAATTCACGCTCACATCCGAGGGCTCGTCTTACGCGTCTGGAGCTTTGCATAGAATACATTTTCCAGTAAAGAACGTATAGGTTTTCATGGTTTGGAGGAAAAGCCTTCGGAGCATGAGGTTGGGTCCTTCCTCTTCAAGGAACATCAAGTTTCTTGAAAGCGAAGCAAAAGTAATGGAGTTGAAACATGAGGCAAACACTTGAGAACGTCAGATTTTCTCATCTGTTGATATTACAGGAATTACTCGTTACTGACAAACTCACATTGATTAATATCGGCTGTTCCAGTTTTCCGAGTCAGAAAATGTCTTCACTACATTAACCAGACCCACAGAGAGCTCAAGGCTGGACATGCTATTTAATACAATACGTACAGCTGCTGCTATCTTTCAGTTTCAATACAATATAATGAGAACGGCAAGGTGATTACGATCAGGGGCTGCTGTAAATATCAGATTCCCAGGGACAGAGTTTAGGAGAGGCCCCTTACAATTACACAGGATTCAGGAATGCAGAGCACGAACCAAAGCAACATGCAGCTGAAGACGAATGCTCACGTCCCCGTTTTGGACGTTCAGCTCGCACCACCTGACACAGAAGGTTTAGGGATAAGCAACAAAAAAAAAACGAGTAGGAAAGTTGATCTTTCATGAAGTTCTGTTTTCGGTGAGCCCCCCAAAAAAGTGAGCCACAATGCAACAAACGTCTCCTCAACGCAAACTGCACACTTCTGCAAACAATTAAGTGTTAACCCAAGAACTGTAAGCTACTCAAGAGAGAGGGAGAAACGCACGGAGAGAGAGAACGAAGAGGGAAAGAGAGAGAGAGGGGTGCTTGTGCACAATTACAGCAGGGATTTATGGCCTGAGAAACAATTTATAAATCACAGCGCCTGAGCTAATGTGCTCCAGATTGTTCTCCATGCAGCTGCAATTTTGGTCTGCGTGAAACGGCATAATAAACCTGGCTTCAGGATATGTTTGGGTGGGGGGTGGGAGGGGGTGGGCAGGGAGAAAAGTTGAGATTGTGGGTGGGGGCTGACAAGGGTGAGGCTATGGGCTCACAAAGTTTTGAACAAAGAAACGGAGAAGTTTTTTGTTTTTTTGTTAGAAATGTGACTGACGTCGACAGAGGACGATAAGATAAATGTTTTTGGGGAAAAAATCTTGAATTCTACAAATAATATGAATTAAAAGGTGTTTTCTTATGTAATAATACGACACAGTAGCTGCACAACAAAAGCAATTAAACAAATCGAAAACCGTAACTGAGTAATTACACAAGTTACCACTGAGACACAATTACAGTTTAAAAGCCCAGAACCTAAGCTCCTTGTGAAACTGTGAACTATTCCTTAACCATCACACACGTGTTAGTGAAAATTAATTTGAGGTTATAATAAGAGGAGACAAATGTTGCAAACTGATCCCTTCATTGAGACCGCACGTTGGTGTGGAAGAAGAGATCGGATGTGCTGAGGGGAAGCCTGGGCTTTTGTGGCCACTCAGCCAACTGGCCCTGAACCTTAACCTCTAACCCTTCACCCTGGGAGGCAAACAAAGCTCTGAGTGACATCTGAAACTAGACACTCTGTGGGGAGAGAGTGTCTGGACAGGACTCAAATAACCCCATTAACTCTGCAGAAAAGATTTATGGCTTTTTATTCTGCCCCTGCAAATCGCGAAAGCCGAAGAGTCGCACCAATCTGTCAAAAACAATCGAGCAGTTAGACTTGTGCACCGAGTTACATCTTGTTTATTGTGCAATATCGCCATCTTGAACAGAGATAAACAAGAATGCTCCATAATGAGAGAGGAGTTGTGTTTAGCAGCGACAAACACATATGCAAGCAGTTAGTGTGGAGCAAAATAAATTCTCCTTAATACGAGCAACATGAAGGTAATCTTCAGGCAGTTTTAGGAGTCACTGATGCATTTTCAGCAGCGCCGCTGATGGAGTCTATACAATGGGTTACGTAAACAGGCCCCGGCATTAGCACACTGTAAACACAAACAGACAGAAAAGTTGATGGTAAATGTGCTTCGGTGAATGTGGGCCTCCGTCGCCAGAATGCTGAAAGCCACTGTAGTATTTAAATCAGGCAAGGAGGGAGGAAGACTGGGCCAAGCATTCTGTAGCTCAGCTGTGAGGCTCTAAGCCGTTGCCCTAGGGTCTTTGTCCTGCCTTTCAGGGCAAGTCTGAGGTAGTCAAAGACCCTATTCATGACCGGCGCTCCCCCTGCCAACACACCCATACAGCCCCAGTCAAGTCAGCCGAGAGCTATAGAGCCTCCCCAATTCACACGAGAATCAGACCTGCCCCTAAAGCCTGCTTCAGGGATTTCCAATAGCCAGCCCCTCCATCCCATGTACAAATCAAACAAAAGGGCTCCTTGGCCTACTCCATGTCATATAGGGCTGATTAGATCTTTTTTTCTAATGTAGCTACTCTAAATTTGAAGCAAATAAGTCAGTCACATTTGTAGGGATTATGTCAGAGGAGGCTCGGAGCTGCCATCCAACCCTGCTCCATCCATCGCCGTCGCCTACTCCGAGACCCGCCTCGCTCTCCATCATCAACAATTCTCAAAAAGATAGGACGCAAAAGATCAACCTGAGTACATGATCGAATCCCCAAATCTCAGAACAAAGAAACCCAATCATGCTGATCATCTGAGGCAGTCACAAGGGGGAAATGGTGCTATCGCTAAAGAGTGTCTTATGTCTGAGGAGCACAAGGCCCCTAACCACAGCCATTACTCATAACTAATCAAGAACATTAGCTCATAATTTTAAATTGAGTAGATAAGGTCAGGAAAGAGTGATGCATCCTGAGGCCAAGCCCGATGTAAAAAATATCAGCCCATCAGAAGCTTCTGCTGCTTCTGCTGTTTATTCTAACAGGATCCACAAGTCTGGCCGGAGATAAGGAGGCTACACATTTTAGATGACTTGTGCCTTCGCTGAGCTTTAATCGAATTTGATGCTCTGCAGAACATTGTGACTTCTTAACAAGTACAATTGGTTTAAGAGTGTAACTGGGGAAGCAAGGGGCACCCAGTGGTTAACTTATTATCAATATGTGGCCTCATCTCATGGGGAAATTGTTCTTATATATGTATTAACCTCTTCCTATAGCAAAATAGCTGTATCACACTATAACTCAACAATACAAGGTCTGGGCTGTGTATGATTTATGTGAAAAATTGTGGACATAGCTGAGTTCCTGTGGAACCGCAGTATTCCACATTAACATATGCATGACATCATTGCGTAATATCAGACCTTCATCTGTGTGCACATTCTATTGGACACACTGCAAGGACTTTTTACTTGGGAGCTGGCAGGATAAATTTCATTGAATGTCCGTTCTGGCTGATTCGGACATTTTGCGTTCACACAAACACAGCTCCTAAGGGTAATATGTAGAAAAGTTCAGGGTTGCAGTGCATGTGTTAAGGCATCTTTTGTCTCACACACAGCGTGCACGTCCTCCGTCTGGGTAAAAAACTGCTGCTCCGCCTCTCTGCCCCTCTGTGAGGAGAGTAGACATAGAGAGAGGTGTGCCTGGAGACTGCCTTCTATGGAAAGTGGCTCAGGTTTGTCCGAAACGTCTCTAGATTTGGTTTATTAAGGTGTCCAATAATAGAAACTGTATGGCCAAGTCATTTTTAAAGAGCAAAGGCCAATGGGAAAACTCAGCTGGCCCACAAATCGTGTAACATGATCAGAAACTATCACTCATGGACATCTGTGGCCGGCCCAGCCAAAACAATATAAATTAAATGAAATAGGTCATGGAAATCCTGTACAAATAAACACATTTATGTTTAGAGAATACATTTACGCTGACAATAGCAGCTAAAATAACTACGATAAAATCAGTTTTGACTGGTTCCACCTTCAAAACTACTGGTAAAACTAATGATTATGTACTATATATGCAAAATTCAACTTCAACCCCTAAAATACATCATTGTATGTAAGAGAATCTTAGTAAATGTATCTCCCCGGTGTGACACGTGTACTGTTTTCAACATGGAAACTTTCCTGTGGTTCTCTTTAAGATTTTTGTAGCCAATCATACGATCCACTACATGTGTTTTTAGAGGTAAAATCGGATTACAGATGGCACGTCCCTCTCAGCAGTTACAGCTGTAAGTTTATAGAATGTGTACGTTTCAGTCATGGAGTCAGACAGGTCCATGCTACAACTTAAGCACAATGCTATATTGTCATAATCATCTAGGGAAGTAAAAACTAACCCAGTCAAATGAACTGGTGAATGCCTCTGTGCAGTGGGCCACACGTGATTGCAAGTGCAACATGTTGAAGTGACATTTATCCGCCGGTGGACTTGAGCCACACCAGCAGACCCAACCTGCTGCTCGGTTACAGACTCAGAGCGAAGCAGCCAGACTGATTTATAACTTCAACAAGAAGAAACAGCTGCACTTCTCGCTGTCAACTAACCTCATCCTCGACGGATATCCATCCACTTCTTAATTTAGTATGACCACTACAACCTCACTGATACTACACACATACTGTATGACATGGCCTTTAACAGACCGTCTGCAGGGAGGGAGAGTTTTATGCCCTGTACGTGAACTGAAGCGAATCCTGATACAAATCTTATAGTACTGATGCTACGTGCATGATCTGATAGACTCCTGCTGTTTGCTGATTGGGCTGCGACTGCCTCAAGGTCTGGAAGCCGGCCCACCTCGGGATAACAGGCAGAGGAATCGCAGGACCCGTATCTGCCCCAGTTTATGCTCCCACCACCACATCTCATCAACAATCTCTCCTCCTGCCTGCTCGCTCTCCCTCTCCTGCTGCCTGCAGAGCTTAAACTGAAAACAGCTGCTTGGAATACCAGACTGATGAAACCCTGTTTGGAGATTTTTCTTTTTCTTCCTGCTGTATAATCACGTTTTATTAGCATGGAGCGAAGCATTTAAGGCACAATTATGGAGGGAAAACATTTCTTTATGTGAGCTAAACAGTAGTGGTTATAGGTATGAAAAAGGCCCACATGCACGTTTATGGGACAGTCCACACAGCACAGTTTACTGTCATTCCCCCTGCAGTTTCATCACTTACATTTATTATACAGTGTGCGGCTGCAAGTAAGAACTATGTTCATTATCGGTTCATCCAGAATGTCTAAATTCTGTCTTCTAGATCTGAAATCAATTAACTGATGTGTTGATCAACAGAAAATGTATCTGGTACTTCTTTGATTAACAATTGGTTCAGTATGTTTTAAGCAAAAATTCTTCCCGCAGCTTAACGAATAACGTTTACTCTAATTACAGTGGCAAAGGGGTTTTGTGTACTTTAACTTGATAGTGTATTTTTAAAATCTGTACTTTAGTATATTTTACTTTGCTATACTAGTACAAATAAAAGTCACATGATGAAGTTATGATGTAACTTGTGAGACCACGGCAAATAAAAAAAAAGGTAAATAAGCAGCTGCAGCAGAAAAGATGCCGCTGATCTCTGGTAAAACACTGAAGGTGGATCCATCACTGAGGTGTGCGCTACCTTTATAATCCTGCAGAGCTCATCCAGTTCAGGGTTTGAAAATGTAGGAGTCTGCAGGGAGACAGAGCGTCTCAGTGGAGAATATTTATATTATCTATATCTATAATCTCTTATTATAGTTTGCATTGAGTATGTTGTGGATGTCTTTGCAGTGCATTGGTCTCAGAGTGACGTTCAGACAGGTGAGTGAAACAGATGTAACTGTACCTCTACATTGACAACTGCTCGGGCTTTGTTTGTGTTTGTCGGCTGAAGACACCAGAGTTTATGTTTTTATACATCTCTACATTTATTCTGACGCTAGTTTATTAATATGCGGCAGCTATTTGATTTATGTAGTTTAATATTGCTATGGAAAATATATGGACATGCCGTGGTGTTGACATACCAGGGAGAATTAAAAAAAATCTTAGATTTCAAATATTTTCATTATTTTTATCATTATTATCAGCATATAACATTTCACACCTCAATTTTTTTTCCCCATAAAAAGTGACGCATGGAGTAGATATTAAACTGACTTACTTTAAAAATGTTATCTGAGTTAAAATTAATTTAGATTCTACTTGAGTAAAATATAGTAATAAAGAGTACTTCTACTTGATTCCAAATTTCTAGTTATCTTCCTACCACTGAGAAAATAATCAACTAATTAAACTCAGTAATTTTGTTTGACTATCATAGAATAAATCAATATATATTCAGCTTATTACATGACACAGATATGAGAATAGAAATGACTAAGATCTCATGTTTGTTTTTACGGGATAAATTCAGGACTGCGGTCACCTGGGAGAAAGGCGGACTCCGCTCTTGACAAATCTAGGATCCCTTCCCCCACACAGAGACTCCATGTTAATGACATTAAACAGACATCGATAACCTGGGATTCACATAAAACACGTTTCTACGTCCATCATGCAACATGTGTCAAAGCTTTTGTGTCACTTTTTCTGATCATTTTTATCCGCATGGAGACGGTGAGGTTTGAATTCCCTTCAACCTCAACTCCTCTGCCACTGAGTCTCGTACCAGCTTAACCCTGCACCACTGAATGTGTTAGGACATGACCTGCAGTTTCCTCCGCAAATAGGTAGACGCTTTGCTTTTATATCCAAGTCTGCAACAGGAGTTTGTTTGTTCATATATTGAACAGACACAGTCGACATCTTTAAACACTTAAACCGCTGTAAGAAAAGTGGAAATCTTGGTGTGAGCTCAGGTGTGTTAGACGTGTTCACCTCTGGCCAACTGTCTCTCAACTCAAACACAAGTTTGCCCCAACATTTTTCGCGAGGAGAAGCAACGCACCAAACTATGCAGCAGCTCTGGCCAAACATAGCAAATGAGAAAAACACATAAATTGATAAAAACACATTTGCACACATATTCATCTTGGCACATCAAAGGGATTCATTGATGTCACTGAACATGGGGAGTCTGCGGCTGGAGAGGGGAGATGTTGGTTATCCATTCCTCAAAGGGTGCTGAGATGCTCCTGACGGGCCCCACGCTCGAGAGCCAGAGAGCGCTATAAACAGAATTTCTAATGTCAGGCGGAAGGGTGGGCGGGTGGGTTTAGGTAGCGAGCGGGCTATGGGGTAGCAGGAGGAATTGACGCCAGCTCACACTTTCCGCCGAGACCAAACAGGGAAGGATACAGACCAGGACTGACACCATTTCACATAGTTCTACAAGAGTGCTGTTATGAAGTGAGCATGAGCACAAAATGCAAACTGCTTGTAAAACTCCACAGGAAAGATTCTGCAAGAAGCTGCTCAAGCTGCAGAGTTTAAGTGGCTCGTTGGTTGCGTCACCAGTGATTTATGTGTAAAGTGGAACATTAGAAACATGTTATGGCAATAAAATTACCTCAACCCTCTACTTTGGTTTGTGTTACACTAATTACACGTGACCTTGATAACCCCTGTGTGCTATAAATGTTGCTGAGATATACAGTTGTTTAAATGCGTAAAAAAATGTAAGGGTAATCAATCAAAATACCCCATTTTTTAAATGTCAAATTATATCCGAAGCATCTTCTCATCTCCCGCAAACAAAACTGCATCCATTTAATATTTCCAAACGTTTTTTTTGCCATTTTCAATTCAATGTTTTCAGGCACAAGCAAAGAGTTCATTATCAAAATAATTCACTCCCGGCAAGAGCTCTTAGCCAGCGATGGCATTTCTGCGGTCACTGGCGATCTGTTCCTAATTGAACAGGGCCGCTGAAATGATGTCGATGTGTTTAACTTTGAAGAAAAAAATCTTTCAAAAACTATAAACCCTGTCAAAAATGTTCGCTCTGTTGACACAGCGCTTGGTTGCAAAAATATTTGTCCGCTAACATTCAGGGCTACAACACTGAGGGTTGTCTGAAAGTGAGCCCAGTCCGGCACACTGTTCCCTCTGTTGCAAGAGTATCCACATAGCCTCACCTGAATGCCCCCCTCCCCCTTCCCCCACAGACTTTACACACACACAAACGTGCAGCACGCATGGATGCATGTGTGCACATTCACACACACGCAGCAAGGTGAGCAAAATTCCAAGTGAGCCACCTGATGAAAAGACACCTCAACACAAACAGGCTTTGCTTATGCAGGGAGAGGCCCTTTTATTCAGCGGGACAATGTCTGTGTTGACTTTTCTTTGTCTGCACATTTTTAAGCACCAAAAGCAGCAGAAAGAATGGGAAGGGAAGAAAAAAAAAGAAGTCAGAGAGGCATGCAAACGTAGCCCCTGACATGTTCAGACTAATACAAGCTCTCCATTCATATTTCAATCTCCAACTATTTTCTATTCAACAATCATGCCCGGTAGATGGAGTGTCCCACTGCAGGATTTGATGAAGATATATTTGAGTGGCTAACCTCGCTCTCACTCACTCGCCACCTCTCACACACAAGAGGCATTTCCCTCTTTAGTGACGATGATGATGTACTAGCAGAATTATCTCAGAGTGCGGGTGAAGCTGACAAGAGATGGCGTCAAGCGTAGTTAAATCTGGCACTGGTCGGTTGCTGCGGGGACAATGTGGCGATAATCACATCAATGAATCGACAAACAATGAGCTGGATTTGTCGAGTTGACTTCGCAGGGGGAAAAAACTCTTTTGGCTCCGCAGACCATGGCAGGCAGAAGTCTGGTGGAACATCTCTGCAAACATAAAACCTCCTCCTCAGCTCTCGGTGGATTACAGCGGAATGTCAGCTCCGAGCAGGCTTTAAATCAGTTATGCTTGGCCCCCAGGGGAACTCTGAGCTGATCCCATGTAGGCCTGTCTCTCATTGCTCATGATAGGGTTGCCACATCCAAATTTAAAAGTTCAGGCCTCAAATCCTTCATGTAGCACATTGCGGAGTGAAATTTGCTGCACGATGACTCTTGTGCAACATCTTGTATCTGTTATTTAACAGGGTGTTCTTTTAAATACTGCTATGTATGTAAGCATTATACTGCTCCTCATAGCTTTATCATTACGCAACAGTACTACGTTGTCAGGCCAGAAGGGGGAGTTGTAAATAGATACATGCAGGAAATGTAAAAATACACACAAAGCACACACTGTTCTATCTACAATTACCAAATAATATTTAGGTCTAACATGGCCTCACAGCTACAGTATGAAACTGAGGTTCTACATGTGGAAATAAAAGCCATGGATTCCTAAACTTCCCACGGGATCAATAAAGTATCTATACATCTATCTCTGTTGACTAGCATCGCATAATGTGATTGAGAGATGTTATTTTAATGTGCATCATGTAGGGATGCACACTTTTTGTTGGCTAAATGATTGACTGTTCCTACGCTCACTAATTTGTCTGATCGGTACTAATACTGGCCAGTTTAAATTATAATTGAAATTTCATTAACGTAGAAAACTAGCTCACGGTTGCGTCTGAGATGTTATGCAGTCACCTGCCACTAGATGGAGTTGCAAAAATCCCTTCTCTCCCCACGCAATTTAGAATAATAAAAACTAGCATGTTAGAAACTGAAGAAAGATGGCATCTCGTTACATCAGTAAGTAAGTATTTTTATCTAGAAAAAGAAAATAAGGTGGGGTGTAGGCTGTGTCAAATTACATTACATTACATTTCATTTAGCTGACGCTTTTATCCAAAGCGACTTACAATAAGTGCATTCAACCATGAGGGTACAAACCCAGAACAACAAGAATAGAGAAAGTACAATTTCTTCAAAAAAAGCAAAACTACAAAGTGCTATAAGTAAGTGCCATTTAAGTGCTACTAAATTGTTAGTTTAAAAATGTTATTCAAGGTATAGTCGGAAGAGGTGTGTTTTTAATATGGAATATGTGTAAACTTTCTGATGTCCGGATGTCAATGGGGAGCTCATTCCACCATTTAGGAGCCAAAAAAGATGCAAATTAATTTGCATCTTGACGTTCGCCTGAAATTTGAGAGGGCTACTGCTGCTAGCACTGCTAAGGTTAGCCACAACTAATATGTCCCTGCAGACATGCTGTGATCCTGATTTCAGCTTTCATAACTTTCAGTATTATCTTATTTTTAGTATCCTAAATTTAAAATTCTATTTAATCATCAAAAAAATGTGTCATTTGGAATATACTGTCTTATACAGCATGCGTACAAACTCAATCCACACCAGTTATAAAGCAAATCTGTCAGTAACAGCAAGGCTTTCAAAGACAAATAAATCTTATTTTAAGACCGAGAGAGGTGGCAACACTAATTAGTTCACCCTGTGGGCAAGTTTTATCTCACAAGCCCATCAGCATATATATCCCACAGAACAATACTGCATGATCAACTGCCGAGCTCATTAGTGACACTAAGTCATTGGCCTGACGTGGGGGCAAGCCACTTGTAAATATCATCCAGTATATCCGACTGTATTCAACTTTATCCACAGGTGTAAACAAACCAACCCCTGACTTTGCGCCTTAACAGGCACTGAAACAATCCTCTCATCAATCAAATGCACTGCATTCACACTAAGCCGCGAGCACAGAGCAATGTAGGGACCTTCAGACATCTGCTAAGTATGCCAGCCATTGTCTGCCTGCTTGTTTTCTGCCACGGCGATGATTGACACAGCCAGCTCACTCTGTCCCATTGACCTCATTTCTTCTTCCATAACATGGAGGATTATACCTTCAAATTTTAAATCCTCTCCAATTATTTGCTACTTTGTCACGAAGAACCAGAACAGCCGTTTTGATTTGCAGCTTTTGTTTTGCTGGACAAGAAACACAAGGTAACAAGAGGGTTCCATAGGACTGATACAAGTCTAAAGAAAGCAGAGACATGGTAATAGACTGATAAAAATCCACTCAATTACCAGACAAACCTAATATAATACTATTGGTTTGTTAGTAACTTTATAGTTCAGCAATTTATAGTTTAACTATTAGGTTTTTTTCCTTATTATGTCAACCAAAATTTTCAGAAATAAAAATATAGTAAATATAATGAGGGGAAAATATATTATTCCTAAAAAATAGTACTCGAAAGCATGCACATGGTGGTATTTATCCCCTAGTGTGAGGAGAGTGGCCATTTAGTTAATGAGCTCCAATGGAGACCTCCAATGAAGCCATCAAGGCTGCTCAGAATAACAATGGTCAACTAACGCCTTTCTAATTGAATGGAAGATACAGGGAGGAGAGGGGAGTGGGCCTGGAACACTGAAAAGGAGACAGAAAAAATAGGAGGGGGTGGTCTTTTCAGTCAGATGCCTCCCAGGCCTTAACGAAAGTACTTTTTTTGTTTGTTTTTTTTTTTGGGGGCATGCATTGGGGGATGGACGAGCTCGGAGGAACTCTGCTCTCCAGCAGGGATTATTATAAGGAAGTTTGCACAGTCCCATTTAAACTGTACTGAATGGGCTACGCTTCCAAGCAGTGTTGGGTTGAATTGTTTAAAAATGTGTTGTGTTTTTTTTCTTCTTCTCCGAATCCGTCGTCATTTCCTCTGTCATGTTCTTTGACCATAGTATGGGATTTTATCACAATGAACGTTTTTGTGCGACTTCATTGTGGATGTTTGCATCATTGCTAACTGGTGTGAAATTATGGTCACTCCCAGCTCTTCACTAGCTGTAAGCCATGTTAAACGTGATATTTATAACTAGAAAACACTTTCTCTGGAAAAAACATACTGCACAGCGGCAGCAGCAAAAAAAAAAGCATGCATGTGATCAGTATTTGAGCTCTTTCACAACCAAAGGAACAACTGGGGTCATGCAGCAAGTTGTGCATCAACAACACTAACATAGGACTGTCAGCCTCATCAATACATTGTCATTAATACTGTGGTGAAATGCGTCCCATATGAGTCAAAGCGAGGTATTACACTGATGTTACTGCAGGATATGAATGTCTTGTTTTTTAAATTTCTGGCAGAAAATGTGTGCACAAAGTCTAAAAATACACCAAGCTGCAAAGTAAAGAAATACACCTACTTTAGGAAAGGGATCACAGTGGGAAACTTGAAAATAATACCTTGCACCTCTAATGGACATTTCACAAAAACACCAGCAAAATATCTGTCAGCACATGAGATAAAATGAGCTTTAGCAAGGCGAGGTCACAATAACGACTGTAATTATGAGATCCAGTGAGAGCAGCGCAGGGTGTTTTCACTGAGAAATTGCCATTAATCCTTTTAGAATGACTGATGTGTGTGAACTTTGAGCCGAATGAGAAGTTGTCAAATGCAGGCCCTGGTGGAGGGCTGGGTGGCACAGAGAAATTTATATCCCCCCTCCAAAAAAAAAGAACAAAGAAGTAGTTAGTACTCCTTGAGAGGCCACTCGGAGGGAATATGGCGGTGTGTCAGTGTGCAAGGAACTTTTACGCACGGCCAAACTTTTTTTTCTCCTCCCGTCGCGCTGAGTGCAATATAAAGAGGATAAAGAAACATCCACAGCCACACTTACTGTTCTGGCACTGGGGGACAGCGAGCCGTTGGATAGGTAGGGGTTGGAGAGGTCTGGGATCATGAGGAACGGGTAGCCAGGATAGTGAGGACTCTTAAAAAAGCCTCCATCTTGCTGCCTCCTCAGTGCTGCAGGGGTATACACAAAATAAGGAGAGTCATGGTTAATGCAGGCACTAAAAGTGGCACAATCACCAGCTCCAGCACAGAAAATATGAAGGTGTTTTTATTTGTTTTTACCTTCACTGAAGTAGTCTCTTGTTTTCTCATAACTGTCTGAGTCCACTCTGGTTTGGGGGCGCCTCTCTGCTTGCTGACAAGGAGAAAACACACACACACGCGCAGGGGAAGAAAAACTATATTGAAACTTTGCAGCAGCATTCAAAAAAATCACACCCCTTGCGATGGAGGCTTGGAGAACATTGTGCATGCTGTTGCACGGGGGGGGGGTCTTCTTACCTCCGAGTCTGACGAGCTGCTGTTGTTTTCCGACTCGTTCACCAGGGAGGACTTCACATCATCCAAGTCCCTCTCCGCGGACACATTCTCGGAGATCTTCTCCTCCTGCTCCCCTTCGTCTTTAAACGATATCATCTCATCGTTGGCCCCCAGGTCGTCCCCGCCGCCTCCGTTCAGCTGTGGCATGTTGGCACAGCAGTGGGTGAAGGATCGCACAGGGGGGAAACAGCAACGGCTCAGCAGCTATTCACTTCTATTATATGTATACAGCTTCTCAGGCGAGCGTAGTCCAAAACGTGCCACCGGAGCGAGTCGCACCAAAACTACAAGGAGCTGTTCATGTTTCAAAACTCCCTTTTCATCCCCTGAACGCGGCTCCGTGGTCCATGGCGAGCCTCGCGACAACAGTAATCCACAGTTTAAAGTTGCGACACGGCCGCTGATGGGAAAAAATATCGATGGATAATTATGGCGTCGGTGGCCGGATGCGCAGCGCAAACTTGGCAAAGTTTCGCCTCCTCCGCAGCTTGTGGACAACTTGTGGCCCCCGTGTTTGTTGCTGCTGCTGCTGCTGCTGCTGCTCAGGAATGGAGGGAAGGGGCGGGGGGCTTTCTCTCTCCCCTTACGGATCCAAGAGACCACAAGAAATACAACTCAAGTCCAAGCGCCTGCTCAAGGAAGAAGAAACACGTCCGATTTCATCTCCTCATATCCAAACAATGGCTCGAGTAGAAAACAGAAAGAGGACAAAAAAAAAAAACCAACGGCCAGGCTGCAGCTCAGTCGTCTTCACTTCTCTCGCGCTTGTTTTCTTCCCACAAGTTTGTTTTTCCTGCAACAAGCTCGTGAAGTGGATAAAAGAAGAAACCAACTAATAAACAAAAAGCCGATGCGATATGTAAGTGTGAAATGTTTCAGCTGAACGTGGTCGCCCTCTCCCTCCACATCGCTGCCGGGGAATGCGCCCTGAAAAACTACTTGGTTGTTCAAGTGGAAGAAAAAGCGCAGCCCGTCCGAACAGGAGGAGGAGTTAGAGCTGAAAACCGACACTTCATTCACCAGCGTGGAGATCAGCCACAGTCTTAACCCTCAAACCCCCGCACCACATCTTTTTATTATTATCGTTTCACTAGAGTTATTATTAAGTATTCATTACAACAACAACAACAACAAAAACAATTATAAAAGTAATAATAAGAATGATAATAATAATATTAATACATATTTTATTCATTTACATGTTATGTTCATCAAAAATAATTGAATCCAGGGGCGGTTCCATGGGTAGGACCAGGGGGGCACTGGCCCCAGTTGAACTCTGATTGGCCCTCTTACATCCCCCTGTCTTGTCAGTAGTCTTGTTACTTAGAATAATCTACTAATTCCAAGAATTACTGTGAGATTTATTTCAGAATTTTTTATTTTAAATCTTTACAAAAAAAGTACAAAATGTGCTTCAACAGGGAATCATTTTCTAAATGTATTCAAAGATGTGTGGCATTTATAAAGCTAAGCGAACCTTACAGCTTTTACACCAACATTTGTGTGTACATGCAATTTTTTCAACCCGGTAAAATAAGACGATGAACTCCTTCCTCATTGCCAGTAGAGTTTGCCTCTGACTTTCCCCTGGTGCGTCTGTTCGACGTCACAGAAGCATCAACAGAGACACTCTCTTGTCGCTGTCTTGCCAAATCAGTGCATTCACCCATTTGTCTTGTTTCCCTCACTGCCGATCGGAGGCAGAGCCGGTAAAAAACATTTGTCTAATGCAGAGTCATTTGAACCTGGAGTGAATCCCGATTGAATCAATTCCCATTGCAGACAAAAGCCAGATGTAAATGGGTGTTTGTGGGTTTTTTGACCAGAGGAAAAGGGGCTTGATTGCCCCTTCTGTGTAAAGTGTGGCCCCTTTATGGCCTACGCCACAATGTTGAAATGTTGAAATCAACATATGACAATATGCACGAATTATGTGTGTCCCTTATTATGTTTTAAGTACATTTAAAATTGAGATAAAAATGGATCGTGTGGTGAGAGCAGCCCAATATCTCTTGTGCTGTCAAGTCGAGCGCCACAGAGACCACACTGCCTCTGTCTGTGTGAAAATGACAGGCCAGTGAGAAAGTCCTAATTATACACTGCCATGTAAATTGCATGTCTGCATGTCGTGAAACAATACGCTGGGAAAGATAAAGCTCAATAACACCTGGGATAAGCATGGCCTATTATGGCACAACTATAGGCATGACAGAGAGTGAGGCAACACGCCCCTGAACACCCAGGACAAGCCCGTTGCACTTTTTCTCTCTCTCTCTCTCTCTCTCTCTCTCTCTCTCTCTCTCTCTCTCTCTCCCTCTCTCACTCTCTGCCTCTGGCCCCATTGTTGATTTGAGGAACAGGATTGGAGGCCTGATTTTGCAAGCAGCCTTGGAAGAACAAGGGAAGTGGTTGCAGCTTTTTTCTCTCTCTCTCTCTCTCTCTTTCTCTCTGTGGAATAACCTGCGCATACATCTGAATCACTGCATGTTTTCAAATGCATTGAAAGAAATTTTTAACATTGAGTCTCGCAATGTTTTCCAAGTTGTACCACACAGAAGTTTGCTGAAGTTTTTATTCTTTTGGAAAAGTTACTTTCCTCATCCTGTCTTCGTCTCTCAGTCCAAATCCACCGGACCTCAGACTTCTCTTAACTTCTGATGCAAGTCGACAGGCTCGAGAAAAGAAGTCACTGATGCTGTCGACTGCATGTCAGCAAGCAGAGGGTTGACTGACAATTCGGCAGTGTCTCCACGGGCCTCATTAGATCCCCACTCCTCCAAGGTGTTTGTGTGTGTGTGCGCAACATTGTGTGTATTTGTATTCTGTTAAAAGCAACATATACTGTAGTTGCATATTCCATTTTCTATGAACTGCATGCAGGGTAGTTAAAATGGTGGTTTTGTTATACACATAAATATACTTGTTTGCACTTGCATACACACACACACTCACGTACACACACACACACAGGCACACACACACACAGGCACACACACACACACACACACACACACACACACACACACACACACACACACACACACACACACACACACACACACACACACAGGTGAATATTTGCCCTCAGGGCTGCACATCATTGTTTTTCTGGGCTACTCTATACGGAGAATGTAACAGTGCATCCCCCAAAAGATGCACGGACTAGTTTGTTTGTTTGGTTCATCCACATTTATGATGCAAACCTTTGCTTTGGTTCCAAACTCCAACATATTTTTCCATACCCTAAATTAAATAACACAAAACCCTTGAAAATACAACAGATTTTCACCATAATATATCACATGTCACACATGTAATAGACTCTGCATGTCCCAGCAGGTGCAATTACAATCATTCTGTGCTCATGCAGCACAGCCTTATAAAAGATTAATACAGAAATCAAATATTAAAACAAGTCAACAAGGGAAAAATAATAATGACATGCATAAGCAGTTTCTGAACGGAAACACTGACGTTTCTCACACATGCCTAACTTTCTGCAGTGTGCCATGAAGCGCCACTGGCATTCAGACGGAGTCTTGTTCGCAGTAACCTGTAACATATAACACCTGTGTGATAAATAATAATAAAATGAAACTGTCCCTGAGGAGTTTTATTGTAAAATGAGACAGAAGAGCAAAAAATAAATAAATAAAGAGTTTTAAAAAAACCCCACATTAAATGGTCACTCTTAGTTCTGATTGGAAAGTCTAATTATTTCGTTGACAAATACATTTTCTGACTGCTAAATTTAATATGTAAGATTTTTTATGTTGGTACAAATCTATTCTAATTATTTTATAATGTTTCATTTTTATTTGCTTCTAATTGCTTTTAATTATTTCTTATTGTTTGTTAACTATTTTCTATTATTTGCCATTCATTCTACATTTTTAACTTGTCAAGCACCTTGTAACTGTGTTTGAAAGGTGCTCTTTCAATAAAGATGTTGTTATTAGTATTATTTACACTGATTTATTCATCAAGCCAGCAGCACACTGGGTTTTTTTTGTGTGTGGAAAATGTCCCAATCAAATGTAAGTTGAAAATGTATTTCTGAACACCTGCGACAGAAACGTATCTCCTTTTTTATTTACAGTACCGCTGGTATCCCTCCCTATACTCCCCATGACTGCCTTGTTAGAGCAGGATTGGTTGTAACTGGGAGTTGATGAGGGGTCAGGAGAGATGCGAACAGCCACAATCTTAGCCCGGGGGCAGATCGACTGGTGGCCAGAAAATTTATTCAGAGGATGCTGTCCCTGCATCTGCCTTACTTTGAAGTTGCTCTCTCAACTCTGGCTTGTCGTACGTGCCTGTGTGTTCATTTTTCCCCTCTCGCTATAAGAGGGGGGGAAAAAACCAGCAGAGATGGAGCACTACTGTGTGTCAATATACATGTGTGTGCCTCTGCATGTGATGTGTGTTCCTGTCAGGGTGCACGCGTGTGTGTGCATGTGTGTATGTGTATATGTGTGTGTCTGACGGGAAGCGAGAGTTGAGGAAAGAAAGCAGGCGAGGGAGGAGAGAGAGAGAGGGAGCGATGCTGCGTGCCAATCCATACTCGCTTTGGAGAATTCAAGGTCATCCTTTCATGTTTTGCCAACCATCGGTCAATCAGTTTCCAATCAAAGTGGTGCTTAATTCAGCAGTAATTCCCATCTCCTCATCACGTTCCTCGCCCCACTGTTTCCGAGGTGTTAAAGCAGTTCCCTCGTCTTCCCTCTGATCTGCTGCAGTGCTTCCAACATGTCTTGCCAGGCCAAACCCTCCCTGTCAAGCTCTCTAATAATACTTGTTAAAGTGTGTGGAGGACATGTCAGATCACACAATGTGCTACTGCTGCTTCCATCCATCTCACTTCAGGAGATTTAGGTATCACTTGATTGTCTTTGAAGTGTACCCTGATCATGCTCCTTCATTAATCCAGAGAGCCCTCCACAACGTCTCCATTTGGTTTTTGCACCTCTCACATTTTGGAAGATGGAGCAAAAAGAAATTGGGCAAAACATATCTGGATGATTTATAACAGATGTGTCTCTTTCTCAAAATCTGCAATGCTCCTATTCACATAAAACGCTTCATTAGCTTCACCAAGGAGGTTATGTTGTCTCCTATTTCCATTTGTTTATTGGTTTGTGTTGTTTGTTTGTGAACAAAATTACAAAAAAACGACAGAATTGATTTCCACGAAAATAGGCTGGGAGGATTTGGTATGGGTCAGAGAAGAACCTATACAATTTTGGTGTGGATCCGGATCTAGGAATGTTTTTTCACCTTCTTTAAGTTTCCCAAGGAATAAGTCAGGATCTTGATGAAAATCTTAATGCAGCTTTAATCGCTCCAAAGTTGTGGAACAGACTGCTGCTAGATTTCAAAGAAGCTAGTTCAGTAAACAACTTTAAACTTGCCAGCACTCCTGCGCTTTTATAATTATTGTTCTTTTTCTTTTCTGTTTTTATGCATTTTTTAATTCAATTTTTTTTCTTTTGAATTTCCTTTTCTTTTGAATGTCATGTTAATTACTTGTTACGTAGAAATCTTTTTTCTTATATAATTAAATTTGCACGTTGTTATATTTATAAACATTTTTATTAACATTTTTTATTTTGATCTATAATGTATGTAAATAACTTTGAGCTGCGTTTCATGAAAGGTGCTATGCAAATAAAGTGTATTATTATTATTTCTAAACATCTGGCATATTTAGGGAACTGATTTGTGTGTGAAATTTGATGCAGCTTCATTGATTTTAAGTGGACTTTTGGACCTTGGCGAAGGTTTAGCCATTAAACAAACAGCAATCCACTTTTTAAATAGAAAAATATATGGTCCCACCTCTACTTTCATCTATCCATCATCTACATTTTTCTAAAACATCCCAAGATGCATTTCCCCGTGCGTCAACTTTCTCCCTGACATCACAGAAGGATCAACAGATTCAAAAGATCAAAAACAAAACATTTGTCTCTTGCAGCGTACAGCAGGATGCAATGCAGATGACGAGCCCACGCGACTCGTTTGCATCACCACTCTGCTATATTACCTCAACTCCTCAGTCATCACACTAAGTATGGATGGGAGTGCCGCACGCAATCGTGGATCTCACAAAAATAACCTCATATCCGTTTTAATCCGCAGAAAGGTCCCCTTTCCAGGCTGGTATGGGCGTATGTGGCATTTAAGACTGTGTGAGGATATGATTAGATGACAGTTTTTACTGCCTAAAGGGTGTAACTGAAACACTAAACTGTGCAGAGAAGGGAAAATAAAAGACGGTTACAAAGTTTTATTCCTGCCTTTCTCCTTCTCTCTGGTGTTCTCTTGCGTTTGTCGTATCCTTTTTCCAGAAGGGTCCTGCAGGTTTTGTGACAAGAAGGAGTTCATCTGCAGGGGGAGAAAAAAATCTTTACATTTTTTTAATTAAATGATCAAATTAAAATTGTGACAAAAATGAATTCAATGATATATGGTCTGCCTTAACACGTTTCCGTGGAATGACTGAATATTACTCCATAAAGCCAATCAATGCTGCTTGTGCAAAGGATAAAACATTATGAGACTTAAAAGACATCAAACACGTCTGAGTCTTCCACTGCGGATTTACATCCTTGTTAAGAAGTACTCACTCAGGCCTCTTGACTGAAATACATGTCCATGTTTTTTTGTATCGCAGAGGATGCTTTTAAGGAGCATTATTTCTGTGAACTTCAAAGCCTGCCAAAAGCACTCTCCCTTTGGAGTGCAGCTTGAAAATGTACTTATATTTTCCAAATGGACAAGAAGGGGCCCTCACTGGTATTGAGGTGATGCTAATGCAATGTGGCACTAGTGTTCAGTGTAGTCCAGCACAAAAAAACACAGTCTGTATTAAACACTGTTAATCTTTTACTGGCTTGATTTTATATTAACTTTAATGTCTCGTTATTTTAATTACAAGAAGACTAATATACTTTTTATTTCTCTGTCTATATGGAAGTCTGTGTTTTATGGTGGAAGGGAAAAAAGAAGCACAGCTAACAATGCCAACAGGTCCTCATGGACACCGTTTACTGTGTACGGCTCTGTGGCTGACTCCTGTCCCCAAAGCATCAGTCAGACTCTTTCCAGATGCTGCATCCAGGCGTTCTGCTGTTGCCTGGTTTTATTGATCCAGTTAACATTAATGCTCACAAGGTCACAGTCTTCAACCGTCTGTGTTTTCTCAGCTGAGGACGCATTGCGCCGCTCCTCGGAGGACTGGAGATTCTTTTCTGTGATGTAAACCCTGCCCAAGTGAGAGGCTGTAGACTTATTTAATATGTCCGCAGTTTTTTTGGGGGGTTTTGTTTTATGAGCATTACGCAAATGAAATGGTTTGCATTATGCGTGAACCGTACGTTCCGCTGAGGCATGCACGGCTGCAGACAGCTGGAAGTAACTTGAGCCCCTCAGTCACTTATCAGCCCTGGCATCCCTGCCATTTCCCATAGCCATCTTCAAGCCAGAAGAATCCAGCCATTGTTTTCATCTCTGTGGGCCCTGTGTTAACTCAGCAGTGCCTCGCTGATTGTTGCTGAGATATTAAAGAAAATGGTAGATTTGTCTTTGTCCATATAACCCTGTCTTGTGACATCCAAGCTCTTGCTCCAAGTGCATGTGTGTGTTTGTGTGTGTGTTTGTGTGTCAAGGGGCTTCTACTTGATGCAGTTGTAGAGAGCAGCTGCACCTGCCCAGTATGTCAACAACAGGGTCTGGAGCAGACACTCAAGAAGAGAGGTGGCTTTCTCACCACTGGCCTCACTGAATCTGCTTACTTTCCAAAGACAACAATGATCACGCTGCTCGGCTGCGCCACAGAGCTTTTAGGCTCTATAGGCTTGGCGCCTGGTCTGTGTGGCCTCGAGATTATCTCCCGACTGAGCCCTCTACATACAAGCTTATTGGACTTCCTCACGCCCTCTTGTTTTTGTGGCTCTAGAGTTTCCAGGATGCTTTCTGACTGTCTGTTTTACACATAGAGACAGGATCCCCCGTGGGGGTTGTTAGGAGGTTACAGGGGGGCAGTTAAGGGGTCAGGGAGAAACTGTCAGTCTATTTCCCTTCTCTGGCCTTGGGAAACTGCACCACAAGTCTTTTGCATATTTTTAGCGTCCTTGCTGGTTTTGTCAGCGTGTATCCACAGGAGAAGATAAACTTATTCCCAGTCCACGAGGGCTTTTGATTTTCACATGGATTACTTATTATTAGTTCCCTTTTTAGTTTTTTTTTCTGTCTCTGGTTATACAATGAGAGTGTGCAGCACACAATCTGTCAGAACAATGCACACAGTCTGAAAATCATCATCTTTATGTGTTGGTCTGTAAAATTCTCCTCCATAGAATTACTGCACAACTCTCTGCTGGTGATTGCCTCATACTTGAACGTTTACATCTGGTGGGGTGTGTGCACAGACACAGGAAGCGAGGGGTTGCCGTTGAGAAGAACAGTATGTATAGTGATTCACAGGTCATGTTGCTCTTTTGGGTGTCTATCAACGTCTGTACAATTTTACTTGATTTGTTTCCCCATTGGTGATGAGGAGAATGAGAGCCAACAAATATCTGACAGGTCACATTTATATGATAGATATCAATTAGAGTATATCATTTGTAAGGGCTAGTGCTAATTTGGGATGAAATTTGTGGAGTTTTTTTTTTTACAAGTGAAACATAGTAAATACACTGTGCGGAAACTACAGATGCATTTTCCTGGTTTGTTGAATGCTGTCATTAGTGCAGGGGGTGAAATAGGCGCCATGTTTTTCTGTTAGTGAATTGATGTGCCGGGCAGGACCAGAGTCACGCTGATCAGACACATCTAAAACTCTAAGAAGTGAAAATTGAGATGATTGTGGAGGATAGAAAGCATTTTGAGGGAAATGACAGGAGACAGGGTGGATAATTGAGAAAAGAGCAAAAAAAGATATAAACACCTCCCTCTCTTCTTTGGTGAACTTTTCTCTGAGGTCGGGGCAGATGAGAGAGTGAGCATTCATGAACCTGCTGCTCATTTACATTGGAGAGAATTTAGAAAGAAATAACTGAGCGGTGCTATTGCCCGGATAATATTACTCACAGACATGTCTTACCTGCTGCACCACATTTCTTCCTGTGGTATCCCTTGGTGCAACAAAACCTCTCTCTCTCTCTCTCTCTCTCTCTCTCTCTCTCTCTCTCTCTCACTCTGTCTGCAGCTCATTCCTTATGTGTGTGAATGTCTGGCCACTCATCTGTGGTTGTTAAAAAAGCTGCTGTATACATCTCAGCATAACTGAACTGCTGCACATATTGCTCTGCAGAGTTTACACCACCTCTCCGCCGTCCAAGTTATTATCATTCTCAGTATTCTCATTATTTATGCTGTGTGGTGAGAATTAAGCTGTGAGAAAAAGAGCCACTGTGTGAAGTAGATATTACAAGTAAAGCATGTTTAACCACATTAACAATATCTGAACCAGACTGTTCTGTTGCCTTCTAATTCCACTGTACAATTATCACTCAGCGAATAGGAAGGTGCGTGCCAATAAAAATAAGTCATTTCTGTTTTTTGCTTTGGCCCACCTCTCCATAATGCTCGCCTCTGCAGCTGCACCTCGCTGTGGAAAACAAACAGTGCAGTGCAGCTGGGCTCCTCAAGACAGCGAAAGGGGGAATTTTAATCCCATTTTTCCCCCCATTTGGCACCAGCCAGATTTATTTGGTCATAAAGCGACGAAAAGCACCCCACCATCTGAGAAGGATTGGGAAGTGAGAACGCAAATTATGCCAGAACCCCAACTGCAGACTTAGAAACACAACGGGCCAGGAAATGAATCCCCAACAGGTCAAAGTGCTCAAAACACAGACGAGTCTGATTAACTCAGACAGTGACACATTAGTGGGATACCTGGACGGCTCCGATCTGCTCGTCATGCTCACAGAGAACACTAAGAACCAACTAAGTATGCAGCCGTGCAGATTTTTTTACAGTGATATCATGCACAGAAACAGTTTTATCACCACGAGGCGCAAAAGCCAAAGGCTAACCTACACGTGTCTCTCATCCATTCCCTGCAGCGTGGTCTGAAAACAAACTATCCAGAGAGCCTCAAACCATTTCCAGCTGTCACGTCCCTGCTCCAGTGTAGCTACTAACCTGATATGATGGGGCAGGATGAGGTGAGGGTCAGGCCTAGAGGAGGATACATAACATGTAACTAACACTGTGAGCATTATATTCATAAATGCCTGTGGTTGAAAAATGAGGATGGCCATGTGCTGCACCTATTGTCTCTCATATTACCTCTATTAATGGCTCATCTTACGCGAGACACTACAAGTCTTCACACGTACAATAACAAGCCTGAGAATAATGAAAACACACAATTATGCAGCGGTGGAATGTAACTAAGGACATTCAGACGATTTTAATCGAGCGCTTCCATGTTATGTTACATTATATTGTTGGAGCTTCTACTCCATCACTTGTGTGTGTGTGTGTGTGTGTGTAGTGTGACTTTTACTTGTAGTGTGTACTTGTAGTTTACTTGAGTATATTTACACTGTTAGGTTTACTTTGGTAAAAGTTTTCAATACTTATTCAACTCTTGTAATTACAGTCAGAAAGAAATAGTCATTTTAACATATGAGTGTGCCATAAATTAGAAATGTTTACTCTATCTGTTAAAAGTTTAAACTATGCATCAAATGTGACAAACACATGCCTGAAATGAAAATAAATCAATTTGGCGACAGATACAAATATGAAGCCTTTTCATCACAATCCATTATAAAACAGCTGATAAAATGCAAAACAACAAACATCTGGAATATTGTTCAAAGCTGCAGCTAAGTTCGCGCCATTAAAATGATAAATGAGTGTCCCTGTGAACGTCTAGAGAATAGCATGTCTACTCATCCCATTTCTCCAGCACGCTGAGGCACAGACAAGGATGGGCTGCAGGCCCTTAAAGCTCTTGGTTCAAGTGTAATAAAAGAAATAAGACTATTTCTCAAAAACCTTCAGAATAATCTTCACAGGAAATATTGTGTGGATGCTGTTTCCCTCAGACACAAGAACTTAAACTGATATACACCTCGGCCACTGCTGTCAGTTAGTAATAGCCTCAGGAGAGGTGCAACAAGTTTCCATTATGAAAGCATGGTGTTTCTGTTTAACCATCATAAACGTCTGCTGTTCTGGGGCGATATATTTAATTGTGCCGCCAAAAACGGCATTTACGTGGTTGTTTATGTGCTATCCTGTTTAAAAGGGTCACTGCAGTCAGAGGCATGTATCTGTTTCTCAGCTCCTGTGGTTCAAGTATAACACTAATGTGGTGAAAATCGTACAATACAACCACTCCTTTCTTGGCCGTTTTTTTTTTTTTTAATGATGTGCCTTACCCTCTGTTAGCTACTTAGATTGAATTTCCCAATTTTGTATGGGAAAGCTTGTGGACCACAGCTTCCATTAAAGATATGCAAAGAACGCATGCAAGGAACAGAGCTCTACACATGTACTGAAGGCAATCAGGATGTTCAATAAGAAATAGTCAGTCTGTGCATTGTCCTGATTCCACTTCCTGAAACTCTTGATAACGACTGGGCCTTCCAGCGAAAGACGGTGTGAGAAGAGACAGAGAAAAAGAAGCAATTTTAATGTTTTGTTTTTGAAGGGGTGCGTGGTTGGAGGAGGTGGGGGTTGGCTCTTTATCTTGCCTCACTATCCAACCTCTTACCTCCCCTTTTGGGCCTTTAGGAGCATCCTGTGACCCCCTGACCTCCCGGACAATAGAGACCAGGACGTTTCCCAGTGAGCGCCGATGGAGCCAACAACAGGAACATGAGGGGTGCTCCTGGGAAACAAACTGTTTATTGTGCAGCAGGATGGACAGCCCCCCCGATGTCCCAGTCACTTACTTTCACACACAATCACACACAGTGCACACCTCCGCACAGTAAAAGCCTGTCAAACAACAGGTGGCAGCTTCTGAACCACGTAGCAACTGTCACAGGCTTTTCAAATCTCCCGAGAGTGCATGCATGTGTGTGGTGGTTGCTAAAAAGGATATTTCGCTTTCATCGAAGTCACAATCTATGACCATATGATGCAGCTAAAAAGTGTTTTTTTACTTCTTTTGGTCTATGAATCTTTGTCAATGTCCAAGGAGACATCCTGTAGACAACAATGTGTCAGTTGTCGCCTTCTTCTTCTTCGTTTCTGCACCGACACATGCAGGCTGCAGATGATTTATATTATATTTATATTTAGTCAGACTTTCTATTTGATAACAGTACCAGGCCATTTGTTGGTGCTGCCACTGCCTGTCTGTTTCAGAGGAAATCCTTCCTTTGTCTCTCAAGGAAGCTCAGCAAACTGGGAAAACCTGAATTTGTCATCAGAACTCAAACAGCTGGAACACATTTGATTGCGGAGAGTCGCCGCTAAATGTATTAGTCAACACTCCAGACTGGTTATTACCTACGCTCTGGGGGCTACTCATTGCAAGAGCAGCACTGTAAAACAGTTTCCCGAGCTGTCAATCACCGTGCCAGAAATGTGTTGCAACACAAGAGTCACAGAGGGCCCCGGGGATTGGTCCTTTAAGTGCTTAACCCCATAGGATTACTGGTCTTTATGACTATGTGTGATTTGTGTCTGTGCTCGGCATGATGCACATCTGATAAGGGTGGATCAGAGGTGACAGACACTGGGGACTGCAATCGGAACTCATTCTCTCTGCTCTCGTCGGAGAGATATTACATTTGGATAATCAGAGAAGAAAAAAAACATTAATCATCTTTGGGATGAAGAATCGATGACTCATTCTTTCTGATATAACCACAATATTTAGGGTTAGGGTGATATGTGGAAAGAATTAAATGATATGGTACATATGTTAAGTTTGAGGCTCATGTGAGTTTTCACATTTGGTGATACTTTACTTTTTCTTTTCTTTTTTTTTAAAGTATATTAACCCTATCACAGCAGGATACCTATGAACATCTGACTGGTGCATTTACATTTGTATGAATGTTGATTATTATAGTACATTGTCCTTTTCCATATAAAGAATAAATAATGATTTTAAAATGTGATTAGCTTTAATCTGATGCACAGCAATACTTTAAACTACCCGGCATGAGATATCTTTTAATTATTAGTCTAAAAACTGTTAGGGGGGAAAAAAGCCTGTCACTTAAAAAAAAAGAAAAGTTCTCTGAAATAAAACACAAAATAAAGTCATATTTGGTGCTAGCAGCCTTGTGTGTAAATGAGACATCCAGTAACCAGCTATGCAATTAGGCCAATAAAAGCTGGATAGTTCTCCATGGCCACAATTAGAGCATGTAATACCATTTAATAAGCACGTTCTTGAAGCTGTAAATGTTTATATGATTTCATGATGTAAACCTCATGAGCCAAAAACAAACACGCAGTCCCATACCAGCTTGTTTTAATGTCCAACACTCAAGCAGATGAGAAGTAGAAGCTAAAAAAAATGAACTATTACATATTGATCAAAGTTGTAAAACTCTTTCACAGTGATACTCACAAAAGCACAGGGGAAGATTAGAAGAATAATTCAGAGGTTTTCTGGGTCAAAGGCCACCTTAGCACTGACAAGCAAAATCAAATCACAGCTAAGGAAATGAGCCATGAAACGCTGATTGCTCCATACATAATGACCCTTTTCCAGTTGCTTAGCTCAAGAATTATATGATTGTGCAGAGTGCTGACTTCACTGCAAACATGAGCGCTGCTTGCACATATTGCCTGAGTGTATAATCAAATCAAGACAATTGATACAAGGAGTGAACAAATATCTCTTAGTATGTGCGAACAATGGATCTTTGTTGCACAACAGAGCCCTCAGAAAGCTAATACACTGACCGAAGGTAGAACACCTCTGGGGACTGGGAGCCCAGCTTGTGCTCAACAATAATTGGTTGCGCTTTTATTGGATAATTCAGACATTGGCAGGACCCAGTTAAGTTGATTTTTAAAACGGCAGTGAGCATATGTGCTTCGTCATGGCAACCATGGGAAAAGTACCATCGAGAGAATAATGCTTGAGCAGGGCACAGCTTTAGCATAATTGCCACAGTAAGAGCAATGCTTTCTGCTATACAATGAAACTGATTATGATTCATGTGACCGAAAAGACAGATCACTGTCTGCCAAGTCCAAGGTTTCAAATAACCACACTATGGGCTATATTCCTCATGAGAAAAGCCAGCTAAGCTTCTGCCCCCACCCATATCATCCCAGCTCTGACACTTTCACACCTCGGCTCATACATCAATATGGAACTTGGGGCACCAGGCCTGTAACTAAAAACTCAACTTCTGGGTATGGGTGGGAAATTCCCCACACAGGTCACTGATAGGTTTCCCTAAAGAAGGAAAGACATTTCTTGCTTGTTGCTTCGGATGTTTACAAGGTAGCATGCACCCCCTAACTAAGGGACTTACCAGCGCCTCTGTCAGTTACACATGTGATATCAGAGGGAACTACAGTAGGGCGATTGTGGGAGGCTTTGTGAGCCGAAGCTTCAAGCCAACAAAGTGTGGGCTTGACTGTGTCTGAAAACCTCATGCTGATAAATGGCCTCTCCAAGAACACAAACTCGGAGCACAAGGCCCCTGCTGCACACGACCCAAACTGCTACCTCTGCTGCTGGCAGAATCTGATTACAGGCAGGCCCCGAGGACAGGCAGGTCATTGAGAGCACAGAGATGAGCAAACAATAAGATATTATCTGAAGGAATCTTCAGCTTTCCAAAGGAAAATGGTCCCTCTCAGTGTCACACTGACGATAGGATCCTCAACCTGACACTGAATCAGCCATTTAAGAAGAATGAACACTGCTGCCCATTCATACATAGCCACTAAAATAATGAGAGCTCTTTTTTCACCCTTGTTTAAGATATATAAAGGGGAGCTCATGAGGCTTTGCGAGACAAGGCTATGCAGAAACCGGAGCACGCAGCTGACTCAGATGAATATGCCTTTACAATGATTGGGTATTGAATGAACAATCCTATAGTCTTTTCCTTCATTCTTATGTACGTGTACATAATACACGTGCTTGGCTTCATTGCACTTCGCTGCTCCATTGTAATGCATTTTTGCAAGATGACTTACAAACAATTCTTTAAATGAATCAGCTGATCATGAGCCTGAAACATTGAGGTTGATAAATGACACTGGGACTCTTGCCAACAAAGCTGGTCAGAGCTGTATATCACATGGTCTGATCATGTTAATCCTGTGTGGGTTCGTTTTTGTTCTTCTCAGACAGTGACATCTTGTGGACACCTGGCCTCACTTATTGTGTTCAGGTCACAGGCTATGCTTATGTTAAAAGTTATATAGCCATTGTATTTATGTATGTATGCTGTTTGAACATTATCTTCCAATCTAGTATTAGTGCTGTGCACTCAGTGATGAGGGTGAAGAACTGTATCGATCATGATGGCAATTTAATTATTTTTTATGATATATTTATTTATGTAAGGTAGAATGTGATAGATAATGTGATAAGTAGAGAAGGGATAGGTTTGGGAGCAAATTTCTAGTATTTGTATGGAGTTTTGGTTCACAACATTATATTGTGATTAAAAATGGATTTATATAAAAAGAAAACACTGTTGAAGAACTATGAACTATGAGCTAAAGTAGAATGCCATATAACATGTATTATTTTTATGAGTATGCACTTATAGCAAAATCCAAGTACACATAATTTTTGTTCAATGGATTGTGACAAAAACTGTCAAAATAGATTTTTAAAAATACATTTATTTCGGTACCTACAGTGTATGTACTTATTTGTACTTATTATGACTAGATTTAAAACTATTACCTTCTTTCTAGAACCAATTTAAAATGCATGTGATTCCCTTGCAAAGAGTACAGCTGTTATGAAATACTGCAACTGACAAGTAAAATCAAACCTGGTTCATGGTATTATTGTTTAACTTTCAGTAAACATACTTTTTTTTTATTGTATTTGTTTATTGTATGCACGTATAGAAAAAAAATCGTGTAATTTGAATACATGTTAAAGGGATCATGTAAAAATATAAATAGATAAATAAATACATTAATTGAGGACTACAGCCATGACATATGCAATTGTGATTTCTCGTGATGTCTCGCGATATTACCCAGCAGTTGGGCACTTACACACCTCGTAGAGGAGCAGCGATGAGAGGAGAGGCTAAATCCCTCGGTTGTTCAGTGTCAGTCTAAAGAAAGATCAAGCTCTAACCCTTCTTCTCGCAAACGTTCACCTAGAAACCAAAAAGCCCCAAACCCGCTGTATGTCAGACGTGATTTTCCGCTCGTACGTGAAGTGAGATTTGAGAGTGCGCGGCTACAAAAAGCCGAATTGTATGTGTGAGGTGCGAACCGTTAGCTGACGGGCTAGCTAGCATAGCCACTGGAGCAATGGCGTTGAAAAGAATACAGAAGGTGAGTGTGTATTTCTTTCATCAGTCTCATCGTAAACGTGTTATTTTTAAAGCGTGGGAGCCTCGGTGAAGATTAACCGTGGCGTTTAGCTGTTTGTGTCGCTCCCCTTAGCCGTGCTGGCTTTTTGTGCTAATATTCAAAATAACACAAGAGACAAAAGACGAGCTAGCCCGCTGCTGGCCCTGTTGGTGCATTGCTACACTAACGCAGGCCAACTCGGACCTCTCCTACGTGTTGTTGTGACAGCTGCCTCTTGTTTACGTGCAATGTGTGTTTTCGTTTTTTTCCTGACGTAACTTAGCACCATAGTGGCTAGCGTA
Organism: Hippoglossus stenolepis; assembly: GCF_022539355.2. Classification (NCBI taxonomy): domain Eukaryota; kingdom Metazoa; phylum Chordata; class Actinopteri; order Pleuronectiformes; family Pleuronectidae; genus Hippoglossus; species Hippoglossus stenolepis. The sequence goes on from NC_061491.1 coordinate 10,957,484, forward strand.
TGCCAAACAAGCCGTGTCCCAGGGCGGCGCTAGGCTAGCAGTCATTCAGCAAAGGTTAGTATGAGCTGTGGTTTGCTCGGTGGACGTGCACAGGGTTTGTTATTGAACTGCTCGCTCGTTATCTCTATCGTTGTTGCTGATGATGTGTTTAATCGCTGAATGACAGCTGCCTGCTGGTTGCCAAAATTGAACCCTGGTGTCAGCGTTGCCATATATGGAATGGCAAATGGGGCAGTGGAGCAGGCCATGGTGTGTATTTATATAACAGAATAGATAGGCTTCCCGTTAAATAACGGGCTTTATGTCTTTTTCAAACCAATCCTCCTGTGCTCATTGTCATTTCATGACTGACGAGTGTGTAATAGGATTTGGTGAAAGTTGACATTCATTTCTGATATATTAAATGGAATTTTACACATAAGATTATTGTTTTGCTTTGGTTATTTCTATAGAACCTATTTGTTTTGATTCTGTTCATCTCTGTGACCTTCATAGTCGATATCCTCATGGAAAAACTGAACTGATGACTAAAGCGTTTATGGAATCAGCTGTCCGTGAACCACCATTAATATAGATTGTAAAACAGACATCACAGCCACTAAAAGGACGAATAGTAGTTGCAACCTGTCTTCATTTTAGTGTTGATAATGACATTATATTCCCCTCCTCAAAATTAGGTTATCCCACTGCATATAAAGCCTGAAATTATGTTGATTTAAAATCCGATAGTGTTTCGAAAAAGGCAAATTTCTGTAGCAAAGCAAGACGTTATATCAAAATGAATACAATAAATTCCCGACCTATAGTTATGACATTCACTTTATTTGTCCACTGAGTGAGGTTCTAGCATCATTATATTCACTCAGTACTGCTTACTACTAAAACTAACACATACTAATAGATGTGAAACTACTACTTCTTTTTGCAGCACTGATTTCAAATGAATATGATTTCTTATCAAAGAGTACAGTTGTCACAACACTGCAACTGACCAGTACATCAAAGATAATTTATTATATTTGTGTCATTTTTTTTTAGGAACTGTCAGATCTGCAGCGGGACCCACCTGCGCAGTGCTCTGCTGGACCAGTCGGAGAGGATTGTAAGTAGTTAGAAAATTGCTGCATCTGCATATGCTTGAACCCAAAAATATGTAATTGTAATGTAGAGAGACATTTCTAAGATTACAGTGAAGTATGGCATGCGCCCAGTGTTTGCATCTCAACGTATATACCAATGTATAATTTATCTTGTTTCTCCCTCAGTGTTTCATTGGCAGGCAACAATAATGGGACCGGTAGGTTACTCTGAAGCTTACACCACTTGAATTATGCAACAAAATGGCTGTAGAAAAACTTATCTTGTTTCTATTTCTATTTAATTAGGGTGACAGCCCATATCAGGGCGGAGTGTTTTTCCTCACCATCCACTTCCCTACAGATTACCCCTTCAAACCACCCAAAGTGAGTAAGGGTATGCCTTAAGTGTCACTACGGCTGTGGCATCACATGTCCCACCTCATTTAAATTCAATTATAGTCTTCTTTTATATTTACTGTGTAACATAATTTGCTTCACTGGAAAAGTATAACATTCTTTTCCTGTTCTGTCACAGGTTGCATTCACCACAAAAATTTACCATCCTAATATCAACAGCAATGGAAGTATTTGTCTGGATATACTGAGATCACAATGGTCACCTGCACTTACAGTATCAAAAGGTAAGAGATAATATAAGACATTTCTAACTCTGTTGACTTTTATTTATTAAAACAAGTCTAATGTTGACCCGACATGCACAGTACAAGGGCACTGACTCTGTCACCAGTAAATGAATTGCAGAAATTCATGCTACTCGCTAAACCTGATGGGACAAGGGGAAGTGATTACTTTTAGACTGGGCTTTGGTGTTGCTGCTTTATTGTTCATAGCAGGTTTGTATCGTGAGCTGTTTCAGACATGACCTGCGGGTAATAATGAATTGGCTACGAAGTCTACCTGCAGTTTGCTGAATTTCTACGGACATTATACTAGGAAGCCTGGTAGATAAAGTCCCTAGAAACTGTGGAGCGTCTCACTTGAACATTTGCGTTCAGACACGCACCTCCTGTAGAGAAAATACAGAGGATCTGCATAATTCAGTGCATGTCTGAAAGCAGCTAGATTAATTATTTCACACCTTAAAACAGACTTTTCTTTTTTTGTTTTCTTTTTCAGTTTAATATTTTAAATAGAATACATACAAATTACTATGTACGTTTGATGATTACAATAATATCCACTAGGTATCAACATATAACTAGTTATAGTTATTTGGTCATGTGTCTACTGATATTCTGTTTTGTAATATTGCCCGGCCCTACTATCATATTTATCTAAAATATCACTGTACTAGTGTTAGGAGGTTTGAAAAATATGTGCCTGTACTCATCAATGTCGTATCTATTTCTTCCCCATTTATTGCAATCTTTAATTTTAACTTTCTGATTCCTTCCTCCGCAGTTTTATTGTCAATCTGCTCTCTTCTTTGTGATCCGAACCCGGATGACCCACTGGTACCAGAGATTGCCCACACATACAAGGCTGACAGGGAAAAGTGAGTGTAACACACTGGCATTTAATATTCTTGGAGTTAAAATATTTACAATGCTAAAACTGTACTTCTAAACTTTGCATGTGTTTTACAGGTACAACAAATTAGCGAGAGAATGGACACAGAAGTATGCAATGTGAAAAATGCCAGGGAGATCAAAAATACAAACGAGAACAAAATAAACACGTTTGATTTGTAACTTGAGGCAAGTAAGCAACAGAGGAAAAATAAACTAGACAAAAGCCCACGTTTTGGAGAAGGAAGCGATACAATGAGGTACAGTGCCACCTGGCTTTCCGTGTGCTGAGCTGCTACCATGTGCTGTCCTTCATGACTTGTATGGATCTGCTGAGCAGGACCTGATGGGCTCCTTATGCCCTCCCATATGGAATACTGGAAAACTAACCACTGTCCATGCCACCACACTCAGACTTTCAACTGTTTCTCCTGCTATTTTATTCATCACTGTCATTGTTGCTATTCATTTGCATCATTGTTACTGTCAAAGAGTCATATCATTTTTGCTACTCAGAAAACAAAATGTTTGATTAATTTAGGAGATTGGCTGTCCCTTCATTTCTGAGGTACTGTCTGTGTCCCACTGGATGTCTTGTTATTACTATATCTCCTTGTATTTAGTGGCCTTTCTGTGTCCTTATTTTCAAATGGTGTATGTGCAATTGAGGCAGAATGTTCCCTGTTCAACACAAAATGGTGCTGTGCCATTACCAGCAGCTGATCTGTTGGCACATACTGTCTCTACCCCGCAACAATGTGAAAGACGCAAAGAAGGATTGGTCTCTTATCACTCAATGCATTTCATATCATGGCAGTATTTAGTTGGTTTGAAGATATTAGGGAACTGCTGGGAAGAGCTTGCTGTCCCTCGCCTCACTGTCGTGGCGTCCCACGGGGCAAATGTCAACATTCATTTTTCTCACATGGTGTCATTGCCCTTATATCCTGTATAAGTAGTCACCCACGGCTGGTGTCCATAGTGCACAAAATACTGCTGTTGTATGACATGTTTCTTGTGTGGCTATGAACATAGCTACTCTTTGGCATAGAGCTAAGCTGTATGCCGCCTCCTCAGTAAAGTTACTCAGGTATCAAACCAAATCATCAGCCTTTACATGCAGTGACCCATGTTGAGAAGAATTACCAGGGCCCATATCACCAGGTTTCTAAAAAAATCATAGTGCTGATCTACGTTCACTGGTTTGTTCACATACAAAACAGCTCATGCTTCCTGAAGAGGCAAACTGATCAATGACAGATCAGCACTCCTGGGGTTTTGAATGCATGTAGGCCCTGGTGGTCTGTGTTGTCATTTAGTCACACAGGGCTTCTTTCACTCGTTGTCCTTGAGTTCTTTTCATCACTATTTCCATTTTGAACAACACTTTGGATGTGAAAAGCTGTTTAATGATGCTGTTGAACATGTACATGCTAGTGTTTTTCTAAAATGAAATGGCCTTTGGCTACAGCTGGTGTCAGTTACACTCAATGAGGAATTTGAGCAGAATAACTTTTTGCAGAGCCAAGTAATTTGAAGTCATATGTGTTGTTACTTGAAGTGAACAAATTAGGTAACTTGCCATGACAGTTTTATATGCTTTAAGTATCAGGTGATGTGAAGTTTTTTCTTAAATTTAATCCATCATCGGTCTGCAAAGGTTTTTGTTTTGTTTTGGGGATAAATAATCCACACTAAAACAGTTTTGCCTAAGTGATACATTATGTGACCTTTTGTATTGTATCTTTAGATGCTTTAGTTTTAGGTTCTTTTTTTTAGTTTCGTTCATTCATGTCACCAGAAGTGAACATGATTTTGATTCGTCATGATATTAGTTTTAATGTAACCCATTGTGACTGTTGGATTAAGTAGTTAGCAAATGCAATTTTTGTTTTTAATCATTGCTCATAATGTGCTGATGCTGCCAATATAAAGGGAATTATTTGATGTTTGAAAGGAGAATAAGTTCTTTTTGCTATTGAGGCATTATTGAATGGTTTCAGACAGAACAATGCATAGTAAAGCATGAAATTAGTAGATCTGCTTGTAGAATTAACCCAATGGTTTAGGCACAGAATATAGATTTTCATGATTGTTAACTACTGTGGAGAAAAAAGTCAAATCAGGTTGTCCTGAAATACAGTATATATTAAAACAATTTAAAAAATGTATCCTCTAAATGCTGTTACAAAGTCTTTTTGCTGACAGACCACAATTGAAAATAACTTGCGTGTAATAGTACTAGTTCAAACTTTGTGAGCATTGTCATGACTTCATCTGGCTATTTATTTATTTGAAAGCAGGGTATCTTCCAGCTGTTCCAACTGAATGCAGCCTCTTCATTTCATCATCTGGGTGATGCTGCATTGACTTCCATTGTCCAGTGTGCTCAGTAGAGTTTCTTTAGGCAGCTTGGCATGCTTTGCACTCTGGAGAATCCTCCTCACAGCCATTAGCAGGATATCAGGGATTTCGTTACAATTCATCCGCCTAACACCTCTGACTAAAAATTTTAGCCTTAACCCTCATTTTTGTATATACACAATCATAAACTGTAAATTTGCTATCAGGGCTGTATATCCCCCATATGGGTGAATCATTTCATCAGTAGATGTGGAAACCTGCTTGAACAGTACCAGTATAAGTTTTCTTTTGTTTTTGTTGTTGAAATGTTTCAGCCTGGTTTTCTCTGAATGCAGGATCAGCTGACATGCATCTTAAAAATCTGGAATACTTGTGCTTGAACTGCCACCATGAACATCCACATGTCCTCACATAGCCTACATAAGATTAACTATTGACCTTGTCATGAAGTGAATAAAGCTCATCTTGGTTTACCTTTGTCTGCAGCCATTTCTGTCTCTTTCTTTATTCCACAATGTGGATCTAGGTAACAGCCTCACGAGTTAGAAGCCTATGTGGTTTTGAAAGGTGTGTTTTGTGAGTGTGGCCTCCAAATATAAAAAAATGTATGTATTAATCGAAAACAAAAGGATGGCACAATATCTTCATGCACTGTAGATACAATTCGTATCCACACGGGGTCAACAAAAAGTTGCTTTTGACATAAAGCGTGCCTGTAAGCGAGGGTGGGTTTGATTTAACGGGCTGTACTGCGAGGTTTTTGCGGTGCAGACAACGCCATACATTCCAACATCAAACTTTAATCGTCTAAAGTGTTAATATGATGCATATTCAAAATACGTTTCAAACTGTATCCAACATATTCACATACGAGTTTATAATAAACCAAACACAATCTAGCTCCGCCCTGTCGGAGTGTCCCGCTGCCTCATATGAAGGCTACCCTGGCTGAGAGTTAGCCGCCAGCCACACAAGCTTCCTGCTCAGCTGAAAGTCAGCATCATCATCACCGCTCCTCCCCCCGGTAGGAAGGGCGCATCCCGGATAGCTAGCAGGCTAGCTGTACTCAGCAGAACGATGGCAGTCAACCTCAGCAAAAATGGCCCCGCGTTAACGGCAGCATTTAAAGAAGTGGTGGATGAAAAATCCAGCACCAACTGGTAAGAAGCAGCATCTTTCAAAAACAACAGTGTTAGCCCTGCGAAGGAGCTATTGTATTAGCTGCAGCGATGGCTAGCGCAGAGCCAGTCGATAAGTAGTTAAGTTAACCTAACGTGAGATAAACTTAACCTGTGACCCGGTTAACCACAACACCCCAGCTTAACTAAACCAGCCACGACGCTAACGGGAATTAGCTTAATTTACAAGGGGGCTTCTCACAGTCACTGTCCCTCTGTTGGAGGTGAGCTAATTACATTAGTTAACATTAGCTGGATGCACTAACCAACTAACACATGGGGAATTATCCTCCATGCTTCACGTGCATCTTCTTGTTATGTTAATAAGCTTGTCTGTCCTGAAATGAGACTTAACAAGTTGCTGGCAGCTTCACCCAGTTCACTCACTTCCTGGTTGTAAATCAGAGATTGGATGTGACTAATGTGTGAAAGTCAAATCTAGAGACTTCCTCAGTGCATCGAGGTTCATATTAAACCTGCTGATGAAAGCTGCGGTGTTTAATAATGACCTGAGGTAATTAATCCGAGGCAGATATTGTCCAGGGAGTCCCTGCTCCACATTCCACATGTTGTGAGAGTCTGACAGTCTTCTCTCAGTCAAATAACCCGAACCACCACAGAGTCTTTCTCTATCTCATCTGAAAGGGTTACATTTAAAGATGAGAAATTAAAGTGATTAGTTTAGTTTAAGCCAGTGAGTTCCACTTCACTGCCTGTGATAGGATGTACTGCACCCCTTGTATCGATCTGAAGAAATTACCTCTTTATAGCCTCTGAGCCTGTTCTCCAATAGACCTAGGCAATAAAATAATATCAATATTATCAAAAATTTAATTTTCATCAATAGTAATACAACAGAGGTTCAATATATATTGATATATTGCTTCTGCATTGTGCAAGCATAGTGAGGGGGTATCACACATGGTGGTTTTACCTCAGATCAGTGAAATGTTTTGTCATTCTCCTAAGACGAGTGTAAAACGTTTACTCAGGAGCTAAAATCTGTCTTTAAACTTAAAATAAATTATAATTATGTGACATTTATACTGTCCGGGCCCCTGCTCTAATATAGTTTTTTTATATTATATTCGGTGTTACTGTGCCCATCATGTTAGTGTATCTCAAGCCCAGGTGTCATCTAGGTCCTATTTGTTATGCGACAGGTCAAGTGGTTGTTCTTCTGTGCAGCATTAATGTGAGGCTAAATCATAAATGCATATTTTATTGATATGAAATGTGAACCAAAGATGTGAGCTCATATTCGTAATGTTAATAAAAAATCCTCTTCATGAGGCATTAGATTAGAGCTGTATCTCCTTTTATAGTCAGGAATGATTGTTGATTATGGCAGTATAAGATTAACAAAATGGCCATAATGCAATTCATAGACTTGCCTAACCCTGCCTACTCTGTCAGTGCATGTCAGCATCATCTGTTGATCAATGTGATATTCTGGTATTTTCTTACAAGTTACTACAGAGAAAGAAAATACTCCTCAACCCATCTCTAACTTAAACAAGCTGTTAGGCCCACTCAAACATCAAGGGGAATGCAAATATGGGAAATGGCTCAGCATTAAATAAGGATCCAGCTATTATTCATTTTCATATTGCATTTAATAGGAAGGAAAAGTGACTGAACTCTTCACTGGTGCAGGCCACACAACCTGTAAAGATTACTGATACGGCTGCTGTAAAATCAGATTAAAAACCACTGCTGTACTTAAGTATATTTATACAACCATACTTCAACTGCAAAATGTATCTTGTTTAGAAAAGCTTAAATGGGTTTACAAAACATCTATTGTTTGGTTTAATGTGACAAGATGCATATCAACATTGGAACAAGTTCTCCGTCTGTCAGTGTCCTCTGTTTAAGATGGTATTTATCTGATGTTTCCTCCAGGGCCTTGTTCACCTATGAGGGCAACAGTAATGATATCCGCCTGGCAGAAAAAGGAGGTGAGTAACTGAGTGGACACTTTTTAACTCAATAATATCAGAGATGTTCAGGAATTTCATTGTCAGCAAACCGCTGCAGTACTGGAATATGAGCACAAAAGGATTGCTTGCCTCTGCTGTCTCACCCTGCCATTTGTAAGAGGGAAGAAATGTCCACAGTTACAAAACCGACCACAGCAACCATTTTACTTTTTCCACAATGTTTATGTATCAGATGGCGGCCTGGAGGAGCTGGTTGAGGAGCTCAACAGTGGAAAAGTGATGTATGCTTTCTGCCGGGTCGAGGATCCAAATTCTGGGCTGCCTAAATATGTCCTCATCAACTGGGTTAGTGCTGCACTCAACAATTTGCTCATTTATTTGTCTGCTTTGTTGTGGCCATCCTGGAACTTGGAGAACAATTCTTTGTGTTTCAGACTGGGGAAGGAGTGAATGACTCCAGGAAAGGATTATGTGCAAATCATGTCAGCTCCATGGGCACTTTTCTCAGGGTAACACTGCTTTTATTACTTCAGCAGAGGTGGTTATGTTTTCATGTGTTTGTATGATTGTTAGCAGGATTACACCAAAACTACTCAAACAATTTCCATGAAATTGTGTGGAGGGGTGGGGCATGACTAATTAAGAACCCATTCAACTTTAGTACAGATCCAGATTAGGGGGCAGATCCATGATCTATTTGTCTTTTTCTTTAACATTGCTGGATTGGGCATTTACACTGAAGTATTTTTCATGGATTTTGAAACAAATCAGGCATATGTGGGCAACTGATATTTATGAGTGTGTGCAATTTGGTGCAGATAGAAATAAAAATCTGGATCTAGTAAATTGAAATGTGGTTTCATAAGGGAACTGTTGGACCTTGGTGGAGCTATGCGCTTCTTAAGTGCTCCTCTAGTTACCTCGGCAAGGAAGGTTATGTTCCCATTGCTGTTTGTCTGTTTGTTTCACTTGAAGCAGGATAATACAGAACTACTCTATCGAGTGCCATTCTAGATTTTGACTCTAGATTTAAATCCATTTAAATTTCTACTATTGTTAACAAAGACTGGAGAAAGTAGCATATAGCATGGTGCAGGCAATTGTTGGAATAATGCAGCAGCTTATTGAGTTGAGTCAATGTCATATCATACCAGCATGTAAACAAACTACTGGGTGGCGCAGGCAGAAACCAAGATAACAGCAACTGGTGTTTGCCTGTGTATGAAGAGGAACTTACATTTTGCGCTGTTTCAGGGGGCCCATGTCACAATAAATGCCAGAGCAGAGGAGGATGTGGAACCCGAGGTGATCATGCAAAAAGTGGGCAAAGCCTCAGGAGCCAACTACAGTTTCCACAAAGAAGCTTCCAGCCGCTTCCAGGACAGTGGTCCTCAGGGTCCTGTGGTATGCACTCGCCTGTTTGCTTGTGTTCGACGGATAAGATAAACTCTGGGTTAAATTATAAAGTGGCTCCCTAATCTCAAAACATGGAGACATTTGATATGTCTTTGAGTTATTTATTTTCTCTATGTTATGGCTTTCCATTCACTCTAAGCCAGGATTTCTACCATTGAAAACAGATTTTTCACACTGAAGCAAAACATTTTGAAAATGCCAATGTACTAGGACAACCTAAATACAAATAACTTTTTTTTAGTTTTTGTCTTTTCTTTTTCATCTTACTTCTTTTAGGAGAGAATGAAATCATTGGTTCTTATAAACCATGTATAAGGAACATAATGTGTATGTATGGTTTTTGTGAATTAGTCAAACAGACAACTCCATTTTTTACTTGTTTTGTAAAACTGTCTTGTCATGTTTACACAATCATACTAAATAATATTTTCCTCCCTGCAGGGCTCAGTGTACCAAAAGACCAATGCTATGTCTGAAATCAGAAAGACCAATAAAGACAACTTCTGGGCTCAGGCAGAGGTAAGCTCATTGAAGTTAGGTTAAATTAATTCTGACTTGAACTTCACCTCTGAGACAGTGTGAAAAGAACCTGAAGTTCAAAAACAAACACTTCTTGTATATGTAACAATTTTACATGTAAGAAGTATTTGCAATTTTGAAACATCCATAACACTTTGTCATTTACCTAAAATCCTGTTGAAAAACAATAATCAGGCAGTTTTTTATCCATAAACAATGTAACTATAGTCAGCATAAAGCTGGATTGTAACTTTGCCATTTTAAAGTTTTTGCTGAGCAGCGCACCTCTCACCGATACTATTCACACACAACAAAAATATAATTGAATGCCACATTTGTCAAAAATATTTGCCAAAATCATAAATCAAAGCTGACCTGGCTGGTCTGTCTGACTTTTAGAAAGACGAGGAGAAACGTCGCAAGGAGGACCGGCACAGGGCAGACGAAGAGCGCCAGCAGCTGGACAAAGAGAGGAAAGACCGCGAGGCCAAGGAGGCGGTTGTGAGGGAGACGAGGGACAAGGAGAGGTCCTCTCAAATCGAACAGCAAAAGTAGGTGGCAACTGGGGAAAGCCTTCTGGTTGAGATTCAAATAATACTTCTCTTTAATTCTAAATGGCCTTTTGTATAATAGGAAGTACCAGCAGAAGCAGGAGGCCGACAGCAAAGAGATGGAGAAGCATCGCTATGTGAGTGTCTGACATGATCACATTTTGATTTAATGGGTTTCAACTGGGATTTAACTTGACACTGAGATGATGAACTGATGTGATTGAGACGAGAGCCAAGATTCTTTTTTAAAGTTTACTTTTATATTGAGCGTTACCCACTTTTCTATGATTATGTTGATAGTTGAGTAAGTGTCAGTAGCGCAAGCATCTTGTAAACGCTTAAGTCAGGAAGGTAGCGAATATCAGCAGTGCCAACAATGATGTCAACGTCATCAGGAGGAGCAGGAGGACAAGGAAGCAGTGCAGAAGAAATCAGTCAGGAGAGGTGTATCTCTGGAGAAGGCCAACGTGAGTTCCCCTCCCTGAAAGTGATCTCTCTTGGCCAAACTGTTTTTCTTTTTCTTACCTTTCTCAAGACAACAGTTTGTCTCTTTTAAGCTCAACCTCACTCACCTGTCTTTATTGCATGGCCTCTTTCCATAAGACACAGTCAAATCTCTTTTCCACCACATTTTAAAAACCTGTGGCCATTTGTTGCTTATTGTACGTATGATTTGTTTCCTTGTTTCCCAGGAGGCTGCTTCTCTCATCTCTCAGCGTGCTATGAACCCTAGAGAGATGTTTAAGCAGAGAGAGAGGGGAATCACTCCGGCTGAGCCAGACGTCCCCGCAGCTGCCCCTGTCAGCCCCCAGCCAGGTACCACGCAGACGTAAACAGTGACCTCGGCATATAAATGTTTGCTTTAAATGTCAACGCCTCTCCTACATTTCTGTAAGGCTCTTGTAGCCTCTCTGTCAGGTAGCAGTGGGTACCAACGCCAACCTATAGCTTTAACTTTCCATCAAGACTGTCTAGAGCTGCTTTCAGACATGCACTCAACTCTGCAGTTCCTCTGTATTTTCTCCGGAGGAGTTGCATGTGTAAACACAAATGACCGAGTGAGATGCTCCACAGTTTCTAAGGACTTCATCCGCCTGGCCTCCTAGTATAAAGTCCGTAGAAATCCAGGAGAAGTCTGTGTGAACACAGCAGGGAATCCCCGCTGGATTCACCACGAGCAAGTGAGGGGGTTGATGACGCTTCTAACACACGACAGACACAAAAAATGAAAAAACAAATATCTCCCAGTGAAAAAGCGGTGACGCATGTAGAAAACACTGACTAAGATGTCCAGAGAGTTTTTGGTGATAAGAGCTGACGACGGTGTCTGGGTGCAGTAAACAAAATCACATGATCTACGCAGCAGAGTTAATGCGTCACTTCCTGCCTCTGTCTGTTGCACCCGGCTGCTCCACCTCTCGCCTGAATAATGGAGAGGATTTGTTGCTGTTGTCAACGCGCCTGTGCAGAAAACCTCCCGCTGTGTTGTGCATGTGTGAAAGGCAAACTGCGGGTAAACTCCATAGCCAATTCTCCAGATTTTACCCAGAGGTCATGTCTGAAAACGGCTTAGTTGTCTCATAGTCATACTTAACGCGGTGTCTCCATCATGGTGTCTTCTCTTTTTCTGCTCACCCTGTCTGCTCTTTTGTTTTTCTCTCTCTCGTCCATATTTTGCTTGTTTTGGGGCTTCTGATCAGGGCGTCTGCAAAGCCCGTTTCTTTCTAAGCCAGCTTATGAACATGAGCCAGCCAGCTCACCTCAGCGCCAAGCTTCGCCTGTGCCGGCAGGCTCCGCCTCTCCTGTCCATGCTACAGGTGTGCGCTTTACACACACAAACAAACAAACAAACAAACACACTCACAGAGTCAAAGTCTCATACTTAACTAAAAGCTCACTTTTCTCATTGTTATTCTTCATTGTCATTTTCCTCATGATCATGAATTTCATCATGTGGCATATTTCCATTCAGTGTTCTTTCCATGTACATAAGAAACGTGGAGAATACTGTGGGTCTTTGTTCCTCCCTGAGTGAATCATGCCCGCATGTCTGAGACTGGTGGTGGTTTTCTGCCTGTGTGGACTTGTGATCGTGTTCCTCTGTGTACATGCATGTCTGTGCTTGTGTTTTGGGTGATAAGAGCCTGATGTGGATGATGGACAGTCCAGGTGTGAGTATGATGAGCAAGAGGCAGCCCCCCAGGAGCAGTTGAAAGGTGGGGCCCATTTCACACAACACCAGCCTCAGTGTTAACATCAGCTCTCCAACCCTCCCATCTGCTTCTTATAAAAATGCAGTTTGCACTTTGTTTATAAGAACAAACTGTGTTATTCCCTCCAGCTAAACTGTGCTGCCGGGATCAGCTGCTGCTGCCACCTGCTGGTAGATGGACAGCTCAGCTCAGACAGTATCATACTGACATTGTTCTCTCTTTCCAGAGGAGGCACCAGCTGCCAGCTCTTCCGTCCAGGAGACGGCGTTTGAAGAGCCTGCTCAGGTGCTTGTTTACTTACATTTTAGTAAACAGTTCCCTTCAATCATACAAAATCAAACTGAAACACAACCTGACCTCATTTCTCTCCCAGGTGGAGGAGACTAGCTCATATGAGGCGACTCCTGAGGAGACCTCTGACAAAGGCGTCTGTGCCAGAGCCTTATATGACTATCAGGCTGGTAAGAATTGTTTTTAATCACTTAACAAAAACAACAATAACCTGATATGTAGTGACCAAAAACAACAATAACCTGATATGTAGTGACCAAAAACAACAATAACCTGATATGTAGTGACCCAAATATGTCATGAGTTTCAAAAGACAACATAGCACCCCATTTTAACTTGGACAACACCAAAAATGTATTTAACACCAACACCTTTAGACCCCCATCACCCGAAGCTACTGGGTGGATTACCACGAAACATGATGGAAAGCTGCGCTGTGGGTCAGGGAAGAACCCATTCATTTTTGGTGCGGATCAGTGTCAGGGGGCAGATGGCGAGGATATTTTTAACATATACACTGTTTTCTCAGAGAATAATTCATGGATCTTGATTTTAAACAAATATGCATGTTTACAGGACTGATATGAGTGTAGGGAGTTTAGTTCAGCTTCATTGAATTTAAGGGGCCTTGGCGGAGATATGCGCTGTATTGCGTGCCATTCAGTCAACACTGTAAACTACTGGTGAAATAATAGCAGTGGTAGTAATTGTTTTTCACAGATTTATTTATAAGGAAGAACCTATTGTATTTTGAAGGGGATAAATGGGTGGATCCAGGATTTATTTTTAACTTTAACATGGCTACATGGGGCATTAGCCTTAGCAGAGGTATGCATGCTCCAGGTTTTCTACTAGTTCATATTTCTTTCAACGTAGGAATTATAGTCAAGTGAATTTCTGCTTAAAATAGAAATAAGATGTTATTTACTTGTAATGTTTGAACTTGTATATCATACTTACACTATGCTGATGTTCACAATGTTCTGCCCTTTTTCTGCTTTAGCTGATGACACAGAAATCTCGTTCGATCCCGAAGATATCATCGCCGGGATCGAGATGATAGACGAGGGCTGGTGGCGAGGCTATAGCCCTGACGGCCATTTTGGAATGTTTCCAGCCAATTACGTGGAGCTCATGTAGCCCAGCGCCCTCCCTGCTCCCCGCCCCCACCCACACAGATCATCCCACTGACAGCCTCAGAGGACCTCTGCAGCAGAACAACACAGCAACGTCTGTCCTCGCACAAAAGCGATCAGGCTGAAATGGAGCAAACAAGCCGCCACATCACGGACCAATGAACAGATGGTACTCGTGGGCCAGAATCTTTTGAAATCTCTCTATATATCAAGAAAGAAATTCCATTGAATTATTGATGTTGGAAGAAACTGTTGGCTTAGTTTATGGATTTGTGAAAACCCATAGACTGATCACAACTCCCTCCTACTCCCCCTAAAATTAGTCTTTACCTGTAAATGTGATGAAGTACAGTATCTGCCTTCGTTCAGTCTTAAATTCAGTAGAGAGCTGTAAAATCACTTCTAGTTCACATTCCTTACAAAGTGACTTCAGTTCTATTTGAGGTATTATTTAGTTTTTACTTGTCGCAAATGCTCCTGTACATTTCAGGAAGAAAAATCTAAAAAGGTGGTACCAGCTACAGCGTAATCTCTTGCCTTGATTTGCCTTTCTTTACCAGGAGACTGAATTTTCCTTTTTGTTTTTTAATGCGATTTAACTTGCATTCTGTGTGACTTTCAAACCCTGTTGTACTGACCTGACTGTGTTTGAAGTGAATATTTAAGAAAAAAAAAAACCCTGATGATGTTTGCTGTGCTCCGGGTGATTGACTTTTAGTGGGGGATGCAAAAATGGTTAAGTTCCCTTAAACTGTGAGTCTGCAACGGTTTGTCTTCATTTCAAGTCCTCGTTTGAACCAAATCATTTCAACATATTAAACTTTTCAGGGACAAGCTGAAGAGAGGAGGACATTAAGTCAACATTAGTGTTACTCAGTTCAGATCTCAAAGAGTCATGTATGATATTGCGGTGCCATAATGAGGGGTATTGAAAAGTGCTTGGTGTCATTTTAACATTTGACAGAAAGTTATGCAAGTTCACTGTTTTTATCTTGGAAGTAAATTCTTGTTCTTTTAAAGCTTTGAGGTCAGTCGACAAAAAGAAGCATTGATATCGATCATGAATAGAAAAGGGCATAATGTATCCGCTGCATTATTCATGTTTGTTTTTCCAGAGTCTATTGTAATGCACAGACATTCTTCATATTAAAATAAATAAAAAAACTTGTATTTTCTTATCATTTCTAAGCGGTCACATCTGGTGTCGGCTGCAGACATCTTAGAAAAGAGAAGTCTAACAGGAACTTAGACGTATACACAGACTATATGTGTGTGTGTTCTACAATCGGTTTCCTGGAATTAGACAACAGACGGGGGAATTTACCTGAGGTATGGGTTTCATTTTCACACGAAACATCTGATTTAACCTCTGCCCACATCCTTCACTCTGTTCAAGTGAATGAGAAGGGATATGTCCGACAAATGTAAACCAAGAAAGTAAATAAATATTCATAATTACAAAACAATGTACGCACATAAGATTTCTGGTTATTTTGACCTCTGCCTGCTCCCTCCACTCAAATCACACAGACCTTCTTGTTCTGTCCTTTTCACATTATTCACTGGGGGTATGTCCCATCCTCACACTCACATGAGAGTGTATCTACATAAAGTCATGTCAGGCAGGTTAGAGCTCTTAAAGATGTCACAATTGATTTCCCCTGAGTTGAAAGGACAAAAAAAAAAAAATGAACACAATTTTATTGGTTAACACACTGAATATTAAACTCCAGTTATGCCTTGTAATTTACAAGCCTCTGTGTTAAGTTTACATTCATTTCAATAAAGTTATCTGTTATAATTCGGATTTTGTGCGATGATAACCAGAATAGTGCATTTAATGACCCTGACTAACATAAAATTCTGCCTAAATAATATCTAATCATGTATAGAATCAGAACTGAAATTGTGCTTGAATCAATTTATTTTTTGACTTTTCACAAAATGAATCAAACTGTCATCTGGTCTTAGTTTCAGGGATACTTTCCACATACACCTACACCATCCAGAAACTGTTCACATTTACTCATGTTTTACATTTCTGCTTTAAATGATTACAGATCTTCTGTAACTTTGTTTTTATCCCTATAACAAGAAGCCACAGCTTTAAAATCCATGTATTGTGGGAAACTCTAGTGTCTGACACAGAAAATGACTGTTTCTCACTGTGACGGGAATCAGATCAGCCCGTTGAAACATTTGCGGATTGTTCCCAGGAAAGTGACTCAGACAGGAAATCTTTTTTCTGTATTATTCACAATATTTTCTCCTCATGTTCTCATTTACACTGCGCTGCCCTCACCTCAACCTAGTGTGTTTATGTCAGTGAAAGTCTGAAATGAATCGCTGGGGATTTTTTCTCATGTTTTTGCTCATCGTCCCCACATTTGTTGTGAGAGATAGAATCTTTACCTGGAATAAAAAAACCTCTCATAAAACCTCATGACATAAACAGTCAATACTTTATGACAGACGTCTCAACACACACCTGATGTTTGCAAGTGGATTTGTGTTTCACTTTTTTCTCACTCTCGCTCTCACTTTATTTAATATTTAATAAGTAAATCAAATATCAAATCACAGGTAACCCAGCTTCTCAGTTACATTACATGTTTGTACAGGAGTTGTGCCGAGAGCGTTGATCATCATCTTGACTCTCAAAAAGTACTCAAAAACCAAAACTAGTTTCACATCTATCAAACCAAAGAGAACAAAAACTCCCTCCGATATTTGGACAGTCTGTAGATTCTAGGTTCATTTGACATTTAGATGCTAATCATTTTTGAAATGTCACATTCTATCCACAGCAGATGGACGAAAGGGTTTCCCCTTTTTAAGCAGGTTCGAAAAACATGGGGAGGAAACGTGGATAGTGTTGAGTGCAGCTTCCTCGCACAACAGTGTTTTTCTCATGAGATGTGTAGTTTTAGAGGGAAAACACAGTAAGTCTGAAATGTGACCTCATGAAAAAATATAACAGGAAATTATTTAAGATTATAAACCAGGTTTCAATTGGGTCTTGAAGAGTAAAAACTATCAAATTCAATTATTTGAATCTCTTTTAATTATTTATAATCATATTTAATGTAAATTCCATCTGGTGTTCCTTTATAACTGTCACTCATACATCTAACTTGTTGCAGCACTGATAAAGTAACTTTCCTCTTTAAACAAACATGAACGCAAGTCATTTGACCCTGATGCCCTCTGAGGTCACTGGTGTGTCCATGAGGAACATGAAAATTAAAGACATCGCCCTCTGACTCATAACTAACAGTACAGACAAATATGATGTTCTTTAGCCACTGTAGTGGAAAAAGCTGATTCTGCATTAATCTGGCACTATATTTTTAGCCACTATATTTCAGACAATGGTCAGTGGAAACCAGTTTAAAGAAGTAGGGTCTTTGCCTCTTCCTTGAAATGTAAAGACTAAAATTTCCAAAAATCCTTCATGAGACAAGTTAGAGAAAGTGTTTACTCAGCTAATAAATTCATTGTCAATTCATGTCCAACACCCTTCTGCATATCTGTTTACCTCCCTGGTTGCACTTCTCTGGAAATTGTGCAATAACTGATACATAAATATTCCAATACAGTGTCAGGACAAAGAATACAAATAAACGGGGAGTACACAGTGTTACAGAGGAAAATCAATACAAATGGATTTTTCAAACAAACAACCAAAAAGACATGCTGTGATATGAGGTGTGTTAGTCAGGGATATCAGTGGGACAGCTAATGAATGAGTGTTTATGTAGTAACGGTGGGATGATGTATGGTGTAAAACTAAACAAAAACAACGCCCCAGCAAACTAAACAGGAACGTGGTGCTGGGCGGAGTGAAGAGTGAAGAGCAGAGAGAGATGGAGGGACTGGGCAGCTTCCTGTACTCCTGGGAGACTGGTGAGGTACTCCCAGTTGTACCTGCAACACAGAAACACACATTAGCAAGAGGGGGACACACAGAGACACAGGCCCTGCATCTTTAGTATTGTTGACTTTTACATTATATTATTTTATATTTATATTAAACTCTTTCTACTTTGTTTTTAACTTTTCAAACCTGATTCACTCCAAACCGATGAGCACACTTCCTTAACAATTATTTTTTCAAACATACTGTAAACATGTATATTTACAGCACCATCAAATGAAATAGCTTTTCTCACAATGAGCGATGCTGGTAAACTCTTGAACTACCCCCACATCTTTAGTGTTTTAATCATCACACTAACTATACACAAATTGAGGGAAGCAAGATACTTTAAAGGTGTTGAATCATTGTGGTGTTTAATACTTCTTGTGTTACTTCTCAGAAGATGTTTTGTGACTCCTCCTCTTTTTCAAGCATTAACACACACATGTACAATCGCTCAACACAATGTGATTTTCCATGTTGCACAACCGACACATGTCGGAAGTAGTAGAGCCCCAGTGACATGAAACAATGAAGTATAATTAAGATAACTCAGTTGATGGTGAATCAGACAGTAAAAACACTTATTGAGGCACTGATGTACATCTGACAGTTTGTACCTTATTTCAAATATTCCTGAAATACATTGTTCCAATAATAAAGACATATGGGAACTGATGTGAGTCATTTAGAGACATTTAACATTTATTCTGGGCATGGGCTGAATGATTGTTTCACTTCCTGAAATTAAGGAATTTCGGTAAATTCGGTCTGAACAATGAAGGTGACCAGGCTATAATCACGGGCTTTGGTCTTATTCTGTCTAAAATTATATTAAATAAAAAACTTGAGGGATGAGGCATTTATTATTGTCTTCGTCATTTTTGTCTCGTATTATTACTATTTTTAAATATTAATATTTTATCTTGTGTCTTCTTGTATTTATTATCTTAATCTATTTAGTCTCTTTTTACTTTAAAAATAAACGTTATTAATTGATTATAAGTTATTATAATGAAGACTGTATTGGTTGTTTTTTGTAATTTGTGGTAAAATATGTTAGAATTAGTTATGACATTACAATGTGTCACTGATAACATTGGACATCAACATAATCTTCTTAAGAAATGAAGCAACAAACAACATATGTATCTGTGCAGCATTGTATTCTGTTTGATTTGTGCTTAGATACACAATTTAAACACAGCTGCTGTTTTCTGAGGAGAACAAACGTTCTCAGACTCAATAAATAAAGGGGGGGGGGGAGGGGGGAACTGTGGTGCCACCAGTCAACCAATGAAACTGTCTTGTGGAGACACCTTCCTTTTTCGAGGTGTGGAGTTGTTGGGGCACCACGTGAGTTATTGTCACAAAACACAGCCAAGCCGGAGACTAGAGGACAACTTCTAGACATGGGTGAGAATTATTTTCATCTTTACTGAAGCCAGACACTGATCACAGCTCTATTAAACAGCAGGTTTAAATACTTTAATAGTTTATGTTATACTGAAAAATCAATGATAAATATTAGACTTTAAATCCTTTTCCTTGTTTTTATAAACAACTGTCTGCTTTTGCAAAAGTAAACTAGTTTACATTTCACTGATTTGTGAAAATGTTACTAAAGCTTCAATGCCTCAGGAATATGTCATTAACCTCAATCCTGAATAAGTGTGTATCACAGTAATTTGACTAAGATGAATATGAAACTTGATAATATAATTATATGTATAATTGACACACGTTTTAGCATTTAGAGTTGAACAAATGTATGAAGTGTCAGTGCACGTTAGAAAGAGTACATCAAAAATATTTCTTCAACACGTGAAATGGAGAAGTTAGAGCGAATGAAAGCAGAATTAAAGGTTCAAGCCGCAGCACAGGAAACAAGTGATCTCAAAAGAGAAGTATGTTGGTTTTGCACACAAATGATATCAGTGTGGGTGGGGGGCTATACGAGGAATTGTGTGATATTTCATCTGAATTACATTTCATCCTCAGGGCTCCAGCATGTTTTATTACTTTATTCACGGTGCAAATTAGATGTGCAACATTTCTCTATGTATTCTATTCCACTAGTGACAGTAATATTATAGTCACATATGTTTTAGTACTGTCATACTGTGCAGCTTACAAGCAGGAAGTGGTTTTGCAACTTGTGGTATCATATCAGGCTCAGTTGACAATATGTTCCACAGAAGGGTCACCTGATCAATGAACCAAAAGTAAATCAGACCCAACAGCAAAAACAATCTACTTATTTATAATATATATAGCCCATGTTTTAACCTGTGTAGACAATGCATTGCTACATATGATTTTTCCAGAAATGAAGAAGTGGTTAGTTTCGACACGGTGGTTCCCTGAATTCAAATTCACACAGTTCACAGGATTTTGTTTTCACGGCGAAGTTGTAAATCCCATGTCTGTGTTTCATGTGTGAAGCTCAAGAGGACCAGAGAGAGACGTCCCAGCAGACAGAAGAGAAGCGGACCATGAACCAGGTACTAACTTCAGATGAAGTGTCAGTTGGCCTTCTTCTAGCAAGCTGTACAATCATTTACAGTTAATCTGGGACTTCCGACATGACTCCTCACAGTGAGTTGTGTTTTCATTTCCCTGTTTTGGGTGAATTTGAGATAGTGGCAGATTCGGTCTTTGAAGTGCTGATTGCGTGCATACAGTTGTTTCGTCTTGATTGTGAAATGAGTAAGATGATTCTGCTTGGTATTCTGACGAGGACACGCTCGTCATGCACCCACCACACGGTATTTCACCTCGCACACAGAGACTGCAGGAGGTCTTCACAGCCTGTAGTCTGTTCTGGTAACTGAAGGGAAACAAACAATATGAGAAATTTCCAAGACTGATGATGCGACCCGAAAGCCCAGTGGTTTGTGTGGTGACCTCAGGCCTGTCGATAGCAGCGACCCAGTACGCCACTGACAATCACTTAGAGAGTCACATATCTACACTTTGACATCAACATCACCCACATGGTTTTCCACAAAATATAAATCACCCAGTGGAAATGAACTGAATGTGACAAAATGATATTTGCTGTCTGGTGTAGAGAGATATCTACAGACAAGAGGCCACCGTGTGTGGCTTAGACGTTTCCTGTAGGCAGACATTGAGGCAGGAACCTGAAAGTTTTGTGAATCACTGACTGAAAGTGAAGATCGGTGAATTTTACTGATGAAATACCCAAAGCAAAATTTTGAAATTTCATCTGCTGTATAGCCGTCACTCTCACACGACTTTGTCTGCAGACGCAAATATATTAAGACACCATGTTCCACTTTGAAGCAACCAACCGTCCTGGAAATAGATCGAGCTGTTCTACTTGGCGCTGCAGAGTAACAGTGGAAAGTCAGACAGGTTGAGCTGTGAAGTCCATCAGTGTGGAGTCGCTGCACTGTGACTCAGTCAGGTTATCTTGGTTAGAGGCCTGCACCTTCACTATTACTCACTGGAGGCCTACTTCTCGGAACCAGGAACCGCATACAGGAACTTGATTCAATATGAAACCACCTCGAGCCGTTGTGTGGTACAATGACTGAAATAAAGCAGCTGCTACGTGCGGTGATTCAACGTGAAATACTGACATTGTGGTCACCAGTGACATCCAGACTATGAAAATTGATCGACGCAGTGGCAAAGTGAGATTTCACATAGAAATATCTGATATGAAAGACCATCAGGTTTGATTCTGCTACAATAACAGAAGTGACTATATATGTGCTGTTTAAGTCAGAGTCCACATGACTGGAAAAAGATTGTTGCTGTGTACAATACAATACAATACAATACAATACAATACATATACAAATACAATACAAATACTATACCATACAATACAACACAATACAAGTTTATTAATCCCAAAGGCAATGTGTTTGAGGGCAATAAAAAGAAGACCGAAGAAACAGATAGATGTAGAAGATACAGCCATGCTCTGACAAACATCCACTCAAACAATAAAACACCATAAAAGAGCTGTTCAATTGTGTTGAGCTAAATAAGTGCAATTTCTTTAAAGATACTTAAAGTTATAACGAATAAATAAATGAACCAGTTCACATGGAAGCTGGTCGTTAAAGAGTAATGTGGGTTTTTTCATGTTCCAAGCTGTGGATGGAGGACAGAATTGTCCTGTCAGGCCTTATTAACCAGGCGGATCCATTGTATTCACTGAATATCGTCCACATCACAAAACAACAAGGTCAAGTTTTCAGCTCGCTTCAGCATTTCTGATTTTCTGAGAACGACCATCCTTAAATCAAACCGAGAATATCACCGGTGTTCAGACACTGTGTCGCCTGCATTAACAGTTTCTCTTCTTATGTTTCGGTTGTTTGACACTTCTCTTTTTGACATCTTCCTAACTGATGTATTTAATTGTGCATGCCTTCACTGTTTCATTTCTGCTTTCCTGCAAACCACAAATAGTGACATTATCAATTTCTTACACTGGACGTCTGGACTTCTTGGCTGTTACTGACACAAGTTCTGAAGAAGTACAGTGTTTTTAGATATTACTATAGTGCAGTGTCCATTCTATACATGCCTGTTTAGAATGGACTGTTCTCTTTGCCTTTGCTAATGCTCCAGAGCAACTTAAGAATTTTCTTCCTTTGAGTGCTGGACATCGTGTGCAGAGATTTTATATAAAGTGTGCAGAGTGAAGTTTGTGTTCATCCTACCTGGTTTATCTGCAGTGAAGATCTTGAATGAAACGTAATTTGCTGTATTACAGTGGCTTATACGTTTGAATTCTTTATTTAATACCCTCTACTGAGCGCCATTCTAGTTTCAGCAGGATGACTTCTCATCTGGTATATCTTTTTTTCAATACTTAATATATAAATTCCTTCTTATGGCTTATGTTCGTTTTTTCAAAGTGACATTTATGACAACTCCAGACCAAACCCCCCACAAGTCTGCTACTATCTCTGCAGACAGGATGTGCAGCGGTTATCTAGAGAAAGTAGCGGTGAAAACCTCCTCTGATTGTGATGTTTCATTTCACCTTTTGTGTCCCATGAGAGGACTGCCTGTGTCATTTTCCCATCCATCAAAATACCTTCAACTGTAAAACAGGTTTCCACATCAGTGCAGTGGACCCTGTCATATTTACAGGAGCTGTATACCTGACACACTCTCGCATGCTTTGCCAGGCTTCTCCCGCTGTTATCGAGATTCATGACTCTACGACTGAATGTGAGGAAGAGACGAGGCCCAGTCCAGTGCAGATGGAGGAGAAGGCTTTTGTGTCAAGTCTGCACTCTTTCATGAAGGAAAAAGGTTCACCTATAGAGAGGATCCCACATCTGGGCTTCAAACAGAGTGAGTTTATATTCATCAGCGCCATGCTTGCACAATATTCGAGGGGAATTTGAAACAAACAGGTTCTCACGTGTGTTTTTTCCACCCTCAGTCAATCTTTGGAGGATCTACAAAGCCGTGGAGAAACGTGGAGGCTACGATTTGGTAAGTTCAAGTTCTTTATTGTTCACAGTCGTGTGACTGATGCAAAACAAGTTTTTGTTGTCTGTCAGTGGAAAATGCGCAATAAGTCAGTTGCTGCAAACGTTGTGGTTTTTTACCACACTGCAGGACATTAATTCCTCTGAGCTGTCAAAGCGTCACCGCACATGCACAGTTGTTTTTGATAATGACACAGTGACACACAGGGACAAGTTCAGAGAGAGCGAAGCTCATATACTGAAATAGCTGACCCTGATCTCTGTCTCCACCGTGGCCCTGGGTGTAAATATAAAGCCGCCTTCGCATTGACAAATGTAAAAATGGAAGTGTTCTCTCAGCAGACGTGACATTTAAATGATAACCTGCGATCGCCTTTCTTTAAAACAGTTTGGAAGTATACATGAGAGCAGGTAGAGTCGGGCCTGAACCCTTAACACAAAATGAAACCAAAGGGCCACAATCTGGAGGCAAGTTAATTTTGCAGTGTGAGAATGCACACAATGGCAAGTTAGATAATAAAAATTAGTAAAACATAGTAATAAATGAACCTTTTTGAACAATTTCAGAACAAAAACAAAATAATAATTTATTATCAACAGTTGTTTCTCATTGTATTAGCCCCATGCAGCCCTTTAGTTTGTACTCTAGACTGGATGACACGTCTTCACTTCCTCCCACTATCAACAGATAAAGCTAAAATATCCCACATATGAACAATGCAATCTTGGGTCTGCGCAGAAGCGATCAGGTGATGGAGCTACAGAAGCGAGGTCATTCTGAGCTGTCAATCATAACGTTTCACCCCATGTTTACAGCATCAAATCATGACCAAACTAAGCACTTGAACATATACCAGTGTGATAAAAATGACCCAAAATGAGAGAAAACATCTCTGACAATAATTTATCAGACATTGATTTTGACTTTTTCTTCAGTTCATGTCCCATCTGTTTACATGGAGGAGGCAGGATTTATGACCTATACTGCAGCCAGCCACCAGTTTAGCTTTAGCTTCACTTTTGGGGGGCTGTCATGTCGTCCATCGTTATATACAGCCTTTAGTTTATACTTAGAAGAAGAAGAGACCATGAGCCTTTTTGTTTTAAAGGGCCCATATTGTGTAAAATAAATGTTCTGGTCTTTTACTATCCGTAATTACTTAGGGATCCGTAGGGATCCTCTTAGTATGAAAACAGTCACTCCGCGGACTTTTTCACTCAGTCCATTCTAAGAAATATGTTAAATTATCGAAACGTCTCGTTTTGTACTTCCTTCCCCGTATGATGTCATTCGGGATCACACTCGACTCTCAGCCCCACCCAGCAGGTACCAGTCCAACCTCCGAAAACAGCCTGTTCTGTCTGCAGCTCCAGAGAGAGGCAGAGGAGAGGACATGGAAATACACATTGCTGCAGTTTTTTCGACTTTAAACCACTGATATATCATCTTAGGGGTACCAATACCTCAAATTAAATCCCAGAAAGGTGTCAAATGTGGGCCCTTTAAGCATCACTGTGTCATGTTTTTGATCCTTGTTAAAAGCTGTCACTTATACCCCACACATTGAAAAAAACTAAATTACTGTAACAATTATTGACTTGAGCTGTCCCCACCCCCCACTGTGTAAAGGTGACGACACAGCGTCTTTGGAAGAAAGTGTATGACGAGCTGGGAGGAAGTCCAGGCAGCACCAGTGCTGCTACATGCACTCGTAGGCACTATGAGAGGTGAGGATTATTCTGTTCCCCACCCTGTCAATTCAATCAGCACAGATTCTGATCAGACTGATAATCACATATGTATTTCTTCAGGCTCGTGCTGCCATTTGAAAGACACATTAACGGAGACGAGGACAAACCTCTGCCCCCAAGCAAACCACGGAAACCGTACAAGAGAAACTTGGATGGGAAGATTAAAAAAGTAGAGGTTAAGAGAAAAAGGAGTCAGTCGGATAGAGAGATGGATTCTGAGGTAACGTGTCTCTGAAGAAAAAGTCTAGAAAAAGATGCTCCACAATATGTACATAGAGTGTTTCCTTTAATATCCCCTTGTATTTTACAGACCCAGAGGAGTCCAGAGGTCGCCTGCCAAAGTGAACCAGTGATTCATCCTCACTCTGCTCTCTGGGCTGCTGCGTCTGACAGACACTATCCAGACTGCTCTCAGCCAATCAGAGCCCCCACTGATCTTTGCACTTCTGTCTACGCCCTTCTCCCAGTGTCCACATCTAATCCTTGGACTGCTCACATCACTTCTGCTGCTGCTGCAGAGGTCATCTCTCCTCTGGAGAAAAAAAAGCGCATGGCTCAGGCCAGCTTGAATTTGCCCCCGAGTCCACAGAGCGAGGATAAAGAAAGGCCCTCGGTCATCCGCTGCTCCCAGTCTCCAGCCCGGGCTTCTTCCAGCCACAACTGCAGCTCCTCCGATGATGGCTCCCCGCTGCCTTTATCCTCCTCCTCTTCCCGCAGCCCCTCCCCTCTCTCTGTGTCATCAGAGGATGAACCAACAGGAAATGAAGATAAGCCTGCATCAAGCTCAAAGCTGAGCCCAAACTGTTGTAGCTCTGTTACATCCAACTGTGGTGAGGACAATGTGTCTGTGAGCTGTACTCAGGTATCAAAAGACTCTGCAGGACCAAATAAGCACATCTCTCAGGTCAGCTCCCAATTACTAATCGCTGACTCAATAAAAAGCCAAATTAGAGATTGGGAGCCAGTCCACAAAGTGGGTAGCAAATATTTCACCCATCCTTTCCAGTCGACTTCTACCTCCAGTTTTACCAAAGTTATTCCAAAATCGGTTCAGCTTATGCGGCCTGCTCCCATGCGGCCGAGTTATAAAATCCACCAGGGCAGGTTGGTGCACCAGGACGACCATCAGACTCATGCTAAGAAGCTGAGCAACGTGGTTCCATGGGTTTATCCGACAGAGAAGAGGGAGAAATCCAGGACGATGCAACAGAAAAGTCCTGTCTCTCAGCAGAGTGTGTCCCAGGCCACCGCCTCCCTGCCGGTGCTGTGCGTCCTGTCAAGCTACGACAAATCAGGGAGAGACTCTCGGCATCCGCCTCCATTCCACCCTGTGTTTCTCCCCAACAGAATGAGACTACCACAGTCCCAGCTGATGTACCGTCATATACCAATGGGTCCAGCTCCCTCTGCTCTAGCTGGCTCGGTTGTTTATCCATATCCTTACCCTGTTCCACTGTTAAACCCTCACATTGGATACACCCTGCCTGCCATGAATCCAAGTTATCCTCACAAGCTCTGATTTTTCAATTACAGTTCATCTTTCCATTGAAAAAGGCCGCCGCTGAGCTTGTTAGACCACTTTTGTATTGCTCCGTGTAATTTTGGGGAGGCCTTAGTGTTTTAAAGATGTAATGAATTACGCAACACACACACACAATAGGTTCTACAGATTTACACACGCCTGGGCAGTGATAGCTTTATGTGTAACAGTGGGAAACATACAAGGCATTGTCATTGTATTAGTCCAATTTTTTATGCACTCTGAAGGACATTACTCAAAAACGGTCTGTCACACATAGTACTACACTAGTGTATAGTCTGTTATTCACCCAATATGTTTCTTTTGTCACTTCACACATTTGCACATGTGTTCAAAGTATACAAACTTTAATGACATGTATTTATGAATATGACAAATTCACAGTAGATTTCTGAAACACAGCAGGTTCAATTAAAGGTAAAGATTTTCTTCCTTGTTTGTCGTCACTTGCATAATTTCAATACTTTTGAAACTAAGAACTTTCTGTTCTGTTCCTCTTTGTACTGTACTCTGAAGACATGATTCTGTAATATCTGACTCATATCAGTGTTTAATATTTTTAAAAATGTTACAAGCAAATCTCAATTATGTATTTAAATAGATGGTTATTAAATGATCATGAATGAATAAACAAACATTCAAAAAAATAAAACCTTTGGTCATGTATCCATGAAATAGGCCTGAAACTGAACTTAACACATAAGGTCTTTAAGATGTTCTCTGGACTGTCTCCAAGTTTCATACAAATAAATCGAGGAGGAGCCTCAAACTCCTTGTTTGTCAGAGAAAGTTCACACAGTGAGTCAGTAACCTTTTTAACATTTTCTCAAAATGTTGCTTTGATAACTTGATAAATGTGAGTTGCATCAATTCCTCCGTTAACGTCCAAGCAACATGAAATTTCACTTGTAGCCTTATGATGTCAACTGATGTCAATGGGACTGTGTTTATAAAACATGGGGGTGGAAGGCGTGAGGATGATGTAATTTCTCATTGTGGCTTATTTGTTGTCTCACTATACTTTTTGGATTATTTTTTAATATTTGGTTGAAACAAAAGCAGTAGAAGGCGTTAGTTTGTGTCTCGGTTGGACTCAGACTTTGTGTGAAAGTGAAAGCAGGTGTTTTATGTGATGTTACTTTATATTTGAGGTTGAGATGTGAAACTGCTGCAGATCCTCAGGTCAACACCTATTCAACAGGTTCAATGTAACGGGCTCATATCTCCTATTTTAAAAAGACATGATTCACTGACACAACTCTGAAACCAATCACTGAACAATGGCTTCACCTAGTGGACAAAACGGGAAACTTCATCTGATTATTTTCACTTCATGAAGCAACAGAAACAATAAATATTCAAATATGAAAACGAGTCAATTTTGTTCAGTCACATTGTTCAATGCCATTTCAGTGATGTGCTTTTACGTCAGTTCCATCACATAACAGTTCACATCACCTCAGTAGGTGTTAATGATGAAATTAATTAGTCTGTAAGTTTATATACAGAAATGTATTGATATATATTCTTACATTGAGTAACATATCCATAAACACAACTGATTCATTTTTAAATGAAAATATTTATGAGTGTTAGTTTATTGAAATGTAATGAATGACTTTTACCTTCAACCTTGTGTTATTTGTTGCACAAAACAATCTGTAAATAAATGATCTGTGTTATTTTTCTTTATTTTCTGAGCTGTGTCTGAAATCACTGAGCTCTTCATGTTCTAGTTATGTCTGAATGTTTAATGAGAATTATTACGCATTACACTACAAACTCAATATCCCACTATGCATCATTGAAAGTAGTGTTAAACTTTATATACAGTCTATGTGTAAAACTAACCATTCAACTAAACTGTGTAAAATATTGATCACTAACTGATGAAGTGGGAAATGATGAGAGATTACTTTCTGTGTACCAATGCTTATTTGTTTTCAATGCATTAGGATGTGGACTATATGTGAGTAATATATTAAAGTCTGACTAAGGTTATCTTATCTGCTCTGCCACACAATTTCATGGACAATGTTTCAAAACCTATAAATGACTTTTCAAGGACCCAAAATAACATTCCCACCGGGCTATACAAACAATCTTTATTATACAGGTCTGTTTGTATATAAGGTAGTATACTTTACTTCCAATACATATTATATATTTATTCAGATGGAATACATTTCATTTCAAATACCTCAAATGAGCACAGTAAGTACATTGCCATTCATCAAACCATTCCTCCCTACCATGCCTAAAGGCGAGAGGTTTTCAGCAGAATATTACTGTCACAATTAATGTCATTACACACAACCATCCCATTTCCACGGCTTTTAGCCCTAGGCACATCTCTCCTCTGCCTTAAATGTACACTACATTCAGGCATTTATGAATAAACAACATTCTCTCTGACATCAAAAACAAACTCACCAGCATCACACACACACAGCTCCTAAAATCATCGGCCCTCCACACCCAAAATCACAAACCTGAACAGAGCCACCGACATAATAAACAAACTGACATCAGCATTCTGTATAGGTCTATATGCACCATATCGTCTTACAGTGGCGCTCACAGCATGTTATCCATTGTTACAGGCTGGATTATGTATCAAACAGCCTGTTGACCTCAGGATTGTCTTTGCAACTTCACATTTCTCTGCTCACAGGATTGAAGCATAACTAATCACAAGAACACAGTAAATCGGGGGGAAAAAAAACTGTGTTTTGACAACTCCATTTTACCAATCCTAAACCATCTAAGTTGCTGATGTAAAAAAATTAGTGTTTGCATAGCCCGACTTAGCAGACACTTATCTTATGTTGAGTTATGGCTCTTCGATATCAAGCATGTCTCATTAATCTGTAATCCAGCATAACATAGGATTGTGTGTCACGGCAATATGGAAATAATTGAAAACACAAGCGACACCAGTGTAATCTTTACATGTGTGTAAAACTACAATGCTGGCAGCAAGATAAAGCAATCAATCACACTATCTTTACACACATCCAAAGGATGAAGTGAAACAGAACAAAGGAGTCACTCCACAAAGCACTGGCTAAATCAACTGTTTCCTACAGTTACACTCTTTGTGAGGTAGACAGAAATATATATTTTTTAAAACTGTACAGAAGCTTGGCAAATACCTCTTACAACAGGATGATCCCAGTTAAAAAGGAGAACATAAAGATTACTGTATGTGTATATAAAATACAAAGGAAAAGTATTATATCATGGAATTAAAGGAAAAACCTGATTTCATATATATAATATAATATATTTCATAAGCATGTTTAATATTTTGAAACTCATAAACAGACCAGACCTTCTACAAAAATACTTTATTCATACATATAATAGAAATGATAGTCCGTCACATACAACATGCTTTCTAAAAAACTGCTTCATTTAGATGAACATTTTTGTCGTCTCCTCCAGGTTTAAATCATGGTGATCATTTCAAACAGTGTCCTGGAAGTAGTTCTCTGCTCTCGTATAACTGGCTCAGTGTGGCTCCACTCAATGAAGAGAGCGTAAATACCATCTCCAAGTGCTGCACCCACCATGGGCCCTGTCAACTGGATCCAAAACTCGTAATCTCCAGCTCTGCAGTAGGGACACGTACACATGAATAATAATGACAAAGCACAAATTAACTGTGTAGTTATTATCACAGCTTCCTGCATGAATTAAACCCTTAAATTCTGACTTGATTGGGTCTGCCACCACTGAACAGGTCAACACTGTTTAGTTCCTCTATGGCTCTGAGCTTTGTCAAGTTTAAGGAAATTACTGAAGCAACGTCTGACAGACACATTTTTAACAGAAAGCTTGGATTGCAAACTGGGTGCATGGAGTAAGAAAGTTTACCAGTGAGGGAGAAACTAATGTTAATTACCGTCATATGGGAGGATAGCAGAGAGGTGAAAGATTCCCGTGTTAACACCTTGTTAGCATTCATATGAGACAACTTACTCATTCATCTAAGGGTTAGAAATGACTTTGTGTAGCAGGTATTAAAACTAATATTGCATTCCACCAAAAATCCCTCAGTTTTTGTTAATTATTGCTGTTTATTGTATTGGGTGTTTTACATGGGTTTGGCGCCCTCTATTGGTCGTGGGCGGACATTGTGTTTATTTTCCCGGCTCTCGCCAGAATGCACTGGAGCTGGCCGAGAGCGGTACGTATATTGTACAGCGCGACACTAATGTGTAAATTTCTAAGCTTAAGACATATGTAAGTGTTTAGAATGATTCATTTGCTTGTAATATCATAGCAGTCGAGCCGTTTCATTTATTTTTGGTTTATTTTCATTTGTGAGTTAGTTCAGAGTGTTTTAGCGAGCTAGCAAACATGTATTATGTTTCTGTGCATGTGCGTTGGCATTCGCCATTTTGTGTCCTGAAGTACGCCTGTTGAATCGTATATTTTTTTATGTTAGGCATGTACTGAAGACAAATGACCAATGCTGTTTCTTTTCTTCTGCTGAAACTCTGAACAGGTATGTTTTGTTGCATAGGACTCTTGTTGTAAATAGAAAATGTGAATCTTTTCATGATGTGTGACTGTGGTATGAGTGAATGTGATACATTCAAAGACAATTGTAAATTATAGTTTTGTTATTTATTTTTATGAATACTTAAGTATTTTTGCATTTATTATTTCTTATATAGGCCTTTTTGTTTTTATTAGGCAAGATTTGTAAATGTACTGAGAATGCACTGGAGCTGGCCGAGAGCGGCATGTACTGAAGACAAATGACCAATGCTGTTTCTTTTCTTCTGCTGAAACTCTGAACAGCAATAAAAGTTCTGTGCCGAAAATCAAGTCCCGGTCTTCGACTTCATAAACTGATACACAACGCAGAGCATACGACACAAAGGACAGACCGGTTACATTTGCATGGACAATATAACACTATATCCTATTTTTGCTTTAAGATAGGTGATATCACTCTCAGGTTTGCATAGAGGCGCATTGAGCAAAAAGAGATATTCACCTATCTGCATCCCTTAAGAGCATTAACTATCCCCAAAAATGTCAAGCTACTCGTTTATTGAAAGGATATAAACGACTTTGCCTGATACAAGGATTTTCAAACACTTGTACTCAGTAGGTGACTTGTATGTGGATGAGGGGGGGATGCCATCCCCTTTAAACCAAAACGACCAAAAAGGAAAAAAAAGATTTCTTCCATTTTTCTCTCTGGTAATAATCCCAACATAGCTTAGAAAGTCCTAAACTCTCTATTTTATGTTAGAAAACTTTAAACACAGTCCGTCACAGATTATACCAGGAACGTATTTGTTTCTACATCATTAAAATTACCTGAACACATACAGGCCCCAGCCAGCCACAGCCGCGAAGAGCTGTGGGCTGAGGTCTTGAGCTGGGTTGAGGGTATAGCTGTTCAGACCCATGGACACTGTGATGGCTATGATGATCAGGCTGATGGCCAGAGGTTGCAGGCCTTTTGGATTGCTGTTGTTGTTCTCGCCAATGAAGGCCAGGATGCCCACGATCAGAGCGGCTGTGCCAATTACCTTAAAAAAGCATAAGGAAATTAACAACAGTTACGTTCCATTGATGTTATTGAGAGGAAGTTTTTCAGTAACCCCATCGGCCCTGTTGTTTTGTTTAAGCTTATCATGAGGCTTCCCCTTTATCCTACTTTCAGTCTGTATAAATCAGCGTTACTATAGCTCCATAAAGGGTCACTCCTGGGTGAGATGATCATTACTCTGAAGGTTAACTATTAATGTTTCTGGTGTTGCTATTTGATTTACATCACTAATGCTGTTACATGCAGAAATCATGGCCTTTTAAAAATCGAATCAGTTGGGAAGCAATTTTAACAAACAACACAAACTGAAAGTACACAAAATGTATATGATCGACAACAAGTGAAAGAGAAGAAAACATATTAGACCTTAAAGGGGACATAGCATGCCCATTTTACCACAATATGGTATGGTTCCTTGGGGTCTTAATGAAATGTCTGTAACATACTTTGGTCAAAATACCACAAGGATCATTTAAAACAGCACCCTTTTTACCCTGTATAAAACAGCCCTCCACAGAGTGACCTGTTTTGAGTGCCTTTAAATGCTAATGAGCCAGCTCCCCCCTCCCCCCCCATGATTTTAAACGATATAAATTACATATTTTATATGATATAAATGATCAAATATGCATCCCATACTTTGCATTCCCCTTCTGTTGTCCTGGAGTTTTAATTTTCCCCAATCACATTGTCCCCCTCTGCCCATCCACTACAAGCACACAAGCAGACAGACAGAGAGAGAAAGAGAGAGAAAGAGAGGGGTGGGGGGGACACAAATTCCAGCTCACGCATGGGAGAGCGAGCGGTCGCGCCCGAGCAACTGCTGCAGCCTCCCAGTCCCAACGATCCAGACAAATGCCACATGTGAGTGAATCGCGGGCTGACCAGCGGAGAAATGCTCGTCCCGTGTGAACAGCCAGGCGGCTGCGCGCTTGGGAACGGCGCTGCGCTGCCTCGCAGCCTTGCTGCATCCGGTGTAAACACGGCGTAACGAGTGGGGGCCAAGACCATGTAGGGAGACTTCCAGTGCCTTGTTACGACACAAAACCCAGGAAGCTCAATCGAGTCACTCAAGCATGACGTTTCTGACTTAGAGGAACCATAACAAAACGCGCGAGTGTTTTTTTCCCCAGAGTTTTTGGGTTGGTAGACATGCCAGATACCCACATTAACGTGTAGAAGCACTAACAAAGTGGAATTTGCATGCTATGTCCCCTTTAACTATCCTAGCAGCCTTCACAAATACAATAACTACCATGTCAATCTCACCTCAAATCCATAACAGATGATATTTATTCTCAGCACTGGAGCATTTTGTCCATTTATGATTGCATTCATTCATAACTGCACAAAATGCACGCTCACAGATTATATCAGTATATATAGGCTCACATGCATCTCTGTGCTCTATTGGCTTCTATACTTAGACCCATGTTGGAAAAATACATCAATAATTCCATAAAAAGAGGTAAAAACCCTCCAAAGCTAATAGCTGAAATAAGAGTGCATTAAGTTCTGTCATCCATGTGGATATAGTAGCTATATATTATCAGCAGACATTTTTTTAAATTATAAATCTTAAGCCCCTACCTGATTCAAAAACCCATTTAGGACTGAAGTATATTCGGAAGGACAAGATGCAAAGATGTGGGCTGTGGCATTGGCACCAGTAACAGCAAATACTCCATTGGTATATGCCACCAACACATCTGAGGAAAAGAAAATACGATCATCATTATAAATAATAAATCACACATAAAAAACTGTATTGAAATATCAGGAAGCAGGATTTCTAGATTAGTTGGGTCATGACCGTTTTTTTCTGCTTCCTGAGATAGTGTCTCATAGTGATGACATTTACACGTTGGCACCTACCATAGTACAACCCATAGAAGACAGAGGCTCCAGCGAAAGCACCCAGGAACTGTGCCGCCACATACAAAGGAAACTTCATCAGTGGCAGCCTCCTCAGGATCACCATGGCCAGAGTGACTGCAGGGTTCAAGTGGGCTCCTACAACAAAGCAGATGAATGAAAGCAACAAAAAGCTTTATATTCCATCTCTTCTGTCATGCAGTGGACCCCAACAAGACATCCAGATGTGTTCAACTGGAGTTCGTCCTTAAATGATAAATGACAAAATAGCTGCTGATTCTTAATTAATTGATCAATTGACTAAAAAGGTCCAACATCTGTCTCCAAGCTCGTTGAGATGCCTAAGCCAAGTATATTCAAAGTCTTTGCGGTGGCAGTGTGTCGGGTCATTTATTTAACTCTCTGGGGTTAGGATTTTGACCTCACTGTGCTAACACCACTGGGGGTATCAGCCATGCGCCCATTGTTGATCTCCCCATCCTGTTCACCAACACTGACCAAGACAACCAGCCAGACCTGACATAATCTGCCTGAATCTTTATAAGGCAACTGTAGACTGCAGGTCATTAGACTGACCATGATGTGCCACACAGAGAGCTGCGAAAACTACTGAACTCACCAAAAAAGTGTGGTGTGACAGAAAAGGCTATTTTGCTTAAGGAAACTACGTCTGACAATTTTCAACATTTTCTGCCCCATTGATCATCAACATTAATGCTTATATGATAATGGAAATAATTAATAGTAACAAAACGGACTTGCAGGATCAAATATTTGTCTCTGAACTAAGAAGCAATTGTGTTGTAATGACTGTGTATATATGAAGTGTGGGTGCGAGTGTTACCTGACACTTCACCTGCCACGTAAACGGACAACATGAGTCCCAGATTAATTCCCGTGTTGAAGGTTAAGAGGTTCCCCCAAGCCCCTCCAGTGACCACCGCCTGGGCTACTGAACCACATACAAAGAGCTGGGACAAAAAGGGGAAAAAAAAAACACAAAGGATGGAAGAATGGTTATTGTAATTATACCCAACATTAACACTAGCCCTCTTGTCCAGCCTCTGCCAAAGATGATTAGTCTAACTTGGAAACATTCAGGAAATACACAATAACTGAGAAACAGAAGCAACTCTTACAAAAAAAGAAGAGAAGAACAGATTCTGCTCTGAAGTGTAAAGTGAATTGACCATTTGATAATTTCTCTACTGACGTCAACTGAATGGAAATTGCTTAATGCATCTATAATAATCCAGTTCGTTTTTTTTGTTTAACAGGTCACCATGGATGAGATATGATGAATAAAGATGAGTCACATCTTGTTGTGATTTCTAGCAACTCTTTGACATGTGAGAGACTTATTTCTGCTAATGGAGACATATGAGAGACAGCAGTCAGAGACCCTGGGGACACAGTTTTACACCTTATTAGAGAGCGGCAGTTTAAACTGGATGACAGGTGTAGAGGGAGGTACTCACTATCAGGATAAACACCCCCAGAAACTCTGCCATGAACTCCTTTGTCAGCTCGCGAAACATCGCCTTCCACGTGTTCATCGTTGTTGTTGTTGTTGTCTGGATCTCCATGATGTTCTTCCTCCGTCTAGAACAAACAGCTAAACCACTAAAACTCTCAGACGTCTTGTCAAAAAGTTATTGCCTGCCAGAAAATGTCAACGTTTTATTGCCCTGTTTATATGCGTCTACAGCTGGTTTACGTGAATCAATCTGTTACAACGTGAGTGTGCGGTGATAACGAAGGTATGTATTTGTAAAGCTAATGATCACAATTGAGGTTTGGTTTGGATTATTGGCGGGTGAATTAATATTTGATAGCTAACAGGGTCAGAATGAGGAGCAAGTAGGTGACTCTGCTCTTCAAGTTGAGGTTGGCTGGAATGCCTTTGTACCTTAGGCCCAAGCAGTTGATGGTGAATTACTGGGAAAATCTCCAAGGGCATTCTGAAGATAGAGATCCAACAACAAAGGTACTTCTTTCATGTTGTGAGAGCGAAGGGGCCAAAAGGGAGTGTTTTGTGTGGATCAGTATAGAAGTAGCCAGTGACATGTCATCAAGTCAGAAAAGTCAGTCAGACCATTGTCAGTAACACCTCCCTGGCTGTTCCCCTCAGTGTCTACTGGTTTTTCTATTTTCTGTAAAAAGTGAAAGGATGTAAAGATTGTTATGTTTTGATTGTATGTTAGAGAACGAGAAAAGCTTAAGAGTGAAATTGCGGTGCAGCAACACAGTAGATGGGGGTAATGCACCTTGATGTAGTTTGCCATCCGCCAATAGGCATTTTGTAAGTTTTAGTAACAAACTAGGAGGTACAATCACTTTTGGCAGGTGGGAAAGGGTATTTTTAAAAGAAATAGATTTCAAACATCCATAACCTGAGGGGCCATTAACTTGGGCCCAGAGCAGGTAAAAATAATGCTGTCATAAAGATGATGGCAAAAAGATTTTCTTTATTTTATATGTAACCCCTCCATAGGTCTTGTTAGTCACAGTCTGTTTTTGCAATTATTCCGTAAACATGGATAATAGACAGAGCAAATACTTTAAACATCATAGATGTTGGGACCTGGTTTTTGTGTGTATCACATGTTCAGTCAAAAGCCTGAAGCCGCATGTTCCTCCAGGACTCAGTCTCCCAGGGGCCATCAAAAACCAGAGCAAGGAACTCAGTCTCCCAGGGGGCATCAATGTCACAGAGGTGTGAAAATCCCCCCAGGGACACAGGTTTCAACTCCCATTGGTCACTCTGGACCCCATGACCTGTGAGGTCACCGGGCCGATATAAGGCCTTTTCTCCCCCTCTTCTGTCTCTTCTGCCCTCTTTTCTACGATCCTTCCGAGGGGAGAAGGCTCTCCAGCCTCTTTCCATCCAACTCTTCGAGAGGAGCACAAAGGTTCAGCTTCCAGCTCATCTCACCAAGGAAACCTCCTCGTAACCCAAGCTCTACCAACGTCCTAGCAGCGATGCGATGTCCTGCAGGAAAACTTCAACCAGCAACTGAGCTACACAGCTCAACAGAATCACCAAGGCAAGAGCCACAGACCAGCAAGACGACTTGCAAGACGACACAAAACTACGAACTGCACAGCAACTTCCTTTTTCCCCTTTCCACGGACGGGTAACACAACTGGGCTTAATAATTATACTAGGCTAAGCAAGACTGTTTATTCAATTCTGTATGATGTTTATAAGTTTGATTTGTGTTGTGATATTGTGGTTACAAGTTGTTGAGAAAGTTAATGTTAGTTATGCTCTTCAGTCCTTCCTTGCATGCATCTAGCAACTTTCTCTAATTTGACACACGCATAACTCTTCACCTAATTATCTCTACAGGTCGTAAACATTCCAATAGGGGGGAAGGGTGTAATCATTTTGGCCAGCCGCCATTTTGAAAGCACGCTAACTCATACAGACACACACACATGCATACTCACATACCTATCTTTGTTTAGTAAGTACACCGTTAGTAATTTGTGTTTTTATACTTTATTATATTCATAATAAATGTTTTTCTTTCACAAATGTTTTTTCATTAATGTTGCATAAGTGAATTTTGCCAACCTCTACACTGTCAAGAACTCCATATCCTTCAACTTAGCTAACTATCTATATGGTAATTTTGGTTAGTTATTAATTTAATTGTTAATCAGAGTTCCAAATTTGTAGTTAGAACCTTTATGAGACTTAATCAATAAATTGGTTATATTTTCCCTTCCTTTGAAGGGTGGTGCCCCGAGGTAACTTTAATCAATTAAAGAGATTATTTAAAGGGGACATAGCATGCAAATTCCACTTTGTTAGTGCTTCTACAGGTTAATGTGGGTATCTGGCATGTCTACCAACCCAAAAACTCTGGGAAGAAAACACTCGCGCGTTTTGTTATGGTTCCTCTAAGTCAGAAACGTCATGCTTGAGTGACTCGATTGAGCTTCCTGGGTTTTGTGTCGTAACAAGGCACTGGAAGTCTCCCTACATGGCCTTGGCCCACCCCCCACCTCAAAACAGGTCACTCTGTGGAGGGCTCTTTTAGACAGGGTAAAAAGGGTGCCGTTTTAAATGATCCTTGTGGTATTTTGACCAAAGTATGTTACAGACATTTCATTAAGACCCCAAGGAACCATATCAACTTGTGGTAAAATGGGCATGCTGTAACAATTCGCCTTGTTTCGGGAGAAGGGGAAAGTTACTAGGCTATTTTAAAAAGGAGCACGGGCGGACCTGTCCCGCTGTGTACAGGCGCCACCGCCTGACAATTTACAATAAACGAATACTATTCTATAAGGCCGATAACCTTGTCATCGGCCCCACCACCTATGAAATAATATATATATAAACGAAATAAACCCAGATATGTTGTATACAATGGTCTGTATTGACACCCAACCCAATCATACCCACGTACCCCCTGGACGTGTGCCCGCAAACAAAGCTGAAAACGTGAACATAACCCCACAATTTACACAAATCCCATACATCAATATTTCCCCAACCCCAAGTTCATACAGTCCCCGAACGTCCCAAAGCAAAAATGCATGCAGGTGTGGCGTGGCGAGATGCCGCAAACAATACCACAAATGGGTCCACGCTATCCTCACCACCTCTGAGCACCCAGAAAAATAGTTCCGTCCTCGCGGTAATCCTTGCAAGTGTCCCCCAGGCAAATAATCCCGTTTTTGGAAGTAATCCCATGTAGGTCTTCAGGACCGCAGTCGACTCGAACGTGGCTGGTCCTCTGCCGGCCCGCATACACAAAAACAACCCCCCGGCCGTGCCGTCACTTCCCCTCATTTATCACATTTTGATGTTAAAGAAACAAATGCATACACAATAACACATTCAATAAACAAATATATACGGAGATCCCTTCCCTTATCCTTATACTTTAAGGCCTCTGACAGTTTGGCTATGTACAGAACTTATAAAACATGTAGACAAGAAGGCACAGATTTATCGGTCCTCCCTAACACATTTCCTGTACATCAAGTGAACTTAGGTGACCTTTACAATGCTATGTCCCCTTTAATATTAATAATAAAATATTAATATTTTATTTTGATAAACAAATTTATTGAATGCCGAAAGGCACACCATTTTATGGTATCACGTTTAATGCATTATGGCACAACATAGACAATCACCATACTGTCATGTCTGACTATGCAATTAACATCTATGACCTCAATTGTGATCATTCGGTTCCGATAAACG
The DNA here is from genome assembly GCF_022539355.2 of Hippoglossus stenolepis. Lineage (NCBI taxonomy): Eukaryota > Metazoa > Chordata > Actinopteri > Pleuronectiformes > Pleuronectidae > Hippoglossus > Hippoglossus stenolepis. The sequence goes on from NC_061491.1 coordinate 10,997,080, forward strand.
TTAAATGTTTCACAAATACATACCTTCGTTATCACTGAAATAAACGTATGTGTATTCGACTATGGTCAGAATCACCATGTTACCTTCTGAAGGAGGCAGGCCAGTGACGAAATCCACAGCGATGTGTGACCAAGGCCGGTGAGGAATGGGCAGGGGACGGAGCAGACCGGCAGGTGCCCGATGAGAAGCCTTACTGCGGGCGCAGACAGAACAGGCAGACACAAACTGCTTGGTATCTGCAGACATGGAGGGCCACCAGAAGCATTGCTGCAGGAGAGCCAGAGTCCGGTGGAACCCAGGATGGCAGGAAATCCTGGAAGCGTGTCCCCACTGGAGAACTGGAGACCTGGCAGACAAAGGAACAAACAGCCGGTTGGGTGGACACCCTTGAGGGACTGGATGATCCTTCTGGGCCCCCTGGACCACTCCCTCAATCTCCCACCCAGCTGCTCCCACCACACAGGAGGATGGCAGGATTGTACTCCCCGACCAATCCTCCACAGGAGGGGTAAACTGACGTGACAAGGCATCTGGCTTGTCGTTCCTTGAGCCTGGTCGGTAGGTGAGTGTAAAGTTGAAACGACCCAGGAACAAAGCCCACCGAGCCTGGCGCGAGTTAAGCCTGCGAGCAGAGCGAAGGTAAGATAGGTTCTTATGATCAGACCAGACTATAAATGGGTGAGTGGAGCCCTCCAGCCAGTGCCTCCATTCCTGAAGGGCCAGAACGACCGCTAGCAGCTCCCGGTTCCCCACATCATAATTCTTCTCCGCTGGGGAGAGCTGGCGGGAGAAGAAAGCACAGGGATGCTGCTTCTGGTCGGAGGTGGTTCGCTGGGAGAGGACTGCCCCAACACCGGCGTCAGAGGCATCAACCTCCACCATGAACTGAGCTGAAGTGTCAGGGTGAATCAAAACAGGAGCAGAGGAAAACAAATACTTCAACTTAGAGAAAGCAGCCTTGGCGAACACCCGAAAGGGATTTTCACTGCTGTTAGCGTGGTAAGTGGTGTGGCAACTCTGCTATAGTCACGGATAAACCTACGGTAAAAATTGGCAAACCCCAGAAACCTCTGAAGTTGCTTTCTTGATGTAGGAGTGGGCCATTCGGCCACTGCCTTAACCTTGGCAGGGTTGGTCTTAATTTGCCCTTTCGCCACTATAAAACCCAAAAAACTGACAGATGATACATGAAAATCGCACTTCTCAGCCTTAGCATATAGTCTGTTTTCTCTTTTCAACACAAGTCTTACATGTTGTACATGTTCCTGGAGATTGCGGGAGAAAATCAAAATATCATCGAGATAAACAAAAACAAACCTATTACACATGTCCCGCAGAACATCGTTGATGAGAGCCTGAAAAACTGCAGGTGCATTTGTGAGACCGAATGGCATGACCAAGTATTCAAAGTGTCCTAGGGGAGTGTTAAAACCAGTCTTCCACTCACCCCCCTCCTTGATTCTCACAAGATGGTAGGCGTTGCGGAGGTCCAACTTGGAAAAGATGGTCGCTTGATAAAGGGGCCCGAAGGCTGAGTCAGAGTGGGAGGGGATACTTATTTTTCACCGTGATATCATTCAACCCTCTATAGTCAATACAGGGGTGAAGCGACTTTCTTTTCCACAAAAAAAGAATCCTGCCCCCATTGGTGAGGAAGAGGGACGAATGAGACCGGTAGCCAGAGAGTCAGTGATATATGCCTCCATGGCATCCCTTTCGGGCTTGGACAAATTATAAAGCTTACTGGAAGGATAGGGGGCGCCAGGGAGCAAGTCAATACCACAATCGTAGGGTCTGTGAGGTGGAAGAGACAAGGCACGGTCCTTATTAAATACCTCCTGGAGGTTATGATACTCAGTGGGGACAGAGGTGAGATCAACCGGCTTGGGTGGAAACGGTGTGGTTGCTATCGTGGGGGGAATGGCGGCATGCAAACAGTGAGAGTGACAGAAAAGGCTCCAATTGGTAATGGAGGAGGTAGACCAGTCTATGTGTGGACTGTGGAGTTTAAGCCAAGGGAGACCTAGCACTAGCGGAGAAATAGGAGATGGGATAATGTAAAGTGATATTGTTTCGTGATGGTTACCAGAAAGTAGTAGTGACACTGGGACAGTACGGTGAGTGACATGGGCAAGGAGCCTCCCATCGAGGGCAAACACATCCTTGGGTTCAGGAAGGGGCTCAGAGGGTAGATTTGACTGAGTAATGTAGTCAGAGTCAATGAAATTATCATCCGCACCGGAGTCAACAAGGACTAAAAGAGGTAGAGAGACCTGAGACCACCTTTGAGTTGCAGGCGGGGAGGAGACGAAACAACTGAAGAATGGCTCACCAGCGCTCCGCCTGTGGCGGATGAGCCCGCCCTTTTGGCAAGGCCAGACAGTGGGCTACCAGATGACCGTCCTGGCCACAGTAAATGCAGAGCTTCTGGAGATGATGACGTTAACGTTCTGTAGGTGTGAGCCTCATCCTCCCCAGCTGCATGGGTTCCTCGGTGCAGAGGGGTGAAGAGGCTGTCCGCGGAGGGACCCCGCAGGGGGAGGATGGTGGAAGAGGAGAATCCGCAGGTCCCCGATGGTGAGGGCTCATTGTCTGACTCCAGGTGGGGGTGTGGCTCTCCCTGCCTGATCTCTCCCTGCGTCTTTCACTGAGGCCATTATCTAATCGAACGGCCAAAGAAATTAACTCGTCTAGGGAGGTGGTTTCGTCCCGAGCAGCTAGCTCATCCTTTAGCTCTTCCCTAAGACCACGGAGAAAACCCCCTTGTAGCGCTCTCTCACCCCACCCGCCCTCGACTGCGAGAATGCGGAAGTCAATAGAATATGTAGCCACCGAGTTATAGCCTTGACGTAAAGAGAGAAGCCGGCTACTGGCTTCCTTACCTTGCAGGGGATGGTCAAATACTTTGAGGAATTCAGCTGTGAAGGATTGAAAAGAGTAGCAAATGGGTGAATTACTGTGGGATACGGCAACAGCCCAAGCCGCAGCTTTCTCCGACAGGAGACTCATAACAAAGGCAATCCGCGACTTGTCTGAAGAATAAGTTATCGGCTGCTGGTCGAACACGAGAATACACTGGTGAAGGAACTGTCTACATGACCCTAACACTCCTGAATACCTGGTGGGCATGGGGATGAAGGGTTCCCGGGGTTGTGTAGGATGAGTTAAGTTAACAGTTGATCTGTTAAGGTTTGTTTTTAGTTGGACCCCAAAGCAGAGACTGAAAACCAGATCGGAACTAAGGCAGAGTTTATTGAACAAGTAGGCAGAGAAAGCAGGCTGTGGAGGCAGGGTGCTGGAACACAGAACACCAGGAACGGGAAGGACACGGCACGGGAAAACAAAACGCAGACGAGCAGCATGGCACACGGGAGGTCTGCGTTACACTAGAGGGAAAAATACGGATTAGTAATTAACAAATGTAATGGGGTCAATCCTTAATAAAAACCTTTAGCTAAAACAGGATAGTTTTAGCAGTGTTACTTTCCCAGTTATGCTTACATGTCATTGTAGATATAAAATCACAGCTCTAATTAACCTGACAGGACGGCGATGCCTATAGGATGAGGGGAGTCGGCGAAGTTTATTTAGGGACACCGTAGTCGCTCTCTCCACTGCCGGTCCTGTGAGGAAGTGTAGCGTGGGCGCAGCAGGTGTGTACGCCAATTGTTTGTTGCGGTAAGTTTCATTAACTGAAAGTCACTTTAAATTAAATGAAGATCACGCCGAAAACGTTCCGTAAACATTAAGCGCATTTCTGTCCATAGAGCCCAGCGTACAGCTGTGTGTGTGTGTGCGCGCTTGTGTGTGAGAGACGGTATTAGCGTCGCCATACATGCACGCTGTAATAAACTCCAGTCAGCGTGTACACTCAAACTAATGGGAACGATACTTGTAAGTAATGCGATAGAACATTTATCCAAAGTCTATACTATTGTGTTGTGACATTAAGTGTAATTGTCCTTTCCTGTTTTAGTACTTGTCAAGACAATAAGGACGGCGTGGGTCTCTGCTTTATTTTAATGAATTGAAGGTATGGCATAATGATGTGTTTTATGTTTGTAAATGTTTTGAAACATTTTGATAATCTTGTTTAATAATTGTGTGACCTAATATGACACGTTTGTTTCATAGGGCTGCCTTCAGGCAGAATATTTACGGTCACTCTACGGTTTTTTCCCACATTTAGATTATTTGATTTAGTTTCTTTCTGATTAATTGGTTTGATTTCTGGTTTCTTTGTTTTGTTCTTTTTTCTATGGGTAATGTGCAATATGGTTGACGGGTACTGTGCAATCCTGGTTTAATGGCTTGAATATTGGTGAGTTATTGGCTCCGTAAACTAGAGGCCCTCTTCTGTTATTTCAATGTATAATATCGCTTGCAGTGATAATCCACTGGTGCAATCCCACCAGTGTTGGGATTCTTAAAGTGTGCTGTGCTTGTTTTATGCATGATATTTTAGCTTTGTTAAATTGGGTCTGGAGCCTTTAACTTCTCTCTTTTTAATCTGTTATTTATATCAAGTACAGGCCAGTACTCCATACTTTGCACATTATCCTGTGCTATTTGATCAGTCTTTTTAAATCATTTGTACGAATTGAATAAATTGTCTATTTCTGGAATCATCAGCCTCCCGTTCCGTTTATTCTGGATATATGTGGTGAACCTGATTAGCATTCAACTGTCACCCTAAACTTTTGACCACTACACAAACAAACGGACTAGAGAACCGAGGGAATACATGCGGATGCGCTACCGAACAAGACGGAATTATCTGGCAGCGTAGTGGAGTCAAGACCAGGCTTTTATTGAGGTGATGAGATGAATGAGAGCAGGTGTGCCTTGTCAGCTGCAGCGGGGAAGCCAGCCACACCCCCTGCCACACACACGACCTGCAGGGGAAGAACAGAAAGGGGAGGGGGAGAGAGAGAGAACACCCAAACACAGAATCATCCCAGCATGTTTGCGCTGCAGAATGAAATATCCTAATGTAGAGGGGGACACTAGGACCCAGGCACAATTTGGCAAATCAAGGGAAAAGTCTGATTGTTGGGGGTAATGTAGGGGTGCAACCCTGTGTGTGTGTGTGTAGTGTGTGTATTAAGTGTGTGTGTGGGAAGTGTGTGTGTGTGGGGTGTGTTGGGGAAGTGTGTGTGTGTGTGTGTTGGGTAAGTGTGTGTGTGTTGGGGAAGTGTGTGTGTGTGTGTGTGTGTGTGTGTTGGGGAAGTGTGTGTGTGTTGGTGGGGAAGTAAGTAAGTTTGTGTGGTGGGGGTGGAAGTGTTATGTGTGCGCGTGAGTGGAGGATATGTGCGCGAGTGGAGTGTGTGGGAGATGAGCCGATTGAGCACAGGTCTGTGTCAGCATTCATTCCTGCTCTGGTGATCACGCCTGTGCACATGTCCTTGGTAAGCCAAACAAACTTTTGTTTTAATCAGAAAAGTGTGATTGTTGGGGGTAATGTAGGGGTGCAAATGCACCCTGAGGTATTGGAATTTTAATGTAAATATTGAATGTGTTGAGGTTTTACTATTTATATTTGTTTTGTAAAGGGACATAACGGTCCAGAATAAGGTGTGTGTGTGTGTGTGTGTGTGTGCGCGCGCGCGCCCGCCCCGCGTGTGTCTCCGCCGAGAGCCCGTAGTGGCGTGTTTGTGTGCGCGCCCCCGTGTTCCCCCCCCACCGAGAGCCCGTAGTGGCGCTTGGTGCGCTCAGACAGGGGGAAAGCACAGTCTACAGTCGGGGTATACCGAACCAGGGAATCCTGCTTCGTTTATGGATTATACCAAAGGTTGGATTATGTTCACTGGAGGACCAAATTGAGGACTCCGGATTCTGAACGGACATGTGGTAAGGCTGTGCGGTTTCCGATTGCGTTCGAATCGCGGCGTGTCTCTACGCTTCCTTCCTGTTAATATTTTATTTTTTTTTTTTCTGACCTACTTATTTGTATTGTATTACATATATTGCCGCCCGGCTTTTGTGGGAAAGTGCCGACCGGGTCGGATGTGATTTAATTTGTTTGGCCCTTAATATACGTTTATCCATCAAACTTAGTTTTTTCGTTATTTAATATTTTATTTATTTATTACTGTGAGACAAAAGCAGATATTCTCTGCATACTTTGTTGATTTACAAACATTCTGTGTTTCCAGTGGTACAGTTATTGACGCGACAGGTGTCAGATTCGCCCGTGATCTTTAATTTAAGCGTGTGTACTTTATCTCAGATCATTTTAAATAAGGTGAATTGTTACAAGTGGTGCGCCTAAATTTTGTGCTGATGCCCCAAAAACATGTAAGTTGTCTATTTATGGGGGGAAATGTGAATAATTGCGTTGCAGGTCGATATAAGGTGTGTCCCTAAATGTTCTGCTTGTGCTCCTAACATTTCTAAGTAAGCGACTACAGTTCTCCAAAAACCTTGACAGAGTAAAGGCTATAATCAGAGTTTGACCTTTTCTGCCTTAGGTGCAGCACACGAGTATAAAGTGAATGAATGTCAAATCAGTGTGGAGAGCACTGTCCTAGACTTGCTGTTGTAGTCAGATTTTTTTATTCGAAAACCTTATTTTGTAAAATGCAGCCCACTTGTAATAACTTATAATACTTGTTAAGCACTTTCTAAATAAAAACACTGCAGGTGAATAGGATATATATAGATATATAGATATCTATATATATATATAGATATCTATATAGCCAATATGGATGGAATAAAATGACATGTCTGTTGGAAATATGAATGTGGTTCAATAATAAAACTTAATATAAAAAAATGTTGATATGGCACAGTAATTAACAGGAAAATTTCACATTGGCACTTGTCAAAAAGGTTGCCGACCCCTGGTTTAGGAGCAGCATGAGTTCACCAAAGCCGGACACAGCATTCAAAATACTTGATGAAGGGGTCCACCCACTCAGATAATATGCATATAATGCATTGATTTTTATCTCCAACAGGAAGTATACGGGCAGCCACATATGTCACAGTGAGCATCAGGATTGGGTTAAGTGATTCTGAAACCCTTTACTACACTGACCTCCAACATGAACAGTAGGTTTCTGACAAATCAACATTAAACTGTTTGATGACCACAACCAGAGAGCCTGCAATTTAGTTTGTATTTTTGTGTTGACAGATCTGACCTTCATTGTTCTGACCATCTGTCTGCTGTCTCAATTTGCTCCTGAACTTGTGCAGTGCTTCTCAGTTGCAGCAGGTCAGAGTATATCCTCTCTTATTTGCTACTCTTGTGATTTAAAAAAAAAAGAAAAAGAAGCAAGCGCAAAACAAAAACATGAAATGCTGTATGTGTTGCAGGTGGGAACAGATCTGAGCAGCTGTTTTTCTGTGAGGCTCCAGGCTGTGCTGCTAACGTGACTGTGGCGTACTGTAACGACGAGCTGCTCTTCAGTGGTGATCACATCGCACAATGTGCAGGCCCCCCACCACCCGATTCTGTCTGCCAGCACAATGGTCGGGCATTCGTTTCCACCACTTCAGGAGCTCAATGTGAATTTGAAGGCAATGGTTATATCGAGACCAAAAAATGCACAGGTATTTACTTTTACTCCCTAGAGTCCTTTATATTTACATACTGTAATCATATTGATAGTCATTCACACCACAACACAAAAATATTTCACAGAAGTGTTCATGCTCATGAGTATCCCAGATCTAAAGTAATTTAATGCATGAACCTCACATTTTGTTTCAGTGACCTGCTAGTTTAAAATAACTAAAATAATAGAACTGTGTACCCTGATGAAGATGGAGACACATTGTCATGTTAATCCCTTGTCTTGGGTTTTTTCTGGTGTGGTGATATATTGTGCTTCTGAATACACACCAGGACTCATCAGGGTAAGGGTTCTGCTTGAAAATAATTTCCTCTTGGAGGGAAATTCCTCATTTTAGCTGTAAAACTTTGATTTTAAATCAGTTTAAAGTGATGAAATACACCCTTGATGCCACATTAGACCCTTGATTTATATTATTACTGTTTATTATGTTCTGTAAGAAGTCCAATGATGGCACTGATGATGATATGAATTTTACACCCTGTACATTTTTGGATTAAAAACTAAATAGATAGCCCTATTGATTAATGATAAATAGCTTTGCTGGTGTCCATTAGTAACTGATACTACACTGTCTGATAACACTTTGTAACACACCTATTGTTTTCTCAACTAGACCTCCACAGCTCATGTGTTTTTCCCACTGGTAAGTTTTGCCTTCAGATACACACGTTACATCAAGCTGTTCACTGTTTTGTTGAACACTGAGTGAAGTTTTCCCTCTTTCCTGCAGATACCACACCTTGGACACCCGTAGACGGAGTCAGCATAGTCGGTGGAGTTATTGGTATGTTCTGAACAGCAGTAAACCTGACACTGTCTCCACACACAACGTTCATTTATCTTCTGAACAAGCCACTGTCAACAGCAGCCATTGGAAAATCTTTCCCTCTGCCACCAACAGTGTCTTTGTATTAAGTTAATAATCTTGCTTCTTTTCCCACTCGCTCTCTGTGTCAGTGTCGATGTCAATTTTATTCATATAGCACATTTAAAACAACTTGGTTGACCAAAGTGCTTCACAAAGTAAAAGGTACAACAAGAAAACAGCAACACACACTGAATAAAGTGTGTGTTGCTGTTTTCTTGTTGTATAAAGTATCATACCAATGATAAAAAATAAAGTCTGCTGGGATAAACAAAAGGTTCTCCACTCAAAGAGAAGGCCAAAGACAAGAGTAGTGTTTTTAACAAAGATCTGAAGCGTGCGAGCGAGGGGGCAGATCTAATATGGAGTGGTAATCTGCTCCAAAGGTTGGTACTGCACTCTGGTTATGAGCCTTGTTTTAGGAAATCCATGAGCACTTAGTGGCCGACCTAAGCTCTCTAATTGGAGTGTGAACACGAAGAAGTTCAGCTAGGTAAGGTGGAGACAGTCAATTAAGAGATTTAAAAGTTAAGAAAAAATGTTTTAAATCGATCCTGGCCTAAGCCCACATACAAAGAATTACAGTTCAAGCCGAGAAGTTACGAAGGCATGGATCACCCTCTCTAGATCTTTAGGTGGGAGATGGGCCCTTAGCTATAAGTCTCAACTGAAAGAAGCTAGACCTAACGGAGGAAATCTGCTTGTCAAATTTAAATATACCTATGTTTGCTTTCTTTCATTATCTCTGAGCTCGAATGTTCCTCCTTCAAATGCTGACAATCAGGTGACATCAACATTTGATCTATTGTGCTTCATACAGTCATGTTAAATATGCATCACTTCATTTCACAGGTGTTGTGATACTAGCCCTGTTTCTAGCTGCATCTATCATCATCTATGTCAAAAGGAACAAAAGGTAACTAAATCATACATCATTGTCAAGGTTTCTTTATTCACATGTCAAGCTAATGTGATGTCATGTAACCACCATGTCCTCAACTATAAATAAAATTGCCTTGCCTCATATTTCATTTGAACCCGTAGCAGTGACTTTGGTGAGAATATATCCTTAAGAAGGGTGCAAACCCAGTGACAGTAATCAATCGATCAACCAAATTTTATTTATATAGCCCATATACAAAAATTATAATTTGCCTCATAAGGCTTAACAAGGTGCGACATCATGTGCCCTTAACCCTCGACTAGAGTGAGGAAAAAGTACCCAAAAAAGAATTGGATGTGAAAGTGCAATAGATGTCACTTGTAGCAGAGCACATCAACAAAAAGGGAAAGTGTTTACCATAAATGGAGAGGTGCGCAGTGGCTGTTTTACCATAATTCAAGTTAGGCCACTTGCGTTGTTTTGTTCTGACTCGTGTTTCAATTAATTACTTTTCTTCTTGTGAAAACCCAATGTATCAACACTTAATTTAGACGATGCAGGTGAACTTTAATGATGATTTATTGAATATTAGCCAGTGGCAGAGAACACGATCCAACTTTCACCACAGCTCAGTCCGTTACCAACTTTATGTTCTTCTATGGCGTATGCAACTGTTGCATCCTTTTATCGTAAACTCTTATCACACGGTTAAAAACTCCGACATAGTTTTTTTTTTAATGCTTATGCTCATTGAACTGACTTAAGGCACAATCACCACGTCATAAACTGTCACAATATTATTCTAAAACACTGTATAATAGAATACAAATTTTAAATGCAGTTATTTTAACTTCACTCTGATAATAAACCCTTGTAATAGAGCATGAATAACTTTTTAAAGCTAAATTTACCAAGTAAGGATATGTTCTTAAGTGGCTTTTAGAAGGTGTTTCAATGTTAGAAGAAAATGTCTGACAGATGTGGGGGAACATGGAAGGCAGAGCAGCCAAGACAATTGCAATGATATAGGTATTGTCAGTAAATAACAATAGATATTCTTTAAAAAAAAAAAAAATCATACAGCCCATAGTTTTTACAAATTTCATTGTAAGTATACTCATTCTGACCTTAGATTTTTTTTTACAAGTTTTTAGACAGGGCTCCTTGACTGAAAGACACCAGCTCTCATTCTCAACATGACCACGGTGTCTGCAGCCTCCTCTCTCTCTGACGACAACAAGATCAGACATTTATTTTTACACCACTTAGTTTTGTTTTTTATTGGGATGATTTAGATGATGAATTTACGATCATGTAATTCGTTATTAATCGATGGTGTCGGAAAACCATGAATGAGTCCTGACTGTGTGTCACGTCTTGTACTCAATGCACACAAAATGTTGACGACTTGTTTTTCATGATGTTTAAATGCATCTCCATAAACTTCGGAGCAAAGTAAACTTCATGTACTGGTCAGGTCCTGATTACTTGTGATGAGTGTTAATTAGTTAAGCATCTTATGTTCATAGTTTTAAGAAACAACTCAAGACCTATTTCTATGATCTTGCTTTTAATTAATTGCATCTTCTTTTTTGAACCATTGTTTTTTTCTTTTTTATACCTTTTGCTAGTTTTATTGTTTGTTTTTTTCTTTTTTATACCTTTTGCTAGTTTTATTGTTTGTTTCCTAAGTCTTTGTTTTACTGCTAATGTGTTCTTATTGATCTCTTATTTCATGTCTTTGATTTTATTGTAAAGCACTTTGAGCTGTATGAAAGGTGCTGTATGAATAAAATGTATTGTTATTCATATTAAGACTGTAAAAGATTATTAAAATACAATGAGAGAGATAACATGGGTATTACAATCATGTTAATTTAAGACACTAAAGATCTAGATATTAAATTTCCAGTTGCTGATTATTTTTAACATTGTTTTTTAAATCTGTACATTTGGTTAGATGTGAGAAATCTGTTGTGGTAATTTTGCAACCCACTCTGATAATGAGGAACTTGACACAATTCTCACACTTGCTCAGGGCATGGTGCACAAGACAAGCATGGTGCACAAGACAAAGGTTGGTGCACACCAATGGGAAGCGGTTCTTTCTTTATACTTTTGGCTTGTTCCTCTGGTTGAGGTTGTTTCCTAAGCCAAATGTCAGGTTCTTCTTCTGACATCAAGATAGGCAACAATGCCTTAGTTTAGGCAATCAGGCCGAGACTCATTCAGTCAACAAGGGTTACATTGTACAGGATTTAACATGATTACATTATGCATGATCATGGTTAAATTGTATAAGATTCAACATGATCAAACATAGGGGACAAGAACACGAATTGCTCAAATTGATCAGAGGTTACATTTCCCTTACATATCTTTATATTTGGTGTTGGTAAACCTAATGGGAAATCTCCTCACCTGCTAGTGATATACTGTAACTGCTGTCACATGTCTGTTTGAAAAAAGGCACTGCTTTGGTAAGTTGGTCAGGTGATGGACTACAGTTGTAAAAGGCAATAAGTTTTGTCATCATTTATTTATTTATTTAAAACCTTGGGAGACACAGAGGTGGAGCCATTATTTACAATGGTGCTGAGTTACAGCAATACAAAAATACAGGGACTACAATAAATTTAAATTCAAACAGCAATACGATAATACATGGTTATACCAATTATAAGATCAATACAAGTTTAATATAAGTACAATGTTAGAGTAAAAGTGTATGAATAATAAAAAAATTATAAATTAAAATAAATCCAGTTGCTAAATTAAAAGCAGTGTTCTGTGTGTGTGTAACAGCCCCTGGCTAAAGTGATGCGTCACGGCTCTTTATTCAAACAGTTCACCATAGCACCGTAGAAACACCATAAAACTAGAAGGATAACACAAGTACAACATAATCATTTAATAAAAGACAAATACAACTATTGAAATGCCTAAACAGCAGTTAAACAAAGACATTACCACGTGAGAGAAGTTTGACGGGTTAATATGAAGTAACGCTGAAGCGCATTTAAATGAACCCGACTCACCCGCTGTGTGCCGTCAACGTTAACAAAGATCGGCTAAAGCCGTGACTAAGCGACTCCCATTCCGCGCTACCTGTAGCAAAGGGAATTAAAACTGGATTAAACGAGGATTAATGCAGTCTTCTTATCGGATACGTCTGATCGGGAATCGCCGTACAGCTGCTGTCCTGCCACTTCCGTTGCTACCATCATCAAGACACCGATGCACAGCAGGTGTTTTATCAGGCTCGGACCGGAAGTCTCTAATTATCCAGGAGCGAGGGATTTTGTGTTATATCGGTCCGCTCCGTGAAAGCTACAGGCATTTACGAGAGGTGAGTCGCTACATTAAAAGGACAACAAATTACTAATTTAAATAACAAGATACATACTTGAACATAAATAACAAAATAAACCCAACACAAATAATAAATCAAACAATCTGCGTAACCTACCAGGTTAGCAGTCAGTTACAGTGTGATTGAAATAGAGGGATAATTGCTTGCTGCATTATTGGATGTACTGTATTTGCTTGAGTTGCTGCAGCTGTAGATAACTTCTGTTGAAGATTGTGTTGGAATTTGGAGCCTGGGTTCTCGTCATCTGATCACTCCACTAATTTTACAATCCCATGCCAGGTAGTTTCAGGCCAGTGGCTCACTTTACCCAGAACACCAGATCATAAATATGTCATATCAAGTACATTTTATTATTGCCTTTTGATTATTATTAAGTGTTTTATAATTTAGCTAAAATATGAAGTGGCTAGTTTATTGTTACTTGTAGGCGATTAAGTGTTTGCTAACTGAGACTGGACACATCATGGCCAAAGGTTTTCATAGTAAAGCCTTCTGAAGGATTTAACACACATCATTAATAAATGTTTTATCAACATTAGCATTAACTTACCACAGTTTAAATGTATCTGAGTTTCTCATATGAGTGTTTGAATTGCTGTGATAGTGTAGAATGGCCATTTGATTACTCCTCTGATCTTGATTATTGGAGTCTCACGTATTTGCACTCATTATTGCACATTATGCATCTTACTGCATTTGGGTGGAGTCAAAATGTTTACAAATGTGATTCTTTAATTATTTCCATTTGTTATTATTTCTAGAAACCATAACCCTATTGCGTGACTCAACAGCATCTGAACCATCCCTCAACTCCTTATTCCATACTCTGGATGATCAGGCCTTAAAGGTCCATTGTGTAAGATTTAGTGAAAGGGATCTATTGGCAGAAATTTTTACAATAATCCTAGTGATGTGTCCACTAGTTTGTTTCATCTAAATTGTACGAATTGTGGCTTTCTTTATCCTAGAATGAGCACTTTGTATTAAAATACTTAATATTTACATGGGAAGCAAGTCCTCTCTACGGAGGCCGCCATGTTTTTTACAGTAGCTCAGACCGGACAAACTAACACCTTTGAGTTTTTATGACAGCTGAAGGCTGCCACAGGTTCTCTTTCATGTTTGGAAGTGGAGGATGAGGTGAGGGTTATTCAACTGCAACATGCAACTTCACCACTAGATGTCACTAAACTCTACACACTGAACCTTTAATGGGTGACCCGACACATGGGTACGAACCTTGAGACAAATACAGAGCTATCGCCCAGATTCAGCCTTTCCCTATTAGCTCAGCTGCATAGTGTCTGCTGTCCAGTCACAGCAACCACTGTATAATACTGTACGCAGGTCAGTGGCAGGTCAAGCTGCTGCATTTGAAAAGTGGGCTATAAAAATTTGTACAAATTTCTGTGCAATATAAACCGTTATGTGCAATCCATTTACTGTACATATTCTGAAACATAATATATTGCTTTACACTGTATATACCGGTTTAATCACATTTATATATTTTTTCTATATATTGTTGTTTATTTCTATTTCTTTATACTCCTTCACCCAAGTACTGCATGCTACTTATGTGTTTTCTTCTGCTGCTGTAACATTGCAAATTTCCCCATTGCGGGACTAATAAAGGACTTCTTATCTTATCTTATCTTATTTTATAGGCCTATGTTGGGATGTTCAAATTCACAATTAAAAAGTATTTACAGATGAAAATCCAAGTCAGTAATCGTGGTCTGTGATTAAAAACAACAATTATTGTTGATCAGCATTTATCTTGTGTGCACAAGATAAAAAAATATCTTGGCACATCAGGGTCTCCTTATATACTTGCTTTCATTGTGTTCATTGCACTAATGGGAAACATCATGTCCCTGCATTTAGACTGTCAGGAAGCACTGCTTTACCTTGACAGTGTTACAATCTCGCCTCCTGCAGTGGAAAAGGCCGAACACTACATCAACCATGATAACAACACTAGCCTTAATATATCTAAAGACAGTAATGTAATCGTATAAGGCGTTGGTTTTACACACTGGTCGTCCAACCTGTGGGGAAACCTCGCCTTCAAGACTAAGCGCAGGGAAAATACGTGTTGTACCAAATATCGCGAGACTACCGTCAGAGTGGCGCCAACACACAAGAAGTCCAGAGATAAACACGCCGCCTCGTGACTTGTCTTCTGAGCTAAACTATTCTAACTCAGTCAGCCCCGGTGGTTTGAAACTTTAGCTCTAATGTAAATGCACATGTTTAGTTTCTGTTGAGCTCTGTGTGCTTTGTTTTTACTCGGTGAACGATGTCGGACGCTCTGTCAGACGACGGCAGCCATGATGACAGTCAGGAGGATGTGATGACCCCGGCGGAGCTGATCGTCAAACTGGAGGAGGTGAGCTGATGTGAACACGGTGGAGCCGCAGACACACTCTTCTGTCTCCGGTTAGCTTGTCTCCTCGGTCCTCATGCTCCCGTCTCAACCTGTCGCAGGCCTGGCTGAATGAGAAGTTCTCCCCGGAGCTGATGGAGAACAGGTCGGAGGTGGTGGAGTGTGTGATGGAGCAGCTCACTCACATGGTAAATGGAGCAGCTGATCGTCACTCTATGTTCACAGACACTCGTCCTACATGGCAGCACACAGCCGATACAGCGTGCACCACAGCTCCGTGTAACTGTACTGACATCACACCAGATGACGCTGCAGTGGTGGAGAAAGTATTCACGTCCTTTGCGTCAATACAAGTATTAATACTGCACTGTAAACATGCTGTACACAAACATTGGAGCTAAATGTACTTAGACAAAACAATATCTGTGAGTGCTGTAGTGTTGACTGAAATTAAAGTACTTTGATAATATACTTCAAATTGTATCTTCGGCACAGTACAGCCCTGGATGAAATTAACTTTATTTTTCACCCATGTCTGTTCATTTGTCAGCTGTATTATGTAAGATTAGTAAAATCAACCTGCACCTCACCTGACGGAGGGATGAGGACCAGGGAAGGACTCCTTCAATGTTCCGGGCAGATCTGATTTTTATTTAAGTTTGGGCCATTTCAGTTTGAGAGCAGGACTGATTGATTACACGTTCACATTCTGTAACGCTCACTCTCAAAGCCCTGGGCTTGCACTCACATATACCCTGCTCGTGCTCACATTTCCAGCTTCAGTTCTTCTCCTCACTCTTACTCTGCTTCTGTGAAACGTCTGCTCTCAGTCTTCTCCTCTACTCTTGAATCCAATAGATTGCCAGGCGTAGTGATAACGAATTCAATTTCCCTGGCCCTCATTTTGCTGCTGGTACTGCTCCCAGTGGAAGGGGGAAAGAAACAGGGTGGCGTCTATTTTCTTTTGTTCCCATATTGTAAACATTTTAGATCCTTGACTTTTGTCGCGCCATGAAGGTGTCGTCAAGCACACCGATAGGAAGCTATTGTAAGCCGAGGAGGGCTTGAGTGCATGAACCTGATTAAAGTAACAAGGTCCTATTTCAATTTTTGAGTGAGAGCATTACAAAATCTTATTTACTTTGAGGTTTTTATTCTTCAAAGTGTGGCACATGTTGATTGTTGTTTGCCTCGGTGGAAATCTTCACTCTGAGTGTTTAACTTTAGGCATAAATGTGAAATATGGTGAATTGGGTGAAACAAAACATAGTCCTCACATTTGAGAAGCTGAAAATATTACTGCACTAATTGGTTTGCATTACCATGCTGAGTAACTAACACATATTTCAACGTGACTTAGGTTACTGACTTGTATTACTGCTATTGTTTGGAACACCTATGGCAGATCCAGCTGCGGGGACAGAAGTTGATCTTACTTCTTTATTCGTTCATAATAATAATCAAATAGTTTAACCAGTGAACGTTGTTGCTTTTCTTGTCATTGTCAGTCATCATGAATAAAATGGTGGTGATGTTCATGTCAATAGGAAGCCAACTTGCAGCGGGTGAAGAAAGGTGACGCCAAGGCCAGTATCCATCGCATGGAGATAGATAGGATCCGCTTTGTTCTGAGCAGCTACCTGCGCTCTCGTCTGCAGAAGGTCAGTCACATCAACAATACAGCGTGCAAAATAAAAACTCATTTCACTCAGGTTTGTTGACAAGATTTCCTTTTAATGTTTTTCTCATGTAAAGATTGAGAAGTTTTTCCCGCATGTCCTGGAGAGAGAAAAGTCTCGAGGCGAGGGGGATCCCTCTCTGCTCTCACCCGAGGAGTTTGCCTTTGCCAAAGAGTGAGTATAGCAGGACAATGTCAGAGCTGTTTGTGTAAGTTACTGCTGTGTTGTGATACTTGTGGCTTCATCCACACAACTACATTTTAGTTTTAAAAGGGACCGGTGTTGCTTCGTTTACACCTGCCATTGCCACTACTCAGAGAAAAACAAAGAAATTTGGAAACGCTGCTGGCCCAGTTTTACTTTAAAATGCTTGGTCTGCATTTTAGTCTTGATGGGCAGAAACGGAGACATTTTGGAAATGATGACACAGCCACACTCATTCGCTTCCTGATTCGAGATTCTTTACGATATGGAGCTAAACAAAGCTTGTCTGGATGTAGATAGTTTTCATTTTAAAGAACATTTCAAACTGCATGTGATGTAGCCTGAGATTTAAAACTCTTGTCTGTCATGCAGGTATTTAGCAAACACAGAAACCTATCTGAAGGCTGTGGCACTGAAGCGCATGCCCCCCAACCTACAGACGGTGGATATGATCAAAGCAGGTAAAAATCACTCTTAGTTTTAACACAGGCTCTATCGCTATTTGTTCTGACATGACCTAATACCTGAAATGCTGCTATATGCATGCACCGACAGATGGTGGCATTTGCTCTGATATTTTCACTGACTGTGACATTAAGTCCCATGTATTCTTATGTAACCCCAGTGCCTCAGCCCTGCTTAGACTCCTTTGTGTTTCTGCGGGTGAAAGAGCGACAGGAAAACATCTTGGTCGAGCCTGAAACAGACGATCAGAGGTACTTTAGTCACTTGACTCCTTGTCACTGTTTTAAAACCCCAGTAGGTGGCAGTGTTACCCTTTCACATTCAGTACTGTTCCATGTTTCTGCATAGATACTAAAACCACTGATATTATCTCTGCTCCATCTCTTCTATCAGAGAATATGTTGTGGATCTTGAAGAGGGCTCTCAGCACCTGATGCGGTATCGAACTATAGCACCACTTGTTTCGAGTGGAGCTGTGCAGTTGATTTGAATGTGGAGGTAAGTAACGGCAAGTGTTACGGTTTCATCTTTCTCATTATCTCAACACTGCCCTCACACCCTCTTGTACAGACGTCTGCTAATTAATTTCTGCAGATCTTACATAAGCTACTGCTTTGCTGTGACATCTGGATGTATTTTTAGATCTCACTTGTTTTTGCAGCGTTCATTGTCTCTTGGCAACAGAGTAAGAAAGAAAACCTTTTTTTAGGAATGTTTACAATGTGTCAGACTTGTCATCTCACATATCTTAGCAGTCAGACTTTATTTATATACAATATAACACAGAGTGCTTAGCAATAGCAATAGTGCTTAGCAATAGCAATAAAATCGATACCCCCCCACTTGTTTAACCACCCCATCCATTTATTTTTTCAAGAAAAACCTGGGAGTAAGAGGCATTTAAAATCAGAAAATAAATACAACACAACAAAGAGTTGATAAATAAAAGAAGCACAACAAGAACTTAATTAAAACATTTACAAGAATCATGAAAATCACCAGATTTTAAATCACTAAGGGGAATGTAAGACTTCAGTTGATGGACAGATTGCAGCTCATTCAATTTAAAAGGTGTGTAACCCCTCAGCTTAGTGTGAGCAAAGGGGACATTTAAGGTGATGTAGTTACTGCACCGTGTACTGTAGTGACCAGTTTTAAATACACAGATCAAGACAATATAAACAAGAACCGAGGAAACGTTATTGTGAATCTCATATTTGAAATGAGAAAATCAACAAAGGCTTATAAGATGATAAAGATAAAACAATCATATGCTAAGAGAGATATGAAAATGATAAAGATAAAACAATCAAATGCTAAAAGATATGTGATAAAGAGAATACTATATGTGAAAACAATTCTGAGAAAGTAAATAATTGAATAAATGAATCAAATATAAAAAAATGGATATATCTGTAAAACAGTCTGAGATGTATAAATACATACATATAAATAAATTAAATGAATTGCAGAATTTGCTTTTAACTTAACACACAGTGATTTTTCTGTTCCAGGTCTGTGTGTTGGTGTGGATGGCTCCAGGTGATCATGAACCTGCAGAGATCACTTGTCCTTGAAAACACCCAAGTTGTGGCACCATGGCTTCAGGAGATGTAACCCAGTGGAAACTATTCCTGCCAAATATAAGATCACCACTAATGAGAAGTGAAGGCTGGGAATGAACCCGGTTTACAGAACCAGCGTTTGCAGTGCTGTGGTGTTATTCATGGCCTTTTTTAAAAAATCATTACACAACATAAGTTCAATTAGATTTCTACAGTATAATGCATTCTGGTGTGTTGGTGTTTATGCGACCTGTAAAGACTATCAAATCTACTTGTCATCATTCCTTTGATTCTACATGCAGATGCAGATTATTGGATTTTTTCCTTTGCTGCTCAATAACAGGACACATCAAATGACCTGAAGGGGAAATTTCACCTTGGCATCACAGTGCCTATCACTCCCTGGTGCAGATATTAATTTGCGTGTATATTTGAAAGATTTTTTTTCATTTTGGTGATATTCACACTTATGTAAACTATCATTATAAATAATTGTATTCCTATTGATGTTGTTCTTTCCTAACTCTCATGCATCTTTTCACCTTGACTACCGGATCCGGTTTTATCTGCCTTTCAGCGCTGCTCTGCTACACAGCATTGAAGTTTCTTTAGATTGTGTCTCTGTAGTCTCACCCTGAGAGGATGTGTGGAACATTGTCTTCTCTGAGATTGTTTTAATAGCTTTGTTATGTAAGGATTTCAGAGGGAGCAGTCAGTGCCTATTTTTTGCCTGCACTGAACTAAACAGCGTCAACAGTCAGTCATCATCTTGATTTGCAGATCTAGCTAATATCAAATCCTAAAACTCTGTGGAGAGATGAGGTATTTAGAGCACACGAAGGCTCCTATTTGTATTAAAATGCTGGAAATTGAAAGCAGTGTTCACATTGACCTTGGAAATAGTTAAAGATGTGGATTTAAAAGAATAAAATCTTAAAAATGTGAATGATTGAATGGTTATGAGAGTATTTCAGTTTATTATTCATCCAGCACAGCAATCAACTTAATTATTAAACCTCTGTAAGATCTCTTGTTGTCTTTGTGCAATGGCAGAAAGTCAAATCGTGGCCAATAACCTCTCTCATAAAAAGTCTTAGGTTTAAATCATTCAAATGTCCTTGAATTTGGTGTCCAAATACATCTCTGCATTATAGCAGGTGCGTTTCATGTAACTTGATATGTATGCACGTACTTGGCTCAATTCTTGAATGGCTTCCTCCGTTAGCTGACTGGCATGCTGAAGATCGTTTGTAATCCGGCTCTTCCTTATGCGTCAAACATGTTTATGGATTGCGGGACAGCGATCCCTTCAGGACACAAGCGAACCAGCAGTGAACTTGGATCTGTCTCTATTGACATGTCTGAGAATAGAGCCCAGGATGACTGGAATAGTTTCCACAGGGTAGAATTACATGTAGACCACACGCTCAGTACAGTACACCTGTATGTGGTTTTAGCTCAGTGGATGACACATCTGAGGTGACTGTACAAAGACATAAATTCACATAAATCTTTACAGAAAACACTGGTGCAATAACATTTTCATGTAGTGACAGTCAAACTGAACTAAGCTACATACAATGAAAGCATGGCAAAATTAAAAACAAGGGCTGCTGCTGTACATGAGCTCAAATCGTTCTATGCTGAGCTGAAACAGGATGAGCACAAAACCACAACATTCAGCTGATTGGTCAGGAGAGTGAAGGGGGAGGAGTAAGCAACATGACTTGACAAGTGAGGTAGTGTATATAGGACACTGCCAGACTCTCCTGTGGGGATGAGTGAGACTACAGACGACCACCTGCTGTTCATGTGTGTAAGTAAGATTTTCAATTAAGTGAGACTATTTCAATGTGTCACAGCAGTGATTTGGATTAGTTAAAATACTGTTGTTCTATTTTCCAGTGTAATGGAAATGTTTTAATTTGTGTATGTGATACAGCATGTGCATAGGGGGGGTTATAAGATCACAGGGCTTTCCTCTGTTCTTTGCTCATTGTACATGTCATTCTGGTGATTGTGCTGTGAGTCCATCTGCAGATGCTGGACTAAGTGTTTAACTTTGTGCTTGATTCACAGAAATTGCCACCACACTAGAACTCCAGACAAACATTGAGGATAATATTTCCATAATTCAGCCTCGACCACCAGCATGGAGATCTCTGATACAAAGTAAGCCATAATAAGTGTGCCTGTTGCATTATCTTTCATCATTTTCTCAATTTGTTTGAGTGAGGGTGAATTGTAATCATCAAAGCTGCAGTCTTTATTGAAACCATTTTTTTTTTTTTGTCCTTTGCAAGTGTCCTGCCAGTGGTTGGCTTCGGGTCAATGGCCCAGTCAGCCGGACTTGTGGAGATTGCCGTCAGGCTGTGCTTGAACCAGCGTAAACAACTGTGTCCTCACGTTTGGGTTCCCATCCTGAAACCTCAGCGGCCGTGCCTCCGTGCTCAGGTGTCAGATCAGCTGCCCTCTGACATCCTGAGTCAAGCTTACCCAGCCCTCCCTTTCTCGTTCTTTCTGGACGACGACTTCGACGATGAGGTTTTGATCCCAATTAAGAATAAACATGTGGTTTTCGCTGACTCAAGAGGATTGTCCCTGACAGCTGTGCGAGAGTTTTCCGATGAAGAGGAGCAGTCCGACCTCAACCTACTGCCGTCACTGCCTGACATGGGAAGCATGACAGCGAACAGCTACAGCTGCACCGTCAGCACGTGCTGCCCAGGGACACAGCTCAAGTTGGGCTTCCCACAACCCTCTGCAGATTTCAGGGCCTTCCGCGCCAAGCTGGCAGAGAGCATGGTTACCCTGGACAACTGCAGCGTCACAGAACAGGCCCTCCAAGGTACCGTCCGAGTCAGGAACCTCAGCTTCCAGAAGGACGTGCGTGTGCGCATCACCTTTGACTCCTGGCAGAGCTACAAAGATGTGCCCTGTACGTACCTGCAGAAACGATTCGGAGGACCACAGACGGACATCTTTGAATTTGACATTGCCATTCCTAAAGTGCTGGATGCCAAAAGGAAGATAGAGTTCTGTTTATGTTATTCACCTGGAGGGCAGAGCAAACCTTTTTGGGACAATAACGATGGACAGAATTACAGCATTGCAGTGTGTGTGAGCTCACATCTCTGTTGTGGGAAGGGTCTAAGTGAAAGGGCATGACTTACTGAACTTATAAAAATATTATTTTTTTCATCATACATAATACATCTGTTCTGGATAAAAATAAGGTGGAGAGTTTTTATTCCATTTGCATCACACTGAATTGAATCTTATATTTTCATAAACTTAAAAACTAAATTTTCTCTCCCAGCTCTCTCTCACATTTCATCCACAACTAGGTAACCTTGTTCTTCGGGGGCACTCTATTGTCGTTTCCTACATGTTGGCAACTCCTCAGCCCAAGTGCACGAGGGAGTGGATCCCTTTTCACATGTTTGGGATGTTGGGATTCCCACATAGGTCAAAGATAATCGTGGACCGACAAACAGAAACACGAGAGAAGCTAATCTTAGCTCGGTCCTGTTTATAGAGCTGAGGCTTACTGTCAGAGACTGATGGCAGGGCACACTGTGTTGGCATCGTCACCATTATCTTTCTCTATGGTGTTCAAAACCCCAACACAATGAATCGCCCTACTTTCACTGTCACACTGCAACATTTAGACATTGGGCTCTTTTTGGACAATTTGAGTTCATTGTTTACAGCG
Source organism: Hippoglossus stenolepis (assembly GCF_022539355.2). Lineage (NCBI taxonomy): Eukaryota > Metazoa > Chordata > Actinopteri > Pleuronectiformes > Pleuronectidae > Hippoglossus > Hippoglossus stenolepis. The sequence goes on from NC_061491.1 coordinate 11,019,804, forward strand.
ATTAGTACAAGTGCATTTAGGGCTGTAACTTGTAAATACAACTGCATCAAGCTTGGCACTGCTTCGCTTCATAGATCCCACAGTGTCTTTAAGGATTACAATCCATCAATCCATTATCTTAATCTCTTATCTTTTGCTGGTTGTGATGGGAGCTGGAGCCAATCCCAGTTGACAGTAGGGGAGAGGCGGGGTACACCCTGGACAGGTTGCCAGCAAATTGCAGGGCAGGAGAACAGTTAATTCATCAATTTTAACTCTTCGATTAGCTTTTAAGGAAGGATTCAAGTACTTAATGTTTAGATATTTGACTATAAGGCTTTTTAAAAGACAAAAAAGTCTGGCAGTGACTTCACTGAGCATCACAAGAAGCAGCAGTAGTCAAACGTTTTTTATGATTTCTATGTTTAAAGCCACTTTCTTATAAAAGGGGCACGCTTTGTGCATTTGAACTTGTGGGCTGTATCAAAATAAAATAAATTCATGAAACTAGTCGTCCAGCATAGGGAAAAATGAAATCGAACACAGGAAAGAATATGTAAACGAAAGGTAGGAAATGCCATAAAAACACCAGAGAGGACAGATGACTCTCACAAACAAGGATCACAGATTTTCTCCATTATTCTGAAGCCTATCATTTTTAGTTTAGTTTTTCAATTATGATTTGTTCAGCAGTCACGGGTGGAAGTTTTCTCTATTTCCATCTGTGATCATGACAAATTCCTGTGACACACTGGAAGTTACTCACTATTCTAATCCAGGTAGGAGGGAAGAAGGAAAGCAGCATGCACACACCCCGAGAGGTGGGCTGTTTCCTCTGTTTTCTAACCTACACACAATGAACTCGACTGTTTCGTCCTGTGCAAAACTCTGTCTTTCAGCATTGTAGGCTCACACACTCCCAGCTCTGTCTCACATCCTCCTCAGCGTCCCACGCTAATGTTGCACACTTTGCAGCTTGGGTCTTTCTTGGCATTGGCTGTGGTCAGACTCATCAGCTGGTGATGTCCGCTGATCTGCTCCACGCTGCCCTGATCCAAATGAACCGGCTCTGTGAAAAGCACCTCGAGGATGACATCGCTGGAGTGGCAGAACAGAGGCTCTTCCCCTTCCCTCTGGGGGGCAGTGTATGTCAGGAAGGGGTTGGAAGCCAAGTCCAGCATGGGGAGGCGGGTGCGACAGAAGGTATCTCCCTCTGAGCCAACAGGGGCTAGCACCAACACCACATAATGGTAGGCTGTGTACATACAGTAGAAGTCTGCAAAGTACAGACAGATGTCAGGGTTCAGCAGGTGTCCAGCTGGGATCTGGTAACGCAGCGGGCCATAAGGGGAGTCTTTGGGAGGTAGGCCTGTGTCAAACTCTGTGTTGCAGCTGAAGAAGACTCCCTGTAGTTTGGCATTTATGGGAGAACCGTGACTCCCACTGTTGTCTTTCAGAGCTGGACGCATTAGTCCTCCACATTCCCTCCTAATCCAAGACGTGAAGAGAAAAACAGCATTACACTTAATTGCTGCAGGCATGGCTTTAGTTTTACAATAGAGAGAAAAGAATGCAGCACTGACCTGACGTAGTCAAAGTATTCGGTGTGCTGGTTGCGATAGAACACAGAGAATTTCAGCAGCCTCCCTGCGGAGCCTTTTGCCTTGTCAAGAAGCTGCTGTAGGTGTTCCATGGCATAGTCTGCAAAGTGGGTAAGAACTGTGTAATCACATAAAAGTCTGCACCTCTTTCAAATGCTAATGACTACCCAGTGCTCAGAAAGGATTGTTATTATGCCATTTCTGTGCACTGTACTTCTTGTCCTTTTCTTGTATTGCTCCATATCCCACTGCATACCTTTTATCAGGGTTACCTTAGCTGTCACACATGCTGTGACTTACCTCCAGTGCAGAACTCCACCACCTGGCTCCACTCTGACACCAGGTAGTCACCGTCTGGCTGACGGACAGCAGTTTGAACAGCAACGCAGTACTCTGTCCGAGGGCTGAGGAACCAGTGTCCCCTCACTGCCATGGGGAGAGGAACGGCCTTGGCCACAAGCTTGGTTGGCACATCCTGGAGCAAAAAGCAAGAAAAGACTTGACACCGGGGACAGGATGCTAGGGTTTAACATACTGCAGTGGTTTTCATTTCCATTTCAAAGCAAATGTAAATGCGATTGTTAATTCAACTATTTCCCTCCATAAACTTTGCCTGATTAGCCTGATATTCCACTTCAAACCCAAGCTGCAGTAACTAGGATACATCTAATCAAATCAGCGGCTTTGTTTTGACCAAGGCCTCTTAGAAGCGCAGCTAATTACAACGGACTCAGAGGCCCATATATCCATGGTAACATCTCTGATGCAAGTTTGTTTGTGCCACTTTGTGTATCAGAGAGAGAGAGAGAGAAACATAGAGAGAGCCTATCATCCATTCAGGAACAGCTCACTCAGTCCTACACCTGCCTTGACTTCACAAAACCAGTTTTCAGCTGTTGAATGTAATGAGCCATAATTACAGTCAGTGTTGTGCATCTGAAATAAATGTTACAATTCAGCTACAGGAGCTGACTTCATCATCATATCAAATTATTCACTGAAATACTAATTGCATTACTAACATCAATGTGCATAAAGCCTTTCCTTTCCAAAATTATGTAAAATGTGTTAGCCTTGCTAGCTACTTTGGCACAGTGGTGCTTTGACCTAAATGCTAACCGAAGCGCGCTAACATGCACATAATGAAAATGCTAACATGCTGGTGATAAGCAGTTATAATTGATTAATCATGATAGATAATAAATGACGAATCAGAGAATAACCAAGGTGACTAATTTATCCAAAGGGATGACAGTGTTTAAATGTCATGGCAGTCCATCATCCAAGAATACATAAACAATTTCACTAAATGTCAACTTAATGGTGGTTCGAGGTAAAGTCAGAGGATTACTGACGTCAGTAGGATTCATCTGCTGGGGTCAAAAATATGCAATTTCATCTCAATCCCTCCATTAGTTGTTGGGATATTTTATCTTATTGGAGTGAACTGACCGACTTCGCAATCCCCAGAGTTATTATTAGGCATAGTAGCTAGCGGGGCTAAAAATAGTCAGACATCTATATGGTAATTGGAAAATACTGTATGTGTGGTTCATGTAAGAGGTTCAGTTCATCTGCAGATCCAACGACTGCAGCTGAAAAGTAGCTGGCAGCAAAATTCGGTACAAAGCATCTCCTCTCAGCGTTTCTGTGATTGATAGTCCCCAGAGAAACACGTTTATTTAAAAAGAGATAAACTATCTATTACAGATTGTCTCTTTTTCACCTTTCGTACTGAATTTAGTGGTGTGCATAGAGAGTAATTAACATGAAAACAGTTTTGTGCTGCAGCTGAACTTGTCAGCTTTTGTCCACTCTATGAGGAAACAATGTACAACTGAGTCACTGGCCCGAAGCTGTTGACTGCACTCATTTTCATTTTGTGCCTGTATTGGAAGTGACTGAAAGGGTGCAACCAGGGTTTTCTATGAAGCAGTAAAACTGTTAATCCAAGCAGAACTGAATAAAAATTCAAATAGCCCTGTCTAATTTAAAGATTCAGTGTGTAGAATTTTGTGGCATCTAGAGGTGAAGTTACATTTTGCAACTCACCTCACCCTCCCCTTCCAAACATGAAAGAGAACCTGTGGTAGCCTTCAGTTGTCATAAAAACTCAAAAGGTGTTTAGTTTGTCCAGTCTGGGCTACTGTAAAAAACATGGCGGCCTCCGAAGAGACGACCCACCCCCAATGTCAATATAAAGTATTGACAATATAATATAAAGGGTCCATTCTAGGGAACGTAAACAACAATTTGTACGATTTAGATGATTACACATTAGTGAAAACATCACTAGGATTATTAAATATTCAATTCCTGGGTTAGATTCCCTTCACCTACATCTTACACACTGAACCTTTAGGCTTTATTTTAAGGTGGAATAAAGTACAGGGTGGACTCCTCAGCCAATCACATGCTGTAATTTGATTGGTGGGAATTTGGAAAATGAGCACAGTCAACACAGCAGGGAGCAGACTGCATTTGTAGCTGTTTTAAATGGTCAGACCCTGTGTTTGAAGCGGTTGGGGTCCCTGCTCTCTTTGCGGCTCAGGTCGATGAAGAAGTGCGTGGCTCGGGCAGTGTCCTCCGAGGTCATGTCCCACATGATGCGGAAGGAGTCACAGGTGACCTCGCAAATCTGGATGTTGCATGGGGTGGAGAGAGGGGCGTCCATTTCTGTCACCTAGAGATAAGAGAGGATAGTAAGACGACTGGGACTGTAATACCAGTGATGGAGACAACATCTGGTAACATCTGTACCGGCTTTTTATTACCTTCCTGCTCTTTTCTCTCCTCCTCCCCTCTTTCCTTGCCCTTAACTGTCATTTCCCATTACACAACGAGATACGCTCCCAGCTGAGTGACTGGCCTCTGCCTTCCCCGTGCATTTCATAACCCACCTACAGCAGTCTCCCGGCAACCACCGCACATCTGCAGCCTCCCTCAATCTCCTCCTGTGCTTCTCAAGGAAGGGGTCACTGCTGCACCCGTCAGCAGCAATTTAAACTTAAGGTAACTTTTTAAAACACTCCTTGCTGAAGTGGTCACATTTTTTTTTTTAAACCGCTGAGCAAGTGAGCTCCTTGCAGCTCGAGGGGAAATCTTCAAACAGCTTTTGGGCAGAAATGGGGGAGGTTTAAGTAGGTATCAGCAGCCGGTGATGTATGGTCATATTTCCTTAGCTGCCCAAGAGCAATTTCGATCCAGGCTGCTGCACACAGGCCAGAGTACCGGGCTGGGTCAGGCTGCATTTGTGTTTGATTAGCTGTCACCTACCCTCTTGTAAACTGATGGTGAGTCTCTGCAGTGAGTGCACAATGGTCTTCTTCTTTTACCCTGAGAATCAGTGCATGTCCATTCTTTCACCGTTTGCATGTCATTTTCATCCATCTTTGGGTTTTGTTATTGCGATAATCTCCTATAGTTTCCGAAGTGATCTTGTAGCTTAAAGAATTATCTGCTTTATTTCTCTGCACTGTAGCATCTCGGCACAAAAGCAGCATGTTTTGTCCTCATTAAAACTCCTCTAACACTGAGCAAATGCAAAATCACAGATGTGCCCCAAATAACCTTCGAGCGATTTAGTACAAAACGATCTTAACATCCTGCAGATGCCTGGTGTAGTGTCACTGTCTGACTGCTATAGGTCTGCTGTAAGGTGCTCTCCAGTCAGTATGATGGACAGGCTGCAGCAGCTCATTAAAGCCTGTGAACTGTGAAATTTGTGCGGTAGCTCGTTTGCACTGGGGCCAGGGGAGAGAGCCGTTGCGTCACGCATGTGTGTTTCCAGGCGTCCGTTTTCCAGCTGCTGTTCTCAGTTTTTAGCACGGTGTCTTTTCAGAGATGGTAACTGGGGCAGGAGCAGAATCTCTCAGGACAGGTCATCAAAGTCCCCATGTATGTCTGTGCGTTCCACTTTTGGATCGATTACATGTAAGCACAGTTCACGAGCTGGTTTCCACACCATTGAGCCTTCATTTCTGTCTGTAAATGGACAGAATGATCTTTGCTGTGACACTTGCTTTGATAGACAGTTGCTGCAAATAAGGCAAGTGCAAATTATTAAAAAAAGGGACCCACATTAGAAATCATAATGAATCAGAAATTGAGTAGTGCTCAGTTACAATTCCTCCACCGGCTGAAATACACAACACACAGAGAGATGTTGCTATCTCTGTGAGACAGCAACATGAAAGAAGATGCTGCACTCATGCATATGGAGCAGGGCACAGACAGGGTTTTTTTTTCCTTCCAGGGTGAATACTTTAAAACACAACTAGATGGCTGCATGAGAGAGGAGGGAAAGACATCATTTTACTATAGAGGATTAAATGTTTATTGCTGTTCATGAAACGGTCACTCTGTACTGTGTGGAATCCTGCAGGCTGTTAAAAAGACATTTTGTGTGACTAATGCAGTTTCAGCCCTCTTGCACAATTAAACCAAGCATTAACATTTAGGGCAAATGCGCACTAAATCTAATTACATGTCAGTGATGCTGTACGACAGATCTAATAAGTGAAACGGCATTGGAGGGCTGTAATATCATGGTATCACACATCACACACATTCAAATAGAATTACTGTATTCATCTGACTTCATATCAAAATGACTTGATAAGAGAACAAATGAAACGCTCCGGCATTATTTTGCATCCATAACTTGTGAGCTCTACAGCCACCAATAGAAAGACTGACTCAAAAGGAATCTCTTACTTGTATGAGGCTCAAATTCCTGATCGAAGCAGATTTTCGCCGGAGCTGAATTGTTCTATCTTCTTTTTCTGCTTCACTACCTTCTCCTCTGCTGCAGTGGATGATAGATCCCCAAGGAAAACTGATTAGGAGGTGAAACAAACACACAGGCACCTCTTTCCCTCTCTCTAGCTCTCTCTCTTTCTCTCTCTCACCCTCAGTGCCACCAAAGCCTCTGAACTCCCCCCTCCTCCTCCTCCTCCTCCTCCTCCTACTCCGAAAAAATAAAATCTCATTTTTGCTCTGGGCTCTGCAGGATGTTTACTCAACTCCTGTGCAGCCACAGAGGATGGATTAAAACCTATAAAAGAGAGAGAAGAGAGAGAGAGATGAGTGAGTGAGTGGGTGGGATTTTCCAACTGGCGTGTGACCATACACTGAAACTCAGTCAACCTCGTCAGCATCCTGTCATGCAGTCACACACAGCTCATCACTCTCCGGTGGTCCTCCCCGAGGCACCAAATCCACACACACACTAACTGCACATTTAGCTGTGTGCGTACATGTCACCTCTCAGATAAGGAGGCAGCCTGGACACTAAGGGTGTGAGAGAGGACAAATTACACACCCTCCACTGAGTATTCAGAAGAGAGGATGCTGTTAGTGATATCCCAGTAAACTACATGAAGCACCATGAAGACCTCAAAACATATACATGTGCCAACTGTTCTGCCATATGGACCAACTCCACAGGCCTTCTCCCCCCAGCCCATACAGAGGAGGGGGGATGTAAGTCCAAAGTAAGCAGACACCGACATTCATTTTCAGAGGGATGTTTTTGTACTGGTTCAACCTCTCGTCCGCCTCTCATCTCTATTTAGGATTTAGATTAAAATTAGACCCTCCCCAGATTAATGGCCATAATCTGCTTCGAAAACAATGGACATAGAATAAAGACAAATAACAAAGGGATAAAGAGATAGTGAGAGTGCAGTCCTTCACTAGCACATAAAAAAACTCAAATTGAAAAATGACAAAGACACAGTATTTTGCCATAATTGCACCGACTGTGTGTGTTATTGAAAAGCTTGATTCATATCCAGCCAGCCGCAGATAAGTGATACCCTCGGAGTGTAATTAAACTGCAATCATCCATCATTAGTCATGCCATGACAGGCTGCCTCTGTCCAAATCACCCCCCTGAGCTCCAGGGGTAGGAACAGCCATTTTGTTAAAGGGAAGAGCTGCCTGTCTGTGTTTATAGATTTATGCTCAATTTACATTAACTACAGATAACATCCAGAAGGACAATATCTATTGAGTTCGAGTGATGCATGCACATTGCAATATTTTTATTTTTCAAAAAAAATTTGTTTGATTAATCACAGTCCATCCCAGACCAACACTAAGGGCGAGGGTTTATCAACAGGACCAGAAACCATCATGGTGGTGGAGGAGTTGTTTGACCTATTTGACCTTTGATCAATTTCACACGTATCTTAAGGCTGTGGACTTGAGGCTCACAGGCACAACTTGAGGAATTTATAAATGATTGCATTTTGTGGTGGATATACACTTACACACTCAGTGTAATTTGACTTTCAAAAGTCAAATCACTCATTAATAATTATATAACATCTAAATCAAATGCGGTGTCAGGCACCAGCTGTGACACAGTAGCAGTGTACTATTCGGATGTTGTGATATGAACTGGATTGCCATGGACGGATTACTGACTGAGCTTACCAGGCACGGAGCCAGGGGCCCGGCAGGTCACAGGAGCTAAACAACCACAAACTACAGCTAAACACTAAACAATAACAGAGACACAAAAACAAACAAAACAGTGATATCAGGACCAGAAAGAGAAGAAAAATAACCAGAGAAAAAGTCCAAGGATCAACATAGAGACATGTCAGTTGGGGTTTGTTGTTTCTCTTACACTCTGTCTGTCTTGCTCTTTTGCAGGAGAGGTCAGGGGTCGTTCTACATCCCTGTGATCCATTGTGCCCATTGTGTCATAATCCATCAATTGGGCCCTAACGATACAGCTTCCATGTTAGCTCAGATGTTGCTATTAAATAAAGCAATTTTCAGATTTTATTGGAGTTTCCCATTTCTTTATCATAACTACATGAATTAAATATTTATGTACTTATATTTTGAAAAACCCAATAGAGAACTATTGTCTATATGTATTCATACTCTTTTTTTTTACTTTTCCCCTCTTGTTTGATATGTCTGATATGAGTTTGTCATTATCACACAACATTAAGGTTATGTTTTCATTACAATGCCATGAAATGTGATGAGGCCATCGTTTGTGTTTTTCTATACATGTGTGGTAACTTCAATAAAAGTTGAATCAAAGTCTTTATCAAAATGACATTGCCCAAATAAAGTGAGGTCTGTCAGTGCAACATTTACTTTAAGTGTAACGTTTTCCAGATGTAGATTCAAGATTCAAGACTTCATTGTCATGTGCACAACAATTACATTTAGCAGTCACTGGCAATGAAATGCTTGGGTCACAGACTCCCTTCTAGCCAAAATATTACACAAGCAAAAAATAAAAAATATATACAAAATAAACAAATGTATGTATATGTATCAAGCTTTATTATTATTATTATTATTATTATTATTATTATTATTGTTGCTTTCATTGTTATAACGGTTTTTTAAGGAGAAGAAGAAAATGTATTTTCCTCATCCTGGTTCTTTCAGAGGAAAATGTGAGTTTCCGCACGCACCGTTTATCCACGTGACCTGACCGGCTGATGACAGAGCGGAAGTGTCATGGCGCCGCGCGTCCTGCACGGTCCTGCAGCGTCACAAACAGCTCCACACGACTTGTAATGACTCTAATCCTCCTCGTCTGGACTCAGGATCTGTTTAGGAAATCAGAGGAATAAAAACGTGAGTATCCGGAGGAACACAGAGCGTCAACACTCAGCACTGACAGTGCTAAAGCTGCGTCTACTGTGATTTAATGTTGTGATCTGACCACGTGTTGCAGGATTTTTGCTGTTGTTGACACAAATTCTTTAAAATTAAGAGTCACGGTGATAAAACAAACTCAGTTTGAAGTGGCCGTTTGGCTTGTACACCTAAAATGGCTGTTAGTGGTTTATACCACTGAAGTACACCTTTGTTACAGAGGAACACTGTTTCTCTCCATACATCCTATTTTACATGGAAAATGCTTGCTTACTGTATTCATTTATTTATTATAATTTCCTCGTTGATATGCTATATGAACGTGTGTGCTGAGCTGAAGAATAATTTAAACAAAAGCTAAAATTTGAATGCAGTTAATATATTATCTTTTGCCTTTTTTGAACAAATTGAACTTGAGTGGCCACTTTAGAAAAAACAGCTTTTTGAATAAAACCTTGACCCATAACCAAAGCTCACAGACACATTATCTACATTTTTTAAAAGTGCTATAAATGACACCACATGCAAATTAAAGATTGTAAGCCCTGGAGGAGATTTGTATTTCATACTACAGATATCATTACAAGAGAAATACACTTGCCTGCCACCTAAAGTTGGGAGTGAATGGTTTTTGTAAAATTAAAAAGCAGGAATAACTGTGACTGTTTTAAAAGACTTGCATGAATAAGAACACCTTTGAGAAAATTATGTAATTGAAATAACCAGAGAGATTTGGAGCTCTCAAATCTGTGTCTGTATTTATATGAGTGGAAAACAAAAGGACACAGGCACTTTGAGCCTTTAGAACCAGACATGAATATTCATATCTTAATGTCCATTGGTGGGCACTGCAAATGTTGGTGTCAAATAAATAACTGATATTATTTCCCTTTTTTTAACCCAAATCTTGGGGCTCATAAAAAAACAAATGACATGCAGTATAGAATTTTAAAAACTTGACTTCCTACAAAGTTTGGTGCGGCTAGGAATCAGACTTTTCAAGCTATGAATGGCTGCCATTATTAAAAGCTTTTATGAAGCTATAAAAACGAAATAATATTACTCTCCAGTTTAGGATGGCTGAGTCAGGCTCAGGTGACCCCAGTGGGCAACGTGTGCCAACTCCTGGAGGGAGCAGTGCCGGACTGATGAAGGGCCGCCGACCTTCAGGTGCCATGACTCCCGTCCGTCTCCCTTCAATGCGATCGAGAGACCTCACCCTGGGCGGAGTGAAGAAGGTGTTGCATTACACTGAAGAATATATATATATATATATATATATATATATTGATAAATTATTTTCTAATAATTTGACTGTTCCAATGATTGATCCCTGTTTTTGTGTTGTTATTTTTTAGAAAACGTTTACACCCAACATCATCGGCCGAAAAGCCAAAGAGGAGTAAGTTTCAATATTGATGTTAAAAGAGACAAAAATGCCGGAGAAAATGGATATAACTGTCTATTCTGTCTGTTGGTCAATTACATTCTCTGTCACGGCAGCACAAAACTTGAAGGCGGGGAAAGGAGAGAGAAAAGGGATCCCAATCGAGGGCGAGGTCAGAGAGATAGAGGCAGGGGCCGAGGTCGTCCAGAGGTCATCCAGTCCCACTCTATTTTTGAACAGGGGCCTGCTGAGATGATGATGAAAAAGAGAGGTAGGAGTTCAGCTTGGAAAAACACACATTGTGCACCACTTTGGCTGACGCGTTCTTTAAATCAATGCAATCAAGCAAACTCTTGAATCAAACGCAGGCGGCTATGAAAATGAGCGAGATGCTCCGAGCGCGGGGCCCTCACCCATCATCAATATTAAAAAGGAGAAGAGGGAGACGGAGGAAGAGACTAAAGAGATCCTGCGCAATCTGGAACGAGAAAACGTGAGACCTACTCATCAGTATTATAATAAATCGCTTTATTTTGCCTTTTCCAAAAAACAACTGTATTCTTTTTCCTTTGGTGTTCTCAGGTTATAGACGATCCCTTCCTGCAGAGTGAGGAGAGTAGCTGCCCCGTCCAGCTCCCCCTCGCTGTGTCAGGATGGGGATTCAAGGAGGAATTCAGTAACACTGCTAAAATTGAGAAGATGGAGGATGATTGTGAACCTATGGAGCCTGCAGTTAAAGGTGAAGGCAGATTTTTGTAGTTTTAAAGGTTCAGTTTATAGAATTAAGTGACATTTAGTGGTGAAGTTGCATGCTGCAGCTGAATCTGGTCACATAGCTGCTCTCTCAAAAATACGCATTGTCTTCTCTTCAGTCAAACAGGAGCCAGAGGAAATAGAAATAAAGAAGTCCGAGGCAGCGTTCAAGCCTCCTCCTATCCCTGAGCCTGAGATTCTGCACGACCTGCTGAATAGGTGGAGTCTGAGCAAAGGGGAGGAGCTGTTCTTTATTCAGCTGCCCGACTCGCTGCCCGGCCAACCCCCTACCAAAGAGCACAAGCCGCAGAAGACGGAGGTGCAGTCAGAGGATGGCCAGTCTGTGCTTCTGAAAACAGAGTCTCAGGTACAGTAGATACAGCTGCTGTCTAATGTGTTAAAATACATGATGATACTGAGGTTAAATGTGTAAAATTGAATGTTTAACAGGAAGAGGAGGCTGAAGAGAACTGCTGTAATCTGAAAGATCTGCGGGAGGGTGTTGTAGGAAAGATGCTGGTGCGGAAGTCAGGCCGGGTTCAGCTCATACTGGGACAAGTGACTCTGGACGTGTCTCTGGGAGCTTCGTGCTCTTTCCTTCAGGTATGATGGCAGAGTAGTCATTGATGTGTCTTCCTCTTTGTCTGTCTCCAAACTGTATCCGTCTCATCTTTAATTGTTGCTGTTTTCAGACATTAACTTCAGAAATTGTCTCCAAAATTGGATCTGGACATTTCCTGGAGTTTGTCTATTACATAAGATAAGATACACTTTACCTTTATTGACCCTCTGTGGAGGAAATTCACAAATAACAAGGCAGCAGCAGTGCAAGGGGAAAATATATTAATAATAGAAATATGAATTAAAATAGAGATACTATATACAATAAGAAATAATACTTGATATGCAAAAATATAAAAAATGTGTAATATATGGATAGAGATCGATCTTAAAATAAACAGTTGACCAGATATGCTTTGGTGGTGTGCGGAGTCAGACCTTATCGTCAAAACCTCTCAAATCTTTCCAAGTCTCCTACGTGAATGGATCCTCTTTTTTTAATTTTTTTAACCAGAGATGTTTTTATTTACTTTTTCTATTACAGTTTTGTGTCTGTCACGTGTTACAAGTGTCATAGACCCACCCAATTTTCCAGTCATTTTCCTGCTGTATCCTGCCATGATCTCACTCAGACATTTTTCGGACATTTTACTACTGGGGGCTGATTGTAAAAGTTCTGAAAAATGTCAAGAGCAACTGACTAGGACATTTGCATTCGGTCATACAGCTTAATTCTCTACAGGCCAGTTCATTTAACAAAGGGTCAAATATTTACAATCAGAGCTCTGAACTTTTCTGACGTGCTTTTTTCCCTTCTCTCAGGAGCTGGTCTCTGTCGGTACGGAGGGAAGAACAGGCGACTTGACTGTTTTGGGAAATGTCCAACACAAAATGGTTTGTTCTCCAGACTTTGAGGCTTTACTGGAGGGCAGTGCTTGATGCTCAAGAAAGCAGCACGGCCTCCTCCAGCCATGACAGAGGGATGCACTTGTGGTGGGTTGTGATGTTGAAAAGATACTCCCTGTTACTGTGGACTGTCCCTGGATGGTTGATTGCGCTCTTGTGTCTGCAGAGTGGCTATAATAACCTGATGAAATACACTCTCTGTAAATATGAATCATGACTGGGTCTTTATTTTCTTCTTAGGAAACAAGAATATTAATTCAGGGCTCAAAGGTTGAATGCTGTGCCAAATGTCAGGACTATTTTCATTTTTCTGCATCTGAAATTACTTGAGAAAACTGTACATGAATGTAAATGTGTGAATAAAAAAAGTGTTATTCAAGTTGGTTTCAAATGGATTGAAAGGTTAAAGATTTGAATTGTTTGTTCACAAAATTACAAAACTGAAAAAAAGAATAATTTTGGCCATGCAGGAGGTACAGGAAGTGATATTTTTTTCTATTTTATACAACCCCTGTTGGAATCCTCTGAATGCCCTCATGTTTGTGCTGCATGAACTATTGAAGAATTACATTTAAAAAGGTGGTAACACTGAAAGATAAAGGATGTACGTACTATAATTTAGTCTGAAGCAGCTAGAAATACATTTTGATATTGTATGTTGGCCATGAAATAGAAAATTGCACTTGATATTGAAATATTGCATATTATATTGAATATTGATCATGAAAGTGAATATGCACATGATATTGAAATAACATGATGAACTAGAAAATTCCTCCCAAGAATTTTTTTTATGTGTGCTGCATGCTTCCTGCCGGGTGCAGATGCTGTTTCAGTTTGAGAGAGAGAGAGAGAGAGAGAGAGAGAGAGAGAGAGAGAGAGAGAGAGAGAGAGAGAGAGAGAGAGAGAGAGAGAGAGACTACTGGCACGCTTGCAAAAGGGGAAATCTTTCACCTTTGCCACTTTCTAAGACATCAAAGGTCCCTTTGATCTATGACATTGTTGTTGATTAGAGTTAGAAAAAATGCTCCTTCCAGGAATTTTCTCTCAAAATTTATATCAGCGTCAATGGAGGAAAAATCGGACCACCTTCCGCTTTAGACCTCATAGAGCCACAAGTTTAGCTCTGATAGATTTCCTACAGATATTTCTGCAAAGCCAACAAGTTTTGATGAAAAAAATCATGTATGACAACCTCCATTTGTGGGTTTGAGAGCAGTTTAAGCACAGTTTTTGGCAATTTACGAGCGAACCGTTCTGCGGGAGGAGTAACGGGACAACTTTTATTGCAGAAGAAACTGAATAATATTACTCGCATACAGCGAAATATCGCTCTACAGCGCCGCTGGTGGTCAACCGTAGTAAAAACATCACTTAAAGAACCCCAGCGCAGTGCCCTGTAGTGACCAGCAGGTGTCAGTGCTGCACGGAGCCTGTTCAGCCTCAGACCGGAGCCGCTCTTGTCCACCGGGTGGAGTTTGAATCAGTCCGCGACACAAAGCCCAGGGATGGAGGTGAGTGAGGAGCCACTGCAACGGCGCTGGGACTCAGCGTGACTGGAGGTCCGTTCACCACTACGTCCGGTGAGCTACGTTTGTTTCAGCGGCGAGTTAGGACGGTAAAACCCCGTTAAGTTCGCTGAACTTCACGCACCGACTTACGGGAAAGAACCGCTTGTCTCAGCACTTGACGCGCAGCCGAGCGGCGCTGTGAGGGGCTCGGTGTGGAGCTAGCAGAGCGAGCCGGAGCACACCGTTAGCTCCCAGGCTACAAGCTAACAGGAGCGTGTATTTCATCAGTGTGGAGCCTCAGTGTCGTCACCAAGCAACAGATTAAGTGTTGCTTGTGTTTATTATTGTTTCGTGGGGTTAGCAGGTTGCTACATGACCACAGGGAGGCTAACTGTAGATAACCATGAGCTAAGCTAACCCAGTGTTGTGTGATCCGGGATGGAGCCGCTTGTTAGCCGTCCTCCTGCATCAGCCGGCGGGATGAGGCCCTGTGATGTTATCGCTGCACCGTGACGGATCACAGTAACATGCTAACCTCATGTGGTCCTACTCTGGACACACTACGTACACAACCACTGATCAGCAGGCTAATGGCATGCGTTTCTTTCATGTTTATCCAGCGGGATCAGTGTTAAGTTTGCACACCAGTAGTTTAAATGTACGTAGACACGGTTTCCCTCCGTATAGTATTAGATCCCATGATGTGCTCCAGGACATATTGTGACAAGACTGACTCTTCATCTGTATATCTTTGCAGGACCGTGTGACACTGAGCTGCAGGGACCTTTTCTGAATCTTCACCAGACAAGCGAACCATCTGCTGCGCACACTTTTTCTTTGTTTACATCCTTGTCACCAGAGGGAGGCTCCGCTCAAATAACAAACATCTTAAGAAAGAGGCCATCATTTCATCACAGCAGCTGTAAAGACTTTATCTTCCTTTTCCTGGAATTCAAATCCACCGAGGATCACGAAACCCGCTCATGGTGAAAATAATGAAATTCAGTAATTTTGCCCAAGAGGGCAACGCCAAGATGGAGACTTTTATTTGTATTGATTCTGTGTTCAGCACCAGGAGAAGCTCCGTCCCTTAGTTGTCTTGATGAAGCCCTTTTTCTGACAATAGATCAGGGCCACTCGCCCTGAGTGGAGGTGGACTGTTGTACCTCCTCTACCACCGGCTCTGCTCATTGATTGCAGCTATTTAATAGATATAATTTACCTCCTGACGTCAACATGGAGCTCTTCTTCAACCCCTTTGACAACCTGGTGTGTATCCTGCTGGGCATCTCCTTCACTGTGTGGTTCACCCTGCTGCTGGTCTTCATCATCGTGCCTGCCATCTTAGGGGTGTCCTTTGGCATCCGGCGTCTGTACATGAAAACATTGTTAAAGATTTTTGAGGTAAGAGCTTCCCACGCTACTGAAGAAACGTTTGAATCATAAATGTTAACTTCTTAGTTGAAGCTGTGGAATGGAAAAACAAAACTTAAGTCTTACTTTACCTGCACAGTTCCCAGTCAAAATAATTCAATCTGTCTGCTCTTGCCAAACATTCTGCTATTTAACAAGCTATAGTTTGTATAAGTTGTTGTACCTGCGCTTTAAGAGCAGATTTGCATTTTGCAACTTGCTCTGGATTTGCATTTTTTCGATGCTGTTTCAACACAGTTTGTGTGCATACAGCAGGTGTGTGTATATTATTTAATTTTAACATCTGAATGTCTAAAGATGGGTTTTGCTTCACAGTAACACTGCAGAGGATGCGGTCAGCTGCAGGCACTAGGCTTTTCTTCAACCTCTAACCACTGGCCGTTAATTGTCTGATGTAGATATATACAGACCCGGAGCCAATATTATCTTGTTATGTGACTGAAGAAAACAGCCACACAGACCATGTTGGTAACGGTTGTCTGGAACGTGCTTGCAGCAGAAGTCTGGAACATATCTTCCTGATGGCATTAATGCATCATCTGCTTTGTGTAATGTGGGTAGTTCAAGATTTACCATTTGATGGTCTCCTCACATATTGGACTCCAGTTTCTCTCCGGCTGCTGCCTCTGGTGTAGTTTCACAAGTGAAGCCGTCATCACTTTCCAACACGTACCTCTGAGAGCAGATCCTGAGCCAGAAATAAATGGATGAGTGGGAGATATGAGAGATTTTCTCTTCTCATGATTACACCAGCAACCATGAGATTTAGACAGAAGGTCAAAGGACCGATTCAGTTCAGACTGTGTGAAGCTGAAGCAATCTTCTACTTATACATACAGTTTGTCTCACTGCGTGCAAAAGTCTCCATTTCAGGCTTGTTGAATAAAAAGAATGAATCTTTGTCATCGACATGATTCACTGTCAAAGATCTGATTCTCACACACTTCATATGGGAAAAACCTTGTCTTTCACATCAAGTTCTGGAGCCACATGTTAGCATGACGTACGCACTTAGTTTTATCTGTGCTCCTCCTCCTCACTCAAAGAATCATCGCTTTCATCTGAGGCGACATTCTAATACGATGACTCATTATTACAACTTATAAAAACATGATTTAAACGTAGTTGTAAAAAAAGAAGGCATGGAAATGCTACCTATAAACAAATAGGTATGTGTGTACCTATACTGTTTGAGCCTGTTGTAGTACAGAGTATGTTAATATGTTAATTCATACTCAACAATTTGTTTACTTACTATCAATAAACGGTAATTGGGAGGCTTGTGGAAAAGCTTTTGTTTAACGGTTGTAACATTAAGTCCTTTAGTGCTTTAAGTGCTTAAGTATATTCATGTTTACAAGGTTTTTCGTTGTGATATCTGCAGCCGTGAGGCAGAACCACCGTATCCCTCAACATTCTTGGAATTCCTTTATAAGAGCCCCTGGCTTAATTCCAGTGTGTCTGACAAATAAAAGCAGGCTGGGTATAGCATCACTGTATTTGATTATACCTCCAAACATTCCAAGTGTTCTTGTAGTTTCAGTTGGCTGTGATTGATCAATAAATATATTATTGATTGATGTAGCCTTAGAGATATTCCATGATGTGGTATGAAGTGTAGTCTGAGACCGGTGTGAACACATCCAGCGCCTCCCAGGCCATACTTTTCCAAACTCGCCTGCAGTTGGGAGAAGAACACTATGTCCTGTTCCTGCCTCAGTGGAGACATTACATGGTTGTTTTTGTCTCAGTGTGCAAAGTGCACACAGAGGGCCAGGCTTTTGCCTCGAAGGGTATATATTTAACTCTGACTGTAGTTTAATGCATCCAGACGAGATGCATTGCACTACAATAAAAGGGAGAAGTGACCATTGTAATGCAAGTTTCTTAGAGCAAGGCTGTGGTCACAGATAAGCCAGGGGTGTTACTGGCCCAGAATGATTCAAATGTGGAAGATCAGACATCACATCAGTGTGCTAATAGCGGCAGCTGGTTGCTAAACAAATGTTTGCATGTTGTCTTTGCACCACTCAAACAGAAGACTTAACATGAGCACTACTTTTTGTGTTTTGTGTCCCTCGCGAGTCCCTCACTCTTTTCTTTTGTTTCTTTCTCCAGTGGGCCACACTCAGGATAGAGAGAGGAGCGAAAGAAAAGAATCACCTCTTATACAAACCCTACTCAAATGGTAAGACTTGATGATCAGTTTGTTTACATGCACATGCACATGCTCAGTAGCTGTATTTGTTTTAGAGGTGAGTATCGCTAACATCCTGTTTCTCTGACTCTCTCGCTCCAGCAATCATTGCAAAGGAGCCCACCTCCTTGGAGCAGGAGATCAAGGAGATCCGGCGGAGCGGCAGCAACAGAGACCTGGACTCCGCCTCTGAGTTTGAGATGTCAGACATCTTCTATTTTGCTCGGCGAGGAGTGGCGAGCATCATGGACGATGAGGTGACTAAGCGGTTCTCTGCTGAGGAGTTGGAGTCCTGGAATCTGCTGACCCGCAGCAATAACAACTTCCACTATATCAGCCTGAGACTGACCGTCCTATGGGGGCTGGGCCTGCTGATCCGCTACGGTTTCCTGCTGCCTCTTAGGTAATAGCTCCACCTCCAGCAAAGAGGTTGGGTGTGAGAAGAGAAACCCTGATCACAGAAACCTTTTTGGAAAGACTGAACATACTGTCAAGTCTAGAAATTAAACTTTAGTCTGTGTTGCACGAGTGGCCACCAGTGTAACATAATTCAATATATTAGATTAATTTATAGCCAGTGCTTAAAAACAACAGCTGATCATTTTACTTTATAAAAAAGAGATCAACTAGACTCAGTAGAGTTTATACCTTAGCCAAGGTCCAACAGTCCCCTTGAATTTAATCAAACTGCACACACTCATAGATATCAGTAAATATCCCTGATGGTCTGCAGGCATTGTTGACAAACTGGTGAAAGACAATCTCTCAAAGAAAGGATGGGCCCTTTGACCCGGATCAGCCTCCAAATTGAATGGATCCTTTCTTGGCCCATGTCCCATCCTTCCAAGTTTCGTGGAAATCTGTTGAGTCGTTTTTGCGTTATCCTTCTGACAGAAACAATACAACAAACAGACAGGGGCAAAAACATAACCTCCTTGGTAGAAGTAATGATGAATACAATTCTCTCAATGATCAAACATCAATATGGAGAATAAACAAAACTAAAGAGAGAGACATACACATCATGAAAAACAACCCATACAAAACCAAACATTCAGGGCTTTCAACACAAAACAAAACCTGCTTTATCCATCTACGGCCACTGGAAGACAGTGAGGCGGGAACAGGACTAACGTGGTCCCTCTTCCCTGCAACCAGTCGGAAGTCTGGTCACAACATTTTGGAGCAGCTGTACACAAGATAATTCAACATGGGGATTTAACTACCAAATTTTAAGATTATCACCTGCTGGGTATCTAATAGAAAACCTCTGGACTGAGCCTGAGGCTTTGTATTTGACTGCTTTTTCAGGAGTCCCTGCTGAAGTATGAAAATGTGTCATCGGTGCATGGTGGGATTCATGAGGCCTTTTATAGCATTATCATTAAGAACACAAAGTCAAACCAGTTATCAAACCAATATGTGTGAAGCTGCAGGCTTTCATTAGCTGAGAATTCAAAACATTCACATCTGTGGAATATTTTGTTCCTAACTCACTGTACAAGGATGCTGTTCAAGTGTTGGAGCAAACATTCACAGATACACAGTAAAGAACATAGTTAAATAGGCCCCAGTCTGCATATAGATAGAAATGAGCCCGACATATTAATTTATGTAGGGTAGACCTTTGCTTACTTGGTGTGTGTGTAGCAGAAATTTAGAATTTGTGCTATGTTAATGCTGCAGACGTCAGTTATGTAACCAAAATATTTCTAAGTATAATGTCACATTTTACATCTGTATTCATGATGTAAAACTCAGACATGATAAAGGAGAGACTCCCCCACAACTCACAATGCAACATTAAATGTCTGCACACACAGTAAAAGGTGGGAGCTCCTCCTCAGAGTCAGAGCTTAGCGGCAGAGGGACAGTGACTCAGTACTAAGCCTGGTTGGCTCATGTCCAGTTGCCAGTGGGGAGAGGAATCAGGCCACCGCTGCACAGACAGACCACATTTCTAGTCTCACATCCATCCAATAGATTCTGTCATTCACCACTCTTCCAGTCAAACAACATCCTCTCTCCCCGCCTGCATGAAACCTTCATCTCTAGTGTTTTTCTAATCCTCGGCCAATTTAATCAGCACCTTCTCCAGCCTCTGGGTGATCGGTCCATCCAGATTAAGGCGACCTGTTGGTCAGCTTAACGTCTGCCTAATATGTCCACCTGCAGGTTCTGGAGTCTATTATCAGTGACAGTGGCGAGTAGAGGAGAGCGTGATACTTTAAGTTGATAACAAGAAGAGCGTGGGACTGGATAACATCACGCATGACCTTTACATGTAAACTGAGCAGTCACTCTTTTGCATTGAAAGGTTGGAGAAGGTTTATGGCTCAGAGTCACTACTAGTTAAATTATTAGTTAATTATTAAAAGTGTTCATCTAAACAAGGAAATCCTCCTTTTTGTGTTTTGTTGAAGATTCCCTGTAACCCATCTTCTCTCTCATCACCAGGGTAACTCTTGCCTTCACTGGTGTAGGCCTCCTTGTGTTCCTCACCTGTGTTATCGGTCTGCTGCCGAATGGAAGGTACGGCTCATGACAAGCATTTGTTTGTTTTTATTTATCAAAAATACCTTTTCAGACCCTTGAATGTAATCGTTTTTAGATTTGCTGTCTTGACAAAAAGTAAATTGTCGCTTGTCTTCCAGGATGAAAAACCTTCTGAGTAAGAAAGTCCATTTGATGTGCTACAGAATATGTGTCAGAGCTCTGACAGCCATCATAACCTACCATGACAGGTAAGGGCGTTACTGCCTTTTAAGTATTTTACCAGAAAGTCTGCTGCCAGACTCCTTAAATATTTACAGCCACTGAAATTGAATGAGTGGTTGGATAAACGAGATGGTGGAGCACATGTGGGAGTGTTAGTTCAGTCATTCTCTGAAAGACTGTAAACAAATACATGCAACAGTCAAGTGTCTGACGCATGACTCAAGGTAATGATGTCAACAAAATCCATAAACGACACAGAGCAGCCAGACTGGTTTTGTTGAACTTAAGATAAGGACTGTTCCACTCTTGACATTAAACAGGGGGCTGTTCACTGACTATAAACAACAAGTGGAGTCACTTTGACAACCGAGGGGTGATAGTAGATATCAGGCTAATGATACAAAACACTATTTCGGAAATGGTGTCGTTGCTGCAGATATTTGTACAGACTAAATGGAACCTGTGGGTAAATATTGAAGCAAATATTTTAAATCTACTCTGTCTTTGCCATAATAGAACTCATGCCTGAGAGACAGCCATTGAGTGTTGGTTAGGGTTGATTGGTTCCTGATTGCTTAAACCTTTTGCACCAGTTTGGTCAATTTTCACTGTAAAGTTCAGCAAGAAAGTTCCTCATTGTTTCCATGAAGTTTCTCAACTTCTTGGTCAATTTCTTCTCTACGTTTTTTTTCTTCAATTTACTCATTCAGTCATCACATGTAGACACACTTCTGGCTTGTGGGTAAAACCTCTAGTAAAAAGTCATTTGGCAGTTTTTGGAAGTAAATAACAATAATAACTCAAAAAACTTATATGCATAAATAGAAATGTGCATTTTTGAAGTTCAACATTATAAGCATTTTGTTATGGCAATTTTGTCTCTCCAAAAAATACATTAATAAACTGTATACTTCAGTATAAACTGACATACACTTGTCTTATCATGTCTGGAAATTTTGATTTAAAGTTGGCGTAAATTTGAATCCAGTGGGTTATAATAAAAAAGTTGCTCTATTGCTGCACATGTCGTCCACATGGTCTCATCATGCTTCTTCCTCAAACCTGATCTGCCGCAGACCCTCCTGCTGTGACAAGACTGAGTCCGAATGTGAGATTACATAATGTCAGATGATTTGTATTTGGAGAACAGAAACCAGGGTGTGTTAGCAGTTAATACTCTGAGCACCCTGAGTGTGAGTATGAAAGGGAGGATGCCTGAGGCGCAGTTCAGACTGCTCGCATTCTCAGCTATTATGAACCTCTGAAGCACAAAATGCTCGGAGCTGCTGCATTCATCAGGAGATACAGAGATAGTGGACTGTGCACCAGTCTCCTTCTTTTACTGTTTTTAAGTTGGTTGTGCTGTGTTGGTTTTGGAAGTGAGAGGAACATTGTCAGAGTAAAGCCAAACATGAAAGAGAAGTGAGGGTTTCTTATCGAGAGGATTGCACATGCAACAGGATGTGAATTGTGAAGGCGGAAGTTGTTGCTATGCGTACGAACCCATAAACTGAAGTGCGTAACAGCTGGTGTTTTTAACGGCAGTGCAGGCTTGACTGAAATTTCTTTTATATTTTCAGTAATTGGGGGTAAAAACACATTGATACAGTAATCATATTAAACCAGCATCTTGGTTTGTAAATGTGTGTGATTTGGCCTGTTGTAACATGTATTTCCCTCCACAGTCTGGGGCTAAAAATATACAAGGGACACGGAAAGTTTCTCTCTCTCCTCCTATTTAAGACTGTAACTCTATCTTTGGAATGTGCTGTCAGTACGTTCAGGTCCTGCATGCTCTAGGGGTCAGACCTTTAACATAGGCACCATGAGTTGTTTTGTTTTTTTACAGAAAGACTGGAGGCAGTAGATCAGTGTATGAAAACATGAATTGTAACCACATTTGTTTCGGGTCTTGATAATTAATCCTCCATATAGATTCACAGTTCATTTCTCTCCACTTTTCCAGTGAGAATAAACCTCAGAATGGAGGCATCTGTGTCGCAAACCACACCTCGCCCATTGATGTCATCATCCTGGCCAGCGACGGCTGCTACGCTATGGTAACTATACATCTCCGTAACTACAGAAGATGCACCAAACTTTGGCACTCGTCTGTTGAGATGTCATTTCCCTCCCAGATATGTAAGTGTTATTATTTGTGTGTTTGTTTGGTGTCAGGTCGGCCAAATTCACGGTGGCCTGATGGGTGTCATTCAGAGATCTATGGTCAAGGCCTGCCCTCACATATGGTTCGAACGCTCAGAAGTCAAAGACAGACATCTAGTGGCCAAAAGGTAACATTACAACCTTTTGTTTTTATCCTTTTTTAAACTGTACATTTATTTGACATTTTTCCCCAAGGTTTCTTGGTATTCAGTTAGATATTGCAAAGTATTTTAGTATTTTTACATGTACCTACATACTTCTTGTATTGCAGATTGAGTGACCACATAGATGATAAAACTAAACTGCCCATTCTGATTTTCCCAGAGGGTAAGTTTGTTCAGTGATCTGATACAGATGGAAAGACTTTGTAATCTCACTCTGACCATCTAGGATTCTTTAAAAGTATCATAAGCCTCAATTTATTTTGTAACAACCATTCTAATTCCTCAGGTACCTGCATTAACAACACGTCAGTCATGATGTTTAAGAAGGGCAGTTTTGAGATTGGTGCTACAGTCTACCCTGTGGCCATCAAGGTGAGAGCTATGTCTTTTTCTTTTGAGATGCTAGAAAGGGCGATCGGAAAGTTCTAAGACTGTTCTGTTGTGCACAAATGGAGCAGGACATGGTAATGCCTGTGCAGTAGCTGCCAGCAGTACTCTTGTGAATCAGTTTTCTTTGTGATGCTGTCTGATTAACACCAGGACCTGTGTTTATACTTTTGTGACCACTTGTAGTTGGATATTTGCGATTCCACCACGGACCTCAAACTTGTGTAGAGAGCTCAAACTTGTAAACCTCAGATTCTGAGTCAAACTGATCAAGTATCATAACCAGCAGTCACTGATCCAGTCCTTGATCTTGCAGTATGATC
The DNA here is from genome assembly GCF_022539355.2 of Hippoglossus stenolepis. Taxonomy (NCBI): domain Eukaryota; kingdom Metazoa; phylum Chordata; class Actinopteri; order Pleuronectiformes; family Pleuronectidae; genus Hippoglossus; species Hippoglossus stenolepis. The sequence continues at coordinate 11,043,526 of NC_061491.1, forward strand.
CCCGATTTGGAGATGCCTTCTGGAACAGCAGCAAGTTCGGCATGGTGAACTACCTGTTACGTATGATGAGCAGCTGGGCCATCGTCTGCAGCGTGTGGTACCTCCCACCTATGTCGAGAGAGGTGAGACCCCATGTGTAATTCTACACTTCCCTAAATTTTTTTTTTTTCTCACAACACAAAGGAATGGGTTTGCTTTCATTTGCTGTGACAACAAGCACAGCATGTACGCAAGCTTTTACATAATGATTTCAAAACCGACCGGTGTCTCAGTTTTCTTCTTCTTTTCCTAAGAACTTCTTTTTCCTGCTTGTTTCTCTTTAATTCATGAAGTCACACCACCGAGAATACACGCAAATTTATGGTTGACTGATTCCTGTTAAATCTTTTGTAAGACCACTTGTTTGCCTGTTTTTACATTACTGTCAATCTTCACCAACAGGAGGGAGAGGATGCCGTACAGTTTGCCAATCGTGTAAAGGCAGCCATTGCAAGGCAAGGAGGTCTGGTTGACCTCCTGTGGTAAGAAAACACATTCAGCTCAATGGATTCTACCACTTGCACATAGAGATACTGAACATAATGTGGGCATTCTGACACAGCTCCTCCGAATTATTTCAAGAGATAATCCGGACTGTAGTTCATGTCTGAAAGCAGCAATTGAGATAAATTCAACATTCAAAGATACTGTTCAGTAAAAAACTGCTCAGTTGGATGGTGTTTCATTTGTGCTTATTATAACCTCAGTCTTTATCCTTCATATGTTCATGTGTTTGCAGAGTCAGAATCACAGCGTGTTTGATTTGCTTTTCAATCCTTTGTCACTAATTTCCCACTCTTCTGCAGGGATGGAGGACTGAAGCGCGGAAAGGTAAAAGAAACCTTTAAAGAAGAACAGCAGAAACTGTACAGTAAAATGCTGGTGGGGACCCAGGAAGACCGCAGTCGCTCCTGAAACCCATTGGTGGAGGAGGACTGGCTCAGAGACCCACGCACGCACCTCTGACTGTGTGTAGGCAATCAGTGGGGCTCGCTCTCTACACTCCTGGACTGGAAAAGGTCCCTCTCAGATGTCAACAGTGCTCCATTTGGCTTCCTCGGTCACTGCCTCAGCCTGGCATGTTCAGTTTGCACCGCGGCTACGGGTCTTTCTCAGTCTGCTGCCTTCTGTTGGAACAGCTTGACTGGAGCCTTGCTTGCATTAGAAATTACAAATGAGTCTTGTCTTCCTCGGTGGCAGTCTTTTGAGGGAAAACATTATTATTATTATTATTATTATCATTTTCGATCCTGTCTTTGTTTGATAGTTTTAACTTTTTAATTTCATTTCACCGTCCTGTTTGTACCACACGGTGTTAACAATACTTGTTTATATCTGGGAATTAGTTCCAAAAGCTAAAACCTGTGACTGGCTAATGCCCACGGTTTGGGGGCACTTCTGCCAGATTTTGTTACATTTAAAATATTTTTATGGGCTTTTTCCAAGAGAGAAACAAATTGTATTCTAAGCTTTATGTGTTTTTGCATTAAGGCTGGTATCGAACACACGTGGTCACTAACGGATTTCTGTTGCAGACAAGCTCTTGTTGTGTTGTCTGTTTTTGTGGTGTTTTTTTTTTTTTCACAGAATGTGGAAAACGTCACATTATGAAGTAGAAATTGTTCACCCACTGTTACTGATGGAGGTTAATGGACTGAGGCACATGTTGCTGTTCCAGTTAAAGCGATTATAGTCCATTAATAAATAATTTATTTTAGATGCTTTTAGCATTGTCAACATGGGAAAATTACCATCACAATTGGTCTCCTGACCAACACGTTCATACTAATACACTTCCTGGCATTGGCTTTCTGCCTGTGCAGTGAACATCTCGCCTAATTTATTTCAACTGAACTCTAAAAGCTATTGTCTTAATCATCCCTGCCCCTCGTCAGTGATCTTTCTCCTCCTCCTCCGCCTCTTCAGGGAGGTTTGAAGGACAGTCTGAGTGCAGCTGTGGTTCAGACTCCTATTAGGCTGAGGAACATGGCGGACGGCCTCCTGGGTTCCTTCCTGAGGCGTTCACCCCTCTAGTTTGCTGTTATCAGGGATAGTCATTTAGATGATGTCCAATCTGTTAATGGAAATAAATGTTAAAGAATGTGACTATACCTTTGACTTTTTGTTAATTTCTTTTGTATGTGTTTCTCTTACTGTCGATCACATTTGTTTTCCTTTCAGTTTTAATCGTATTCTTACAGAAGTGTGATTTAGTTCAATATTTAGTTTTAGCAAACTATTCTAAATATGTTATTTATCATTTCTATTATGTTATTTACAGTTTTTGGAAACCTTTTAGCCCACCTTGTCTAACGTTATTTTTTAACTTGCATTCATTTTCCAAAATCAAATAGTTTTTCACCTGCTATTTTTGTATTTTAATGTTTTTACTCCAAACAGTCCTGCTTTAATCAGTTGCTTTTCTTTGTAGAGAAACCAGGCCTCTGGTAACATTTCGTGTTTGATTTATTGTCCAGCGGTCAACAAGTTACAACAACACAGTCTGACATGATGATTAGGAGCCTTTTTGAAAACCATTTATTTTGCATTTGTTTCCCAAGCAAAGAAATGAGGCTCAGTAAGATTTCTTTCCACGGATGCCTGCTGCTGATTCTTTAGCAGCTGCTCCATCCAAACCCGGGGCCTCTTCTGCCTGCAATAAATAGACTGTCGCAGTCTCCTTTCAGAGAGGTTTCCCCCAACCTTTAACTTTCTTTCCAGACCGGTGATGGACATGGCAGCATTGTTTTACACCTCTGTTGTGTTGGTTTTAAATGGATCTGTTGACGCTAGTGAATAAAGAGCTCAGTGCTTAGAGGAGGAGTCAGAGGAAGCAGCGAGAACAGCTCGAAAAGCTTGGCTGTGTAAAGCACGCCATGGTTGAACTGCTCATTAGCAGCACTATGGAGAGCAAAAGTTACTTCCCCACATGCAGCAATCTTTGGCTTTAGCCCAGGCTGGAGCTCAGACACTGAGGTGGCACAGATCCATCTTACACCGAATGAGGGGGTTTACAGCTACAGAATGAGCTACTGTAGCTGTGTTGTAAAACACTGTGGTTACTCTGCTGTAGTGTTGACTGGAAGCTGTAAGAGGAAGCAGGATTTTCTGGAGAAAATTACAAAACAGTACAGTCATGTAAATTAAAACAACGTTTTGTGTTTGCACTCGTCCAAACTGATGTGACCTTTTCTGCTGGTGCAGGACTTTACGCCAGAGCAGGACATGGGGCTGTGCATTTGTATCTCTTAACAAGGAGGTGATGTTTGTTTGTGAGCCAGATTACACAAAAACTAATGGAAGGATTTCCACGAAACTGGAAGGATGTGGTATGGGTCGGGGAAGAACCCATTTAATTTAAGTGCAGATCCAGATCTATGGAGTTTAAATGGGATTTCATAAGGGTGCTGGTGGGGTTATGTACTCTACTTGGTGCCTTTTTTTCACAATAGGTGAAATAAGACCTCCACCAACAACATATAACCTTTTAGCAGGAATGGATCCAAGGGTGGTGCCAGGGGGTCACTGCACCCAGCTGCAATCTGATTGGCCCCTGAAGTGCCCCTGTCCTGTCATCTTCTCTTTTAATGAACTACGAAAGATACTATCAATAAATATGACAATTTCTTAAGACTTAATTTTCTATGGAACACTTTTCAAACTGTATTCAATGATGTGTGACTTTGCTTGAAGCTGTACAGCTAACAGTAAACAAGGAATGACTTAAAGGTTCAGTGTGTAGAATTTAGTGACATCTAGTGGTGAAGTTGCATGTTGCAGCTGAATACCCCTCACCTCCCCCTCCCCTTCCAAACATGAAGGAGAACCTGTGGTAGCCTTCAGTTGTCATAAAAACCTGTTTGTCCAGTTTGGACAACTGTAAAAAAAACATGGCGGCCTCCGTAGAGAGGACACGCTCCCAATGTAAATATAAAGTATTTAAATATAAAGGGCTCATTCCAGGGTAAAGAAAATAACTCGTACAATTTAGTTGATTACACACTAGTGAAAACATCACAATTATTTAGTATTTCTGCCGAAAAATCCCTTTTCCCCTAAATCTTACACACGCAACCTTTTAAACGTGCACCTTACTGAATCAGAAATTGTGGATGGATGTTGAACATATAATCAACCCCTCTGTGTAAATTGAGGGCCCTTTATGGCCCCTGACTTAGAAAAAAGCTTAGATCCGCCACTGCCTTTCAGGCATATAGAGTGGAGAATAAATTAGACAGGTGCTCTTGTGAAAGGATGATTCATTTTAAGAGAAAGGGATTTGACAGTTGTAACTTCCTGTCTGGACTCTGAGCCTATGTGGAGTGGTGAGTTTAGAGCCCTTCAGGTATTTTTTAAAGGCCTCAGGTGATCATGGAATTCTGCAGATTTGTTTTTGGGGGCTGGCTGGCTGATGTCCACGAGGTTACATTCTGTTCATGTGAAACAAGGTTGTGACTGAACATGAGGAAGAGTTGCACAGACTCGTGGGCGGAGCAGCTCACTTCACAGCAGTAGTTGTGTGAGCGGTGGTTTGTGCAGGAGGCAGCAGATGCACCGTCCAGTCTAAGTCTGCTAAGAAGCCACTAGTCCAATTAACCAGGAGGAGCAGGAGGAGGAGGAGGAAATCCATGAAGCCTGGTACAGCAACTCGACGATGGACATGACTCCGGTGTGTGATGAAGAGCAGCAGCAACAGCAGCCATCAGGAAGCGGCAGGAGAGTGAGCAGTGAGGTGCTGGTGTGAACCTGAACCGTCCACACCGGATTCCTCCCGCCTCTCTCCCTCTCTCCCTCTCTCTCTCTCGGGTGAACCCTGGTTAAGCTCCCGGGCAGGAGCCGCTGCTGCCTCGGGCCTGGACGCGCTCCTCTCCCCGCCGACTGCTGCGGAGTCTCGCCCCCCCGGACTCGCGGAGTTGGATCTTCTCCTCCAACATGGACACGTTCACCGATGTGCTGCTCGTCACCGCCAACGTGGGCTCGCTCTTCGACAATGTAAGTAGTCCGCGATATTAAAACTACACCAGACCGCCGCGCTGCCAGGGGATTAGACTTAGCGCTGATAGGCTCACACGGGCCGGGCTTTGCCTTCAGCGGGCTCCGCTCACACTCTTAAACTCTCGTCGTTATAACTCCGCTGTGTTCTGCCTCACAGCGGAGTTTCACCGTCAGCTGTCAGTCCCATGTGCTCTGTAGTATTCATCCGCTGCCGTTCATTAACAAAGTTACTGTGCGAAGATGCGCAGTCCGAGTGGACCCTTCAATCAATCAATCAATCAAATTATATTAGTATAGCCCATATTAACAGATCATAATTTGTCTCAAAGGGCTTAACACGGTGCAAACATCCTCTGTTCTTAACCCTCAACAAGAGTGAGGAGAAACTACCAAAACACTCTATTAACAGGGATAAAAACAAATAAAACCTCAGCGAGAGAACACTGTGACCCTGAGAGGTCACATTTAACAACACTCACAATGTATAGATAGGTGTGAATCATACTATCATACTAAAAAACTAGTGTAGAATTTACAGTAAACATTTGACAACAAAGTTGCCAATGAAATATTGTAAAATTGCTCTTGGTACGTATACATATACTGTAAACACCTTTTTGTATAATTTACAGTGAACACCAGACAAACACTTTGCCGAAAAGTACAGTTAAATTACTTTTGGTACCTACACACGTACACACCAAAGAATCTACAGCACCCTGAATCTATAACAGGTGCTTTATAAATAAAATAGCCTTGCCTTACAGTAGACATCTGGCAGAAAGTTGCCAATAAAGTATTATAAAGTTGCTGTTGGTACCTAAACATACACTGGAAAGAACCTTCAGTATAATTTACAGTAAACACCTGGCAAAAAGGTTGCTAATAACAGAATGTAAAATTGCTGTTGGTACATATACATACACTGTAAAGAATTTAGAGTAAACACCTGACAAAACTGGCAACAGTAAATGACAGGATACCACTTACAAGTGTTTGCTGTATGTAATTTACCACCGTTTATTTAGTTTTAACAGAAAAACAGCAATTTGGCTAATTGTAATCTAGTTCATATCATTATCTTGTATTCTATTCAAATCAAGCCGTTGTGAGATATTAATTCCAGAGAACGCTCGCACAATTGGGTCTGGGCTTTCTCCGGGGTTTGTCTTTCACATATGCAATACACAACAGGAGATACTGCGGTCAGGCATGTTCACAACAAGGCAGAAATCTCAGGAGCGTTCAGGTGAGAGGTGGTGCAGCAGGCAGGATGTAATATTAAGTAAAATAAGTGTTAAGAATGTATTGAAATGTTTTGGTTCTGCCTACTAAAATTGTTTTAATATGAAAGAGACTGCCTGGTTAAATAACGGTTTTAAAAGTCACAGAATCCGACAGGTCTCAAACATAGACCACTACCCGGACGTCTTAACTCAGTTTACTTCATGTGAGTTCTGCATAAGTTTTAATTTCTCACACTGAATCAATCATCCATCACATCATCCAGTATTTGTATAAACTGATCCTCAGTGTGGACCCTCTCCAGATGTGACCCTCCTGTATCATCATCACCTCTCACATTCTGTCTCTTATCACCAGTTACATACTTCACTTATCATCATCACTTATCCTTATCATACTTTACTGCATTTACAGCCTTACTGGTGTCACTATATAATGTTACATGCGTTCTAGTTTGTAGCCAAGTCTGAGTTTAAAAAAAAGGGATTAAGGAGATCTGGCTGTATTCTTAACGCTTGGCTAAGTATCCAGTGGTTTGTATTCTGGCCTCGACTGGCTTGATGAAACGTTTAGACCGAGGAGGGAGGAGGAGCTCTTACGCTCATGGAAATTTGGCTCCGGACCATGTTTCCGGTTGCCCGATCTGGCTCCAATGAAAACATGTTAGATCCCATTGTGGGAAATATGTAAACAGATGAGTATCTTCCCCAGGGGAGTTGAGCCTTTTTCTACTCACTTAGGCCCCTCTATTTCTATAAACAAACGCTCTTAAACGTTCACTCAAACTTTGGGATAAGAGCCAGTCCTTAAGCACCTCGCAGGATAAATCCTATTGCATTTCAGCTAATTCTGTATATGGATATCTTGGACCAACATTGTCTTAAATAGATCCACAGGCTGGATTCATCATGGGTAACAATGACTTTAGAACAGTGCTGCTGGGAAACTCACTGGACCTGTTGTCTGACACATCGCTCCTCTTTTTGCCACAGATGGCAGGAATATGCTGTTTTATTGCTGGATTTTAAGTGTTTCAGGTTTTCCCCTTCTAATTTGTACTGTCTTCTTATGTCTCTGACTTTTTATTACAAAAGCAGAATTGCATTGTGGCTATAATTGTCGTGTGAACCTTATCTCTAAACCCTATAGAGTTACATATGAGCGCTGTTGTCCTGCGTTTGTGTTCATGGACAAATAATTAAAGAGGAGTCCCTCAGTTCACAGCGGCTATAAGCCACAGTCACCCACGCTGCACTACCATGCAAATACACTATGCAAAGCCGATCTCTGGTGGGCTGAATGCACCTGGCCTCGCAGAAGACTGAGGCATGTGCGTGAGCAACAACGTGAAAATGTATAGTTGCCAGGACATTTGTTGATTTGATTCTTTGCCTATCACTGTAGGAAAAAACTGTTTTAGAGTTGAGGAGGATTCTTTGGCATGAGAATCAGAAATGTAATAAACTTATTCACCATCAGAACAAAACAGAAATATTTTTCACACCCAAGTCAAGTTGTTTTTTTCTGTCAATATGTAATAAAATAAATATTGCTCCATTGGATCCATTATCTATATTTCCCTTATCCTTTAGAGGGCTGCGGGGGGGGGGGCTTGAACAAATCCCAGCTGATATTGGGCAAAAGATGAAATACACCCCGTAGAGTTCGCCAGTCCATCACTGCACTGACTTGCCAATGTCTCCACTTAAAAACCTATTTTTAGGTGCAGCACCCTGCTACTAAGAAGAAGTAGTTTTACGGTACACTAAGTTAGAATTGGGGGAACGTTGCCACTTGAGTTCTCACCCTCACCCCGAGCGCCTTTTCTTTCTCTCTATGTAACTTTGGTGAGTGATCTCCTGTGGGAGGTTTGTAACTTTCTGATAGTCGCAACTTAAGCTGCCACAATCGGACCCAACAAGTTCAAGTGTAATGTTTAATTGGAGATCCGTAAAAAAGACTTTGAAGTTATTGAAAAATCAAGAGTTTAGTGTATTTGTTGCTGTAGCAGTGCTTTTGTTCACGAAGTCGGAAAATGAGATTTATAGGCTTTGTTTTTTTCTCTTTTTCTCAACATGAAAACCATCACTCGTACATGGAGCCCAGCAGAATAAATCACCATGTGTGGCTGCAGAGGGCGCAGCTTAGTAAAAGTTACATAGTGTTGCTTTAAACTAACAAATATCCAACTTTTGCTTTGTGCATCTTTAATATCTACAGTGTCCGTGGGAGTCTCCCTGTTTGTCCTCACAGAGAGGGATATGCTGATTAACGTTCAGCCTGGTTGCACACGTTTCTGTGTGTAAAGTTTATCTGCCGGCTGCTTTTCTCATACATGTTTTACAGTATGCCCCACTGTGAAATGGCTATGCAATATTAAACACACCCTCAACACCCATCCTATGGTGTGTGGACCATGGCCAGATTAAAGCAGGTGCAGCTACACTTCCTGGAACATACAGCCAGTGGAACGAACAGGATATAATATTTCCAGACAATCCTTATTGTTTGTTTTAACCCTGCTCAAACTATTTCCTGTCTGAGATTAATGGCGACTTGCTTTCCATTTGACATGTTTTTCTATTAGTTGTGAATAGACTTCAAACCCACAAGCTGTGATAACGTTTTCATATTTTTTTATTATTGTTTGGTTTTATCTGGACCCCAAATTTACTAGTATGATGAAGTTAATGTTAATAAGTTTGTGTAGCGTGAGCCAGCTAACTTAGCCAGCTAACTTAGTTAGTGTTAGCTTGTCAGCTAAATGGATTAAACAGTGATGCTACAACAGTTTGTACTGTAACGTATCATAGACTGTATATAAAGTTAGATGGCACAGCTCTTCTTCCTCCCGTTGTGTTCAAATGAAGCTAAGTATCCTGGTTATGATCGTGGGGTGGTGCCGCGGTATCAAGGGCTCACTGATGAACCCATTTAACCAATCAGGAGTCAGTCTCAGCTGTCAATCAATATGTTTCACCCTGTTTTTATACCATGAAATGACTGAAACCATCTTTAAAAAAATGTATTGAACTACTGACTTCTATTTTCTTTTTACATTTTGAGAATAAAGTAGATATGTTGAGACTTAAGTTGAAATGTTCAGAATAAAGTCAAACTAAATCATAGGTAGATTTTTTTTGTATTTCGAGCAGTTGACCGGGCAGTTGTTTGTGCAGTTTCTTCAAAGGCCTGATACTGATCTCCAGTCTGTGTTTATGTGCTAAAAGAGAGAATATTCAGTTTGTGCAGTTTTACAGGCAGTCATATGTGTGCTCACGATTGTTGAAGTGAGTTTGTTTTATATATTCTTAAAATGCAATTTTAATCTTTATATCAAGGTTATTCTTGACATTTTAACTTTATTCTTGATATGCAAAATTTAATCAAAAAATCTCCCCCCCTGATTTTGTTTCTCTTTACTTACACAACATTTTGACTTTTTTCTTGACATTTTGACTTTACCAATACGCCCTTGGTGGGGGATATGGCCTATACTGCAGCCAGCCAGTAGGGGGTGATCAAGATGATATATTCTATGTGAAGTATATGGAGATTTAAAGGGACATAGCATGCAAATTCCACTTTGTTAGTGCTTCTACAGGTTAATGTGGGTATCTGGCATGTCTACCAACCCAAAACCTGGGAAAAACACTGCTACATGTTGTTATAGTTCCTCTAAGTCAGAAACGTCATGCTTGAGCGACTCGATTGCGCTTCCTGGGTATTGTGTCGTAACAATACACTGGAAGTCTCCCTACATGGTCTTGGCCCCCGTCCCCCACACTCGTTACTTCCGGGTTTACACCGAGGCTGCGAGGCAGCGCAGCGCCGTTCCCAAGCACGCAGCCGGGCTGTTCACACGGGACGAGCATTTCTCCGCTGGTCAGCCCGCGATTCACTCACATGTGGCATTTGTCTGGATCGTTGGGACTGGGAGGCTGCAGCAGCTGCTCGGGAGCGACCGCTCTCCCGTGCGTGAGCTGGAATTTGTGTCAGCGCCACACAGCCAACAGTGTGGAAGACTTCCGCAGTGTTCAGCGCTACTGTAACCCCCGAACCCCGACATTCAACGGGTACAACAACAAGCGGAGAAAGCAGAATCGCGGGCTGACCTTATATGTACAGTCTATGGGGCTGACCAGCGGAGAAATGCTCGGCCCGTGTGAACAGCCAGGCGGCTGCGCGCTTGAGAACGGCGCTGCGCTGCCTCAGCGGTCTTCCACACTGCCAGCTGTGTGGAAGACTTCCGCAGTGTTCAGCTCTACTGTATGCCGTGTTACAGTAGTTCCGCCGGGTTACATGAGGTAACAGTGGGTTACAGTAGTTCCCGACAGTAGTTCCCGGTTACAGTAGTTACGCTGGGTACACCGGACGCGGAAGTGCCGCTGCCAGGCAGCGCAGCACCGTTCTCCAGCAGGCAGCCGCCTGGCTGTTCACACGGGACGAGCATTTCTCCGCGCTGGTCAGCCCCATAGACTGTATATATAAGGTCAGCCCGCGATTCTGCTTTCTCCGCTTGTTGTACCCGCTGAATGTCGGGGTTCGGGGTAAATGATGGTCTTCATAGCCCCCCCCACCTCTCTCTTTCTCTCTGTCTGTCTGCTTGTGTGCTTGTAGTGGATGGGCAGAGGGGAGACATTTAATTATGTGATTGGGAAAATTAAAACTCCAGGACAACAAGGGGAATACAAAGTATGGGATGCATATTTGATAATTTATATCATATAAAATATGTAATTTATATCGTTTAAAATCATGGGGGGAGAGGGGGAGGGGGAGCTGGCTCATTAGCATTTAAAGGAACAGGCACTCAAAACAGGTCGCTCTGTGGAGGGCTGTTTTATACAGGGTAAAAGGGTGCTGTTTTAAATGATCCTTGTGGTATTTTGACCAAAGTATGTTACAGACATTTCATTAAGACCCCAAGGAACCATATCAACTTGTGGTAAAATGGGCATGCTATGTCCCCTTAACATTGTATACAATGGCTGGTGCTTCCTTGTGGTGTAGATGCAGGTACTGGAGGTATTTAGGTGAGATGGCCGGCGCCACAGAAACCTTTAGATTTATACTCCTATGAAATATGGAGAGGAAATGAAAAGTTCACAGGATTAAAGATTTTATAAGGAAAAACTAAGGAGGAGAAAAACAAATTATGGTTGTAAAAGAAAAATGTTTCTGTTTAATTTGAATTTGAATGATTTATTCAAAAGTGTTATTTATATATTCAGGTTTGTTTTTGACTTGTTTTTTACTGGACACGAAATTATATTCTTGTTCCATATCTGATGTGGTATAAGGTACCTGTTTGCCATTATTAATAAAAAAAATTCTCCACGGAAATGATATGTTAATGTTTTGTTTACTGATCCCACTGTGGCCAGAACATAAATTAATATGGATTAGCATTTGATTTGGTCTCTTACAGGTTGAATGCAAGCTTTTGACGATTTTTTTTCTCTTTGTTATTTTACAGTTGGGTGAAATTCAAAGTGAATGGTTACTAGAGCTGTATAAGGTAAGTTTTGGCCTCCAAAGTTTTGGATCAATAATTTATAGATTCAAACATTTGCACTCCTGCCATATGTTGCTCTTAGATTTTTGCTCTTAGTCCAATTCAGGCAACAACACATTTGTCACACATAGTTTTTTCTAGCTCACTTTTGTAGGCTGCTGCTGCATCATCACTCTGACGATATACCGACTTACACAACTGCTGCCTGTGCCTCTAGAAAACAGATACTGTGCTGATAAGTGAAAACAAAGCCCCACTGGGCCCAGCACAGAAACTCAATAAGAGAAAAAGTCCACATGACCTCTAATGGATGGTTAACTTCCTCCTGTAACACACAGCGTTGACCTTCATCACTCCTCGTTACTCTGTAATGTCAGATGTGTACACTGAGGGCTGCTTGCTACGCTTTGTTACAGACTGTCCACAGCTACAAGCCTCAGTTCATCGCCCTGCACTTCCAGGAGGTGGGAGGGAAGGACTACATGGTGAACATGGGCCATGCAGAAAACTTCTTCAGGTACGATTCATGTGCAGAATTCATGACCCTCGCCCCACAATGTTAAAGAAAATTAAAATATCTTCCTGGATCCCCTCCCAGATCTTGATCCACACCAAAATTTGATGTGTTTTTCTCTGTCCCATACCACATCCTTCCACCAAGTTTCATGGTAATCCGACCAGTGGTTTTTGGCGAAATTCTGCTAACTGAATTTCATTGTAATTTGGTGGATTGTGTCTATGGGCCAAGAAAGAACCCTTTTTGACTTGTTCATTTTCACTTCCTTTGATTGCAAGACTGTGAGGGTGGTTTTGTCGTTTTTTATGTAAATTCTCAAAGAATAATTTAGAGACCTTAATGAAAAATCGAGTATATTAAGAAGACTGATCTCTATGTGTGTGAAATTTCACAGCTTCATCAAACTTGGTCTTTTGTTAATGTTTTGACTGAGAGACCCCTAGTGGCCAAAGTTATATTGTTTAAGAGGAGTACTGGGCTTCAGCAGTGGTGTACACACTCTACGAGTTCAGTTTATAACATTTCAGAAAATGTAAAAAAAAATAATAATACTAACCCTAACCCAAAAAGACACATTTTCAAAATGTAGAACAAGTGAAGCTTTGGCTTTTTTGTTTTAAAAATGCTTTAAAAGTATTAAATAATCCTAATAATTTTGTTTCAGATTAATTGTCTAATCTCTTCTCTTCATCCACAGGAACAAGCTTTTTAGTTTGTGTTGTCGCCTCCTGACTGATCTGTTGTGTTGTGTTGTTTCCAGGAGCATTGAGTCCCATCAGGAAATGAAAGACTACAACAGGGTGTGCATCTATGTGGACAACAAGTTCCAAGCAGAGGACAGCTTTACAGTAAGAAACACTGAGTCCTCAGACAAATCCCAGTAGTTCACACCTGCTTCCACTAGATGGAGTCCTCCTCCATGTTAGTGCTCAGTGGCAGTTGGAGCTACTGCTTGGATCTGCTATGACAAGATTCAAGATTCAAGAGTTTATTGTCATATGCACAACGATAACATTAAGCAGTTGCTTGCAATGAAATGCTTGGGTCACAGGCTCTCTTATAACAATGCTCAATCAAAATTTAAAATTTAAAATAAAATATACATATCTAAAATATATATATACACCTAAAGAAAAAAGAAAAACAATAGTGCAAGTGTGTGCAATAGTGCAAATATGCAATAGTGCAAATATGCTAAGGTGCAGAGTTATGACAGATTGGAGGAGTTTAAAAGTCTTATGTCCTGGGGGATGAAACTGCCTCTGAGCCTGGTGGTGCGGGCCCGGATGCTGCGGTACCGTCGGCCAGACGGCAGCAGGCAGAACAGTTTATGGCTGGGGTGATAGGGATCTTTAATGATCCGGTTGGCCTTCTTCCTACACCGCTGGGTGTAGAGGTCCTCCATGGATGGTAGCTCTGTCCTGGTGATGTGCTGGGCAGACTTCACCACCCTCTGTAAAGCCTTACGGTTGAGGCGGTGCAGCTGCCGTACCAGGCGGTGATGCAGCCAGTCAGGATGCTCTCTATGGTGCACCTGTAGAAGTTGCAGAGAATCCTGGCATCCATGTTGAGCCTCCGCAGCCTGCGGAGGAAGAAGAGCCGCTGTCTGGCCATCTTCCTGATGGAGTCTGTGTGGTTGGTCCAGGTCAGGTCATCACTGATGTGGACCCCGAGGAACCTGAAGCTGCTGACTCGCTCCACCGTAGTCCCGTTGATGGAGAGGGGGGCGTGTTCTACTCCTTGTCTCTTCCTGTAGTCCACGATCAGCTCCTTTGTTTTGCTGGCGTTGAAATGGAGGTTGTTGTCCTGGCACCAAGATGTCAGGGCTCTGACCTCCTCTCTGTAGGCCTTCTCATCGTCGCCGGTGATCAGGCCTATGACGGTCGTGTCATCAGCAACTTAATGATGGTGTTGGAGCTGTGGGTGGCCACGCAGTCATGCGTGAACAGGGAGTACAGGAGAGGACTGAGCACACAGCCCTGGGGGGCACCGGTGTTTAGAGTCAGGGTGGAGGATGTGGTGCTGCCTATCCGCACCGCCTGTGGTCTGCCCGTCAGGAAGTTCAGAATCCAGTCACGGAGGGCGATGTTGAGCCCAAGGTCTCTGAGCTTGGTGACGAGCTTCAGGGGCACGATGGTATTGAATGCTGAACTGTAGTCAATGAACAGCATTCTCACATATGTGTCCCTCTGGTCCAGGTGGGAGAGGGCAGTGTGAAGGGTGAGGGAGATGGCAAGGAGCTGGTTGTAGAGTGGAGCATCATAGATAGTGCTTTTATGTGTGTAGCACACATTTTAACTTGTAAAACTGTCCATATCAGAGAATGTTGACGTAGGTTATATGTGTGTATTTAACACATTTAAAGGTTTGTATTTACTGTGGAAAATAGAGACCAAAAACAGCTTTCTAATAATGGAGGTGACAACATGTGGCTGCTACATAGAGGCTGAGATGTGATGAAGACATTTAATCCAATTCAATAAAAGATCTGGAGTGAAACCCTGTGCTCATTAAATGTTGTTAATCTGACCACAAAGTCATTTTGACTGTATCAAAGTCAATATTTGATCGGCAATTCTTTTTTTGATAAAGCAAAATGGGCATTATGGGAGATTTGATCAGAGACTGTCCTGTATGTCTCATTGAAAGTTTGCTTTTTGTGATGAAGACTTTTTTGTGATTGAAAAACAAAAACAAAATGTTATCAGTACACTCTGTTTTAGGTGTGCAGATTCCGCCTCTAACAAGAATCTGTTTTCCTCTGTGAGTTGTTGTTTATGAGTTTGGTACATTACTCTCAGGTATTCAAACAACTTCTTATGTAAGGCTCATAGATCTCAGATAGACAATGGAAAACAGAGTTGTATAAGTGACACAATGTGGGCACAGACCTGGCACCGGCAGGAGATATTTTAAAGACAGGTTTGTCGTGCCATTACCCTACATCTCTTTATCATCCTATATCGTTGCACCCAGAGACTGTCTGCATAGCTGAAGTCAACTGGTCATAACAACTGCTGGGACGTCACCCGGGTCATGATGCCGACCTCGATGCCCCACATCTGTCCTGACAGAGATTCCAATAGTGACTCACACAGCATGAGGGTGTTTTCAGCATCTATTGTATGATTGAATTGTGTTTTGTAATTGCTCCTAATGCGTTTTTCAGAGATTCCGTTCAGAGGTGGTTTTAACACCCATCTTAAAGGGATTCGATCCCAAGTGGTCAGTGTTAATTTTATGTGTGACCGCACCCCCATGCGTCCTGAAACCCACTTTCTGGCCACATTCTTTTTGCTGTGTAAACACAAATGTGTGTGTAGCTGACGTCCTCTGATTCGTTCCTGTTTAGATGTTTTTTTTGCGCTTCTTAGTGACCATTCATTGATTTGTTTGTGGCCACCGCCACATTATCAACACTGATTACCACATCATGATCAATACTTTTTCTTGTATTGGTAAAATATGTCTGCGCACAGTCATTCATTCAGCCCCTCCTGACTCTGCTCACTCTCTTTCACTCTCTGTTTCTCTCTCTCTCACTCACACACACACACACACACACACACACATTGTCATCAGACACATCTGTAATGTCTAAAACTGGGTAAAAACATAATTTGGTCTTCGTGAACAGAAATGACGCACGTGATTATTGCATACAGAGCAGGAGAGTGAGATCCAATCACACGCAGTCACAGGAGACACATTCAGGATGCATTTTTATTCCAGAAGTGAACAGACAGACGTAACGCTGACCCCTTATGATCGGAGCTCTCAGGACAGATGTTAATACCGGGTGTGAACAGGGCCAGTGTTAGTTTGTGCCCTGGTTTGGTGGGGGGGCGGTAACACCTCCCCAGGGAAGAAAAGTGGCTGCGTACTTCTTAAACTATTAACCCTCACTCCTCCCAGGTGATACCCTCACACTGCATGTGTGACAGTAGGGGTCAATGGCAGCATCTGTAGACTGTAGGTGTGTGAAGTAAAAAAGGGGGAAGTCAATGGCCAGGTGTGTGTGTGTGTGTGTGTGTGTGTGGGGGCAGGCCAGACCAAACTCAATACATTTAACTCCAGATTAAAACTATTGATCCTAGCCTATTTGTGCACGATAAATAAAGTGTGCGAGGGGGTTGGAAGACAGCTGGGACTAAGTTTCCCCTGCGCTCCGAGTGTTCGCACCCTCCACTCTTTGCCCTGAGAGGGTTGCGCCCCCCCACCGCCGCTCCTAATGCCTCATTCTCATTTCGTCGGTGCCACCCGCATTGATTTTCAATTTGTTTCCCCCTGGCTGCAGATCATCAGTTATGTGGCCAAGAGAGAGTTTGGGGGGTTCTCCTCTCAGGGCTGCAGGAGTGGAGGGGGCTGACTTGCATGCATTCCCAGTACAAATGGTGTTTTGATAAAAAATCACTTGTAAGTCAATATTTTTTTATTAAACTGTGCACAAACCTGATTGATGAAGATAGGTGTTTGGCAGAGTATGTGGAGGAGAATGTGCATCTGTGTTTGAGTGTGTGCTTTGCTGCACGGTTTGACCGGTTTGTGTTACTGATCCAACATAAACAAGGCCACGTTTAGTTAAAAAAAAAAAGCTAATTATCTCGATCATCCTTGATTTTCCCACAAGAATAATTAATGTACTCTTTTTTTTTTTTTAAGCTAAAATAATATTTTTACTTTTTCTAGACCTTCTCCTCAGAAATATTTGTGTTTGATTTAGTTAAAAACAAAAGAAAACTTTCGGGCTTGTACCTGAAGAAAAGATGTCTGGCCTTGCTCTAACCTCGCTCCCTCAGTTTGGACAAGTTGGTCACTAATTGCCGCTCACTGGAGCCGACAATGGAGACTCTTCCATTTTATTAAATGAGGAGGACTTTGGCACTGAAGATAAATGATCTCTTCAGGGAGAGATCTCTCATGCTCTGGCTGGATGGGGAGGGGGCGGTGCACCGTGGCTCGTCACGCCCCGAGCCCTCCGAGCCCTGGCTTATTTTTCTTTGTCCCCCCCCCCACTCCACCAGTCACAGCGGCAGCACTGGCAGACAGCAGGCCTACTGCTTAATACCTTTTAAATTGTTTTAATTTTCTGTCTCTATTGATCTCGCGGGGCATGATTAATCAGATCAGTGGAGCAGGCAGTTAGTACATTAAAAATTGTCAGCACCACGTCAGGGATGATTGGGCGCTGAAGTGTGTGTCTGAGGGATAGCATGTGGATGTGTTGTGCAGCCACGCGTCGGCTTTGTGCGGCTAAATTCTTTTTAAAGTTTCATGTGTCTTTGGGAGAGTAACGATGAACTGTGTCGTACTGTATCGTTCAATACAAGGCTCACAATTCAACTCGCATGATGGGGGAATAAAACGATTCAATCCATCATCGCAGCAGCTGAGATGATTACTCCTGTTTCTGACATCTTACTTTGTGTTTCATTGTTCATCACTGCAGAGAAAACCTCTAAAAGCTATTGTTGAATTTCAAAATGCTGAAAATATCTAATGTTTTTATGAAGTTTAAAGTTGCAATTTGAAAAAGGACATGTTTAGGACATTTAAGAAATAATGAATTCTTTCAAATTGCAAATTTTATCTTTAAAAAAACTGTTAAATATTCCAGTGAAAATATATGTGGTTCACATGTTTAGGCCCTCCATAGATTTACTACATTTAAAATACTAGTTCAGTCAGATGCTGGTTGCATCTCTCTCTGAAACTGTAAAAGTGACCTACAGTAATTGAGACCGACTGCAGGACTCAGTCCACAGAGCCCTGAATCCACGGCTGCTGCACAAAGAGCTGTTCACCTGTTTATTCAAAGTTCTGTGAAGCTCGACGCAGTACGCAGAACCAGGAACTGGAGGATCAATTGTTGTTGCTGGTGTCATGCTCGACGACGTCACTTATTTAAAGTTATTAGTATTGAGGGTATCACACATCGAAATTGCACCAATTTCATCACTGCACTTACTTGGGCCTTAACAACACACGTGCAGAGTGTGAAGCCGACAGGATGAATGGTTCTTGAGATATGTGAGCCACAGGCAGACAGAGATTTTTCTAGAATTAGTAGATAGATGTGATAAAATAAAAATTATTCTGATGTTACTGAAATTTTTTTTTAATTCGTAAGTTGACTTTTTCTGGACTTAACATCAAAATTGAGCTTTTGGTCATTTTCTTGCTTTTCCTTGCAGCAGCTGTCTCAAAGTAAAGGTGTTGACAAAAATAACAAGAGTAATGTTCCACTTTAGTGGGATTTGTCTCACACTTTTTTTAGATGCTTCAGTTCCTAAGTGATTTAACAGAAACCGATCTTGCATACGATAACTTGTGTTGCTCCCAGCTGCATTTATCGGATATTGTAAAATTAGAACACTCTTAATTTCTGTCTCTCCGCAGGCTCTGGGCAGCATGTACTTCATCCACAAGACGCTGAAAGACATCTATCAATATGACTTTAATGGTAAAAACTTGAATGCTTAATTGTGACATTCACATTGATTGTGATTATTTTATTATTCATTAACTGATGACAGAATTATGTCCCTTTTTTCTTTGTAAAAACAAAGGAAGTAGTATTAGCTCAATGTAAACCACTCCCCTTTTATCATGTACTGTTTCGGTAATGTTACATAAATGCTCATAATTTCAATGTTGTGCATGATTGACAAGATTCAGGTCATTTTTCTAAACCAGGAAGAGCAAAACAGTTTTCGGTGTGTAACGACACTTTGATGGCCGCCCCACCTGACCATGTATTTGCAAAGAACCTGAATCTAAAGTGGAGCTGTTATTTTCCTGCTGCATAGTCCAGTCACGTTAGGTGTGAAAAAGCTCCTCAGAAAAGCTTATGGAAGAACCATAAACATCCCGGAGCTGCCACTCGCCGCGTGGCCCCAAACCGATTGTTGCTCGCCAAACGCAGTCTAATGGCTCGCTTATAGATTCTCTCATCACGTATGCCGCTCTGATGAGGTTAACACCAGTTTATTGATTGCTGTTTGCATGTTTTCTCACTCTTTTACATGTCACGCTTCTCTCCCCCCATCTCTCTCCCTCTCCGTGCAGTTAAGGATTTTAAAGCGGTGTCAGGGCAGAGCAAGTACGTGGGCTCCCTGGACGGGGTCACCACAGTGGAGAAAGAAAAATTCCCAAAGAATTTCTGGCCTGATGTGAGTTCGCACGCATGAGTGTGCATCTGTGTATGGCTGCATCCATGTGCAGGTGTAGGGAGGGGTACGTGTGGGCTGAAGGGAGATGTTGTTGGGACAAATGAGTCTACTGGGGCTGTGGGGGCCGTCTGCCCGCTCTGACAGGGAGATGAGACAAATTATGTGGGAGAATCAATAATTATCAGTTTGGCCCTTCAAACATTTGGAGCGCTGCTGTTTACTCACTCACTCTAATCTGTCTCTGTTGCAGTTCAAGTGGTCCAGAAAGGGCTTCATGAGGACCCGCTGGATCATCCACAACCAGTATGTACCGTGCACAGACCTCACCTTTTTATAACACAGTCAAGGTCGCACTCAAACTGCTTTCAGTTTTGGTTCTTTGTGGACTCCTGCATTTATTGGAAAGCTCCTCTGATGACACATAATGAAACTGGCTCTCCCGTGACCTGAAAGCTTTTTATGTCCAGCTCTAACACCAATCTCACACCAAAGTAACCTTAAGTTTTGAAAAACTAATCTTACTTTAAGACATTAAGATGTTCATTTTAAATTTAAAGAAGCTATAATCAAAACTTCTATATTAAAATGGGTCACATGCCTACTTTTGTGAGAGAACTAAAATAGTTATTGTGACAAACCCATAAAGATTTATCACCCACATTTACTGTTTTGGTCCACTATCTAATCAGTCGTTTTCAGATTTAGCTGTTTAGTGAAAAAGCGCTGATAAACTCTCCTTTTACAACAGCAAGCTGGCAGACACATTTAGCAACTCACTGGTGAATGTAATTGAGCAGCTAAAGATGCTGGTATTTCCTTCAGCACTTGGTGGAGACCAAAACAGAGCTAAAACAGAGGGAGTCTTGGATGTATAGCCAGGTGTATTGTGGATGTGTATGCAGGCAAAACCCAGGAGGCAAATAAAAACAATGAATGCAGGTTTAACTTTCCGTGAATAAAATAATGTGGAATTCACAAAATGTTAATTAATAAACATCTGATCTGACATTCCCGCTTTCAATGCATACAAAACAAATCAGCGAGGTATAAATCCTAGCTTGGCCTCATTTGTTGTTTGAGCTCTCTCCACGTTTAGGAACAGTACTCCACTGCTGCTGCAGCAGCTCAAACTCAGACCTCCGGTTTTCTCATCACCCAAGTTATTAATATAATCTGTGTTGACCCCTCCCCAGTGTTTTACAATAACTGGAATTATTCCTTTAGTTTTGGAACTAAACTTTCCAGTTACCAGCTATTTAACATATACAGTATATGTAGCCAATATAGTATGTTGCTCTGGTGCAGATTGATATTTTTATTTACTATTAAGAAGCAGAGAACGTGTATTTCTGACACTGAATGAAAATGAATGAAACACACAGTGCTGCTGCTCTAGCCTGAGTAGTGTAGTCACTGTTTGCTCGGCTGTGGTGTTACATGGGGGGAATAACAAAAGGAGACCACAATCCATGTGCCACTGCATCACGTCGTGAGTCAACACTGCCCTTTTGTTGGGCGCACATTAATTGTCTCCCAGCGACAGCTGAAGAAAAGGAGTGAATGTTCGACACAAAAGACAAATGTGCTTGTTTGTGGTCTCGGATTTAACACGAGTGCACTTGCTGATAAGCAAGCGTTGCAGTGACACCTGTGTTGGCGCACACATATTAACACGCCCACATGCATACTCGCCTCTGGTGTGTCTTCCTCCACCTGCCTCATATCACTTTATTGTGTGTGTGTGTGTTTGCTTCACAGAGGTTTGGACCTGGTCAACGTCCACCTGTTCCATGATGCCTCCAACCTCACTGCCTGTGAATCCAGTCCTTCCATTTACTCAGCCAACCGCAAAAACGCTCTGAGATACGTCATCAACAGGTCGGCCCTGCAGCTGTGTATTAACATGACTGTAAAACGCTCAACAGGAAAACTCTGCTGATATACGTACAGACATATATTTTTGTACTATTACATCTATACACGATAACAAGCTTCTTTTCTCTCCCAGGCTTTCTCCAGTTAACTGACTAATTTAGATGTTTCATATGTAAACAGCCATCTCAGTCTTTGCACATCATCCATATGTACAAACCTTTTTATTTTACAGCACAGAGCATTACACAGTTCACAATAGAAGGCACAGTAGAAAACAAAATGAAACTCATTTTCTTCATTTATACAGCGCATTGGACAGATCGGCTTTTCCTCTTTTAAAGACATGTATTGTATGTATGTATAACACCCGATCTCAGCTGGGCACACAGAGATCTCTGCTTTTTAGAAATATTATATAAAACATAGTCCTGTATCATATTCAGTTTTTTTATCATTGTAAGAATATGCAGTTTTGGTTTGGTCCAAATATCGTCCACCTTCTGTCCAAACAGATAAATAAACAAATATTGACCTTTTCATTTACAGAACAATGTGGATACATCTTTACATAGATATCCACTAAATTTAACCAAAATGTACAATTAAAGACTGGATTAAATTACCTCTTTGAATGGATTGTGTCTAATACCTCTTTTATACCAAAATTATATATATATACACACACACGCTAAAAATAAGGTTTAATCCGTGTGTTTTGTTTCCAGGATATCAGACAGCCGTTACTCTCCTCTGCCTTTCTTCCTGTTTGGAGATTTTAACTTCCGTCTGGACACACTCAGTCTAGTCCAGGTACATTATATATATGTAATATATTTATGATATAACAACTGTTTTCTGCTGAAGCTTGTGTGTGTAGAATATGTGTATTCTATGGTATTTTAACACACACCTTCCTTGTGTTTGTTGTCTGTGAACAGCATCTGTCCACTAAGGCAGAGGCTCAGACAGTGAAGAAGGACAGCAGCAACGAAGTGGAGAAGATCATCTGGGAGGAAAAAGACAATGACCACCAGGTGAGTGAAGCAGTTCAAAAAACAGCTGACATTTTTATTTTGAAGTGCTGCCTCCGACTCCCTTGGCTTTGCCTCTCGTGCAGGTGTTGCTCCAAATTAAGGAGAAGCAGTTTGCCTACCTGCACCAGGCCTATTTCAGGGAGGACAACGTCCCGTCGGTGAGAGCGCCATCTCAACTTTCACCCACACAAACCCCATCAGCTCTGCCGCAGTCTCACAGAAACTCATGTGACGTATCTAACTTACAATTCAACCCGCTGCTTAGCAACTATCTGGCACGTCTTCGCAGATATAGATTAGATCCTATCGGTGGAAATAAGATGTGAGTGACACATCGTAAATGCAAAAGCACGGAGGTAAACAAGACTGATAACTGAGACGGTGATTTGGCTTTTCACCTGGACTGAAGTTGCACTCACTCACCTCATGATATGTTTTTTTTTACGTGTTGAGATTTCCATATCGCTGATCAGTGACGCCTTTTGTTCCTCAGCTTCTGAAATATGACAAGGAAGTCGCGGCCTTTCAGGATGTTATTAGCGAAGAGGACATCAAGTTTCCACCGAGGTAAAACTGGAAACATTCTGCGTTTAAAAACTTCCAACTCTGTTTTCATTCCTCTCATGACTCTCATCCTCTCATCCTCAGCTACCCCTACAGTGAAGAGTACACTAAACCCACCCAGTACATGAACACCCGCTGTCCTGCCTGGTGCGACCGTATCCTCATGTCACACACTGCCCAGGAATTCATCCGCAGGGTCAGTCAGTGCTTACTGTGGTTGTATTTACAGCTGAAATCCCAAACTCTCAGAATGTCATCAATTATCATGTCCACAAAGTGTAAAATATATATTTTTTAAAATCACCCTTTTTTGTGATGTTAAAGAAATTTAACAGAAAATCCAGAATTTAGGAGGTTCTCTTTCTTCACCCTCTCCAAGTTTTAGAAAAATAAATAAATAATTAATGACATTTTTTCGACATTATGGCTCACGAACATGCTAAGTTACAAAATCAAACAAATTGCTACTTTACAACACATCTTGGCCACACCAAGCATTCAAGGGGGAAGGGATTACGCTGTGAAAAGTGTGGAAAACATGTTAGTCTCTGTCTAGTGGCTCCAGTATGAACAGTATTATTGTTATCATCGTATGGTTGTGTTATCTATCCTGGGCTCATGTGCAGATCTCAACAACTGTGTTTTCTTTTAATTTGCTTTATTAATACAAATGAAAGAGAAATGAATTGTGTCTTTTCAGAGAGATGATGGTGAGAGGGGCATTGTTTACAACACACTGGGTCCTAACGTCTGTATGGGAGACCATAAGGTAACAGAGGAGAAGGTGTGAGGTGGAGGTGAACAAAGCAGCCACGCAGAGTAACTCTGGTGTGTTTTTGTGTTTCTCCTTTAGCCTGTTTTCCTCTTCTTCTCATTGAAGACAAACGACCATTGACTTGGATCCTTGTCAAGGGTGAGAGAGAGAGAGAGAGAGAGAGAGAGAGAGAGAGAGAGAGAGAGAGAGAGAGAGAGAGAGAGAGAGAGAGAGAGAGAG
The DNA here is from genome assembly GCF_022539355.2 of Hippoglossus stenolepis. Classification (NCBI taxonomy): domain Eukaryota; kingdom Metazoa; phylum Chordata; class Actinopteri; order Pleuronectiformes; family Pleuronectidae; genus Hippoglossus; species Hippoglossus stenolepis. Next base: position 11,067,479 of record NC_061491.1, read on the forward strand.
AAGAGAGAGAGAGAGAGAGAGAGAGAGAGAGAGAGTGAGTGTGAGTGTGTGTTCCAGAAGGAGGACTCGGAGTGTGAGAGCGATCATAGTAATCTTGCTCCTGTCCCTGGAGAGCCATAACCCCCGGCTGGCCCAGTGGACTCAGGATATGAACTAAGATGAAGTGCCTGCGGGACACAAGCTGTCCTTTGTGCCCAGTGTAGTTGGAGCACGAGCGATCAGCACCTTTCACTGATATATGTCTATTGAATCCTCTCCACTGTCACTGTGGCACCGTCCTAAGTGCATCGCTGGGCCGCTTTTCATTAATTACCATTTGGACGGTCGGCCGGAGAGAGACATACATTGTGCCGGACAGCCTATTGGCATTTTTATGGCCATGATTTTGTTTTGCTGCCGCTCAAATTTATTTGTTTTAAGGATGGACGTCTTTTTCATGAGGGTCCTTCTTCACTAGGCTGCAAAATGATGAGTTACATGCAACGAAGAGGCTTCAGGGAATTTAACTTTTGAGTCTTTAAGACAAAGTTTAGTCCAGTAAAGCAGCAACTTGGTATTTCTCAGGCTGATAAGGATGGCTGCCATATAGCGTTTATCTTGGTTACTACTTTTAAATAATAGGTTAGACTTGTTTTATAATCCCTGAGTGCAAGATTTGGTGTCTCCACCCACAGTGACCTGCACCTACACTCTGATCTACACATTCAAACTGGTTAAACTGAGTTTGACTGTATATCTGCTCTCATACCTGGGTGTGTGTGTGTGTGTGTGTGTGTGTGTGGCTGTGTGTGTGTGTGTGTGTGTGTGTGTGTGTGCAGGTCCCATCGTCGGAGCTCCTCCACACTGTCAGTACCGGAGGACTATTCAGCGTGATGGTTACCCACTAAAACCCACCCGTCAGCTGGCCACAGGGCTCGATTCAGTCCCCCCTGTGCCCTTGGACACTCCACCCTCACACCGCCGGTGTTTCTGACCGGCTCCCCATCCTGTCCACCAGAGCTTTAACGACTCGGAACACTGATCTATCTACAGCTGCTGTGAATTTCTGAAGCAGTTTTTCAGATTTTTCTCTTTCTCAGAAATCCACCAACATCAAAACCAAGTGACACTAAGGATGAAGAATTCCTGCAGGTTTTCTTTTTTTAATGGGAACCAAACATTGATGTGAAGACTCAAATGTGTGAGTCTGGACCGGGCCCTTTACATGTATGTGAACATGTAATATATTTAAATATTCCTAAAGGCGTGATTAGAGTGATTTTAGTTGTAGTTTTTTAAAATATGCCTTTTTTAACAGGCAGTGTCAGACAACCCACAGCCAACACCACGAATTTAGTCATCTTTGGCCCTTAATACTGTAATAAGTGTAATTTAGTAAATCCTCTCTGGCTGGTCAGTTGTAGGTTAGCGGTCAAATTCAGCCAATCATAATCCAGTATTACGAAACCATTTTAAGATTCAGAGTAATTTACTATTATCGTGAATCGTAAAAAATTAAATCATGAAAACTAAAAAACATGGGACCAACAATTGGAAATAATCAACACGACTGACCACATGGTGTATGCTTTTATTTTGTATTTGTCGCCATTGTGAGTTCAGGTATTTATTGTGAAGTTATTTACTGCAACACCAGCGGGAAAAACAACAGAGGAATGCTACTAGCTCGGCCTCCTGATGATGTCCTCACTCAGATGTCCCCGTTAGATAAAAAGCAGAGAGGATTTCTCAATGACATGTTTTTCTAACACAGTGGATCTAACTCCCGATAACATTTCTGATCACACGATAAAACACATTTTAGAAAAGTTTCTCATAAATGTGTCAGAGGTTTTCAATGGTGACATTATTCAGTCAGAGCGACAATGAACCAACTAAAGCAGTTTAGTTCATTTTAACCCAGAACCAGAATCTTTTTACCCTGTTGATTTTACAATGATGTCCATTCTGTGCACCAACTGTACTTTCATACTAAGTGCTTTATTCCACAGCTACAATCTCAGCAGGCCTCAACTTGTCTGTTTTTACTGTTCTCACTGAGAGTTGGTTATTTTTTTTCAGTTTGTCACAGAAAACGGCTTCGCTCTCTGTTCTGGTTGGCATCGACCATATTTCATTGCCAAAAGAATTTAATTGTATAGGCCTCATGTATGAAGATTAGGTGTGGATGTGCGAGTCACAAATCCTGTTTATATACAGTATATATATATATTTAGCACCAGAGCTGTAGTATAATGTATTTGTGATGTGTGGCTTATTGTTTTCTTTGTCTGGCTTTGAGAGAAGTTAAAACATGTTTGGGGTTTGTTGCTCATTCTGTTTTTGATTTTTGAGTGTTTTGTGAAAGTTATTTTGTCATAAACATCTTAGTGGTAAACCAGCACTCAGTATAGATTCTTAGAAATCAGCTTTTTTTTTTTTTTAAGGTTTGGTCTGTCAGTCACGATTGAAACGTTGCCATAACAACATCAAGGTCAGACTCTGTGAATCAAATCAGTTTGTGTAGATTGAATTTAAGTAATAAATGTAGCAGTTCATTTATGGACCAGTCATGGGAGTGGAGTTGGTTTTAAGGCCAGTATTACCTTTTAAATGAACCCTGGTCCAACACTACATCATTACTTTTGTAAATAAAATATTACCCTCACAAATATGTTGTGTAGTTATTTATTGGCTTTTAGCAGCAACGTCTTTTACTCTAAATCCAGTTGTAACACTGCCGGGGATGTTGATTGACAGCTTTGGGTTAAAGGAACAAACAGTCATTATATAACAAATAAATTCAGGCTTTATGCAGTAGTGAGTTGATTTCCATCTTTGGTCTCGTTGGCAACTTCTCTATCATTTCCTTGTATCCAAAAAAATGCCTCCTCCATAGTTTCTGATGATCCTATCTGAACTGAAGTCAACTGCAGTGTCCGAGATATCAGAAAAACCACGTCATACTGTTATAATAGCATTTAGCTGTGTTTTGATTCGGAGCATGCAAAAGCGCACTAATGATGCTACGTAGGTCTAGTTTAAGAAATGCGACCTAGATTGATGAGAACTGGACGTCCGACCTGCACTAGTCACAACATGTTTATTACTGTACGTCTGCGCTGTGTATTCAGTTTCCATAGTTTTTCTGAATCCAGTTGTGGATGGAGTTTTGCTTATTTTGTGGCAGAAGAGAAATCACATCGAAAACAGACGAGGCAATCAAGCCGCCCTCCAAAGCTGCAGAGGGCTGGTGTTTTTACGACGTGCTTTTTAGACTGAAAATGTTCAAGGGCCGACAAATCAAAAGACTGATTCCAACCTTTATGGAAAAAACAGATTTGAAAATAAAAAAATCACAGTTCCCTTATGAAAGATTTTATAATGTCTGATTGCCTTTAAATATTGGCATCATCAAAACTCTAATATGGACGTAAAAAAAAGACATTTACTGGCAGGATGGTAGTGTAGGACATGATCATCAGTACAGTGCATTTGCTGGTAGATTCCAGCCTATTTTACTGTCTTTAATGTGACTGGCTGGGCGTCATTCTTCTCCTCGCTTCCTCTGGCACAATCATGTCAGGCCAGATGGAGGCTAAACTCACTGAGCTTTAATGGTAAATGAGCTGCTCTGCCGCTATTGATTTTGTGTTGCGTGATGTCGAGTGGGCTGCTGGGGTCATTGTCTTCAATTAAGCTGCGCCACACTGGTAAAGCACACAAGAGTTGACCTTTGACCTTTGCACTTCTCTCCAGCTTTTGTGCTTCTGTCGCTCGCCGTTTCACTTTAACTGTCACTTGGCAGCAAATGCACCGACGGAGCCTCCAGCCTCTGCAGCCAAATAATGCTTCAGTTTGAGTTGCGTTTAAAAGTAAGAAAGAAATCACCAAATATTACAAATAACGCACAACAGTTTATTGCATTGGCCATTGACATTTTTCACAATGTACAAATGAAATCAAAAGGCGTAACTTTATTTTAACAATCTTTGGGTTAAAATTGATTTATATACCATTTATAAATGTTTCCATTGCCTCCATATTCATAATGTAAATTAAAATGTGTTCCTGCCTTATGCATCGTAACAGAATTCACATTAAGTGTCTATAACAAGAATGTTAAACTCATTACAATAATCTTTTATTATTTAAAAGTAACTTTCCGGATAATATTTCCCTTAGCTTGCAACTGAACATTTTCCAGTATACTGGGTATAGAAAGTTTCATAAAGTTATTTGTCCATATGACATGACACTTTGCTGTTTTATTTTGAAGTTCAAATAAGCACAAACAAGTCCAGCTGTTCAAATGTAGAACACAAGAATACGGTTGTTCTCTTCTTTATTCATTAGAATCAGCAACAGCTCCATCATGCACTTTTTTTCCCCATGTTATTTTCTCATATTTTTACAAAATGAAGAGACCTAATTCCCCCACATGTCAGTGTAACAGCAAACAGACCAGAGATCAGTAACTTATAAAAGTAAACATCTTCTTTTAGCTTCGTTTTGTGTATTGAACCCTCTGATGTCCTGCTCTGAACATGCTTCATGGATTTAACTGTGTTCTAAACTAATGTGATTTTTCATGTGATCATGCATCTCTTGCTGAGGCGCGTGTGCGCGTGTCAGACGTGGTGCGGCCCGAGGCGCAGCACGGAGAAAGCTCTGCGGTGTTTGCGCAGCAGCAGGCGGATCTTGTCGTCGTCGGAGTCGGGGTCCAGGGGCTTGTTGTACTCCTCGTCCTCCACCTCGTTCTCCGAGGCCTCGCCCTGGCCGGCGTGCAGGCCGCTCTGCGTGGAGCTCGGCTCCGTGGAGCTCTTCTTCCTCCACTTGGTGCGTCGGTTCTGAAACCACACCTGAAACACAGCAGGGCGCTATTCACTGTGCTGCTGCTGCTGGTGGAGGGTGCGTCATGTTTGGAGACATTGTGACACATCGAAAGCTGTGGAAATCAGTCATGACCCAGTTTATGAATGGATGGATGCATGAATGAACGAGTGGATGGATGGACGGAGCGGAGTATTTTGGCCTACGGGTGTATCCTGTTTGCTTTCTATACTACATGAATTGTTCTGGTGCACTGATGATGACAGTTTTAATACTTATAAGTTGACTACCTTTGTTTCTAAATCTTGGAACAAACAAAACCATCTGGATTTTACATGGGTATTTGTATTTACTTTTATTATTGACACTGCTACTCTGGTTTCTATTTTCTTTTTCTAAATAATGGTGTCTTATAAGCATGTTTTAGGTTGGGCACATTATGTGTACGATGCAATAATAAAAATCAACCAAACAACCAATCATACATGATAATTACACAAATTCTGGCCCCTTCAGTTGTGAATAATTAAGTTAACATAGTTGAATTTTGCAGCAGCTTTCAGAATTAGACTCACAGCTGCACATGAAACCATAAACTACAACAACAACAAAAAATGGCTATGGTCAAACAAAGATAAATTAAACAAAAAAAGAAAGAGCAATGTGTCCAAAAAATTCTCCTTCAAATTTGTCAAACGTCTCCCAGGAAACAATCATTTTCAAAGCCTACCTTAACTTGTGATTCGGTCATTCCCAGAGAATAAGCCAGCCTCGCTCTCTCAGGCCCGGCCAGGTATTTGGTCTGTTCGAAGGTTTTCTCCAGAGCAAATATCTGATGTCCACTGAATGTCGGCCTGGTGTGTTTCTTCCTGCCGGACATCTCCCCGAGAGGAGCACCGCCTGACAACATCAACGCAGAAAATGTTACAGACATAACAGACTTTCTTTTGTTTGAGCTAATTCATTACACAAGCTTGTGCCTTCAATGCAATGTCATATGTACAACTTGTGAAAAACAGAGGGATTTACAAAGATATATTAATCGTCTCAGTTTGAATTTAGGCAATCTATTATCTATAGTCACAAACTATCTATTTGTTGCTCATACACTGAGTTTTAGACTGAATCTATTAAATTATATTAATGCAGCATGATATATATATATATATATATATATATATATATATATATATCAATCAGTATTATGCATATTCTCTAGTATTTGCCTTACACCCCTTGAACCCATCATACGTACATTTTTATTTATTGTGTTTCCTTTAGCTATATTACACTTTTAATAACAACTCCTACAGTTTAGGCACAATATTTTAGAAGAGTAAAATGTAAAGGTATAATTTGTATTGTATTTATGACCTCTGACATCTATGTTTTATAGTTCTGATTGATTCACAGCAAGGAATTTGTTGGTTTCAGCATCATTCTTTCCTTCACTAATGGCTAGCATCCTTTGGTGTGCGCTGACAGACAGACACAGGGATGTAGTAATGCAGTGATGGGCTGGATGCTGAGCCCAGCCTTCAGTATTGAGACTCACTGTTGGTGCACTGCTGCCTCCCTCCTCTCCAGTCACAGCCGTTCTCGGCCCAGCAGCTCACATTGCGAGCCTTCATCGGGCACTCGGCGCCCGGCTTGGTGAAGCTGCCCAGTGACGAGTTGTAGTCTCGGTTATAGTACATGGACGCGTTGGAGACGGAGGGGCTGAACCCCCCCATGGTCGAGTATCCAGACAGCAGGGTGGTGGTGCCCGTGGTGCCCATCATGGAGCGACTCAGGATGTCACTGATGCCGTGGGGTGTCCCTGCTTGCAGCTGGCTGTTCAGGCAAGGGTTGAGCTTGTAGAAAGAGTTGGGCACTGAGTACTGGCAAACCGGCGTCTTTAGATCCGAGGGGAACTGGTTCAGGCTGTTGTTGAACAGGAAGGATCCCTGGATGTTTGGATCCATGGGACGTTAGTAACTCTGCCTCCAGATTTCAGCAACACATCCAGCGAGATCCAAGCAGGAGGAGACCTCTGATGGGCACACGAGGAGTTCTCTCAGCCACGGGTGATGTCAGGATCTGGGATCACACCCTGCACCGTTCCTAGATGTTCAAACAATCAAGGGCACCAATAGCAATTTTAACAAAGTCTGTGGTGTTTGCCAAAGTTGCTACCACATCAGAAACGTTGAAGCAGCAGATAACTCTTCACTTCCGCCCTTCCCCTCTTCTCAGCCACAGTGTGACGTTTGATAGCTCCATATCTGAAGTTCTGGACGAGCCCTCTGCACACAGATCTTAGTGTTCCCCCAAAGACATATCCCTCCTGCCGCCTCGCTCCTCAGAAATCGTATAAATAAGCAGTATCTGGAAATGGAGTGGCACCTTGATAAAGATAGGCCACATTAGAATGCAGCCTGGGATTGGCCTGGGTCTCACTGCTTTAATGTCTTTCTATTGGCTCCTAGGTGAAAGCCAAGCCTTTTATTGGACGGCAGCAGATTAATTGAGTTTTGAACAGGTGGAGTGGGAACAAGTTGATTTTTTGATGGCCTGCCATGTCTGACCAAGTGTGGTGGAGCTGAGGCAGCTGGAGCACACAGAGGAGGAGGAGGAGGAGTAGAAGGAGGAGGAGGAGGAGGAGGAGGAGGAGGGCATGCTATGTTTATACACTGGAGATTTTACACAAAAACATTACATAGTTTATTGTAAATTATACAACACAAACCTAACACAATGCACCACTTTATAATAATTAAAATCTTGTATATATGATTTAGATCCTGATGAAATAGTCTGAATAAGGCAAGGCCGGGCGGATAGTATTTTCTGATTACCGTAACCAGAATTAGATCACTAGCAAATGAAAACATGTGGAGTATTCAGATTTTTATGTAGACATGCTTCTTAAACAACGTCCTATTGGAGTTTTCACAGCATTATGCAACTTCAACATTTACGGCATTTACCAACTGCTTGATGCCATATTCAGATTTAAATGCTCTGTAACATGTAAACAGGAATACGAATAGAATATTATATAAGAAATTCAATTGAACATTATAATCCTTAAAAAAAAGGAATTAGATTATAATAAGTTTTATTCTAAATTATATAAGACTATTATAATAATTATAAATCAGATTAAGGAAAATAGTCAGATTATTGGTGAACGAATAGTCACTGTGGAAAAAGTTCTTCCATCATAGCAACAGCCTCAATCAAATTAAACCAGAAATTAAATTAGAAATCTAATTTGTTTTCCACAGTTCCTCCACTTCCTGCTACTGGTTCAACATGGCAACACACCCTTGCTTTCTTATCTATGAGTGGTATGACTGTATCATATCAATCTGTTTTTGTTTTTGTTTTAGAGAATGTGAATCTAGTCATTTTAATGTTTGAGATTGTATTATTCATTTTCCTACCTTACCTAAGCAATGAGTGGAGGACAAGACAGATGACCCCTATTCAATCATCAATCAATCAAATTTTATTTGTATAGCCCATATTCACAAATCACAATTTGTCTCATAGGGATATACAAAGGTGTGACATGCTCTGTTCTTAACCCTCAACAAGAGTAAGGAAAAACGACCCCAAAACTCTATTAACAGGGGGAAAAAACATAGAAATCTCAGAGAGAGCCACACGTGAGGGATCCCTCTCCCAGGACAAACAGAAGTGCAATAGATGCCACGTGTAACTGAGAACATCAACAAAATAACAGTATTTACAACATTGATTAGAAGAAAGAGTTTTTAACATGATAGAAAGGTGGTGATTGCGTATCACCACCGGAATGATGCTCCCCAAAGTGTAAAGTGTTCATGACTCAGTGATACATATGATAGATAATGTATGGACCAGCTACCAAGTATGAATAACCGTTGTTCACACCTTCACTCATTAGCCACATGTCATGCTGTGATATGTTGTGATTCCATCTGCAGATGCTGAATTAAATCTCAGAAAGACCAACGTTCACTTTGCTCTTTATTCAGCAGAAATCGCTGCCGCAAACATGGTGTTGTCGGCAGGATCACACGAGTGAGAGGACGAGTGGACCTCAGGGCTGAAGGTGAAGACTGTGCATAGCCAGAGTCCGGGACTCTAACCTTAACCTCCCCGGCAAAACAGGGTAGAGAAGGATATTGTGAGGATCCTCCAGGGTTGATCACCAGTGAATCTGAGGAAAATGACTGTGTTATGATTCTGCCCTCTGAACTATTGAAAGGTTATTATAGAACAAATTTTCCGTTTTATGGACTTTTTAGATTTTGGCCATTTAACTTGTTTTTCTTGTGTTTAGTACTTTTTTTTAATTTGCACTCCTCTTGAGTTCCAGGGTGACCCTCCATTTCCTGTTTTATTTGGAAACTTCTTTTCCTTGTGGGTATCTCTTGCCTTAATTCCTGTCTTTGTCCTGTTTCCCGCTCATGTGATTCGCCTGAGATGAACCCCCCCTGTGTAAAGTTGATTGAGGTCATCGTTTACACATTTTTCCTGTGGTTCAGTTCTACCTTCATTTACAATTTTACATGTTGTTTCTGTGCAGTTGGTTTGCTGCTGACAAATTTTAGCATTACATTTATTTCATTCCATCAGGCAAGTCCTTTTTAGAATAATATCATTGTTCACAACAAAGGAAGAAATAAGTGCAAACTTCCATTATAAAGATCTGTGATTTATATACATATATATATATATTGGAATGTGTAAAGGGAGAAAATGTATAATACTATTACTACTACTAATAATAATTATAATTTAATAATTGTAATTAATGAGTACAATATTCATGTAAACCATGAAAAGGGAACATAATAGTAATATAGTTGTCTGATAGTAACTTTTACGATAGAGATAGAGGTTAGGGTGCATGAAAAGAGGACATTTCCATGACTAGAATCAGATGCTTAATGCATAAATCCATTATGTGCATATAAAAACATGTGCAGTTGGTTGTATTGTACAATAAAACATGCCGACTCTTCCAGTGTGTGTTGGGTGCAGCCTGCAGTGACTCTGAGTGTCATGTGATTTGGAGTTTATAGGGAAAAGCCATGTGTTGTTCAGTAACTTTCCAGGAGTGATGATGTCATTTTGGATTTCCAGCCCTATCCTCTTCCTGTCACATGATCATGACCGACAGTCAGTGAGGAGTGAAAGAAATGCATACGTTTTGCTGTAGAGGGCAGAGCTGTTTGACTCACTGGTCTAACTCAGCTGGGAAAATTTTTAATTATATCAACCTTTGCATGATGCAATTACTCAGCCATGTTTTAATTCACTACAAAGGCCACACGGCCGAAGTGAAATCTGATACTTTGGTGGGTTTTTCCATGATATGTTGAAATAGGGGACTTCCACAGTGTTTCACTTTAAATACGGTTACATCGCTTTAGATTACAGCATATTGCATTTAAAGGACTAAAAATGAAACAAGTATAAATAAATAAATGAATAAATGAAAAATAAAGAAATGTAGGAAAGCATAAACAAATAAATAGATATAAAAATAAATGGACAAATGTTGGAATAGATAGATATAAAAATGAATAAATACATGTACAGATGCAGAAAAGGCCCTTTTCATCGCAAACTTTATTTATTTATATATACTTGAATAAATTTAAGGCCTTTTTAAAGCCTTTTCTGTAATTCTACATTTATTTATTTTTACATGTATCTATTTATTTATACTTTCGTAATTTTTTCATAATTGCACTGCAGCTTTGATAAAAAGGCAAAATTAGGGTTTGCATATTCAATTATTAGTACTGAGTGTCAGCATTCAATATCCTAGGAGAGATATGACCAACTTTGTAGTAAATACAAGCGAGTACAGTAAACTGATGTATGTGAGACAGTTATATTATTTACAGAAAATTATAAGACATCAACAACTCAAATCATACAACAACAACAACTTACAGGTGTTAATTCTCCTCACTGGGGATGAAAAGAAAAAAATGAGAGCACCAGTGCCACCCTGCCCTCAACTTGAGGAAAATTTCCAAAGTTTGGTTCCTCCCTCAGGTTCCTCCCCTTTCACATTCCATGTGGGTCTGTTTGTGTTTTGGAGCCACAGGTGCACTTTCTTAAAGCCTGACAACTCTCCCACTGCTGCACAGTAGAACCAAGATAGAGACGTGAACACATCTCCTGCCAAGACACTTAGAAAAGTACTGAGAGCCTCTTCGTGATGGTGAAGGACAATGGAAACTCTGGTGAGATACTTATGTCTTCTACTTTAATCCTTTAAGAACTTGATATGCAAATTGCAACACTGCTTTAAATATTAATATGATTATCTGTAAATGGAAATTTGTCATTTAGGTTGAAAAATGTAACAAAATAGTAACATTTAATAGATATTAAAACATATTAGCATACATATTATTGTCTTAAATCTGCTGAGAGCTAAATCACTATGCCATTTGAGACAGAGATCATTATTGTTAAGAATTCAATTAGATGAGAAAACAGAAGTTAAGCTCAGGTCTTTTCCTATCAGTTGTACAATTGAAAATGCAGCGCTCACTTGTATAATCAACCTGATTTGTGAGTGTGGAGCTTATCAAAAGTGAAAGCATGAGCATCAGCTACTTTCAGAATGACCTATTTAGTATTTGTAAAGTTGTAAACATCACAAGTTTTATTGCAAATTTTATCTTGGGTGCGGTTTAATTACTTTAAATGTCAATATCTTTAAACATTAAAAAGAAAACAAGGAATTATAAGAGGATAAGTGTCCGGTATTTACTCCGTTTTGCCATAAAAACACTCATGAACACATTCTTAACTTCTTTTCTTGCAGGTGATGCATCAGAGACATCACACAGGTGCGGCATGTTCTGCCTCGGCCCTTTGACCTTTCACAGACAGGCAGTGGGAGAGAAGGTCCGTCTGAGCTGTGGGGATCGGCGCGCAGAGAGGACCGAGAGCACCTTCAAGAACGGCCTGGTGTTCAGCAGCCGCCCGGTGAAGGTCCAGGAGAAGATTCGTCTGAGGGTGGAGAGAGATTTGTTCTTGTGGCACGGGGCTCTGCGCGTGGGCCTCACAAACATGCCGCCCTCAGACAGACCCCTGCCCCTGCCTATCATGGCCATTCCCAACCTCAGCGACAGCCCCGGCCACTGGGTTGCTCCTGTGCCCGAGTCCTGCTGCCAGGCAGGCTCAGAGCTGGTGTTCTGGGTTTCGTGTGGCGGCACCATGTATGTCACAAGCAACAACAGCAGGCAGCACAAACTCCTGACAGGAGTGGACCTGAGCCGGCCACTGTGGGCCATGATAGACATCTATGGACAGACGTGCTCCATTTCACTCCTGGGTAAGTTTACAATCACATTACCATGACCTTTCTCTTGTTATCTATTTGTTGACCGGGTATTGTTTGAATGAATGTCATAAAAATGATGATATATTGTCTCTCTTGCTCTTCGCTGCAGGCTCAGAGAAGAAGAAGCTGATTTCCACTTACAGATCCTGTCCTGCACCTGAATACCCCACCTCGCCTGATGTTGACAGCCGTTTGATATCTGAAGTTTCCAGCCTCTGCGGAAATGAATACATCACCTGTCCTGACACAGAAGTCTCAACAGGTAAGACTGCTCCCATCCAAATACTCTTTGAGCCAAGTGTTTCTGTCCACAGAGGAGGAGGAGGGTGTGATTGTGTGGTTAAGCTGAAGCTGCCAGACTTGTTTTGATGATTTCCCTATTGTGATCACAGACGAACCGTGTGTGGTGTGCATGGGAAGGGAGGCCGAAATCACCCTGCCCTGTGGTCACCGGTGTTTGTGCAGGCTCTGCGCCCCTATGGTCCTCCAGCAGTTCGGCACCTGCCCGCTGTGTCGACATGTGATCAGAGCTCGAGTGGAGGGCGGGTTCGTCTCTGAGACAGCTCCGACACCAGCCGGACACTGAGTGATAAAGAATAACCTATGAGTGGCACTTCCTGAATGTGCCCAGTGGACAGAGCTGACACTCAGAACAAAAGCTGTCCTTTGAACAAACCTTTGTCAACACTTTATTCCTAAATATGTGAATATTCTACTGAGATATTTATGTGAAGATACTGATAATGTACAAGAAACCTAAAATATTGCAAAACTACACTTTTGTTTGACTATTTGATTTTTGCACTGCGTCAGATGTATTATGAAATAATACACATAGTGTAATAATAATGTCCAGTAAAGTTTCCACTGATTGAATTTGTAAATATTAAATAATCTATTGTAAATATTAAATCAATCTTTCTTTTTGTAAAGTTTATAAATATTGATGCTTGATCTTATTAAATTACAAAAGGTGTATCAGATCACTTTCTATTATTGTTATACTAGATGAATGTGTTGTTGTTGTAAAATGTGTGAATGATAAACAATCAAAAAGCTTCTGTGGCTCTTGGCGTATAAAGTGAATACAAAAATGAAAAAAGTATACTTTGTTTTACTTGTTTGTTTTGTTCTAACAAGATTTTTGCACTCACAGCACAGATGTTTATGTGTAATATAATAATGATATTAATGTACAGTGTTGTTTCCCCTGTTTGATTATGTACATTTTAATTGAATCTTTATTTTTTGTAAAGTAAGAAATTGTCTTAAAATTATGTTTTATCTTGTTAACTTATCAAACTACACATGTAGAAATAAAAAAAAGTTTCATTATTCTCCTTCCTATTATTCTCATATTAATCGAATATGTTGTTACTGTAAAATGTGTAAATAATACAAGATTGTGAAACATAAGGAATCTCTGCAAACCATAGTAATCCTATTTAATTCAATTTTATTTGCACAGCACCAACTCATAAAGTACATTATCTCAAGGTACTTTACCTAGTTAAGTTGAGATCAAAATTATAGAGAAACCCAAAAGTTCCCACAACGAGCAAACACTTGGAAACAGAACTGGAAAACCCGGATCCATTTAGTGCAGACCAACAACACATGAAACAAACTTGTGACTGTTAATCGTCGGGTATGTGATGGTCAATAAAGATTAATATCAACTTGGACAGTTACCACACTGATAATTTAACTGTAATAGTCTTTGGTCACTGACCTTTGTGTCATTTGTGTTGCAGGTTTTCAGAGACGCTTCATAGGGAAAGTGCTTCAATCAGCTGCTGTTGGTTTCATTATTACTTTGTTTTCTAAGGCGTTCAATGTCAAAGTCAAAGCAAATTGACTTTTACTGGCAAACACTAACACAGACACGTGATGGTAGTTTGACCTTGAAGACCAGTGTTACTGAAAGTATAAGGAACCATCAGCACCAAAGCTTTTTCTCACTGATTCACATTTTAACTCCTTTTTATTTTCATTCCAAATTGAAAGAGCTCCATATGTAAATAGATTCTGCTACATGTGGGTGTGAGAACATGCCGGCGATGTTGGATCCCTCCTCTTGATTGACATACTGTGCAGATTTCATCTTATTCTTTCAAATTTACGTATATTATGCAACCATTGTGGTTATCAAGACGTTACATCCCAGTTGTATATAACGTACGTCTCAAGCAACAGCCAGTCAAACCAACAACACGTTAGGAGCTCAGCCGTCCACTGAGGATCTCAATAGAGATCTTTGCTGTGTTTAATGGATACGATCAGGTGACAAGGTTCAACGTCTGCAGCTTGTTCAAAATGCTACTGCCCGTATTTTAACTAAAACTAACCGTAGGTCTCATATCACGCCAATCCTAGCGTCCCTTCACTGGTGGCCAGTTTAATTCAGGTTCGACTTTAAGATTCTTGTTAAAAACTTTTAAAGCTCCACATTGGCTGACCCCCACTTACACGTCGCAGCTCTTGACTCCCTACAAACCCATTCGCACCCTGATATCTGCCAGCCTGTCCTTGTTGGCTGTCCCGAGGTCAAGGCTGGCTACTCAAGGTGACTGTGCTTTCTCTGTCAGGGCCCCGAGGCTCTGGAACTCCCTGCCTGATGAGATTAGACTCCCCAACTCACTACCCATATTTAAATCACTGCTCGAAACATATTTCTATAGGTAAGCATTTCTAACATGCAATTTGTAATTCAGACACCACTGTATTATTTTAACTCCTTTATTCCTTTTATCTCACTTTTATTGCAACCACAATTGATGTAGTTTCTCAAATATGACAGCTTCTGACTCTGCTGCCTATGAGAGTAGATATTTAGTTTAGTTTAAAAAAGGCATAGAGGTAATGACGTCTAATCTACTGAGCTGGCCACATGGCTTTCATAGTACTGCCATACAAGCCAGTAGCCAGTCAGATTTACCTTCAGCCTCAGCGTACCCTCAGGTTCAGCTTTTAACGTTATTGCGATTAAAAGCCTGAAACACCTGATTACGCCGAGATACAGCTGAAGATTAAAATTTTCATTATATCAACTTGTCCGACAGAGTTCAAGAGGGATGTTCTGATGGTGTGCATCCTTGCGTCCCATTGGTCCGTCAAGGAGGTTACACGTGGACTAGGAACATGATACAATGTCACACAGAGGATGTAGGAGGATAACCAGATGAATACGGTTTGGAAGGTTGTTGGTGATGACTTCTGAGGCGTCTTAATCGGATCTTGAACCAGGACCTGTTGCTGTACCGCTCCCTATGGCGAGCAGTTGAAAGTGGGCCACAAGAGCGTTAGGGAGGGAATCACAATCCTGCTACTCATAAGAGTGCCTTACTGGCTACATCTTCATGTCCCAAAAATAAGGGTTGGGGCAGTAAGGGTAAAGGTAAAGGTAAAGGTAAGGGTCGTGTGTAATATAATCATAATATTAATGTACAGTGTTGTTTCCCCTGCTTGATGATGTACATTTTAATTCAATCTTTATAGTTTGTAAAATAAAAAATTGTCTGAAATTTATGTTTTATCTTGTTAAATTATCAAACCACACATGTAGAAATTAAAAAAGTTACATTATTCTGCTTTCTATGATTTTCATACTAATCGAATATGATGTTATTGTAAGATGTGTGAAGAATAAAAGATTGTGAAACAAAATGAATCACTGCCAACTATAGTAATCCAATTTAATTAAATTTTATTTGCATAGCACCAACTCATAAAGTACATTATCTCAAGGTACTTTACCTAGTTAAGTTGAGATCAAAATTATAGAGAAACCCAACAGTTCCCACAACGAGCAAACACTTGGCGACTGTGGAGAGAAAAAAACTCTCTTTAACAGTAAGAAACAGAACTGGACATCCCTGATCCATTTAGTGCAGACCAACAACACATGAAACAAACTTGTGACTGTTAATCGTAGTGGATATGATGGTCAATAAAGATTAATATCAACTTGGACAGTTACCACACTGATAATTTAACTGTAATAGTCTTTGGTCACTGACCTTTGTGTCATTTGTGTTGCAGGTTTTCAGAGACGCTTCATAGTGAAAGTGCTTCAATCAGCTGCTGTTGGTTTCATTATTACCTGTTTACAATTGTTTTCTAAGGCGTTCAATGTCAAAGTCAAAGCAAATTGACTTTTACTGGCAAACACTAACACAGACACGTGATGGTAGTTTGACCTTGAAGACCAGTGTTACTGAAAGTATAAGGAACCATCAGCACCAAAGCTTTTTCTCACTGATTCACATTTTAACTCCTTTTTATTTTCATTCCAAATTGAAAGAGCTCCATATGTAAATAGATTCTGCTACATGTGGGTGTGAGAACATGCCGGCGATGTTGGATCCCTCCTCTTGATTGACATACTGTGCAGATTTCATTTTATTCTTTCAAATCTACGTATATTATGCAACCATTGTGGTTATCAAGACGTTACATCCCAGTTGTATATAACGTACGTCTCAAGCAACAGCCAATCAAACCAACAACACGTTAGGAGCTCAGCCGTCCACTGAGGATCTCAATAGAGATCTTTGCTGTGTTTAATGGATACGATCGGGTGACAAGGTTCAACGTCTGCAGCTTGTTCAAAATGCTACTGCCCGTATTTGAACTAAAACTAACCGTAGGTCTCATATCACGCCAATCCTAGCGTCCCTTCACTGGTGGCCAGTTTAATTCAGGTTCGACTTTAAGATTCTTGTTAAAAACTTTTAAAGCTCCACATTGGCTGACCCCCACTTACACGTCGCAGCTCTTGACTCCCTACAAACCCATTCGCACCCTGATATCTGCCAGCCTGTCCTTGTTGGCTGTCCCGAGGTCAAGGCTGGCTACTCAAGGTGACTGTGCTTTCTCTGTCAGGGCCCCGAGGCTCTGGAACTCCCTGCCTGATGAGATTAGACTCCCCAACTCACTACCTATATTTAAATCACTGCTCGAAACATATTTCTATAGGTAAGCATTTCTAACATGCAATTTGTAATTCAGACACCACTGTATTATTTTAACTCCTTTATTCCTTTTATCTCACTTTTATTGCAACCACAATTGATGTAGTTTCTCAAATATGACAGCTTCTGACTCTGCTGCCTATGAGAGTAGATATTTAGTTTAGTTTAAAAAAGGCATAGAGGTAATGACGTTTGTGTGCAATATTTGTGTGATATGTGTGTGATATGTGTGCAATATGTGTGAGATATGTGTGTGATATGTGTGCGAAATGTGTGAGATATGTGTGTGATATGTGTGCGATATGTGTGCGACATGTGTGAGATATGTGTGTGATATGTGTGCAAAATGTGTGAGATATGTGTGCGATATGTGTGCGAAATGTGTGAGATATGATATGATGTCATGATGAGATATGGATATGTGTGCTATAGTGAGATATGTGTGCGATATGTGTGCGAAATGTGTGAGATATGAGTGAGATATGTGTGCGACATGTGTGCGACATGTGTGAGATATGTGTGCGATATGTGTGCGATATGAGTGAGATATGTGTGCGATATGTGTGCGATATGAGTGAGAAATGTGGATATGAGTGAGATATGTGTGCGATATGTGTGAGATATGTGTGCGATATGTGTGAGATATGTGTGAGATATGTGTGAGATATGTGTGCGATATGTGTGTGATAAAGCACATTTGCTCTGCCAACTGTTTTATGAGTTTGTGTTGTGAAACTATTTCCACAGCCTGATGGTGGCATGTTTGTGATACTGCCGACATCTGCTGGTGGATCTGTTCAAATGTAACACAGCTGCACACAGTTCTTTTTACCACCACTGGGGGGCAGTGTAGCACTGCTCATCATGTCAATGGCCTCGGCAAAGAACAGAGTAGATCTTGCTCCCTTCACTCAGAAATGAGAGTTTGTTTCAGAAACATTTCAAATTTTGCATAAAACATGGGAATCCTAACACTTTTCAGTTTTTAGGAGGAATGGATGGGGTGAAAAATATATATTAGCTTTAATTGCTGCTAATATCCCCTTTTTCTGAGAAACTACTACTGTCATCAATCATAATTCTAATAAGAGAATAAAAACCTAACAAAACCTAAATCAATTTATAAACATTAAAAAAATATTTTTAGATTAGTGATGTGCTAAATTTGCAGCTACAACTTTTTTTGTGAATGCACTTAAGGCAAAATAAACTGAATATATCTGCAGATTTCATGTTTTCCTTCTGAAAGCGGTTCAAGATGTCACTGTGGAACTGTTGGCTGACACCTCCTGGGTCCCATGTGGAGATGGTCTCCAGGGAAAAAGACAGAGACGAGACCTGGTTTCTGATCTCGCAGCCAACCATGTTAAATATTTATTTTGGATGGCAGAGCTGAGAACTGCTTCTGCACAGAGGGTGCAGGAATTCAGCAAGTGTCTGCAGACTAATGTGTCAGGAGCAGGAAACATGGGAGTGGGAACTGCAGAGATGAAGGGTCGCAACAATAGCTTCACACTTGCACTGTAGTCACAGAGAAACAGATGATCTGCTGGGATGACACTGTGGACGTAGGAAAGCAGTAGCACTACTTCTTTTGGCTTTAGTGCTTTAGGGTGTTCTCATGCAGGGTGGGGAAGTCGGGCCTGGTACTGGAACTGAACATGGAAAGACTGAGACTGTGTGTGTGTGTGATCCAGGTATTCCTCAAGTTGTGGGGACCTAAATCTGGTTACATAGTCATTAAATCATTAAATTTCAATCTTTTATTTTAAGTTGAAGAGATGCTTTAAGGTTAGGTTAGAGTAGGTAAGGGTTAGGTTAAGGATTAGGTGCAGTGTTAGGGTTGGGGTTAGGTGAGGTTAGGTTCACGTTCAGGTTTGAGTTAGGATTATGTTTAGATTATGTTTATGGTTAGGTTAGGATTAGGGTTGAGGGTTACGGTTAGGTTGAGGACAGGGGACACCTAAAGTGTCAAGAGGAGCAACAAGGTACACATCATATCTGTATAGTTTTCTTATTCATCATATGATATTATGGCCTACAGAGGGTGTAGGAGGATATATCCAGATGAATAGGTTTTTGGAAGGTTGTCAGTGATGACCTCTGAGCTCTTAATCGGATCTTGAACTCTGGACCTGTTGCTCTACCGCTCCCTATGGCGAGCAGTTGAAAATGTGTGTGTGTGTGTGTGTGTGTGTGTGTGTGTGTGTGTGTGTGTGTGTGTGTGTGTGTGTGTGTGTGTGTGTGTGTGTGTGTGTGTGTGTGTGTGTGTTCTCCCTCCTGGATGTACCGATTGACCTTGTAATGTGGCAGGTGAGAAAGAAATCTGAAACATCTGGATCTTGTAGAAATCATTTTTGGCTCGGTATGAAAGTGACCCTACATCTAAAGACAGTGACTGATGCCATCATTATGCATGTGTCACTCAGGCCTATTTATTGAGATTGCTGTGGAGATCGCCTCCTCTTCCGCTGCATGTGAAACACTGGAGGCGGTACCACTGAGCCTGGGCCTGTATGGGAAGCTCTATTATTTCCAGCTGTGGATGGAAACTATTACTGAGTGCCTTCTCCATGATGAGCTTCACACACACACACACACACACACACACACACACACACACACACACACACACACACACACACACACACACACACACCCACACACACACACACACACACACACACACACACACACACACACACACACACACACACACACACACACACACACCCCTACGAGCACCCAGTCAAACATTCAGGCCCACGCTGAATCATTCACCAAAGAGAAAAGACACTGTGTTGGTCTTAGAAAGAGAAAAAAAAGGGAGGGAGTGTGTGAGGGAGAGAAAGAAGAGCAGCAGTGGTTCCCTCCTTCTTTTTCATTCACTTCCCCTCTCCGTCTGCACTGAGGAGACCTCAGCCTGCACTCGCCTGTAAGTACTACACAACTTGTGCTGCCACTCGAGCTAAAGCATTCGTATCACAGGGAAATAAATCTTCACCATTCAAAAAGAAGTTTATTTTTATTTTCCTCTGTTATTGTCATGTGACAGACTGGAGTTGTGATTGAGTAGATTTGTGTTGCACTGCTCCTGACACAGATTTTGAGCATCATGTTGTTGTTGTTATCCTTCATCACTGGAGTTTTATTATCACTGGAAACCACTGTGATGAAATAGATAGAGCTGTTTATCTTTGACCTGTCATTGTTCTGATAAATCCTTTTCCCTATGAACGTTGGTGAGCAACACTGGAAGTGGTTCTTTGGAAAATGGCATGAGGGTATATGAGAGGGACTTTATTTTATTATTGCCAAATATTTTATTGTATGTATGTGGTTGTGTAGCTGCCTCCTCGTTGTGGTGTTACTTGTTTTTGTCTGGAACATTTGCGTCAGGGAATATTTTCCACTCTGCGATTTTTTTCACCAAACTTCTCAAAGTGAGAATCCTATGAGCAGCAGGTCCCTTGAGGATTTATGACTATCCTCGAGATGTTTGTTCTCGTCGTCCTACGCTGTGAGTCTTGGGACGTGCACAGCTCGGAAGAATGTTGTTTACTGCTAAAATAAACCCTGATGCTGTTGTGTTTGTTCTCAGAGACATTCCACAAGTCGTACCTCAGAGAGCGACCTGTGGTATGAATGACACATACAGCAGTGTGTGCATGATGTCCAGTGCTGCTCCTTATCTGGGCTCCGTGGCTCGTTTATCTGTGAACTTGTATCTCTCTGCTTATATCTTCCTATTTAATTATGATTTAATCTTGTGATTTTTGTAGACTCTGTCTCTTGTTTTCTCTGAGTATAAAAGAGTTGGTAAAAGACAAAGCCCAGGGCTGTAATCGTTGAGTAATGTAATTTTTGATTGCATAACAGATTTATATCATAGTTTATTCACTTGCTGGAATCTTCTGCTGTCAGGATTTTTAATGAGCTTCTGCAGTAACATACTGGCACATATCTCTGTGTGGTGGGCTTTTATGCAGAACTGTGCTGGAATCCATCAATGGGAGGAGGTGGGCTGAGGGTTAGGGTCATGGCTCTGTCCTCCTGTACTGACAGTGTTTCCCTGTAATAAATGCCCTGTCTTTGTTTGGCAAAGAGACAAGGATCCAGTGTGGGAGACGTGTCGAGTACAAGGCCAAAGTAGCAATCACAGCTTGCGTGATTACCTCATTTAGACCCTGTTAGCTGCGGAGTGGCAGGGTGTCAGATGTGGTCACAGCGGGAGAAGGTTTGCTGCAGCGGGACACAGATTATGAAGGGGGAGCCTCCGGAGCTGAAGCCTGCGCTGGCCCAGTTCGCCACTTCAGGTTCAGCAGCTCAACCGTTTGGCAAAAACAACCCAGTGAGGAGTACAGGCTCAGTAAAGGGATATCTGCCCCGCTCCACCAAGCCAGACCACTGAATTATTGAAAAAAGCTGAGGACTTCAATTTCAAGGTGGAACTGGGCAGCACACACACAAACACACACACACACACACACACACACACACACACACACACACACACACACACACACACACACACACACACACACACACATGCACACACAGTTGTGTCTACATGCCTTCAGAGGACATCACCTTGACTTTGAACATTGATTTCCTGCAGACTTACTCTAACCATAGTTACTATTTGCCTAACCCTAACTGTTACCCAAACCTTAACCTAACCTTAACTCAAACCTAATGTTAACCTTAACGTAAACAAACCATAAAACATGTCTTCAAATTTATTTGATTTACGTTATGGGGACTTGCCTTTTGTCACCATAAGTCCCCATAATGTGCTAAACAGCTTTAGGTCCCCAAAACATGAGTAATACCAGGACACTAACACACACACACACACACACACACACACACACACACACACACACACACACACACACACACACACACACACACACACACACACACACACACACACACTTCCACATAACATTTTGTCCCCTCTTTTTTCATGAAGGTTTTTGCCAGGACTTAAATGACATGTGAGTGAACAGCTGATTGTGTTTGTCAGCAGGTGAGCAGATCACACAGTGGACCTTGTCACTCAGTCCTCCTGCTGCACAATCAGTGCCAAAAACAAGCCTGTCAGCAGGTTCGATTTCAGTTTCTGCAGTTGTTCGTCTCTGTTGGCAAGAAATGCGGGCAAACTGGTAATCCTGGTTTTATTTGGGAAAGTGGTGCACGCTGGAGCGCCAACGTGATTTGAAAATGTGCTCCATTCCTTTTCGACTGTAGGCTCGAAAAGGCTTTAGGGTTGGAGCAGCCAATCCTACTGGAAATTGTCTTATCAATACACTCATTGCATCTTCAACTTGGATAATAATTTGCTGTCGTTCCGTCTCGTTACGACTGCTGGTGTGTGTGTGATCATGTGAGAAAAGTCTACAGGACTTGTGGTGTCAGCGGTTGATTAGATGTTGTTGAGTTAAGAGTCCGAAACACTTCCAGAGCTACTGGAACAGACAGAGCTCCTATTCTCCTTTCATGCCTGAGACCTGGCCTTTGGAAACACACACACCACACACACACACACACACACACACACACACACACACACACACACACACACACACACACACACACACACGCTGAAACACACATACACACAAGGAGAGGGGGTGGGCATGGGAGAGATAAAGTTAGGAGGGGGTCCATGAAGTCATTGGTCAGTGTCTGGGCAGTGGAGGTGATGAACTATTTGCGTTCCCCCTTGGTTAACCCTGAGCTGTGAAATATCACCTTATCGCAACAATAGGGCCGCTTCAGTGAAGGAGGTGCCCTGGACTGACGGGCCAAGAGCATGGGTGGCTTTTGAACGGGGCCGAGGTGGGTTGCCATGGTGATGCCTGTCAACCGGGAAGTCCTTCGTGGTGGCAGGCAGAGCGAGGCTCAAAGTGAGAGGGAGAAGAGAGAGAGAGAGAGGGAGATAAAGAGAGAGGGAGCTTGCGTGTCCTGGCCAGTTTCATGAGTGAGAGGAGGAAGGAGCAGGGACGGTCAGCGGCGTGGCTTACGTGCAGGACAGAGGGAGAGAGAGAGAGAGAGAGAGAGAGGCGTTGAGGTGCAGCTTTGAAGGTGAGTGCACTCTTTCCTAACGGAGCTCAAGTGAGAGGGAGTGACATTTAACATTGTGATTGCATGGGAACTTTGTGATTGTGATGAGCATCAACCTGTTGCCCCAGGTTGATGCTGACTGCTCAGGGCTTGTACACGCTGCTCTGCAGGATTAGTGGTGCAGCCTAACCCAAGAGTTAGAGGGATGCCTTTGCAGGGCACCTGAAAACAAGCTGACCCGTGTGATGTGTGTAGTCTTGATGTTTAAAAAGGATTGTGGGAGACCAGCTCTGAGTTGAGCACAGAGAGACACACAGAAGTTACCTCTTATCCACCAGCGTGAACCTGGAGATGCTCGTTCAGGGCTGGTTTAGGTGCTGGGGCTGGTTCAGAGTTGGTTCTGTGACCCATCTAAGAGAGGGGGCACAGTGGGGAGTGTTTCCCAACATGCCGTCCCTTAGAGCAGATATCAACCCTCACGGCCCTTGGACTGTGCAGGCATCACTGGAGGCTCCCCTGACTGTCAGGGTGATTTCCACAGCAGACTCTGATTCCCTTTGTGATATTACTGAGGGGTCCAGCTGCCAGTGCTCATATCCACCAACCGCACTCAGCTTTCAAGATCCAAAATGACAGGCGTGAGGATTTGTGACATTTTCCTCTGGATACTGTGTTTCGAGCGTATGTTTTTCCTGTGCTTCTTCTGGCAGATTTTATTTTCAGGGATTAGCCAAGCTGATAAAACGACACAGCGCTTCAGCCCCACTGTTGGGCTCCTCTCTGAGAAAAGAGGCTGTGATTTATTGGCGTGCAGCTCCTCCTGGGAACACGCAGCCTCTCCATTGACAAGAAGCACACAGACTATGACTCCTCCTGGTGCTCAGGCTTGGAGGAGCACCATACAAGGTGGTGAAATACTCCCCTCCTGATAAATGTGTGTATCCCCCCAATAACTGCATATCATGAACTTGCAGCTCCAGGACCTTTTATGGGCTGTGTACACACATCTGCGAAGTTGCAAGAAGGGCAAGCGTGGTTGTGCTATCGGCCTCGAAGGACCCTAAACATCCCTCAAGTAAACCGCAGACACTTCATGTGTTTAGAAATAAATGCCAGCTTTTTTTTTAATCCACCAAAGGTGCTTGCAATCACCTTTCACCACGTTTTAATGCAGGATCACTTCACTTTTATAACCTTGTTATGTAACTTGTTTGGCAGCAGTATCATTAAGTGAGTGTTCACGCAAGCGGGTGATAAGACTTTTCCCGTCACCTTGTTCTCGGGTAATATCCAAGAAGTAAATACTTCATTAGAGGATCAGAATCTGTTTGCACTTTTTTTTTAAAGTGCACAATAAGAGTGTTTGAAATTAACACCTTCAGCAAATATTGAGCTCATATTTTGGCCGGTTTTCATTGTGTAAAACTGTGTATAGGATTTTTACGGTGCAGCAGAGTGCAACCTCATGGAGTCAATGATTAACCGCTCAGCACCCTGACACAGAAGCTGAGGAGATCACTCGTGCTAATGAATGCAGATCAGCTCAGTTCACTTTTGTGTGTTTTATTTAAGTCCATTGTCCCGGCTCTTCACCAACACATTCTCCAACACAGTGATTTATGGACAACATGATCCTCCCTCTGACCACAAATCATGACTTTCCTGATCCAACAGATCCTAGAGGTTTGTGACATATATTCCTGAGGGCGTGCGTGGTCACCTTGACAGCCTCGTTCTTGGTAGGAACAATGCGTGAAGCTCAGTATGTGGTGGAGGAGGAGGAGGAGGTCATCTCAGGTCAGAGTCCTCGCTCAGAAAGACCTGCTCTCATCCGTCTGTGGAAGAAAGAGGAAATGAGGAAAGTTTTATAAATAAAGAGCATTATAGGTAGTGCACTTTTTAAAGTTGAGCTTTGAGTAGTACTGGCAGTGGTGGAGGAAGTACTTTTTTCTTTTACTTTGTTTTAACAAAGTTCAAATAAAAAGAAAATAAATCTACTCAAGTAATATAGTTTCTCTTCTTATAAAAGTCAGTACTTAATGTAATGTACTACTACATCATTAATTGCGCCTAAGGAAATATTTTGTTTGATACAAGAATAGTACAGACTCTTATGCTGGCGACCTGTCCAGGTTGTATCCTGCCTCTCGCCCAATGGTAGCTGGGATTGGCTCCAGCTTCCTGGGCGACCCTAAACGGATAAGTGAGATAGATAACACATGGATACATGATGGATGGAAAAATGGATAGATGGATAATACAGACTCTCATTATTAATTGTTGTTGATAATGGCTGAGTCTCGGAAGTGTTTCTCCACCAGTGATGCAGGTGCTGCAGGGGGCGGGGTCTAATGTTACCTCCCCTGCTCTTATTAGATCAGTGAACCAATTCCCCTCTGGTTATTGGTTACTTTAAAAAATATATAAAATAAACTGAACATGTATTGTAAACATGTAGTAGAATATAGAAAGTACAGATATTTGCTCTTACTGTATATGGAGTAAAGTAAATATACTGGGTAAATATATATGAAATAATATATATGAAAAATGTATGATAAATCAAAGTACAGCAAAGTAAATGTACTTAGTTATTTTCCACCACTGAGTACTCAATGACAATGGAATGATTTTGTCTTGTCAGATTTTGTGTGGTTGTTTTGTTACATGTTTGTGTTTTTGTTCTGTGGAAACGTCCCACGGTGATTCAGAGGAGACTCAGGGGTGTGGTGAAGTTCACTGACCCTGTAGCTGCTGAGTCAGTTTGGCTCAGCAGCTTCAGATAACAGTCTGGTTCCACATCCGCTCCTTTAAGATAAAAAGAAGAAGAAAAGAATTCCTAACCTCCAAAGTAAAACAAGTTTATTTTTTATCTCACAACAGAAATGTTTCATTTCAAATAGATGACGGTATTTAGACTTCTGTTTCTAAGTTTACCGAGGTTAACATCTGGTCGAGACTGGATGAGTTTCCTAGGAACAGAGGCAGAATTTTCCATTGAAAAATCCCTTGATTCTCATTTTGAAAGTCCTCATTTGCCCTGTTGTGGGCTAAAATGTGAAACAAGAGCAGAATGCTGAATGAGAAGAGTTTTCAGCGCAAAACACTGGTGTGGTGAAAGCTTGTTTGAAGCAGGACTTCTTCTCGTCTTCACCTGAGACACACATGGGCCTTTTATGGCTCCGTTTTTCTTCGATCACAAAACCGACCCAGTTGTGATAATGGAGCTCTCACCTAGCAGGGGTTTGACTTGTAAATACCTTGGCTGTAACGTCCACATATTTCTGAGCGATAGCATCAAGGGCTCACACACGGCCAATTCTGGAGCCTTGTCTCCCATGTGAAAGCTCATAGCCGCCTCTGCTACTGAGTCGCAGTAATTACATAAGAATGCACTGAGCATTCAGAGAAACCCAGGGAGAGCCAAACTTCTGGACAGGGATTTTCTTTGCTCGATATCAACACTGATATTTCCTTATTAGGTAGGATTGTGTTTGTTGAAGGGGGGAATGTGTGCGGTGCTGGAGTCTATCTCGGTTCAATTTTTGCTCCCCACAGAAATGAGACACAGACACACTGTTATGACAAAGTTCAGTCAGGATGCAACTTCCATGGGGCAGGGGGATTTAGATTGTAGACTTCTGAGTGGCGCTAGTAATAATATACTGAAAAGAAAAATTCCATATCAGTTTATTTTACAGATTGTATATAAAAGATGGAAGCATCCCGACTTGCTCCAACTATCCAGAGATTAAGCCAAAAATATCCTGGATATGAACACTGCCATTGTGCACACCTTTACCCAGACCCGGAGCCTTGGTATCGAGGTGGATACACGCGCCCGACCAATCACAAGTCAGTATCAGCTGTCAATCTTGATGTTACACCCTGTTTTTATACCTAATAGCCGAACTGTAAGAAAACTAACTGGAAAAATTAAAACTTCCACGCACATCCATGTGATAATAATGATAAAAATAATAATAAAACAGAATACAACAAGGATGAAATAAAAAAAAAAAAAAAAGATAAGGACTACCTAACATGACAGAAGCAAAGTTTTAGAACAATTAATTTGACGTGTTATTATTATTATCATTATTATTATTTACGTGCAAACAAAATCTCAGTCTCAAAAAAAATAGTGTGTTGAGTTTGAAGGAAATTTGAGAAGCGGGGAGGATCATTTTCACTTACATAATGGGAAATCCAGGATCCAGTGTTTTGGGAGGTTCAGGTCCTCCCAGCCGCTGTCGCTTCAGTGTCTTGTGGAACTGCACAGAATTGCAACATTACACTGGTGGAGTGCTTCATCTTATGAATACTTGTAAATTATAAATACATGACAATTGTATTGTGTTGTTGTTTGCAGCAGTACAATGATAATAAAGAATCTTGAGTACATTTGCAAATGTAACCACACCCGTTGTGAAAAGCACAAATATGGTAAACAGCTGTCATGGAGTCCAGCAGCTACTGCTGAAGCTTGAATGGCAGCAGTGACGACGTGGAAAAGGGACTTTTTGTTTTCTAAATTAAACAGGCGTGTGTGAAGATAATAACTCTTCAAAATGCCAATGACTTCACCCAGTTATTTGTTCATCAGTGTGATGGGGCCTTCAAGCTGAGCAGCAGCCTCCTCAGGAGAGATCTGGTATAAACACTCACCAGCCATTAGAAAGTATGCAGTGTTGCTTATTGTTAGACGGATAATCAGTTGTGTGATTACAGTGATTCTATATTTTTCCTGTTATGTAACGACATTTATTGGGAGATAATGACTCTGATAGAGTGATTACTGTTGTCGGCAAACTGGTACATTGATTCTCTCACCACACAGGCTCAGTGATATCTCCTAACCTCGTGCACAGAGACACACAGTGCATGTAGTTTTCTCAGTCTTGACCACAATGATTATAGACCCAAATGTTCAGCTGCAAATGCCACATGGAAAACTCATCAGTGCAAACTCTCAGCCTATGGTAGCCCGGCTCACACTTGGTTATTACTCTCTTGCCAAGCTACAAAGCCTTAGTTTTCACCAGAGCATATAAAATATCATGTAGAGGGTAGGGTTGGGGGGGTGTAAGGCTGCATGCTGGCCATATTTTTCTTTGCCTACACGTTTTTTAAAGACCCTGATCTGTTTTTTCTTCATAGATCAGTGGTCTCCACTTTCAGTAGCTGATCTTCTCCATCATCCACTCCCCCTCAAGTCCAGCTTATTACACCATTGTATGACTGGGAATAATGAGACAGTCTTGTGCGTCACACTCATTGTTTTGGGGGGGGTTCTCCATGGCAACAGGGAAAAAGTGGGTGACGCTAACTTTCCCTCTTTGGAATACTGGAGCGATGGGATAATGGAACAGTTGTCGCTCTGCCCATGATGTAAAATGGGATTCATGACATGGAGACTTTGACTCAAAGAGTTAAAAAGCAAGATTCAGAATAGACCTTCATATTTATCAGTTACTTTTTTACAGACATTGATTAAATATCTCAGAATTAAAGAATGAAAGAATGTGCAACACTTAAAGGTCCTGAAAACCTATTTTTGTTTGAGCTAAACTCTCAATTTTGTGTCTGAATTAGGACAGTTTTATTTATTTTAAGCCATTTTCATTCAACAATCAGGGCTTTGAATATGAATATTTTACTGGACATATGTGGATGATAAATCATTTTAAACCTTACTGCACATTTAATAAAATAATTCTGGCAGGGAATAATTTACTCTAACAATGAGGCAACACACAAAAACTTGACTAAAACACAAAAGTAAAAGTGCTCTTGGTCAGCTGATGCTCAACCTTGAATGTGCTGGTTTATTTCCCTTTCCAAACATATACAATGGTTAATATGCTTAACGAGGATACTCCCAATTATTTGGAAAATATTTTGATTAAAATAGTTCAATTACATATTAAAATGTTTGAATTCTCTTTGTCTGTGCAGATACTTTTGATGCTGGGAAGAAGAACTTGATATCCATCACACAAGGACTTACACAGATCACATGCAGTCTCAGGTAAAGCCACTTTTTAATATTTAATTTTAAACTGTTTAACAACTGTCAATGTCCAGAATAACCAGGGAGAACAAGTCAGTCAAGTCCAGTGTCACATCAACAATGTGCCATTAGTGCAGACAACAATTCTCCCACTAGCCACTGTAGATGAGAGGCACGGGGGCTTTCCCATGACCCCCATGACCCCGCAACCGCACAGAGTGACCAAAGCACCTGATTGAAATATGTAGTGTTCCAATAGAAGAGCTAGACTGCCCGTCATGAGTGGGAGGGAGGTAAAAAAGATCACCATGGAAACCACAAAACGACTCCTTGCCCTGCTGGACTTTAGGGTTGCCATCGACGACCCTTTCCCAACCTCCCCGGCCCCAGCTCCGCCCTCCGGCTGGAGAATAGCACAGCCCGGTGAATAGGGAGTTAATGAGCCCATAATGGTGCTCTCCTGTTTCAGTGCCCCCACTCTGCACCTTGAATGAGGCCTTTCTGCCGTTGTGGCCAGAGAGATGATGAAGTGGGTGGAACACCACTTCCCACTGCTCCTGCTTTAAATAAATTAGAGGCCTTTTCATCACAGGCTCCCCCACAGAGCTCAGTTATTCTCTGGAGAATAGCTGAGCCCCTAACAAGTCCACATGACCTCCTACAGAGCGTGGTGTTTACCCAGGGCCAGCAGGAGGACGCGACAGGAGCAAAGTTCACACATTGTTGTTGTTCATCCATATTTCCCCTTTTCTTACATGTTTAGCAGCTTACGGAAGTGGTTGGCGATCCGAATGGCTCCCGGCTGATCTACTCCGGGGAGGCTGGATTTTCATCAGGGCAGCAGATACTAACTTCTCCAGAGATGACCCACGAGGTGGTCATCTCCCCTGGACTCCCTACTCCTCCCTTGAGCCCTTTTAGGTCAGCTAGACTGCCATCTGGAGAGTTCAAGGTAGGAACAGAAATGTCCTGCAGGCTGTGATAATAACAACACTGAGGTGGAGAGAGTGGGATTCGGTAAACAAGTGCTCCTCCCTGTGGTAAACTAAAGCATCACAGGCTACGGACATGTCTTTAACAATCAGCTGTCATTTACATTACAGACGTGTATTTTGACTGTTTTAAATGATTCTGCTTTTTTTCTCCAGGTTTCAGAAGTGAATGGAAGTGGCCCAACAGCTCTCAGCTTTGGATCATATTATGGACCCTCACAATTGCATGGTAAAAATGTTCACCCAATCATTCATTCAACCTTTTGGCTCTGGGAATATATTGAGGTAGAGACCTCACTTTTAATATAGCTGGGGGAAAAACAAACTCTCCAAGACACCAAGTTAAAGACAAATAAGAACTGTAAAAAATAGCAAAATAGGAAAAGTAAGAGCAAAAGTAAAAGTCTTAGGAATAAAATACAGTATCCAGAATTTTATTTAAAACAAATAAATCCATTAAAACAAGAACAGCCAGAGGAAAAATAAGATGAGATAAAAACTCAAATGAACCTAAACCAAAAAATAGTTGTTGAGTTTTGGATTGTTCTGTGTTATTCCATGTTTCAGGTGCATGTTGACAAAAACTGGATTAACTGAGCTCAGTAAAAACAGTTAATGTAATCCATTTAAAGGAGAGCAGGGCCATATCAGGAAATATATAACATCTTAGGATAATTAATACATAACCAGGGTTTATGGTTAGATTGAAAGCTCATGAATGGTTTCATTTTTCACCTGAAATTAACAAATTTCAATAATGAAATGTAACAACATAAATACTAAAATCACATTGTTGTGACTGTAACTCAGGTGGACTGTCCAATGGAGACCATGGCTCTGCCACTCTACCACGCAGCTGGACTCCCACCAGGGAGGAGCGGCTCATCAAGTTCTCTGGAATCGGTCCAGTGGATGAAACTGGGATGCCCATCGCCTCCAGATCCGTAAGACAAAACAAAACACTGCCCATAAAAACACAAGCTTTATAGATTATTTTTGAAAGACATGTTTATGCCTCCGCACCCCTCATAGCCAGTTGCTGGAAGCATTATGTTCTCACATTGTCTGGCCGTCCCTTTCTTGTGAACACGATATCTCAAGAATGCCCAAAATGATTGTCTTTAAATTTGGTACAAATGATGACTTGAACTGAAGGATGAACTGATTCAATTTCAGCGATCAAATGTCACAGGTCAAGGTCGCTGTGACCTCCCAAAGCACATTTTTGGAGTTCTGAATTGGATCTCTGGCAGATCTAGAGGGAATTTCTTCTAATTTGGTACAGTTGAACTCAAAGATGAACTGATTAGATTTTGTTGGTGTAAGGTCAAGATCATGGTGGCTTCACAATAAATGTCTTGACCTCTTGAACTTCATCTTTAGAGTCTGTCTTTGTTTTTCTGGGAATTTCTTTAACTTTTGACCAGTTGTCATTTAGTTTGATTGACATAAATGTATGTAATCTGAAACTGCACTGGTTGATGGAGGCATATAACAACATTTGTAGGCAACAGTATTTGTAGTCTAAATATATATATATATAATATATCCTACATGTTACATTTCTCAAAGCCTTATTGGACAGTTTTGTTTACTTTCTGCACCTCCCCTCTCTTCTTATACCAGAGTGTGAACAAGCCCAGAGACTGGTACAAGAGCATGTTCAGACAGATCCACAAGAAGCCAGAGGGTAAGCATGTTCCTCCTTCTCCTCCTCCTCCTCCTCCTTCTCCTCTCACACATTCAAATCCAGAGTGAATTCCTCACTGTCAGTGTCAGGTACAGCTGAGGTGATCCAGTGCAAAGCCAAAATGAGACATAATGAAACATCCCTAAAGTTTGATGTCATTTTTTTCATTATATCTGACAATAATCCCGGTTCTGATCCCAGCTCCCTCAAAAATGTAGCTCATCATTTTCTCGGTTACGTGTTGCGTAATAGAAACACAGTCCTTATTATTTGTGTGGTTGATGGCACCATCACAGCAGAGAGGAGGTTTCAGTGGGACGTGTCTGCCTCTGTGATTTGTCTTCTTCAACAATAACACATTTTCAAAGCACTGACAATACTGCTGCTGTGTAACTCATCATGTGAACACACCACTTGTAGAGGATACTTGAAAACCTACAGAAGTTGATTACAATAATATCAAACCATAGTAGGAACTATATTTTCAAAAGTCCATATTTCTTAAATATAATAACATTTAAGAAAGTTTATAAATAAAAAACAAATGAAACAGTATGAACTAATTGAGTGATATTTATGTTATAATTATAGATAATGATTCAGTATAACTGATTCATTTTGTGATTTGTTAAAAGAGAGGAAATAAAAAAGTGATTGCCATCTGTATTTATGTTATGTAATTTATATGAGAGGTGCAGGCGATGTTAGATTTTCCTCCTTCCTGCTCCTTATTCATTCATGGAATGTGAATAAGTATAATGTTTTGTTTTATACATTCATTTTTGATGACACTGAACTAAACTTAAACTACACTAGAAGTGGGTAAGGTCTCACAACAAGACAAATCCAGGTTGTGTTGGTAAGTGAGTATTAGTGAATGTACAAGTATGATATTTTTAAAGTTCTCAAAAAGGGTCTTGTATTTCTTTACTAGAGCCTGAGCTGGAGGATTCTGAGCGGTGGTCAGCCGAACGTAAGTGAATTCACCAAAGTCCACATTGTTGTCCTTGTCCCTGGATCCATAATCACTTTATACTCAAGACTAATCTGCACTGATCTGCAGGGCTCCAGTTATCCGCCAGCACAGAAGAAAGCAGCGACACAGACAAGAATCTGTTCAGACTGACACCGTATGGCGCTCTACCAGACTGGTGAGTTTGCACTGATTGGATATGACTGCTTCAGGGTCACAGGGTGGATTAACATATCCCAGCATGCACTGGAGAGAAGACGGAGGCAAATTGCCAGAGCATCACACGGCACATGCCGACAGATTGACAATCCCTCATTTTCAGGGCAATTTAATAAAGTCATGAGTCAACCTGAGCAGCACATTTTTACACTGTGGTAAGAAAATGAAACCCTGAGCCCCATAGCATACGCAGGGCTCAGAGGCAGGAGGCAAACTTGAAGGAACAGACATGTTGTCTTATTTTACTCTTGCTTAGTGACTCTTCTGATACAGTATGAATATGTAACTACAGCAGCATCCAGTTAGCTTAGCTTAGCACAAAGACTGTAAACAGGTACAGATCTTAGATTGTATATAAAGATGGACAACATGACAGCTTACTAACAGTGGATCCAATCTGCCTCAATTGCCACCTGGTGGCTGGCTGCAATATAGATACATGGATTACATTTCAAATAGACATAACTAAAAAGTGCATGTCAAATACAATTGGTGAAACATACTGTATATAGCATATATGTGAGATATTTTAGCTTCATTTTGGAATAGTGCATGGGAGGAAATTTAGATGTCATCCATCTTTATACAAGGTCTATATATACAGTATACTTTGGGTGGCTGTGGTTGTGGAGGTAGAGCGGGTCAGGACTGTGGCAACAGTGTATAGGCGATGTGTAATAGAGACAGTGCTGAACGTAGATGCACTGTATGAATGTGTGGAAGACAAAACTGTTAAAGTCAAAGTGCTTTAAGTGGTCATCAAGTCTAGAAAAGCATATATATATATATATATATATATATATATATATATATATATATATATATATATGGTATATATGGTACAGTTGTGCCTGGCTTTATACAGCCTAACAAAACCCCTGAAATGCTGAATTCTGAAGGTTTAACAAGATCAGACATTTAACAGTACACTGATGTTTATTTTTGCAATAGTTTTCAATTTATTTCAACTACTAGTAGACTACACACACACCCATATGCATTCCCACTTCTCATCAGATAAAGGCTGCAGGTGACGTCTTCACCTGAATACCAACCAAAACTCAGGCAGAGTGGAGGGAAAACGTGTGGGAGAGACAAGTTTGGATTTGTTTTTACAGGCGCTCACAATGCAGCCATGATTAAGTTGCCGTGTGTGTGTATGTGTGTGTGTGTGTGTGTGTGTGTGTGTGTGTGTGTGTGTGTGTGTGTGTGTGTGTGTGTGTGTGTGTGTGTGTGTGTGTGTGTGTGTGTGTGTGTGTGTGTGTGTGTGCGTGTGTGTGTGTGCGTGGGGTGTTATGTTTCAGGAGCGAGGATGTAGATAAGCTGTCAGACCTGGGAAAGCAGCACCCTCAGCCGAAGAGCATATTCGACTTTGAACCGGGAAAGAGCAGCACTTCAGAGATCCAGAGCCAGGTACGACCTCACATGCAGTCAGTTAAAAAATAAGCTCTGATGTCACTCTGATTCCAGCAGAATAAAATGCCTCTGTGTGATCCTTTGACCTCCATATTTACTCAGTGTTCACAGGAATTCTTCTTGTAGTCTTGTAGTCTTTACTCCAGTGTGGATCTCAAAAACAGGTTTGAAGATGTGCACCTTTTCTTTAAGGATTAAGACTTTGTGTTGCATCTTGTCATGCAAGCTTTCTAGTAACTCTTTAATAACTGTGATCATTCACCAGTGTACCTGTTGCTTACCACCAGGTGTGCTCACTCCTTCCTTCAATTCTTTCATTCATTTACAGGCAAGAAAAGACACGATCAAAGTATTTTTATTGCCGTTTCTACACTGAAAGGCTGTTTGACACGTTGACTCATGTAGTATTTGTTTACCTCTGGGGTTGTAATTTATTGTCTTGCAGTAACTGTGCGTGCAGCCGTCTAGTATCTCTTTGTTTAAACACCAACCTCCCGAGTTTTTCTAACGGCTCTTGCAACATTGTCCCGGATCTGGTGCATATTGTGCCGCGTGTCTGCGCCTGTGAAGTAAAGGAATCTTTGTTTCCACTCCCCCACGAGAGCTGAAGTGTCTTGTGATCTGTATTATGTGTTAACCTCTTATGGTGTATAATGGCTCACAGCATGGGGACTCATTTAATTTCCTCTCTATGACAGTGGCCAATGTTCTATCCTTTGGACGGCATTTAAAAAAAAGAAAGAAAAAAACAGACCATATCAGGTGTGTGCTGCTTCACAGGGACACTACAGTCTGCGATGGTAGTGAGGATAACTTCCATTGAGGGGAGGGTCTTGGCATTCAGAGACACATTCAGCCCAGGTTTTTTACAAATAAAAACAATGAGAGAAGAGAATAAAGAGTAGATTAATTTGCAGCACTAACAAAGACGAGTTTTTGTCACCCTTAATTTATTGTAGCTACTTCGGCTACTCGTATTAGTTTGCCGCATTAATTATTATAATGATTTCTAAGGTATATCAAGCGATTATTCATTGCTAACAAAAATTATAAAAACGATAATAATAATAAGTAACTTTAACACACCCAATATTCAACCCAGAGTTACGCCCTTGGCTGTTAGAATACTTAATGCCCTTTTTGTTCAACTTGAAACTGCTAAAGCTTTTCACACACTGAAAACTAGAGCACATACCTCCGCCAAGGACAAATCCAGCCTGATTTCTTTCATCATCAATGATTTATTCCCTCAGAAAACTGTGAAAATATTTATAATGTCTCACAATGCTTAAGAAAGTGAAGAAAAAAAAATCTGAATCCACACCAAAATGCAATGAGTTCTTCCCTGACCCACATCGCATCCTTCCACCAAGTTTCATGATAATCGGCGCGGTTGTTTTTTTATGTAATCTTGCTTACAACAATCAGACAGGGGTGAAAACGTGACCCTTTTGGCAGAGGTAAAAATAAATCGTAGCAATATGGCCGGGATTTAACTGTTAAAGCGGAAGAGGAGAGCAATTGTTATGAGCCCCTCTATGGTGTCAGTTGGTTGATATTGGTGAAAACTCCCAAACAACTTTTTTATAATTGGCCCCTAGATTCCTTTGGCCCTGGGACAGTTACTCACGTTGAGTGGTTGGTTATCCAGCCTTGGTTGGCAGGTGTATGTGAGCAAGATGAATTTAGTTTGGTTAACTTTGTAACAACAGCAACTTCTCCTCAGTGTTTTGTTTTTTTATGTCCTCAGACGTATTTGTCCCCGAAGATTCAGCCTGAGAAACCAAAGCCTCCTTCTATTGAGGTGAGCAGCTTCAACACAACTTTCATTTCTGTCTTTCTGGCTTTTTCTCTCCAACAAGATTGACATTTTTAAACCATTCAATAAGGGACACCATTAGCTCCAAACACCAGACTCTGTACTTGTGTTTTAATTGTTGCCCTTCCGACTCCACCATTCCTCTGGGCTCAGGCCAGTCTGGTCTCTGAGCTGAGTCGATTTGAGGCTGAGCTGGACTCGGAGATCCAGGGCCTGGAGAGGAAGCTTTCCCAGAAGAAGCAGCGTCGAGGCCGGGGTGAGGTACTGAGCCCCCCTCCTGACTCTCTCTGCTGAAGCATCCCTCCTTCCTCAAATCTAGCAGAATCCCACCTCCACTCTCACCCCCCCTCCCACTCCCAATGAAAGCCTGTGTGTCAGTGAGATCCTTCTGCTTGCTAAAGCTTTGATCACGTCTGACATGTTTCTCCCTCTGTGACCTGGATGACAGCCCTGATATCGCCTGCCTGCCTTGCACTCCGATTGATCTGCTGTGTTAATCACCCTCCTGCACGCCGCCCACCCCCCTCAGCAAACGTAGATCTGGCTGCCAAAAGAGGAAGAACTTTTCAAATCAGTCAAATCGTCATCTTTAAATCCAAATTATGATTCTGAAATTCCTTTTGCATTCCCTTAGCAGCTTGGATGTAACCCCGATTTGTTGTAGATTGTCATGCTGTGCCTGATTCTTGTCAGAAATCAAATCAGCTTCATGGGCAGACATTTTTCTGAGATCACAGGCAGCCCAGACAGATGATGAGTGGTGCTGTTTCTAGCACGAGGAGGATAGGACCCAGGGGATTTCTTGCTCCCATGGGAGTGGTCAGCACCTCTACTTTGTCTGAGTTGTTGTGAGATTTCCTCAGAGCTGTGAGATACAGAAGTGCTGTGTGTGTAATGCTCACTGTGCTTGCAGGAGGCCAGAGGCAGGGATCCAGCAGCTGAAACTGCAAACTACAGGTCAGTGACAACATTCCTGAAGAAAGCAATGTGGTGTGATCACTCCGAGGGGTAAAGAGTTTGTTATGATGACTTCACTGACTCTTCAACCATGTTTTCATTATTCAAAATGCATGTTTCTACAATAGATTCCATTGAAAGACTGAAAACAAAGTGGTTTTCTGCATTATAGTGTCATTGATAATTGTGTCGTGTTACATAGTACTATTGTAGTATTGTGCTCAAGGTTTGCAGATTACACATACAGGACAGTTTTAAGTAGAGTCAGGGCCTTCACTTCTGACTATGAATGTGAGGTGTTTCTTGTACTTAACCTTAAAAGTTTTTTTTTGTTTCTTATTTCTCTGTGCTGCCATGATGTAGTTTAATCATCAACAAGTGGACAATCGGAGTCCAGGGAGACGGGTGCCTGAGTAACTGAAATTAGTTTTAATGATAGTTAAATGTAAATCCTATTTTAGATGGAGATGCATAGCGGTTATTAAAGTGGTGGTTGTATTATAGGGAGACATGCAGGGCAGGTTAATATAGAGGCCTGGGTCATTCTCCACATAACAGAGCTCCGAGCACAACACCCTGCTTCTTAATCTACTTTGATATCGCTTCATCAAGCAGAAGAAACTGCCCATTGCTTCCTGCTTTAGGAAACCGAGCACTGTGATTGGACCGAGCAGTAATACTTTGCGGGCTACCTGTTAGTTGATCATGTGACTCTCTGCGTTAGGCGCTGTTAGGAGGCTGGTGAGCTGTAACAAGCTCAACTACAGTATTTGTTGCTTCAAACAGCAGACAGCATTCCACATTTCTCCCCGTGTGTGTGTGTGAGGCATTCTTGGCGCATTCTCGCTGTTGTTTGCGAAGTTGATCTCATGGGTTTTGACCTCACTGGGGAGGTGGGACAAGGGGCTTTAACGTTTTTAAGAGTTTGTTGCTAAGGACGTATGAAATTAAATCTTGCATCAGCAAGCAAAGAAACAGTCCATTTGTTTTTGCAGTTTCCTGTTATCCAGACAAGCTGTGTGTATGTGTGTGTGTGTGTGTGTGTGTGTGTGTGTGTGTGTGTGTGTGTGTGTGTGTGTGTGTGTGTGTGTGTGTATGTGTGTGTGTGTGTGTGTGGGCATCCAGCTGCAGACCCTGGAATCATTTCAGACACAGGCTGGAAATATGCAAATGAGTTGGGAGGAAGCCCGGCAGGAAGCTTTGGGCTTTGGGTTCATTCTTAACTCAGGCAAAAAAAAAGAACAGACCCGTGATTCTGATCATGAATCGAGTTTCATGGATTGTGAGGATAATTTAAATTGCAAACTTCATCTAATCCA
This sequence comes from Hippoglossus stenolepis, assembly GCF_022539355.2. Taxonomy (NCBI): domain Eukaryota; kingdom Metazoa; phylum Chordata; class Actinopteri; order Pleuronectiformes; family Pleuronectidae; genus Hippoglossus; species Hippoglossus stenolepis. The sequence continues at coordinate 11,106,076 of NC_061491.1, forward strand.
GATTCTCAGTTGAAAGATAACAACATGAGTCACACAGTATCATCGACACGTCCTTTTAGGCTGTGTGACTGTTTGTTTCATCTCTGTCCAATGTATTAAATCCAGCAGCTGCAAATATCTGCAGGAAAACAACACACAGTCATGTCTTCACAGGACATGTTGTCTTTTATTAATTTCCTGGAGACTTACTCTTACCTAACGATTGTTACTACTTGCCCAACTGTAACCCTTACACTTAACCTTAACCTTAACTTAACCTAAGTTAAAACCTATGGTTAAAACATGGATTCAACAAACCTTAATGATTTACGTTATGGGGACTTTCTTCTTGTCCCCATAAGAAAAGCAAGTCCTTACAACAAGGAGTGTGTGTGTGTCTGTCTGCCCTTTGATATAATCAGAAACCCCTTCCTCCTCATTGGCTGACACATTGACAGTAATATAAACATCAAACGCTAATAATTTCCTGACTTTTCCAGCAGTCCCCCAGCATCACAGCAGCCCGTCCATCGCTCTGTCGGCACGTCACTGGCTTCTGCTCCCACATATGGTAAACAAAGAGTTTTTCTTCTCCCCAACACACATGCATATAAACCAACTGTACCATTTGATAATGATTTTGAAAAGAACCCTTATTTAAAGTCTATTCCTGTCAGCACTCTCCACAAGTTTCTTGAACCCACACAAGAACACATGCACTTTCAGTGAGCCGGCCTTCAGTTGATCAGGCTGCATTTATCTGATACAATCTTGCAGTAATCGAATGTAGTCTGACGGTCTCACGATCCTCTTTCATTGCCTCTGTTGTCCCCTGCTCTGGTATTTCACATTTAAGACGGAGAGCACGGAAAGCTTTTTGCAGTTTTTCTCCTGTAGAAAGAGAAAGTGCTTCAGATGCAGATGGGTGGGGAGGAAGCCCACAAAAAAAAAGGAAGTGAAACTCAAAAGAGCTGATTAAAGATTAGCTTTTGCCAATTGTTTTCCTGGAAATTACAAGATCCCTTTAGAACTTTGGCCGTCAAGGCTGTGATTTAATTTATAGCAACACATTCAAAAACAACATGTGCGGAACAAAGTAGCATGTTTAAGACTCCACTCATACCACCGTGCCTTTTACTGTGCTCTACAGTAGAACGTCTCTCCCCTGCAAATGAAACCATGGAGCTGCCGCCTAAGAAAGACGAGAAGAAGGTGCGTTTCTGAGACCTTTGTGTAACGGCTGGGAAATTTGCTGATTTTTGTTTTTGTGATCTGAATAGATTCTAAATTGTTTATATGATAAGGGCGTCTGTTCAAATTTTGTTTCCAGATGAAAGCAGCGCGAGCCAAGTTCAATTTCCAGGCTCAGTCTCCCAAGTGAGTTTCACTATGAGCTAGTATAATAATCTCACATTCCTGCTCATTTACATCGCTGAAAGGAAACATGAAGTTATAGAAATGTCAAATTTATATATAAATCTAAATTGTCTCTTTCTTTTCTTCAGGGAGCTCACTCTGCACAAGGGCGACATTGTTTACATCCACAGGCAGGTCGATGCCAACTGGTTTGAGGGAGAACATCATGGAAGAGCCGGCATTTTTCCCACATCTTATGTAGAGGTGACTTATTTCATGTCTCACATTTGATTTGCAGTGTGTGTTTTTTTATTCTAAGCCCACGTGATTAAATACTTTTCTTTTTTCCATCATAGATTGTTCCTCCTACCGAGAAGCCGACACCTATCAAGTCTCCCACTCTCCAGGTGTTGGACTATGGAGAAGCTGTGGCTCTATTCAACTTCAACGCCGACCTACCAGTTGAACTGTCTTTTCGTAAAGTGAGTAACATCACATTCATTGGAGAAGCCACACACAGGAAGACACTTTCCTTGCTCATCGAGAAGTTACAAAGGCTGTTAGCAGCTGTTACTTTACTGTATTACTTTATTTGACAGGGACAGTGCATATTGATAACATTTCTGAAAATATGTCAGAGTTAGCCACAGTGGCTAATTTTCATCTATAGTCCCTGTGCAGGGAATAAAAGTGCATACGTCAAGAATAAAAGCATTGAAAATACAGACAAATATTAATGTAATGAAAACTAAAGAGACATAAATAGGGCCTGCCTTACATGAAAGCAAGGGCAACAGCTCAAAAGGAACAATATGACAACAATAAACAAATAGCAAGACATCACAATATCAATATATATATATTAATATAAGGCCTGGTGAGGCATGAATATTTAGAACAGATACATTGACCAGAGATTCAGGTAGTTTATAGTTATGTTTTTAGCATGGTGTTTAAAGACAGTGATGCTTGATAATGTGAGCTTGTTAATTAGTGAACGTTGGAGGCACTGGTTGTTGGATTAGCTGTTTCTCCTGTTTCTAGTCTTAATGCTAAATTAAGCTAAACGGCTGAAGGCTCTGGCTTCATTTTTGGTATAATTTTTCTCATCCCATTTTCTGTAAGATTGTTCTTTCCATTTGTCATATGTAGGCTACCTGTTTATGCCAAGAAGTGTTTGTATAAATCTCCAATGTAAGTAGTAACAAAATCCCTCAACTAGAGCCTCAGCTCATTAACTGACATGTAATATTGTTGTGATTTCACGGCGGTGATGACAAGACTCCAGGTGCTCACTGTTTCCAGTGTTTGTGCTAAGCTAAGCTAACTGCCTGCCAGCTGTAGCTTCATATTAGCTAATCTCTATCAAGAGATTCTACATGTGAATCTGCAGAATCTGAAGGTGAGGGATACGATTATAGATATATTGGAGCAGGGAGCCATCTGGTGTCCATTTCTAGTTTGACCAGTCATGTTTGATAAGGTTTTGGTTGCCTGCAGGTAAACAGTCCGTGTTTAGAGCTAAAGAGGTGCGACACATCGACCAAAATAGATCGGCTATCAGCTTTTTAATTTAAGCATATTCACACAAATACCTGATAATAATAGAGATCAGCCAAAATGTCATCTGGACCTAACGTATCACTGTTTTTTTTGTGTGTGGAGAAACGTTCAACTCATTTGTTAAATGAAACTTGTTAACATTGTTCGGTGAACATAAGACAGATTCCGAATACCCGCTTTCTACCCAGGAAGCCCCAAAATATCAGCCATTGCCCCCAGAGACTAATTATTGGTCAGGATATAGCCTAGCCAATGAGATTGCATATTTACATGCAGACAGGACCAAGAGTGGTGTAAATCAGTTGTATAAATCCTTGAGTAATAAACATATTTCCCAAAATATCAAACTGTTTGCCTTAAAAATTAGTATTAAAACTAAAATATAGAATTTACACCAGTGGTACACTTATACTGTATAAAATGTGAGTAATGAATAGTAGCTTCATGCTGTTAGAAACTAAAAGTTTTACAACAGTAAAGATGGTTAAAATTTGTGTAGTTTTAAAAACATCCATAACATGTTCAGAGGTTTGCAATGTGAGATACTGATACTATGGCCATTAACTGTCATATTAGAATTGTCCGGTTTATGCATATGTAAATGTTGAATAGATTCTCAGTCTTCAAACTGTATGTGTAATCACTAACTGTTCAAAATCCTCTTTATTTTCACCTCAGGGTGAGCTGATCAATATTACCAGGCAAGTTGATGAAAAGTGGTTGGAGGGGAGGATCACAGGGACCAGCCGGAGCGGCATCTTCCCAGTCAATTACGTCCAGGTCAACAAGATGCCTCGCACAAAATACTCCACAGACGACTACTCACCAGGCCCTATGTCTCCCGTCTCCCCTGGACCCCAGAGTCCAGGACGTCCACTCCACTCACCCTGTCCACTTTCACCATTTTCCCCCACCTCCCTCAGCCCCAGACCTGAGCACTCCCCCTTGATGCCATCTTCACCTGTACCTTACAGCAACCCAGCTTCACAGTCACGCTCCCCCACCCAGACAGCCGCACCCAAAGAAATGGCAAATCACTGGCCGCACAGCACCTACAAAACTGCTTCACCCACCAACCAGAACAGCCACTGGGCTGGGACACACTTGGCTAACCAGAGCTCCGCAGCTAGAGCAGTTTCCCCCTCCACTCAGTCATCAGCATCTGCACACAGAGCAGGAGCTACGGCAGCGAACACTTCCAGATACACTGAACCCTCGCAGGTCTGCTCTCACTGCTTCTCTGAGAAAGTCGCTGCACGTCCTCACCCATGGTGTTACTGTTTATGTTGACCAGAGTGTGGCTCATCATTCCTTATTTCGTAATGCCTGACATGAGGTTTCTGTATTTTTAGGGTGCAATACCAAACCAGGCTGCTCCGTCTAATCCACATGTCAACTCCCTGCTGCAAACACACTTCCCAAACGACACCGCTACATCAGCGGTGCAACGCAAACCGTACGTCTTGAGATTTAAATGTTTTTGTTTTTTCACATTGTTGCAGTACAGACCAAGTTTTACAGCTTTGTTGAATTTGTGGCTCAGAACCTTTGTCTACTTTATGTTCTTCATTTTAGATACAAAGCTGTCTACAACTACAGACCACAGAATTCAGATGAGTTGGAGCTCAGAGAAGGAGACATTGTACAAGTGATGGAGAAATGTGATGATGGCTGGTTTGTAGGTAAGAATAAAGAGAGTTATTCTAAAACTTTAACTCCTTAAATATATGTCCTTTGGAAACAACATAGTGAAGTGGGGCTTTTTTAAAGATGGGTGACAAATTAATGGCACAATTTCCTTATGGTTGGTCCCCATGATTTGTAATTTATTCCGATTTTTCCTTTAATTTGTCCCATCTGTAGATTGTACAGCAGTGTGGAAAGTACTATCAATAAAAAACACAAATGGAATTTCACACAAAAACACACACAAATTATTAAATAAATCTCTATGGCAGTGAAGTATTCTTTCAAAGATAATCAATATTGAAACGTTTTGCAGTGTCAGTTCCCCCTCTAGTGGACACCATGAAACATTGCAGATGTAATTGGCACAGTAAACTGTACATTGTTTTGGATTTCCCATATGTGCCTGAATGTGTGTGTTTATATTGCGTGACCACAAATTGTGCTCTCTTCTCTGTAGGTACGTCAGAACGGACTCGTGCTTTTGGGACTTTTCCCGGGAACTATGTGGCACCAGTTTGACTTCCAGGTTTCATTGCTTGCCCACGTCCGTCTGGACTCACAAGAGCTCAAATAATCACTCCAGCAGATCCTGCTCTGAATCCTGCAGCTTGTCCTCATTCCGTCACCCGCCACCTCACTCCTGAGCCTGGTTCAGTCAGACCTGCATGTTCCCTCTGCCTCTTAGAGCAGAGGTGAAGGCCGGGACCCTGTGTGGTACCTCACCTCCCTGCATGAGTGTGTGCTTACGTGTGTGTGTGTGTTGCTCTGAGACTTGGAGAATGTTTTCACAGACACGATTAGAGAGGAAATAATGAATGCTGATGATACAGTTTCAGAAGCAAATGGTCGTTTTGGTTCCAGGGACTTTTGCTGCAGGAAAATTTGCATTCCTTCCCACTGAGCAGCACAATTCCTTCCAATGTCCAATTACAGTATGAGGCTGCATTTAGTCCTGTCACAAACCACTGCTGAGGGTTTTGAATGAGGATGGTACATTTTTGTTTGTGCATTTGTCGGATTACTAATGTTTCCTCCATATATATCCCCCCAGATTGTCTTTCAGATCTCTGAAAATACCAATGGCCAAGATTGCAGAAACAACATGAACATCTGTAGATGACATGTCGAGATAAGTTTACAGCCTTCTATAAGGCTTTGCAGAAGAGGAAATATAATTAACGCATGCACTTGTTTCTAAAGAAATTTGTTCATTATTCGCAGAGCTGCCTTTTTTTAATATAATGTTTGTCCATCAAGCTATGTAGTCAAATGCCAAAAGTGAAAACTAAGAGGTGGATCATGTTCTGTGCTGTAATAGAATAGGAAAATAAGCAACAACTCTGTAAGTTGTATCCGATCATCTGTGTTGAAAAGCTCTAAATTCATTCTTTGCCTTCACAGCAAACGCTTAAATGTTTTCAAGTAATGCTGTATGTGCCAAATCCAACCGTCCATAACATAATTTTTTTTCGATCCTGCACTGAACAACTCCAGCCCCCTGTATTTCTGCCACATTTGCTACCACTGCTTCCACAGTGTTTTCTCTCCGCTGTTTAGGGAGTTAACATCGACACTCTGAAAAATATTCAGAAAATCACTTACGTTTCTGCCAGTGCAGCGTTTGATGAGTGTGGTCTCTCTAAGCCTAATTACAAATCCTCATCATGAAGTCATCTTATTTTATATGATATATTCATGATTTCACTGTAAAAATCATGCATAATGAATCATATTTAGTAGACAGAGGTGATGATTGTACAGACTGTAACATTTTATCCAATTAAAAGTATAATATATATTTGCTTTTCAAAAACTGTATCTCATATGTATGGTACGTATTTTTTCTAAAGCAGTTATACATTACAGAGTGATGTTGAAATGAGTTTGTGTTCTTGTGTGTTTCTTTCTGTATTAATTCAACAACAGCATATGTGAACCTGACTAACGGGAAATACAGACATTCATATGGAATATTATAATATAATCACATATCACATGACACTTATTTATTTCATTTTGGAATTTTCAAGCTCATGAAATAACAGGAAATAGTGCCCTGCAGTTGTATGTCACCATGTGTCTACATACATTTACTTCCAGACTCGTGACCTTTGACCACTAATCTAACCTGTTAACATTTGAGTCAAAGTGACAACTGTGAAATGTTAATCCATGAGTCTAATTGAACATTTGTGTCAAATTTGGAAGCATAAAATACAGAAATAAATATGTGAATAAATGTATAAATAAAATTAAAAGATGTAGAAATTTATAAATACATGTATTAAAGCAATTTATAAATACATGAATACATGTGCAATGAATAGTACATAAATACATAAATGAATACATCTGCAAATAAATCTAAAAGCTAAAAGTAGAAATATACAAATATATTAACAGTTCCAGATGAAATATACTATTTCTTTTTTTTCATTTAAATGTATGTATTTGTGTATTAATTAATCAATTTATTTATTTATTGTATTGATTTTTCGTTCTCCATGTCAAGTCCCACCAATCATCTAATCAGCGACACACACACACATACATGTCTCTTTATAGTTGTGAGGACTCACGACGTCAAAAGGTCCTCACAATGATTGTATTGAACCAAAATTGGCCCTCATAGCTATAGATACACACACACGCACGCGCGACACACACACACACACACACACACACACACACACACACACACGCCTGTGTCAACCAGGTGACAGGCACTAACCATGTGATGAGACGCGCGAGTTATGCTCTTCTCCCCTCCGCCAGTAGATGGCGCGCGAACACACAAGGCAGACGCTGTGTGTTTTGGAATAAATGGCTCAATTATCACTGTCCTCCTCCTCCCCTCATCTCTCCTCTCCTTTCCTCTTGTCCTTTCCTTTCCTTTTCTCTCCTCCCCTCTTCTCTCCTCTCCTTTCCTCCTCTCCTCTCCTTCTCTCCTCTCCTCTCCTTCTCTCCTTCTCTCCTCTCCTCTCCCCCCTCTCTCCTTTCCTCCTCTCCTCTCCTCCTTTCCTCCTCTCTTTTCCTCCTCGCCTCTCCTCTCCTGTCCTTCCCTCCTCTCCCTCTCTCCTCCTCACCTCCCCTCCTCTCCTCCCCTCCTCGACACGCCCCTCTCTGCTGCACGAGCCTAAACACCTTATTCTGGTAGAAGAGACACATGGCATCGCGAACGCGCCCCAGTCGTCGAGCAGCCCGCGCGCTCCCACAGGTGTAGTTGGTGGCGCTCAGCGTGACGCGAGGACGTGGAGCAGGAGACGAGGACACGAGAGGTTCACAGCTTCACAGCTTCACTTCTGCTGCCGAGGGAAACCCTGTGTTTGTGTCCCCGCGGTGTGGAGGCGCTGGTTGTTCGCTGCTGAGGTGGAGACTGTGTGTGTGTGTGTGAGCGTGTGGAGGACGAACACAGACACTCGGCAGGTGGAGGAGACTCCTTCAGTCACAGCGCCCTCACCTCGGTAAGTCCTGTTTGAAGTATCTCAGCTCCCTGTACCCTGTGTTGTATGACATGGAGTCTTTTATGAAGTTACTGGTTTGTTGTGGACACATATCTGTTCATGACAAGTGTGGGAACATTGGACAGAACCTCATTATCTTCATGGTGAATTCTGAGTAAAGTACCTTCATCCTCTGTGATCTGTCTAACGATGATGATTGAAGTTGAATATCAGTCCTAACTGACTTGGCAAACTCCAGCTCACACAAGGTACACGTTTCCTGTCTGCTACTGAATATAGAACAATATGGTCCGGAAATGATATCAAGATAACATGTTTATCAGTTGATGTTGATTATTAACACCAGAGATGTCACATTGTTATTGATTTTAAGTGTAAAGACCCTGAGTGAAGTTTCTTTAACTCACAAAACACATATTTACAAATCTGAAGCAGATCAATTATGTGTTAGACCTCCTGCCTTTGCTTACACCACACATAGTTATATATATATATATATATATATATATATATATATATATATAAATTGAAATAGTCTTATTTCCCAGCCCTCCACTGTCACCAGTACTTGCTCATTGTGGGAACTGTTTGATTTATCTGCAGTTTAGTTTTTTTACTTCATTATGCCAAGTGCCTTGAGATAATGTTGTGACAAATTGAACTGAATTGAATTACTCACCCTTGTGTATACATCTGTATTGAGGAGAGGAGCTGAGGTTCATTTTGCACATTAATATCTGTAGTATGATGTGTGTGGAGGGTCTGGACCAGCTGCAGCCTCAGGGATCTTTATTAGTGTTGCATCAACGAACAGCTGATTATATTTTCCATTCTAACGTGGCCTGGTCGAGGATGATGACTCCGGATCGGCCAAGTCCACTTAGAGTTCAGATTGAAGCCTGCACCTTTTTTATTATTTCTCCCTGTTTCCATTTAAGATGTCTAGACAATGGCTGGGCCTCCACTTCACCTAATCAAGTGTTAACAAAACAAATGGAGGTGGTTTGTGAGCTCAGCAGGTGGGTCACTGCTTGAGGTGTCTCCTCACGTGTAACTCAGTCCCTGTGAAACCTCATGTTCTCAAACCCCCACCGCCTGCTGTTTGTCTAGCTTCTCCATTGTGATTGTGCCCAACTGCCTTTTTAAAAAGTGTGTGTGTGTGTGTGAGCTATCCTCCCCTCACTTTATATTGTGTTGGTTTCCTGATGGCTTTTTTTCTGTGAGAGCGAGAGAACACTATGTTTTCAGTCAGACCGGATAAAGTCATCCAGGAACCAAAAACAGACCACTGTAATTTTGGACATAGCAAAGCAGTGGCTTTTAGAGAAAACGGGTAAATGGCAGGCTTGTTACCATCTAACTCGAATTCATGAGTGTTTCTGAATGAAAATGGAGTTTTAAAGTACTGTGTTTTGATGAATATTACTATTTTCTTGTTACTTGGGGCCTGAACTAACTTTTCTCTTATATAATCGGTTTCGTGAATGACAAGTTTTTCATTTTGGGGGGATGGTTTGTGACTCAGAGCAGTGTGGTTTTTCTGTTTCAACTGATCTTTGACATCAAAGCTTGTGTGACAGGACGTCTCTAACTATTCCAAAAAATCCCCCTGCCTGAACATCTATGAATGAGGCGCATCGCTGCTGCAGCACTAAATTCTGAGAGCATGCACCTAATGAACAAAGTGGTGCTTTTCGTGCGAAGCGTGTAATGGTGCATGCAGAGGATGTGGTGAACTGTCCTGATTGCTGAGCCGCAGAGTGTGAAGTCTGTTCAGTGTGAACAGCAGTAACATGATCTGCAGATGATGATGATGATGATGATGCAGAGGGAGATAAGTGGAGCCAGTACCATAGTGTCCTTGTCTTGTTACAGACAAACTTCACAGTGGACACAATCCAGTCTGCTACAGCAGTGCTGCAGCAAAGTGGTCCGAATATTTCATAAAGAAATGATAGATATTTATAGATTTATTTTATAATCGCAGTGGATAAGGTTATGTAACATTTTAAGATTGTTACAGCATGTTACAAATTTTTGTATGTACATGGTGGGCTGATATAATCTAAATGCAGGGATGATCACTTCATAAGGATTAAAATAGTCATGTGACGCATTCAATTGGAAGACAATATAAATCATAATGCTTAATATTTACAAAATATATGCCCTTAGCTTAAAATGAAAGGAAACGATAGTTTCCCTTGGACAACAAAATAAAGGTACTGAGAGGGCTGCAACATTCCCTATTGGTGAGGGTCTGTAACTGTACGATTTTTTTTTTTACAGAACAATTATTATTTTTAATATTTTATTTTATTCTATTTAATGTATTTGAGTATACATATTTGTGTAGCATGTCTGACTTGACATAGATTAAGTTCTAAGCTACTTTGACAAACCAACTGACATACAAGTTGGTGTTTTAAGTTTGCTTTCGGTAGTTGCGAAAAATGTTCTTGGCCACTCAAAATAATGCAGAAATCCCAAATGTTGACCTTCTGCACTGCATTTATGATGTCATCATGTAAACTTTCTCTCTGCACCCTCACCTCTTTTGTTCTACTGTTTCACAACGAGATCGTGGATATATTTGTATTGTACGTGCCAGTCTCGGTTTTAGAATCGTCACTCGCCTGCTACAGGAGCACACACCCTTACATTTTTCACTGAAAAGGGAGTAACCACAAAAATTACACACCTTGGCCTATAATTATGTTGATGATACATGGGCTATTAGTGATAGCAGCCATGATGATGCAGGAGCTCATCAACCAACGCCCTTTTGACATAATTTGTTATTGTTTTGATGTGTTCTCATCTCCCTGGTGACTGCACTTCTGTCTGACCAGGGTGTGATTTTTGAGAATGCACAGAATGTTGTTTCAGTGTGCCCGGTCCAGGGAGAGGCTCGCTGCTGCATTCTTCTTTTTTATTCAGTGGGTGTGTGTGTCCAGGTAGGTCTCGGCCAGTCTCTGCACTGCGTGACACACAGGGTAGAGTCAACAACAGCCGGCTGCATCACTGACGTGGGCTGTGAAAGGTTCAAACTGGCTTATGGCCACCAGCGAGAGCTTTGACAAGTGTGATTCATACCAGGAATATTCCCCTGCAGCCACAGTGGTTCATCTGAGCGCGAGTTTTCAGTTGGATGTGTTGTGTCTGCTATGATCATCAGCTATTCGTTCAGTATTGGCATGTCGGAGATTCCGTGCTTGTTCATTTCAATCCAGAAGATGTTGGCTGGGAGTTCAAGGAGAAATAAAACTGTCTCAGTTAAACACTCTGGTGATTCAGGGAAGGAGGTGAAGAGTGGATGTAGGTGGCCGGGTTTGGCTGCCAGACAGTTTATTACTCTGAGGACACAGTGATCCACTTACTAAACTTAATACCCTTCAGTTTACATGTTTTCTACTACAGTGCGTATGGTAACAACCTCTTCTCCCCAAAGTTTCATTCCTTGGATCTAATGAGGTGTTAATTCTTCGGCTTAGCTTTGTCAAATATAATGACAGTAATGACACTTAAACATTCCTTGCATTTAAAAAGTATTTTTCACTTTTCATAAAAAAAAAACAACAACTAATAACTGTCAGCTGGTTGCCATAACTCTGTTGTGGCAACGTGCAGATCAAAGTTAATGACTCATCTGTGGTGAGTCATCATTTTTGCCGCGCACGGTAGATTACACCGTCTTGTTTCAGGCTTGTGTTAGCAGGTTTCACTCCTTCTGCCCAGTCTATACTCTTTAAGTACACATTACAGTAAACGTGCTAACATCAGTTCAGTGTTACAGTTTGTTTACGAGCCTCAGAGTAATGACACTCAGGTTTGCGGCCCCTCATCACCGGGGAGTTGCGCTCAGGCTTGTAGTGAAAGTCTTGTCTTATTTCTAGTCAAAGAAAAATAAGAATACCTGTACTGTTTGCATTTACTCTCAAAACATTGACAGCAAACACTACATGATAGATGTATGAGTTATTTTGTGGTTTCTGCTGTACTGCTTAACTATCAGTATCTTATCTTAAGATCAGTATCTTAAGATCAGCAATGTCAGAAAGTTGTAGAAAATCAATATAATGTTAATTATATAATATCATTTAATAAATGTTTTACCATGAGCAGTATCTAATTTATAATCCTTTGTAAATGAAACCCTCGCAGCTCCCTACATGTTGGAGCAGCGGGCCCTGCATCCAACATTACACAGGGCCTGTTCTTCCCCTTCATACCTCCACTATCAGTTTTTTGCCTTTAGGGCCGATCTCTCATAGACGTGACAAGAGCCAAAGGCCTTTGACTTATAGACATGACAGGCTTGAACGAGAATGTCCCTTTGGAAACTGAAATAGAGTCTGAGCCAACTGCTGGTTATGTTTTTGTTTACATTTTTGAATACCTCATCAATCCTGCTATCTCAAAACGGGCTTCATATGCAGAGTAGCAGAACAGAGATTTGTGTCTTTGCACTATGTGAATCCGAACATTGTTGTCAGTCAGTCACAAGCTGATGCTAGTAGCTAATGAACTGTGCCAGTACATTCCATGCAGTGTTGGACTTTAAATTTAAGCCATCATGTTAACTTCTTAATAGAAACAGGTTTCATTTGAGGGTTTAGCAGCTCGGTAGTGGAGAAACATGGTGGTCTTTAGAGCTCAAATGTCCTTTACTCTCCTGGCATAACGCGTTGTTAGATACTGAACGGACAATGTTCCTCCAAAGCCCCCATTAATAAAATTGACAGAATCCTGTTGATCATTTCATTATTGAATAATCTCACTAAGGCGACGCCGAGGTGCGGGTGCGACTGTCACATCAAGAAGATTCCTGGTTTGAATCCCAGTTAAGCATGTTCTCCTTGTGTCTGTGTGCAAATTTCCTCCCACATTCCAAAGACATGCCGATTTTGGGTTTGGTTAATTGGAGACTGAGTATGACCTGCGATACACTGGCGACCGATCCAGGGTGCACCCCACCTCTCGCCCAATTTCATGTGGAATCGTTCCCAGCTCCCACCGCGACAAACAAACTATCATATATTAATCTAATAATTTTTACTGAATTAAACTTCATTTGTTTAGTGGGTAAAGAATATCTTCCGGATAGCTTTATCTTTGTAATTTGATCCACTTAAACGTTTGCTTCAATATTAGGACAACTTAACGCTCACTACTAATGGGATACTCTTTTTCTCACTTCCCTTTTTATATCACTCCACCTCTTAAAAGTCACTAACATTACTGAAATCATTATGTTGTTCCTGATGGTAAATAAGGAACATAAACTGTACAGGCTCTGTGTTGTATACTTTAGGCCTACTTCCATTCAGAAGAAGGTTATCAAATTGATAATTTAATGTAAATAAACCTGAGAAAGAATTGATGTAATCAACAAAATCATCCTGCAATAGCATTGTAACAAAGAGTCTGCAGTTTTGAAGGTATGGTTGCTATGCCAACAAGTTCTATAGATACTATTAAGGGACTATAAATAAAATGTATTTATTTGTAACATTTTACTTTACAAAGTTAAGCTTTGCATAGAAATGAATGATCCCAGTCTCCTCCACACAGTGAAGCACAGCTTTTTAATTTAACATTAGTATTAGTACTTGTTATCAGCTGTTACCCAAAGCCCAGTTATCAGCATTAAGCAGTTTAGGATGCTGCCTCTTTCAATCTCAGTCTTAACACTTTACTGTTTGTCGCTATGAAGTTATGCATGTAAGTCATAAATCTGTCTATTGCGGAAGTCAGAGGTGCAAGTGTTTTACTACAGTTACAGTACGGGTTTGCATTCTCCTCACGCTGACATCCTGCTGTTAGCGGCTGATGCTGCGAGCCACAGAAATAACTTCATGACTAGAATGTTTCTCATTGTGTGTGTGTGTGTGTGTGTGTGTGTGTGTGTGTGTGTGTGTGTGTGTGTGTGTGTGTGTGTGTGTGTGTGTGTGTGTGTGTGTGTGTGTGTGTGTGTGTGTGTGTGTGTGTGTGTGTGTGTGTGTGTGTGTGTGTGTGTGTGTGTGTGTGTGTGTGTGTTGCTGCCAGCAAAATCAGCGAGATGTCACCAGAACAGAATTCACCTTTTATGTATCCTGGCAGCTGCCCAGCACTACCTTTTGTGTGATGGAGAGGTTTCATCAAACTGTGTTCAGCAGTTTGTTTTATGTGAGCAGCAGTGCAGTCCTGAAACCTCATCAGTGGCCAATTAAGCAGAGACCATGAGTGCATCACTTATCCTCACCACCCCTGTGCTGTTTGTTAGCTCTGCCGCATTCTTTCTCATTCCTTTCCCTTTGACATCATCTGCCACTAGCGTTTTGTTACGCTGCGAACAGTGGACATTTGCACAGAGAATTAGCAGGGTGCTTGGTACTCTATAGGAGAAGCTGCCCAGGCTCATGGAACTATTTGACATCCTCAGAGGCTGGGAAAGTTTGGTGGGGGGGGCGGCTGCTCCCTGTCATTATCACAACTGCACTTATTTCTTGAGGCCACAGCAATTAAGAGACGTTAATGATGGTGAGCCCAGTAACCCTACTAATTGGCCCAGACTGTTAATGAGTAACTGGGTCTACACTGCTTGTCCCAAACACTTGTGGAATGTGCAGATGATGAAATGGGCCAGAGTTTGGAGGGATTTGTGAGAAATTCATGGCTGCTGTCCTAGATCCAGCATCTGGAGTTTACACTACTAATTCATACACACACCTTGGAGTGCACCACAGGAGGGACGCCAACCGGCGCAAAATCATATGTTTGATTTGTAAAATGTCCAGTGTTATTCTACCACGTTTATTACCCATTTATAAGGTTTATCATACAAAGTCTAAATAATTGATGTGCATTTTGTCCTGATCTGAAAAACAACAGCAACTGTGAGGTATAAGCCACAGTTAGTTCTGCAGTTACCTTCAAAGATTGATGCAACACCAGACTGTGTTTTGAATTAAAATAAAGATGATGTTTCAACTATTTGGATGAGAGCGAGAAGCAGTCTGTACTTCATTAGCTTATGGTCTATGAGTATTACTTGTTGCACGTCTTCAACTAAAATAAATCCACATTTTCTCAATGAGATGTGTTTCAGTCATAGACACACTGGCTCTCTCTCTGCAGTGTGCAGGTGTTGATGTGTTTATGAACCTGCATGTGCTCATCCCATCATCACCGCACACCTCAGAGCTCTGTCTTCACACGCATTCACAACAATCTTCCTCTGCAACTATGAGCAGTGTCTGCGGTAACCTGGCAACACAATCGCAGGTTATCAAGACAAGAAATAAAAGCAGCATAAATATCTCCCTGCCTAAAACATTGTCTGCTCTGGCTGTGGCCCACTAATATTTTAGAGGATAGTGTAAATACTTTATATAACATCTAGTTTAGTTAGTTTAGTAGAAAATATTGTTTTCGACACCTCTTCCAAAACAGTTAAAGATGTGAGAATATATTTAAGACTCACTTATTACTGGTGGTGCATTCTGTCACTGATCGAATTACTGATACAGGCTGAACGTCCCCACTCCCTGAGCCAAAGTCAAACAACATGGAATTGGATACATATTAGTCATTGCCAGGTCAACTCCCTTTTAGCAAACAGCTTCTGTGGATCTTCATTTTCATACGTCTACAAAAATGAGGGAAGTTCTCACAAATATGTGCTACTGTCCACATTGCAGCATCATACTGTCATCACTATTTATAATTTTGTAATATTTTAGAAGCTCAGTTTGCACCTGTAATTGAAGATCAACATCTGGAGGATGTTTGTCTGCCTTGTCATGGAGCCTTCTAGTCGTATGATGGAAAAGAAAATAAGCAAAAGCCTAAAAGAGCATAAACACCATGATAATCAATGCTGACTGTAAACCCCATGCTATTGTTCACATTAAGTTATTTGTTCTATCTGGAAAAATGACAACAATGACAAACCAGGGGGTAATGTGATTTTCCTTAATATTGCAATCGTGCCAATCTCGAAAAGAGGAGTAGAACAGTCAGAACTCCATCACATGGTTTTACTACACATTGGCGTCTCCATAAACAAGATGTATCGTGTTACATTTAGGAATTCACAACAGACTTTGTGTATGGCAGAATCTGTAAATGTCCGTGCAAACGCTTACGATTCAAATCCAAAATATCCTCTAAGGAACTGCAGATTTACAAAACACATCAGAATTGTTTATTTTTATTTATGTAGCCCATTCTCATAAAGTGGTCTTAAAGGGCCACCATACTCCATGCCATAAATCAACTGTATACTGTATACACATGCACTGTACTCAGTGGTCACAGTTGAACACAATGAAACATTACACCGAGCTTGCACAACTTTTTGTTAGCATTTTTTCCCTCTTTGTCTTGAAAGAACATTTGGATTTAATGAAACTCTTTGATTTTGCAGACACTTAAACAATGTTAGTCATGTGTCTTTGGTTTCAGATTCTTCCCATTCCTTTTCGAAGTGGTTACACAATCCATGTCAACGAGACTTAGGCCAGTTGAAGCAAAGTGTTGCTGGAGATGAAAGATGACTTGTATCAATGTTGACTGTCTTTACTTGTTGATCAAATATTAAATATGTAATATGAAACAATTCTTCATTAACATGTTTAAAAACATTTAGATCTATGTTTTTATATTTTGTTGACGTGTGTTCTTTCATAATTCTCAATGTTTCCAACAATCTTCAAAACTTACATTACCTCATCCGTGAACACAGTTTGCGCCTGAGCTGCATCAGATAGATTTTCATCGACAATGATGGTGAAGACAACAACTCCCATGATCCTAAGCTCCTTCACAATGTCATCAAACTAGATCTTTTGTCATTGTTTTGCTTGATAGCGCCCCATGCACAAATTTCACCTTTTAAATCTGACCAACCCAGGCCTCTAATTAAATTGACATGCAAATGTTTACATCCCACTTGTTACTCAAAGTCATTTATGTTAACTCGTCTTTTTTTCCCCCCAAGGTTTTGACAAGTGACCGTTGCCTACCTGATCACTCGATGGCGCTGACGGTGAACCTGATCGGTCCTTCACCATGGGGCTTCAGAATATGTGGAGGAAGGGACTTCAAGAGGGCCATAACCGTATCAAAGGTACTTGTCGGATTCTGCCCTGTTGCTGAACCTCGTCACACCTTATCAAACTATATCCTCTTGTTTTTGTCAGAACAGTCTGAAATGGCACGTCATGCAAAGTCAACTTCCTCTGCACTACAGTTCTTTTCTTGTCTTTGTTTGTGTCCATGGGCTGCTCCGTACCTATTTCCTTGACTACTGAACCTGTTAGAATAGAATGGAAGTAGATTACATTAGAAGGAAACCACTGATTACAGTACCAGTGGAAGCTGTGGTGGGAGGTGAGGGGGCTCCTGGTCCCAGAGTGCACACGTGTCGGTGTGTGTTTAACTTTCTGCGCCAGAGTGCATCATTAAACTTGTACTTAACTTCATGGATGTTGTTTTGACTGTGCATATTTTCACAGTCCCAGGATAAAAAAACTGTATTAGAAGCAGCCAGCAGACAGTTAACACCACCAGGAAATGTTTCTTAGATGGACTTGTGCATGCCAGAGACACCCAGTTCTCCCACATCCTGGTCCTATATCATCACCTCAGCCTGGATTTTTCCAGAGAGTCTCCTCCAGCAGCTCCGCAGACCATAAAGAATAAATTATGGCAAAACTATGGCGGGTACACCAATGCCTCAAACAGACTTTCAAGCTCCTTCAAAAGCTTTTATTATTTGCCCCCTCTTTACAACTTCTGCTAGAAAAACATGTCTTCTCATGAATAATGGGCTCTCAGTCTGATTTTGTTACTGTCTAGTAAACAACGCCAGCATGTTTTCTCGTCTCAAATATCAGAGGGTTCTCTGAAGTGACAAGGATTCCTGCAGAGTGAAAAACTTCATCAGTGAAATTTGTCTGCAGAGTCCAGTTTGAGAAATGGCTCGTCTCACCCCATGGCTCACTTCCAACCCCCACCGCCCGCCCCCTATACATACTCAAGCGGCCATAGGGTTGGACTATCTGAAGTGGTTGCGCTTGGCACTGAGACGACACTGATGCCCTCTTTTATTCCTGTTGGCCTGAAAGATCGCTTGCCCCTGTTTTTCTCAGACACAGACCCCTGCAGAAGAAAAAGAACCCCCAACAGCTCTTAGTTTATGTGAAACCAGGCGTGTCCTGATCAGAAAAGGCACGCACTATTGTGGGTCACCACAGCAACGCTTAATTGCCTCTCGAGTGGGCCCACAAACATGGTACCTCTGCCGTCTTGCTCGGCTTAACTTACAAATAGCCGTTTGACTGGCATTCCCGATGCATCCATTTTCCCTCTAGTGCTGCAGAAAAGAGCCTTGACCCTCATCAACGGGCTCTTTATATAAGTTGTTTTGAATTCTTTGCTTTATTGCCCCGATCTCTTTAATTGGAAGGCGAGCACTGCTTCTGCTTGTGGGAAATATTTTGTTTCTCTCTAAAGTTTAAAGCAGTTTTAGCGTCAACCTCTCATTTTCTCTCTTTGTTTCAGTAAGCCTGTGTGTTTGGGTGTATAAGCCTGAGACACAGGGCCCGAACGGAGACTGGTGGCTTGGACGTTATGTTTGGGCCCATTAGTGTGGAATTCACTCTGATGTGGTTGTATAACATTGGCTTTGACATGCGGTGCGGCTGGTTGCAAAGGTCAGGCCCAGTCAAACCATCAAGTAGTGTCACACTAATGACTTCTCCCCAAGGGTGTCATGAATCTGTCCACTGTTGACCGGCACTGCCTCATTCCATGTGTGTGAAATGCTGCGGCGTCTGTTGGTATTTACTATGAGTGGTATGAGTTGCAGATGGAGGCACCTTTTCTCATGCCATTGACGAATTGTCCGCACATTCACAAGATACCAAGCTGTCTATGCTTGTGGCATTTTCAGAGGAGGACCCCAGGGCAAGGAGCACCTAACTGGAGCTCATTCTTCTCTTCAACAGGTCAACGGGGGCAGCAAGGCAGAATACGCAGAATTGCAGCTTGGTGACGCTATCTTGGAGATCAATGGGGAGAACACGTCCGACATGCTGAACGTGGAGGCCCAGAACAAGATCAAGAACTCCAAGACCCAGCTGCAGCTCGTGGTGGAGAGGTACGCTGCCATGCAAATATTCCTGCTAAAAACACGTGCAGTTTTAAATTGTAAATGCATACAGTATACAGAATATTGGATTTAGAAACATAATACAATACACTGCCAGGCAAGCCTCTGTAGCATAGCCCCTGCAAATGAATATCTTACACTTCCCTAATTGTCTGTGTTCGTGCCCAGACCAGTCCCCCCAGCCTTTATCTTCCTTTACACTGTTTTTAACTTTATCATTGAAGCACTGTACAAACAAAACAACTGATTGTAATCAGGGGAAATGCCAGCAAGTATGAGAGCCACACTGTTCCCTTCCCTGGCCCTTCTTAGTAAACCCTCTTTTGACATTTGCCAAGACCTTGTTTGGATGACAGGCAGTTGGCTACTGAAAAGCTTTAGCTTTTAGCCGGGACAACTCTTGGCTGGCATTTTGATTAAAGGTCCTTCTTAAATTCTCATTTCTTGTCACTGTCACTCTCATCACTCTCTTTCTTAGACTTCTTGCACAGAGACACACACACACGGACATACACACACGCCCTCTCACGCTCATATGCTCTCACATACTTCCTCCCTGGATGTCCTATGTCCGTGTGAGTGAATTTTTCCCTGCTGACCTCATGTCTCGGACCAAGCCAGAAACAACACCATTACTCCTTGCCTGCCCTGCACAATGCCACTGTGTATCTCCCATGTCTTTAATTCCACTCTGTCGACTGTCAGTACTTTTCAGCAAAAACACTGCTGCGCCCCATACAGCCTGCTGCATTAATGCTACTGAGACAGAATATTATCTGTTTGAATTATGTTCAGAAAAGCTCCAAAGAGCTCTGTAATTGAGTAGCATGACCTGTAATGTTTAGTTTAATGCAAAGAGATCGCTCCCTTTCCAGCTCCACATCTGGTTGGTGCTCATTGAACCAGCAGTGATGTGGGTTCTGACTGTCATCACCCAAATGGTGTCGCCCACTAGAAGATGCTGCTGCTTTATACAGAGACACATGTTTATTGTTGGTGCGTCATATTAGATGTTTGTCACAGACTTGGTTAGAATAGTTTTACATGAGAAGCCAACCACACCATCGCTGACTTGTTATTAACCCCAACAGCTTTTTAGTTGGACTTTGTTTGCAGCTTCTTGTCTGGATCTAATACTTCATTGATGCCTTGCAGTCTATGTCAGGTCGACCAAAGCATCTGTCACTCTGTGATCTTATTGCTCTTTCTGATGGAGTCAGCCATCAGAATAACTCATAAGGTATATGTTCAACATACAGCCACAGCACAATAGTATCCCCTTTGATACTGAGATGATGGTGTGTGTGCATGTTCAGTTGTTTTATCACCAGTGATTCAGAACAAAGAAAGTGATTTTGCTACAATGACAAACATGAAACCCGACTGTGTGACTGTGAGTTATGCTTGATGAAGCAGCAGGGATAAGTATCAACATCATTTAAAAGTCTGGTAAAGAAAGTTTTAAATTATAGCCCAAAATCACGAACGTGCCTTGATGAGCTTTAAAACTTCTACAACTTATGGAATCTTCTATCCTTAGAACATCAGTATGGATAAGAAAATGTGTCCAAAAAACTCTCTTAAACAGCTGCATGTCTCTGGATGTTCTGTCAATCAAATGAATGTGGGCTTTTAAGGAGGCCTCATAAGGAGGCTTGAGCTAATATTGCCTTTTTCAGTCAGTTTCAACTGAGGGGCTGTATAATAGGCAGTTTGAGAAAAACGAGGACTTGTTTTGAACTGTAAATCACAGAAAGTTACTCTAGTGGAGGCCCAGAATCAAAATATAGAGATGTCAATGATAATAATCGTTCCCCTCTAAGTGATTTCATATTTACAGTCAGGCTTTCTTAAAGCTGAACACATTTGAAGAATCTGCCTGAGGCAGGTGAGCGTGAGAAGTCCAGGTATCCTACAACAGCTGTGAGCAGCTAACATCAGCGAAGGGTTTCACATACTGATTTATGGTGGTATCAAATCTCTGTAAAGTCTCAGTCAGCAATTTGACTGGAAATTATTCTGTGAAGAAAACCTGTAACCAGGTCATTGGGTGTAAACTAGATACTGATCAAAACAGTGTTTAAATCTGTTCTTGTTTGAAGACCACAATTTCCTCCAGTTTTGTGATGCACATGGTGGAAAGTTTAAAAGCACAAGGTGAACATTTTTCAGCTGAGCAGCTCTGAGTTTGATTCTGAAGTTTGAATGTCTGCCACATTAATATCTCTCCTACGGGAAGAAATGTCTTACAGCCGCTGTGTCAGTTTCTGTCTTCTAGCCATCTCCCTCCTGCACACAGTCTGTGCAGCTCAGCCACGAGAGGTGTGTTTCTGGGTGATTTACCACAGGCATCCAGGCCTTCCTGTGTGCCTCATTACCTCGGGCTCAGCCAAGAGCCAGTCAGCCTCTGGCCCTGCAGCCGGGGGGGCACTGTGTGTTTGCATTGGCCCATATACTGCCCATATTTTCCCCTCCAAATTCAATGATGGTATTGCTTGTATTTTCGATTTAAGTGAGTGAAGCAAAAGTGACTAGTTCGAAAGATGAGAACCAGCCAGAGAATCATTTTAAAAGGGGGAGTGAGCCTGCAGTACTTGTCTGCAGTAACATTAAGATTCATGGGGACATACTGATGGGTGCTCGCCAAAATATCAGCCAAAAGGGATGTCAAAAAGTTGTTTTTATTTTTACTAGCCTGTCTTTCTAATCAAGTCAATTTAGACTTATAACTCTCAATTATTTTCTTCTACACTCAGCATTTTCCTTGAAAGATCATGACCATTATATTGCAAAACTTGAGTCCATCAGCTCATGTGTGAATGTCATTTAGACCAGGTTCACACACGTTGCTTATTTATTCAACATGAACTTCCTAACTGCCTTACATGATTTGATTGAATCACAAAGCAGAAAAACAGACTTTATTCCACATGCGACATAGATAGAATTTGTTTAGTCTGATAGGAGTAATGTTGTCAGTTGATTTTTATTGTATTCTGTCTTCAAGACCTGAACCTTCCAGCCCTGGACAGACTAATGGCATCAGCACGTCTGAACAGCTCACAGGACGCTTCCAGGTCAGTGCTGTAGCTCCACTGAGCGTTAATATGTCTTCAGTTTGTATCGATTATCTGCCATCGGATAGAAAATGTATGTAAAGAATTGTATTCTCATTCTCTTATTTGCCTCTTAACTGTGATCACTATTGCCTGCTTTTATTTTTAGATAATGTGGTATTTTGGTTACACAGTGTATTCTGCTTTCTTTCTAGTAGAACCTGATATGGATGTTTACTGGCCAATACCGATAAAAGCAGTACAATAATTCTGACCAATATATTTCTATTAAAAGAAAATGGCAATGATTCCTATGCTGTTGTTATCAAAACCTTATGACAAAGAAATGTAATTGAGGCTTGATATTTTACAATAATACCAATAAAAAGTAAACACAAAGACAACCAAATGTATAGAAGAAGAAACAAGACAATGCATATATTTTTTTTTTCATAAAATGTAAACATAAATGCAAATCTTTTCTGCATCGTTTATTCTGTAAAATAAGTTAATATCAGCAAACATAGACCTCACTAGGATTAAGTATCAGCTGATATTATTGGCCAAGTGATAAGTCGGTCGGCCTGTTTGTTCTACTGCCCACAAGATGGAAGTGGTACCAGATAGTGAAGTGGTTTTGAGATAAAAACTGATGCAACATTAATTTCAGTGTCCATTATGCCTCTAACTCTAGGCTTACAGCTCTTGTATGACAAACCTGCAGTATTGAGATGAATTTATGTTTAGTAGCATTAACATTCCTCCGCCATGATGTTTTGTAGGAGGCAGTAATAGTGAGTCGAGATGAGAACCAGAACTACAGAGAATACACCATCTCCAGCCCTGCATCACTGTCTCCTGGGCCCTATTCACCACAACCTCCTGCCAGCCCCGACCGGAAGAGGGAGAGGCTGACGCCAACCAACAAGAGGTCGCTCCCGTCACCCTCTATTTTTCACATTGGTCAAAAGCATTGACAATTTTCCATCATGCAGATCAAATTAGATTTTATTGCATATCTGATAGAAACAGACATTACTGATGGGCCGCAGTGCGATATGATTCATTTTACAAAAATGCCTCTGAGGTAGATACCATTGTCTTCCCATGAAATGTAAAATGCAGGCTTATGAGTCTACTCTACTTGCTGCATTGTACACATATGCAGTCTGGTTACTTGAACAATTCTCCTGAAATACTAGAATGAAAAGATTCTCTCCACATGAGCACGGTCTATGGTTAAGTCTTAAAACAGCTCGACCTTTCAGATGAAAAACTGGTCCATTCACTGCTTAAACACGCTCGCATCTGGACAAAAAGCAGCAACAAGTGCTCTCTTGACAACAGGCAGTCAATAGGTATGGGAATAACAGACAGAAAGTGGAGCCATGGGATTGTACTGTAGTAACAAAGGATATGCACAGGATATCACATTCCACCGTTAGCATTCACTTTAACAAAAGGCAGAATGTGGAACGTTCACCACACTTTCTCTGTGCACGGCCATTTGTTGTCTCCCGGATGACTTTTACTAGGTCACAGTTCAAACCCAAATCTGCTCCCACGTGTGGACTGAAGTTTGCTGTCCTGCACTGCCCCGATGTTGTTCTCAGTGTTAATATACTTGCACTTCAGCTCATGTTTATCTCATCTTAAACACATAAATCTCTATTTCATCACACAACACTGCAGCAATGATTCTAAGAAGTTTATTTCCATTTCAAATGATGATGTATGATAAATAAACAGGTTTATAATGGCATCTTGTGTTATTCCTTATGTGGGATGACAATGTGACATTATGAATAGTGATCATTTTATGAATGACATCTAGATATAGGTGATATGGATAAAACCTTGTATCATTATAGTATGTTATTTTATATCGTATCAATTTTACATCACATCATGTAAAAATCCAACAATGCTATTAATTAATCTGTCTGATTTGTTGGCAGCATCTTTCGCAGTACTCAAACAGGCAGTTGCACATAAGCAATATATATTAATCATTCATGTGTATGTCTTCTGTTTACATTATAGTGTCCAGCTGCGCTCATGGTCGCCAGAGGACAAGAGTCACAGGCTGTCCAGACCTCTGTCACAGGTCAGGTTCTGCCACATCCTTTTCTTCTTTCTTCGTCACTATTGACCTTTTATTAAGCAAAGATTTTCATTCAAAAGTTGTCTAATATTTATTGATACAATAAGTGTCCACCCTGCAATAAAATGCAATTAGATGCCAGCTGCTGTGGCTCAGGAGGTGGGGTGGTTGGTCCACTAGAAGGTTGGTGGTTTGATTGCCTGCACCTCCGGTCTGCGTTCTGAAGTGTCCTTGGGCAAGATGCAAAACCCCCACTTGCCCCCAATGACTGTGCCAACAGTTTGTAAATAGCGTGTGATGAAGAAATTCTCTGTGAATTATTGAATCAGACTTGACTGAATGGTCAATAAGAGGACTATATAAATAACTGGAAAAGTGCTATTTAAGTACAATCAGTTGTCTTTAATTAGTTGATGATAAGTTTTCCCTTCAAGAAATATTTGTACTGTCGATGTCCTGATTTGAATTCTGTCAGATGATAGATTTTCTATAAAAAATAAGTTTTCTACTTTGTATTTTATAACATCTGTAGAAATCAGGATGACATGACAGGGTACATGAAGCAAATACAGTACATATATTATGCAGTCGTACCGGTCAAATGCAAATGTCCTCACAGAGTCGATGTGTGTTTCACGTGTGGCTGCAGTTTTAGGCTGCAGTTGACTCAGACAGTACAGTTTATGGTTTTCGTCGTCTCCGTGGCTCTTTCTGTGTGAGATGTATTTATTTTGACTGTACTGCCCGAGTCAGTTAGAATAACATGTCTGAATTCCAAGCCTTTCCTCTTTAATTGTTACTCTGATGCCACAGAAGATGCCCTACTAACGTTTTGTGGCGAGGCAGGATACAGAGAGGGTTTGACATTTTTATAGCAGGTAGGGAAGAAACTCAAAAGGTCAGACTTTGAAAACATCTGACATTAAGCTGGAGCTGTTTCTTTCAGAGCCTGCATGCTCCCAGGGGAAAAAAAGATTAATTTCCTTTAAAACAATGGCCTTAACCTTTAGCTGCCCGAGTGGAGTCTCATTATTCTCAGCAGAGTGGTCAAATAAAGACTTGGGGTTATCATAAGACTGCAGCAAAATTATGCTGCTCTTATTTACCATTCCAGCGCCGAAACCAAGAGGGGGGACTCGGGTGTCTGGGAAGACTTCAGTGAGTTAAAGAGAGAAAATGTTGTGGGAAAGTTCATCATGAAGTATTTGAGCTATGCCGCCATGCTTAGTCTCAAGTATGGGTCCCACTGCAAACAGAACATGTGAGATGACAGAGCGGGATATAAAAATATACAAGACCTTTTGTCATGACACTAGGAATTCCAGCCATTTTTATAACTCTGGACATTATATAAAGTTAGAAAATATGCTGAGGTTTGAACTTCAAAACATTCAAGCGCTCCTTCTAAGAGGCCGCTCGCTGAGAGTTCATATTCTCTTTGGGATTCTTTGTGTTGTTTTTGTGATAAATAGGATTCAGATGCACTGTCACTCACGTCGTCGTCCAGTCTCTGGAGTGGAGGCCTGCGTCAGAGTTAGTGGGTTTTGAATTGTTTCACACTGGGAGAAAGATGAGCCAGTGTAGCTATGAAGTAACCAGAGTCCATGTGTGTCTTTTGAGTATGTTGTCATTAGTTTTTATTAATAGGTTTGACTTAAAATTCCTCATGTAGTCAGGACCACCTTGAAATCTGGTCAGAGCAAAATGCAGAGACGGAGAGTTCCTGGTAATAACTCATTTGGTGCGACTGCAGAATCACACAGCATGTTGTCTTCTTTCAAGTTGTTTCAGCGTGTGCAGGATGTGTGTGCAGACATGAGTCAACTCTCTGACTGGCTCACTGTTTAAGTGGATTCAGCAGAAATATGTGTGATATTCGCTGGGCTGACACCACAGTAGACTGGACTGGAGATGATGGAGCTATTTAGTGTCCGGCCCTCACGCTTGACTTGAATTGGCTCGTCTGTGCCATGGAACCCTTTTGGCTGAATAGCTGTTTTAAATAAACCACGAAATTCCTTTTTTTAATTTTGGAACTCCTCCGATTTCTACATACAAAGATCAGCTTGTCATGGAGAACATTAACTCTGTAGGGAGTTTTTTCAAGTCTGAATGAATAACCCCAATTATCAACTTCAAATTCTTATGACAGGGTATTGGGGCCATACTGAAGACAAAATTAGAGAATAGCGTAATTCTGAGAATAAAGTTGTAATATTTGGAGAATAAAGTGAATATTTGGAGGATAAAGTTGGAAATAGGACAAAAAGAAGAGGAAAATGTAGAAAATGAGCAGTGCCGAACCTGTGCTCTCAGGGTTTCCACTCCTTCTGGATCAAAAATCTTACACCAATCTCACTTAAGATAATGTGGTGCTGATGAGCCATTTAGTGTTTTGTTATTCGTGAAACTTACTTAACAAGATGCTCCACATTCCTCATTTTAACACAGGAAACATTCTGAACTCTTTTCTCAAAATCTCAGATTTCTATTCACTTTAAGTGGCCCTGATACTTTAAAATACACAGTTCAACTTATACATACAACATTTATCACTGTATTATTTCTCACTAAAGGCACTGTGAGTGAAATAGAGATGATGTTTTCATCAATCCAAAACCACATTCAAAAACCCACTGCAGAGTTACAATGAGGCTGTGGCCAGCAAACCGTTTTGGAGCAAACTTCCGTATTGGCTGAGCAAAAAACACACAGCTACGTTGTGGCTGAGAGCTCCATCAGTGAGCCCAAAGGAATGAACTTGCTCCTGTCATGGCCGTCCATCCAGCCTTGCATGTTTGTGGTATTTATGGAGCTGCACATCCTCCCATTCTCCTCACCATTTTTAAATTCATCCTTTCTCTCATTTTCCTTATGTTAGAATTCCCATCGTCTTGTATCCTCTGGGAGAAGTTACATTCCTTCTATCTCCTTCCAACTTGTTTTTTTTCACAATTTTCATCTGTTCATTCTTTGTTTTTGAATTAATATCAATCTATAGACTCTAAGGTGGCAGCAATATAAGATGTCTAATCACGTCTTAATCCACCCATATTTACTTTTTCTGGTTTAAAGCTGAGTTGGATTACTTGCTCTCTCTTTTTGGCTGACCCCTTCCTCCAAATGGATGTCTTCTCTGGTTTTAAAGTGGTGACGAGCCTGCCGCCCCAGCGCTGTGATTAGTGAGCAGAGTTCTTTCACAGCGTTCAGTGGGGAACTTGCTGGGGTGAGGCCTGCCATAGGCACACTGTGTATTATGCTGCTCGGGCTGGCAGGAACACAACAGCCCAGTGAGCGCTGACATGCGGAGCCTCAATGACAAGGGCCTCTGTCCTGCCTAAGAGGTGCAGAGTGCCGCTGTATCAGGAGATCAGCCTCGCTAAAAAGCTCCTAAAAGGCTTTTCCTTCCCTGTTTTGGCTCCTTGAGTGAGGAGAGTGGGATTCGCAACGTGATCCACCATTTTCCAGGGTGTTGGATGTCCTGAGAAAAGGCCCCTGTACAATAGTGGCTGTGATGGCAGAGGCTGTGGACAGCTGGTGCTGAGTTTTCCTTCGCGTCACAAGGGTTGTCGTTGTGTGATGGGCTGGAAGAGGTAGGGGGTGGGGGGTTCTGAATGGACATCAGGGACCCTGTTGAAATTCCCAAACTGCATTTAAGTCTTCACACCACTCTGCAGAGACCAGAAGATGCTTTAACACTGCAATGTCCTTTGTGTCACATTATGGAGCCCGTCTGACAATATACCAAACATTTTCTTTTAAAATGGAAAATCACGACTTTGGTAGACGCCTGCTTTGACTTGAGTGTCTTTTCAACACATTTTGACATAACTCTACATGTGTAGTTTTTTTTTATGCTGCACATTTTCTGTAATTTGTCATAACTTCAGGGTTGGGTTTGGACTCAAAAAGGAAATCCTGTCGGGCTCATTAGTTTTCGCTCGGGCTCGGACAGAAAATTGCGTCCCAAGTCACACTCTACATTGTAGTGTAAAACATTTTTCCTTGCAGCCTGCCTTTACCATTACATTTCCCACACTATAGATATGTAGTCATGTGAATAACAGAGCATCTATATGATACATCTTGACCAATAGGTCTGAAGGCTGATGTGAATAAGGAACGTGACCTTTAATCAGAAGGTGTGGATTCAAGTTTTTTTGGAAGCATCTATCCGAAAGTGTCCTGAAGTCCCAACCCTCCAGCAGCTGTAGGGATTTAGTAAGAATACTTGAGTAAAGCTGTTTCTATCTATGTTTCTTAATTGCCATTCGTGCCATTTATGTGCAGTGTGTAGTTTCATAGTATTTAATATCTACTAGCTCACCATCAAGCTTCTTGAAAGCCTGCGATTGTGTGTGAACTCACTGGGCACCGTCATGATTCAGAGCATCTGTTTATATCATTAAGAAGTGACCGCAACAGGATCTGTGCGATGAGCGGGGCCAAAACCAAACTGCTTTTCATGAGACATGACCCGTCACCCGGCCATTAGGAGCAGGCTCCATGTCTGCGTTTGCAGTTGCTGCACTTTGAGGTTCTTGGGGTTGCCTCAGTGGTTCTGGATGATCCTGTGCTCGCTAGGGAAGGCAGATTTCTAAATATTCCTTGTCGAGTAGGATGGCCAGTTTTGGGCCTGTACAGACCCAACGTTTTCCTTCTAGGCTAAAAGTGGGTAGGGTGACCTTGGCTGTATGACATGTCTCTTTATCCAGAGATGACATGGTAAGTATCCTTCCATACATCCTCCATCCCATACGTTTCTGTCCACCACCCTCCTACCAGCCGCACGCTGCCCGCCAGCTTATGGCTTTGTCCTGCTCTATTCGAGAGCCTGTGGTGGACTGGAGTGCAAATCTGTGGTCATTGCTTTGGAACATATTTGTACATTTGACTTGCAGGAATAGAAGTTGGTTTATGTATTTTAAATGGAGTCAAAATGTAAAACTTTTTATTGCACATACTGTTGGTTAACTGTGAAAGTCTGAAGACTTGTAGAAGTTAGTGCACCTCACCTGCAGGGGCTTCTCCTCTAGTGCTAAATGGAGATATCTTTTCCTTGACGATGATGGCTAGGAATGATGTACTATTTCAGGTTTGACATGAGTGGGGCTGTTGTTTGGTTTGGCTGGCCAGAGCTGTTCTAAGCCAAGCCAGCATCAGGGGAGCGATGCTGGCTGTGTCCACGGTGGAGGGATGTTTTCTTCTTTTCCTGCTCAGCGAGCTCTGTGACTGGACCGCGTGAGGCCTTTTCACGTGGACTTTTAGCCGTTAAGCTTGGGGTCCATTGTGGCCACTGCGCAGGCAGCATGCCTCTCCTCATCCCCACCGATTGATCAGCACACCTGTTTTTCTTTCCCCTGAAGTGGAAAAGCAAACTGGGGCACTTTTTTATTCCCCTTGCTTTCCAGGCCCCCGGGCGTACTCCTGGGGACATTCGGCCCTGCGAGTTTTATGGGGGAATGTTGGCAGGGAGAGATGGGCCTTTTTACTCTATGGTGCTGTTTACGAAGGCGGTTGAGCAGTATGTCAACATTCCAAAAGTTGTTGTGAAGGGAACGACCCGAATAACTGCCCCTTAGTGTGTTCACGCCTACAAAAATAGACATGTCAACATATCTTCCCCCCAGTTTTACAGGGGACAACACCTTCCTTTTTAGGGGAACTGTTACTATGGCTACGTTTGTTGGTCATAAATCATAATTATTAAGCTGGTAAAATATCATCTGCAGTTAACACTGAAGAATTACTCTGCTTCACTGAGACACTTTAACTGCATATGTTGCTGACATTATAGATTTATGTTTTAGCCATTAACGGAAATTCCTGCTGAAACATGAGCTTTAATCTGTACTCCATTGTATTGCATTTTAAGTCATAACAATAAGTTAAACAGTAAAGTTATATCTCTGTGTAAAACCGATTTGAGATGTGGTGAATGTTTTCTCTTCTTAATTACTGTAGTTGATGCTGTAGGAAACATTAACCACCTTTTATGGAGGAACTTTGACTGAGCTGTTAAAAGTGGCACTTTACTTCCAGGTCATGATTTCAGTTCGCACATATCACTAAGATATAGCTTTGTTTGATTGCTATTGTCTTTTTCTCTGGATACTATCAAAAGAGGAATCCAGGCCACCATAAATTAAAAGTTTCATGAAGTCCAGCAATTTTTAGTCCAACCATAATAAACTCCAGATGTCTGATGAGCTTGATATGCTGCTCAAGTCAGAGCCTTGTGGTGAATATAATGGGGATGAAAAATGCGTTGCTTGTAGCATCCTTCATGGATAAATAAATGCTCAGACTCATACTCATTCTTCATTGTGTCTGACTTTTGGTGGCAGTGTAAGTGAGTGACTCCCCCAGACCACCTACACTATGATCACATGAGGCGGCTTTAGCTGCTCGGTGTCTGCAAGTATTCACTTGTACAGAATCAATGTGACCTGGTGGGGAAAATAAGTGGAGAAAGAAGATGACAATACCGCCATCCAAAGGGTATTAGCGATCACTTAAAGGAGACACATGCTCATATTCAGATTCATAATTGAACTGCTGTCATTAAGGTTTACATGCTCTAATGTAAAGAAAACACATCACTTTCCTCATACTGTCCAGTGCTGCACCTCATCTTTTCAACTTCTGTTTTAGCTCCTATATATTCAAGGCCCCCGCCCCAATAAAGCCATATTTGCTCTGGTTGGCCAGCTTGCCCACTCTCGTGTGATTGCTCTTCCAGTGAAGGAAATGTCGACCTCCACTCTTGCTTTACCTGGCTTTGTTAGGATGCCGGACTTACCACTAGACATGCATTATGCAAATGTAGGGTATTATGATGTCCAATGACATCACGATACCCTGGAAGTATCTGTGGCACCACTGACGAGGAGCTTCAGGAGCAGTGTTTCATCACTTTACTGAAGACTTCAGGATTTTTAAAGGAGTTTTTAACTAGTTATGAAACTGTCTTATTTTTAATATTGCTGCCTCTTTATGACTTACAACAGCAAATAAGACAACCAGGGAGAAAATTGTGTTTTTCTATAAACAAAAACATAATGGGAGATTTTGGCCGGACACGCTCTCTCCATCAAAACTCCACATCAGGATATCTCTTGGAAGAATTGTGTTCATCCCTCCAATATAGCTTTAAGGATTAATACCAAGGTGGACTAAAGCTGTTGTGGCCCATCACCATTGGTTTTTCCTTTTAATTTGTCACCCTGCGTGTAAACTCTTTGGTGTTACAGGATAGCTCCTTAGGCACTTACACTGACTTAAGACTGGAAACTGAAAATTAATGTCCCACAGGCATAAAGTAAAAAAACTAAATGTAGATCTGTTTATAGCCAACAGTGGCAACAGTGCACAGACATACTGCAGTGCTCACAGTCGTCCCTCTGCTGTTCATTTGGCCTCTAATCTTGTACATATGGTTTATATCTGGAGCGGTCTGATGGTGTGTGGCCGTCGTGAGCGAATGGAGAAGAGGGGGTATCAACACTGGCATCATGGAGATCTGTCACTTTATTGAATGCTGCACTATATAAGCCTGTGCCAAGAATTATAGAGGATTGAGAAGATTGAGCTTGACTTTTAAAGCTTACTTTATGTTCCACGAAGAGGTTTACATCTTTTTGGAAAATGGTAAGATGCCTTAAAGCTGGGGTTGGTAATCCTGGAAAAGTTACACTTTGGACTTTGGCCAGCTTGTTAAAGCTCATTCCCACGAAACATGAACGGGCACTGACTGACAACTGCTAGAGGCTGAGTTTTCCAGGACTTGCTCACTAACTTCTGACAATCGTCCTCTGCTTCAGTGGTGCATGTCTCCCAGGCTGAAGGCTCCGCTCATGTGCAGTGAAAGTACAGGCAGCAGGCAGGCAGGTCGGTTAGTGACAGACAGGTTCACTGACCAATCATTTCATTCGATCCAAATGAAATGATTGGTCTTGTTTTACAGTCCCCCAAGGGCCACAGACTCCAGCTTTTTTTCTTTTCTTACACAAGACTTTATTGATGGCTATGAATAGGATTTTAACAAATAAGGTAAAAAGTGTTTCAGAAACAAATGACCAACCCTATAAACTTAAAACAAGATGCAGCTGCATATTAAATGCTATGCTTGAAAATACAGAGAGAGCATCACCTAAAGCAAGGTCTATAGGAGATGTAGTCAGTCTGCACCCATCGGCCCACTGGTCTTATATCATCCAATCATTGTTACCTCCTCAGAGGAGGTTATGTTTTCATCAGCTTTTGTTTTTGTAAGCTAAATTACATCAAAACAAATTGACGGATTTCCACTGAACTTGTTGGAAGGATGCAGTGTGAGGCAGGGAAGAACCCATTCAATTTTTGCAGGGTATTTTCATCAGGGGTCATATCCAGGATTTTTTATTACTTTTTTAAACATTGGTTAAAATGTTCACTCTTTTCCCAGGGAATAATTCATGAATCTTGATTAAATAAATCAGGCACTTTTAGGTGAACTGATATCTATGAGTGTGTGCAATGTGGTGCAGCTCGATTGAATTGTGGACTTTGGGGCCTTGGAGGAGGTATGTGCTCTACTGCGTGCCATTCTACAGTATTTGTAGTCTGAGACCCTCAGTAAAACAGCTGCTTTGGGATGAGGCCATAGAAAAAAGTAAATAAAGTTAATGACATGAATTTTGATATAAAACTATGCCCCTTGATTACCCATAGATTCTGTTATTTTATTACAGAATGTGGACACAATAATGAACCATCGCTCAGACATAATTACAAGGCAGGCACCAGCAGTGACAGTGGATAACGAGCATGTTGGCCTCAGGTCTTTGCTCAGGACCTCCACCAGTGCACACGGCTGTACACAGCCCTGATTATTACCCAGCATGTCTGGTGTCCCCTCCCTCGTTTTAGTTCAGCAGTCATGTCTGTGGTGGAGACAGTGAATAAGC
This sequence comes from Hippoglossus stenolepis, assembly GCF_022539355.2. Classification (NCBI taxonomy): domain Eukaryota; kingdom Metazoa; phylum Chordata; class Actinopteri; order Pleuronectiformes; family Pleuronectidae; genus Hippoglossus; species Hippoglossus stenolepis. The sequence continues at coordinate 11,139,393 of NC_061491.1, forward strand.
AGTAATAGGACTTTCTCACTGCAGCACCAAGCCTCTCTAAACAAAAGCTCCTCCAGGCATCACTCTTGTGCGATCCTGGCCCGTGCCCTGTAATTGAAGCTGCAGGGTGGTGGTGATGATGATGATGATGCAGAGTGGCCTGCTTGGAGCCAGACTGTAGGCTCCTCCACTGGCACTGTCCCCAACATCTCCCACGGGCCTTTATTTAAAACAGCTGCCCTCAATGCTCTTCGCCATTTCCTGTTTGTTTGTGTCTTGAAGCGGCCAATCATAGAAATCTTGTTAGTGTTTAAGTGATTATGTTGCATATTTTCACTCTTCATCCTGTTTCTTTTTCTTTTCTTCAGCGTAAGCCAGTCACTTAGTCTTTGTCAAAAGTTTTCGTTGACAGAAACCATGCAGCATTAGCAAAGAATCCCTAAAACCAACAAAATTTGCTTTATTACTCTTCATGTTTGCAGGTCATATATAGGTTTGAATGATTTACTGACCTGGTGTTATTTTTCATAGATTGCATGTCGGCTATTTCAGAGGCAATATACACAAGCATCAGACTTAAGTTTACAATCCTTCAATAAAAGCTTCGTAATCAGCTGAATATAAAGTATTTCAGTAGCAAAATTAATGTTGTGCATTTACTTTATAGACAAATTGCTAAAGAGGAAATGATTCAATGAATGTTGTTTTCATGACGGAGATCAGCACCTGCGACACCCATGAATTTCTGTCTGTCTGATATTGTGAAATAAAATAATCTGATTATCAAAATGATCTGCAGGACAGATATTATTGCTGACAGGACAGTTTTGGCCTGTGGGCCGCTAGTTGTAGTTTATGGATGCTGAAGATGACATGTTCAACTTGGTCCGCAGACTGTCTGTGAAGCCCCGCCCTCACTGACTGATGGCCTCTGTTTGCCTGAACATATCATAAATCCTACATTGAACTTCCTTGGGCCCCTGACAATACACATGTCAAGTGTGAAGCTGAAAAGATGAATCAAGATATGCTTTCCACATACAGACAGATTTTAGGAATTAGTCGATAGATGTTGCTTTGCTGTGATTGGTTCACAGAAAGCAATGAAGTCCGGTTCACAGCACAAACAAAAACACAAACGCAGAAATGTGGAAAACACAAAACTGTTCTAACGTGATCAGAAAAATAGTGATTTATCTCAAAAGCTATTGAGAAAATAGGGGTTTCAGGACTTCTTTCAGACTCTTGTGTTTGAGTGTTTGGTCTCACACATCCTGTTCAGTACAAAACTTCATTGACAGCCTTTTAAGTCAGATATGTTATTGTATATGCAAGACAAGGCCAGCACAACATCCAGGATCATTAGGGAATGTCACTGGTATGTTGCCTATAAACTCCTGATTACAGTTCAGTGTGGCTTTAATCAGAGTTTCCTCCTTTAGCCGGCCACAGGAACCAGGAAGAATTGGCTGCTGATTTTTCTCCAGTGGTCTCTCCCATCTCTGAGCCATGCTCCCATCCAAGACAAAATAACAGGCTTTCCTATGCTCGCCTTTGCCCCTCCCTGAGTTTTTTGGTGCATGAGACATAGGGGCATTGTTGGCACTACCATGGTGCAGTTTACCAAACACATTGCAGCTCGGAGATCAAGCGTGCGTAATGGTTTAATGGCTCACAATGGAACACTGATGATTTTAGAACAAAGATGTTTCAGACGCAGTATAAGGCCGTTGCCAGCCGTGCCATGGTTACAGCTATAAAAATCTGGCACTGGACATTGCGGCATGGATGATGGTGATGGGAGAACTGCTCAAGTTTTTTGAACTTTCTAAGGTCAAGCTCAATCACAGCCACATTCTCCCTGTCACAGTGGAGCGTGTGTTTTTTCTCTCTCTTCTTCCTTTTTGTTTTTCTTTACTTCATTGCATTCCTCTTGAGTCTCATAGATTAGAGTTGTGTTTTTATCTGTAAACTATCCTGCTGTTGGAGAGCCTGAAGATCCACACTCAGTAGCCAGACACTTATATAACATAGGTATGGTTTGCATTAGCGTGGATTCTTACACACATACTGGGCAGCTTCCCTAGGTCTTCCCGATACGAATCCCTAAAGCATGTATCTCTTTCAGGTATATGCCCTTGAGATTGTTTCGCAGCAGGAGAGGACTCGGTTGTTCTCTTGTATTGTGATGGTATGGAATATATGATCTTCTGAGCCTGCTGTTATTATGCTGGGTTTATCCTGGGAGGAATCATAGGGAGACGTACCAATGATCATTTCTGGTAAAGGCTTCCTGGCACGCACCACTAATCTGCCCACTCGCTAAGGAAAAAGAAGAGGAAAATTGGACTCAATTGAGAACAGAGACATTGTTCAAAGAGTTGCTGAATTGGAAGCGGGTGCTGGCATTGGACACACAAATCTTTGACTCCCATCGGTGCCACTGTGTCAGCATCGAGCTCCGGCTCAGTCTCAGACGTGTACCGGTTCGAAAAACTCGGGCTGAGGCATTTTTTCCTTGGATGGAACCTGTGTAAACCTGATGCCAGCTGGTGACGGTTAGAGAGAGAAACTCGGTGAGCTTTATTTTCAAAGCTGTACTGTGGAGTTATCTGGGGGTTGTTTGCACTCTTGAGTTTTCCTGGACTGTGCACAGACCGAACAGACCGTAATGGCTCTGTTTCCCCAGCAAACTGGAAATTATGAAACGGTTTTGAAACTTGTTTAAAACATGTTTATTTTTTTTCAACCAATCATGTTATTCTGATATTGCACTAATGCATGAGCATGCTCTCTGTGATCAGTAAGTGGTCAGTATCAGAGGTGCACTTGGTTGAGGCCAGACAGTGATGTAGATAAAATGTGTTGGTATTCCTGACACTACAAGTGCCTGGTTTTAGTCATGAACTGTGCACACACGTGCATGGGTGTTAACTGTGATCATGTGCCCAAGGGCAATTTCCCTTGTGGATCAATCAAGATCTTTTATGGTGATTAAAGTTCAACAGTTTTTAACCTTTGCACTTAATGTTAGTCTTCTCCTATCTTGGTTTCAGCTACAATAAAAAATATCAATGGCACATCTACTGAGTCTATGAACGGCTTGTGTACAGTAGGTACGTAGCGCCCTCTTCTGGCAAAAGTCAAATATTCACTTTGCTCTCCTTTTGGAAAGTCTTTTCTCATCCCACGATGAGGCCGCGACACTGTTTATGTTTTATGACCATGAATAATTGTGAGATTTGCACTGCATCTGGAAACTATTGAAGTACATGCTGGCACTGTCGTTCCCATCAAACCAACACTGGAGTTGGTGCCAAACATCTGTTGCCACACAATCCATCTTCTATCAGCTGAGGGAACTGAAGTGTAGCTCTGATTATAAATGGTAATCAAGATAAAAATGTAATAGAGGTTCCCCTCATTGTGGGTGGAAACTGTTTATATTTGAACCAATATGGTAGCAGGACCTTCAATTCAGTGTGTTATTTTTTCTGGGGGTATTAACTCTACTTTCTGTCGGTGTAATATAAAAAATCAACCAACACAGGGGCGGAAAGTCCAGTTATATTATAGTGGAGGTTGACTGCAGGGGTTTTACTGCAATATCCACCAAGAGCGAGGAATCCATGGACGAGCCCTGCATCAGACCAAAAAGGAAACATCACATACTGCAAAATCCTTCAACCAATGAGGAAATACCCAAACTGGGCCCCAAGATGTCAGGGACACACGCCCAGGGCTGATCAGCCTGTGGTGGGCCTGCCTTAGCAGAGGCTGTGTTGTGATTAAAAGGCCAAAACACCCGATGATGCTAAGGTACACATGATGATCTGTCCCTGACATCTGCTGGTGGTTCACAACTTATCATCAAAGGAGTGCAGAAGACCTTCAAACGTTAAAGGGACACGCACCATCTTGTTCTGTTTTAAAAACCAACATCAACTTAATCCAACTAGTTAATTAATTAGGCCTACAGGAAGATGTTGATGATGCATCACTTAATGTTAATTTTCTCTGGCACTGTCTGCAGCTATGCTAACATAGCTATTGTCTCACAATCAAACACGGAACACTACATCAGCTTGTAGTCGTACAGTATTTTTGTCTGACCAGGTGTTACTTCAGCTTGGACATGTTGCCCTGGCCAGTTTTGGATCATGGATCACAAACACTGCAGTGAGTGTTTGTCTTTTGTAACCACACGTGTGATCGCTTTCGCCTCGCAATAGGCCCGACTCACTGTGAAGTGATGTTTAATGATTCTTCCTGGTTTTATTGGTGGTTGAAAAACGGCTTTCTGGTTCCCATTGATCTAGAGTGTGGACTGATGTTATACTTGCGCTCTCTTTCTTTTTGGCTTTGTTTAATATCAGTTACAACAATTACAGCTACAGTTGAATGCTGGACTCTTACGTCAGTATCGCAGAGTACTGACTCATGTTAAATCAAACGGAGTCATGCAACAGAAACTTTGAGAGCAGACAACATGAAATACTGTACAATCAAACAGGGACTGTTGTTTGTTCTGCTTGTGAAAGTGCTCCAGTGTTCTGTATGTGGTCTCACTCCATCTGAAATTCATTTAAATTACTGATACATCTCTCAGGTTTGATCTTGACTGAATATATCCAACATAACTGTGTCAGACTTTTGTTTTATTCCAGGTTGTCACACAGTACCGTCTCCTCAGATTTGAAGCTTTCTCAAATAGTGACACTACATTTGTCCAGAGCCAGTGTATGTGATTAGTGGAAACATTTTCTGCTGAATTCCTGCATCTGCACTCAACATAACTCCCTTTGTGTCTCTTGTGCAGTATCATTGCATCATGCTCTAAGCACTTGCCCAAGTGTCCTAATAGATTCCTCAGCTCACAATGTAAAGTTGGTTTCAGCTGCTGCAAGACGTTTCACGCTCAATTACTCTCTGTTTCTTCTTTGTGTCGTCTCTCTTCCTCCACAGGAGTTCTCCCCCACAGACTACAGAAAGAACTCCATGTCCAGCAGAACCCCGACACCACCAGGACGCTACTCTCCCCACAGTCCCATTGATCGGGATGTACCCATGTCTCCCCGACGCAGGTAAACAGCAGTCGCATCACAAACAGCAGCATTGTATTAAAACATGTTAAGACACCATATTCCCAGAAATATATATACAGTTGTCCAAATATAATTAGGAAATAATCAATGTCTATGTGGAATTGGTGGGTTGGACATTTAATTGTAAATATTCCAGAAGATACACCACTGTCTCTTAGTGTCACTCCACCCCATGTTTTATAATGACCTCTTGTGTATTAAAGTAACTTTTTAACTGATATCGAACTGTTTACAATTATTCCTAATCCAAATCTAGTTCCTCTCCAAAGACAGGAGAGTAAAACAGCATCCACGCTCCAGGCAGACAGTCTGCACCATCTATAGGCCAGCAGTGATTACTCCCACCTAACTACAATGGCAATCAGTAGAGCACATACCTCCGCCAAGACCCTGCAGTCCCCTTATATTCAATCAAACCGCACCAAAGTTCACACACTTCTGGATATCAGTGCCCTAAATGTGCCACATTTAAAAAAGAAAAATTCTTGTCCTATACGACATCCTTCAAAGTTTTGTTATAATCCGTCCAGCAGTTTTTGTGTAATCTTGCTTACATACCAATAATCAAACAGACAGGCATGAAAACATTACCTCCTTGGTGGAGGTAACAAATCAGCATTACCAAATATTTTGGATTACTCACGGATATTTTAAATTATAAAATAAGTAGACTGCTGGGTGTCGATCTAAAAACAAACGGAGACAATCCACATTTATTTTCATTCAAATGATTAATACTTAAGTATCAAATAAATGTCTGTTAAGACTTTTGCCTCTTTTGTTATTAGTTTTAATTGATTGTATTTTATCAGATGCAAAAACATAACATCAGCATTATGTATCAGCCATTAGAAGCCAAGCTCTACAAATATCAGCATTAGCATTTGTCTTTGAAAAAATGTGCACTAATCCTAGGTATGGTGAACTGTCTTCGTTGTCCAAGTTGTGACAGTTTTGATATGAGATAATCAACCAGAACTTGCCAGAAGTTATATCTGCTGCTGGTCTATTATATTGAATGATAAATGCTTGTTGTAGTGTTTATTATATTTCTTTATTTTCCATATTTGAAATTTATCTGTGAGGCCAGTCTCTGCTAGAAACTTTCAGTTATAAATTTGTAATTGTTCCTTCCTTTCAAAGGTCTGTATGGAAAGGCAGAGTTAGGGTGTTAATGGACCGAGGAGCCTGTTAGTCACATTGTGAATTCACTGCTGTGCTGCAGCTGACTCCTGGTGCTCTGAGCTGTTTGCAGCTGCACTCTGAGTTGACGTCTGCGTTTGACTTTTTAGCCTTTGTGAAACTTTATATTGTGTTCACCACCTGCACTTCAGTTTGCTCTTTCCTGCTTCGCCCACTCTGAGGTGATGAAGCCCTAATTTGGCTCATTTTGTTTTGTGCAGGTGCTGAAAACGATCTGGATTCACTCAGAATCACCAGTGTATTTCTGTCTCAGCAGAAATGAATATCTTTATCTAGTCTGTCTCATAATCCTTTGTGTCCACTCTCTCTCTGCTGGAGAGCCTGGTGCCTGTGTTTTCACAGAGCGCCATGGTTGACTTTGGCCCCACTTCCCTCCTGTGTAGCCACAGCTAGTGATATGACTTTTCAGCAAATGCAGTCATAGCCAAACACCCCACATTGCCAAAAATCTGATTTTTTTTTTTTTTCTTCCCTATCCCCCCTGATTGGCCTCCAGTCTGGAGCCCCCAGCCTGCACAGCAAGCCTCTCCCTGCTCCTCCCCAGCCAATCACAGACTCAGTGACACCCATTCACCCACCCCTTTATGTCGCATGGCCAATGACTTTGAGCCCCGGGGCACACCTTTCAGTCAGAATCTTGTTTTTCTGTCTTGTCTGGTTTAGATAGAGGTGTGTGTTCAGCATCTGAGTGTGTGTGCTTGTTTAGTTTTTTCTCTGTGTGCTCTGAGTTGCTACAGCAGTGTTTGAAACAATAGGACCGGTTCAGTGAGCAGAAGCTGAGCTGCCTCTTTGTCTTTGTTCGGTTTAAGGTGAGTTTGGGATTTTCAGTTTTGTCATTTTGATATCTTTTCTCAGATGCCTGTGTTTTTGGTTTGGATGTTGAACTGTGAAGCATTCAGAAATGTGGTCGGAATTTAGCCCCGTGATCTTGCATATGTTTTGGCTACACGCATTTTGAATCTCTGCTATGACTAGATTGTTATCATTGCTCCGCATTGCCAAGTCTGGACATGGAAACCAGCAACACATGAGTCTCAGATGCAGACATTGTGTAGATGTGAGACTATTTGAAAGAGCCATTCCCAGATTAAAAAGCTAGACTGAAGTTCTTTGATACTTTTTGAACTCTGTGCATGAATCTGTGCACTCAGCTGCTCATCTCGTGTGTCGTTCTCTCTCTGACCGTCATTTATTTGTTTCCCATTTGACCTAGACTTTCCATGTTGTTTTGAGATTGCATGTCAGATGAGCTGGTGAGCGAAGCATAAAGGGGAAATGGATTGCTAAGGGTGGAGCTGAGCATGAGGAGAAGTTTGAGTGTGTGTTTTGGAGGTCTGTTTTCAATTTGAACCACGTTCAGTGATGCAGACGAAAAGGCCTGAACATTTGTTTTGGGCACATATTTGTTGTCTCATGTTCTTGCCATCTCCAGTTTCATTCACATTTTCACATATGAGGAAACGATGAAAGAACAAAATGCAGATTTTCAGCTTTAACAGAGACTCACTGCTGGACTTTTCATGCACAGCCCCCCAGTGTAAGAACAATGCAGCTGGACAGTGATTCTAAACCTAAGACCAAAGCAGACAGGGAGTTTTTCTTTTACTGGTCAAATGGTTTAATGCTCTTGACTGGTCAAATACATCATGTGAGCTGAGTCATACTAAGCACGTGTTTCACAGATTGAAGACAAGCGAAAAAGGGAATATTACTTCTTTTCAGAACTGTCAGAGCACAACAAGGGAGGACGCCAATGATTTGCTGAGTAAATACCACAGAGCACAAAGGGTTTGACACTGAACATGTGAATCAACTTTGTCAGTGTTCATTGGACAAATTTTACTTTTACTCACAATCATTGTTTTACTGCAGATACAATATTCAGGAGTTCAGAGCAAATTATAATACTAATCTGGATTTATATAGCATCTCAAGTAGCTTTACAACAATGGATTTACATAAAAGGACATGAAGACCTTGAACATAAAAACTGTTGGACAATTATTGAAAAATAAGTAGTAACTGAGATGTGAGGGTTAGGGTCAAGAGTCTAAAGGAAGCAAACAATGATATAAGTAGATTTGAAGCCTCATAGAGCAGTGATGGTAAAATATGTTATAATCTATATGTTAAATCCCAGCAGGGAACTGTTGACACTGGTGAAGCTGAGGTCATTGTCTCCAAGCAGATTCTCCACAGCGCAGGTGTCAGTTGAACAGTAACTATTTGGGCAGATTCTTTGAGAGTGATGGCAGTTGAGACAGTCAGTCAGGTTAAGTCGACTGGCTCTTCCTGACATGTTTGCTACAGGCGGAAGGCATCAAACCACACCTGGCCCAGTTAGCCAACCGGTTCCTGCTGACAGCAAACACCCAGCAGCTCCGTGCACACGAATACTTGACACAAGAACACACTTTGCGTCTTTGTGCTTCTTGTAACTTACAAATACATCTGCCAGTCCAGACCCATGCGTCTCCTCAGCAGGGGGCGGGGAGGGACTGGTATTCAGCCTCACATTAGGAAGCAGTAAAGGGAAACCGCTTTTCCACCACAGCAGGGTTAAAGAATTTACTTGAAAAGTGAGCCACTGATCTTTTGTGCTAATTGTTTAATGATCTGACACCATGTACAACCCCTTTGGTAAAAGTTTCTTCTCCTTCCCCCTCCTGGCTGGAAACAAGACGCAAAGTTACAAGTTTTTATGTCTGTTATTTTCTATAAGGACTTAGGATTTCTGCTTACATAATCATAGCAGCTGAAAAGATTTAACTACTAGTTTATGCATTAGAAAAAGCACCCATGCAATAACTTCCATTGTCAGTCTTATGTCCTTTGTTTTTACCTTGGGGCTGTCTGAGTCACAACATATTCTGTAAGGTGATCGGAGGCCGATCCTGCAGAGCCTGTGATTGGTGTTTGGCCTCTTGCCTGTGGTGTGCAATCTAGACTTGATGTTTGGAGGTCAAAGTCTCAAAGCCAGCTGCTGCCCCCATCCCTCATTTCCTCTGGATTCACTTAAACCACACTCACCAGAGTTCACAAAGAGTTTGGCCCACAGTTTGAATTCAGAGAATATTATATCTCACGTTTTTCCCTCTTTTTCTTTCCACAGCAGTTCGAGCTCTGACTTTACCATGCAGAGGTTCGACAGGGACTCCGAGGTGTACAAGATGATCCAGGAGAATAGGGAGGCGCTCATGGAACCTCGTCAGTCCAACACCTTTAAAATGCTGCAGGAGGTCCTGGAGGCCGATGAGAAAGGTTAGCACTATGTGCACAATGGGGTCCAGACTTTGTCCGGAATGCCTTTCACATGTAAAGAATGCAGCAGGAGATTCAGACACATTCAACAGAAAAAATCTCCACAAATGGTTCAGGGGGGGTGGTGCAGGAGGAATAACATGTATTTATTCCGCCACTGAGAACACAGGACATCGAAACCAGTGTCCACCCTTTTTACCAAAAGCTCTTAAATCTCTTTATCTAAGTTTATATCTTCGTCTTCTACGTGTATGGCTTCTCTATTTATCCTGAGATATGTATTCTTCTAGTTTTTCTTCAGTTTTGCGTCTGTGATTTGCTTGAAACTTCATCAATGTGCCCATTCACCCTCCAGATAATATATAGAGTTTTTACAAGTGGGCTGGCAGAAAAACTCTAGAGAATGTCCACAGCAACTGACTCGGACATTTGCATTCTCACATACAGCCCCTACAGATAATTACATAAATCAAAATGTAATGTTCATTCTGTTCCAAAAAATCAATTTGTTGGAAAATTGTAGTTACATGAAACCTTTAGATGGAGCATCAAAAGCAATCAGACTACAGACATGTAACAGATTCCTATCAGCGGTTGCTTTCAGAATTTGTCTGTGTCAAATGCAACATAATTCACATCACCTCCTGCAGTTGTTTGCTGGCTGCATGTCCATCTTGAAATCATCTGTCGAATGTGTATCACGCATAACAAGTGAGTGCGAGTTACAGAATAGTGACTTCCATATGGTCTTCACCTGGGCTGGATATGGAGAAAGAACAGCTCTCCAGTGTACAGTTCATAATCTGAGCAGCATATCGTGGAATTCCTCTGTTCTCCTTTTCACCCCCTTTGCTTTGATAAATGTCAGAGCAAATAAATCCAGATAGGACTTACATTCTTTCCTGATGCAATAATGACCAGTGTGTGGAAAACCTATTTCATGAAGCGTGTCCCATGGGTGATGAACCAGTGATGACTAGTGGGAAATGCAAACACGCTCCACTGGCAGAGAGCAGTGGAGACAAGCGGTGTTGATGTGATGAGACACGCAAACCTATCAGAACATCTATGTGAGCAGCGTGTGTGTGTGTTTATCTGTGTGTAACTTCAGAGGCGGCCCTGCGGTTCCCAGGGAAACTTTCGCCCAGCGTCCCCAAACCGAGCACATCAGTGGGAGGAGTCAGCAAATATCATACCTGTGAGAAGTGTGGCACCAGCATTGTGTAAGTCCACTGTCACATGATATTACACACTCACTGTGATAACTATTATACTGCAGTAAATACATGGATAATTTTCTTTTCAGTAAAAGATGCTGCAGATATTAAGTGTGTGTTTGTATTATTAATAATATTATTAAAAACACATTTGTTTATAAAAATGATTCAAATGTAACATGAACATGTTTTTTGCGTTGGTGTCAAAGACCCTGTTCAGACCTGCTATGAACATCTGTCCCAAGAGATCCGATCACAAGTGGACAGTGTTAAAATGCTTCCTGTGAACATTTGGGATCATATCTCACTTCCCCGGTTCTCACTACATGTTTACTTACTCTATGCAAGTAAACGTGTGTTTTATTTTGGGAAGACCAAATGATGTTATTATTACCCAGTCTGAGTTTGATATGTCCGATGAAAATGTTTGCTCACTCTCGCTCTGTCTGTCTCTCTCCGAGACACAGAATCAGGAGGGACTGCATATGTCTTGCAGCTGTGCTATGAAGAAAGATTTTAGTCGGTTTAAGAAAAGTATCATTATCATTATATGTTGGTCTGTGTTGATACTTTGGCGATGGCCACAAAAAAAATCCACGTATGGACACTGAGAAGACTCAAAATAGGTCAGCTCAGGAGGCGGTCCTTCACCTGTGGCTCAGGAAGCATTTGTGTTCTCACAGCGAGAAGAATGAGACCACCTCTTAATGTGTTTGAAGTGATCTGATGCATTCAGACCTGAACGTGGTGCTGACCACTTGTGATTCGGATCACTCATGACAGATGTTAGTAGCAGGTCTGGTTAAGGTTTGTGTGTCGCTTTTCCTTTAAAAGTTAAACTATGTCTGTCTGTTCTTATCTCTCCAGCTCTATAGTTGATTCACTTTGGAAATCAATTTATTCTGTTATCACATAGACTCCAAAGTCTCTGACTGCCTTCATCTTTCCACAGCTCACAGGCCGTGCGTATCCTGGACGACCGCTACCGCCACACAGAGTGCTACGCCTGCACAGACTGCGGCCTTAACCTCAAGATGAGAGGTCATTTTTGGGTTGGAGATGTGATGTACTGTGAGAAGCACGCCAAACAGAGGTACCAAGGCCCAGGTACCTCCCCCCAAGCCACCTTGTCCCCTCGCCAATGAAAGCGCCACGCCACATCCGTCCCTCTTGGGACGCAGAGTGCTGCTTGTCTGCCTGAAGAACCACCTCATCTGACTCAGTTATAGACCTTGGGATGGAGCACGGAGGTGGACACTGGTCAGTGATATGGCAGAGGATGATCTTTTCTGATCCCATTTAACTATATTTTGCAATATTATGATTCACATTCTTGCCTTTGGTATAATTGTATCTGAATTTGCGGCTTTGTTTTTCACAAGATGCAGCCTCCACAGTCGTTATATTTAATCTTAGCTCTAATGATGCACAGCTTCCATGGACTCAGGCCACATCACGTTCTACGGCCAGTTTTACATTACACCTACAATTTAGACAAACTTGGCAGGACTGTCTCTCCGACTCTGATGATCTGGATAATCAATTGAATCTTCTGCTGAACACAAAGGGACCAAAAATCTCACCTACACTGCATTAGTGTACTGTGAGGGTGTGGATGGTTGCATGCTTTCACATGCAGGAGTGTGGTGGCTTCTGCATGCCTTAGCTGCATCTGTGTGTGTGTGGGTGTGTGTGTGGGTGGGTGGGTGCGTGCATGAGCGAGGGGAAGGAGGGGGGTGTACACGTAATTACAGACACAAAGGAGTTGAGTTAAAGTTTGATTTCTCCTGTATTTCTTTTGTAAACTGAATATGGGTTAAAAAAAAGGAGAAAAAACATATTTGCTGATGTTTTGATGCTTATGAGGGAGATTCATTCAATGCAAAATATTTTTGATGTTTTTGTGATTGAACTGTATTCTATAATATAAACCATTTAAAATGCATTATGTATGCACAGGACATTTAGTGTGAAAAGATTTGATGACGATAATGCATTTACAGCAGTACTCAGAAATACACTTTAATGTTCGCATTTCATGTGGCACTTAATAAAATCGCACAACCTGAAGCTGCTTCAGTGACTTTGATTGTGTTGCAATAATGTCTGAATCAAAATGTCTCCATACATCATCACTGCCTCACGACACTTTGGTGACATCTGATTGTTGTTGCAAACAACTCCAGTAATATATAGAAAAAGAGATGTTTGTCTTTAGTGCTTTGTGTAATATGAACTTAAGATTTTAAATTAAGTTCAATATATATTTACTTGCACAGCTGACATTTTGTTGTTCCTTCGTGGTGTTAACTTCAGATGTTACTAATGATAATAACTCGGTTCACTCTCCACAAGTGTTAAAATACATCTGTGTGTAGATTCACCAAATTCTTAAATTTCTGCTTTCCCTGCTAGACTTTGTCAAAATGTCTGCTGTGGCCTAGTCATACTATATAATAAAATCATTAAGTGTTTTACTCTGAAAAAACTTACAAAACCTTATATTTTTTATTGAAAAATAGGAATGTAAATGAATACATCTTGCATAGCTTGAAAATAAATATTACTTCCCCAACGTGTTTATTTTGAAGTCACTGTTGACCTCTGTTAAATCAGTCCTTTAAACGTATCATATGTGGGTATTCTTCGATTACATGTTCAAAAATATTCTTGTTGTTCTTTCACATAACGAAGTGTAATCAAATAAACACAAATTATTCCAAGGGATGTGGATGGGGTGGGGGTCCCCGGACTATTATTTGTCTGGTGGGGGGTCCTTGGCTGAGAAAAATTGCAACCTCTACCACACATTTGCCTATATAGTACTATATATGTATAGTAAAGGACTGTGAGACTTCATGATCCACGTTAGTCAAACTACACACGCCTCTTTCATTGAGACAGAATTCATCGATCACATGATCTGATATGACATCAGACATTAAAAATGGGAACAGTGACATTACAGTTGAAAGAAGACAGGTTTGTCAAGTAGGGCGTCGCCCTCATCTTATTAGCAACATGTTGCAGCTCTGGTTGTCTTTGAGAACTTATGAAAGTGAGATTGACCCTGGTTGTCCAACTGTTGGCAGTCTTTTAAATAGAATATTATTCTACATGTTTATTATAATCCACGTAAAATATGATCCTGAATAATAAAAGATCATATATATCAAGTGACATTCTTGTAATTCACGGTTCTAACCAGACGAGGGCAGCATTACTATCTTTTCAATGTGTCCCTGAACTTGGTAAAGGGCTGAAAAAATTAAGGAGCAGAAGCAATAATTACATTTTACGTGTATAAAGATTTTGTTTTTTTACGTGCCATGATATATGTACATTAAAATACATTTATTACCATAGGACTTAGTTTTATAAATATGCAACTAAACAGGTAAGTGTAAGGATCACATAATGATTTATTCAGTTATTATACAAGTGCTACTTTACATGTGGATTGCATGTGTACATTTTGTATAAATAGAATCACTTAACATAAGATTGTAAAAACTATTTACACTGGATTAAATGCTAAACTATTGGAACTGACACAACCGCAGGCCCGTCTACTGCTACCAACAATAATTCTTAATGATCGTCAAAGGAATTTAGTGCTGAGGAATATGGCACCACATTATGATTTGATAACCCCATAATTTGGGCAAGAGGCTGGTTTAACATGCCCATAAATCCTTAATTAAAACCATGCATCCAGGAAGTGCCCGTATAGCTGCAGGGCCGAGAGGGCGGATCTTATGTGTGCTGCACATCTCACCACTAGATGTCATGGGCTCCTCGAGTAAGACTCAGCAGCCACAGACGAGGGCCTTAGAAACAGGCCCTGATGTTTGCATCCCTGCTGGAAGTTTTCTTTTGTTTATCCACTGGCAGAGACATAAGCCTGAGCTATGCCTCAGAACTCACTGCTCCACATCTCTGATTGGGCTGAAAACCTCCACTGTTCTAAGCTACATCTGCTGCAGCGTGGGCCGGCACGAACAAGCCCAGGAGAAGCCATCACTCAGCCGTCTCACAAATTGTCTGTCTTCCCTCATATCTTCTGTCATACATCACGAACAGTTGCGTAACCTCCACACAAAAAAAAACCCTCCTCCCCTCGGACATTATCTTTACTTCCTCTGTTTTACTTTTCGAGGCTCAGAGCTTCTTCTGCGTTCCACCTCTCCATCCCAGCGTTCTCCCCCCTTTCCTCAATACTCCACCTGGAATGGAGTCCAGATGTGGAGCAGGGAGAAGGAGAGATTGCCTGCTTGGCTATAAGGAGCGAGGGGGCTGTGGGGAGCACGGAGAGAGAAAATGTTGGAACGACATTAAAGTTTGTCTGGATGCCATTAAGTACAATTTGATGTAATGTGCAGTTTGGAACGTGACATTTTAAATGGAAACTGCTCTCCAGATGAGAGAGATTTGGGCCTGGTGGAGTTGGAGGGGGGTGTTGTACTTGAAGCCTTATTTAACAGCTTGGATAAACAGCCCTCTGTTTCGTTGCTGAGCAGGCGCCCATCCACTGCTTGTGCTTTCTTTCAATAATCATGCTGGCTTTCTGAGCCCCGCTCCAGTGTACAGTATCATATACAGGAATAACAAACCCGGGGTCCACTGTGCGGGTCAGAGCACACTGCACCATTATACTGCTCGCATGACTGAGGTGCCTGCAGTTTGGATATGTCAGGGAAGACATGTCAAGACCAATTGCACCAAGTCCGTTTTCAAAAGCCCTTTCCTGCTTTCACCTTCTCATATTTTGAAATATTCTCCAGATTCGAACCGGCTCGGTCTCCGTGGGGCCTCTCGTATATCAAAAAGTATTTTTTAAACAGAAATCCATCGCTGGATCTTGGAAACTTTCCATACACACAAGCAAA
The DNA here is from genome assembly GCF_022539355.2 of Hippoglossus stenolepis. Taxonomy (NCBI): domain Eukaryota; kingdom Metazoa; phylum Chordata; class Actinopteri; order Pleuronectiformes; family Pleuronectidae; genus Hippoglossus; species Hippoglossus stenolepis. The sequence goes on from NC_061491.1 coordinate 11,155,047, forward strand.
AAAATGTGAAAAGGAGCACTTGAGGAAGTTTATGATCCTCTGTGTTTTTTGGATTGCATGTGATTCTTTCAGGATGAGGGGGGGTGAGGAATATTTAAAAACATTTTTCTTTTCAACAAAAAGATTTACGGTCTGGAATTCTATTTGTCCAAGCATTTCTAACTCATAGCATTTGGTTTGTGCAAGATGCAGTGGATGTGATAGCTCATATGGTACATAAAGGGGAACACACTCTTTCAGTTGATGCTGAATTAGGCTGCAGTACTTGATGATGTTCAACAGGTTAGTCTGACTTGATCTCACTGAACTAGCCCTTCCATTACAATGTCCTTCACCATGTTAGAACTTGCATTAAAGAACCCATACATTGCAGTATTTTATGGGATGCCTGCTGTTGCCAGTGACCATGAACATAATGGCCTCTGGGGGACAAAAACATCATATCATAAAACTCATCATGGCAGCTCAGCCTCTGCACATTTTCACGATCATTTCTCCTGCGCTACCACAACTTTCTTTGCGGTAACGATACAGAATGTGGTGAAGTATATCTATAAAAGTCTTTGCTTCCTCTGCTTCCCGCTGATTCATTGAAAAAACCTTTGAACTGCTAAAACACATACAATATTTAAGAAGCCTTCAGCAAGACCTTCATTCACAATCTGCTCTGTCGATGGAGGCGCTCACTGAAACCAAGACCTACCTGAATGGAAACATCCAATCAAAATTTAAAAAACCACCAAAGAACGGTAAATATTACCCATAATCCCCGGCTTTCTGAACCAGAGAGCTACCATTGTAACATATACACCAAATTCTGTCCAGGATTCTTGATCGTTTTAAAATTTACTCGCCGAATATCAGAGTTAAACGTTAAACTTTTCATTCTTTCTAACTGATCTTAAGTCAGTTACGGCATGTGGTGTGAGGAGTGGGGATGAAAGCGATGCCATTCTCCCTATTCCAAGTCAGTGATCCATCAAACTAATTTTGAAGATGCTATTTAGGGTAAAAAAGTTGCATAGTGATGCTTTAAAAGACCTGAGGAGACACAATCATGATAAATTACCCTTTCTGTATATTCAAAAAAATGAATATACAGAAAAGAGGAAATCTGAATCTCTACACCAGGTCTTTTATATTTATTTATTATGAGTTCGTGCAATTTCATCCAATATGTCCAATAATTCTCATGTCTGTTTACATCTCATTTATTCAATATGTGTAATTTCATTCACTTGTGTGCAACATCCTAATATTTATAGAATATCTATCTATTTAATCTTATATTATTAGCTTTTACTTATGAAAGCAGAGCATTAATGATTATATTCGTGAGCTAGACGCAATATAATTACTTTGCACTTTTGAGCTTGAATTCTGATTATTGGCTAATCATTTTGGTTTTGTGCCGTCCAGCATATCATTTAAACCAAATACATAAAACCCTCAGGACTGTGTGATGAAGTTTGGTGAAGTCCGGGTGGGTTATTAAACATGTGGACCCTCCTCTCCCTCCTCTCTGTGGCCGGGCTGGATGCGCTAGGACCGCGGGGACCTGGGCGCAGACGCAGACGGAACGGGCGCACTTGGGGTTGTTGCTAAAGTGAGTTAGAGTGTGACAAGAGGCAAGCGAGCAAAAACCGCTAGATAGATTCTGGGAATTACACAGGAGCCCATGGAGACCAGCTCATTTTCTTAATCCGAGTGTGTGTAGTTGCGTATTTTTACCTCCTCCTGTTTTACTCCAAGTTGCGCTTGAGATAAGGTTTACGCAGACCTCCGGGATCCGGGAAAACTCTGAAGGAAAAAGAGCAGCGCGAAAAGTGAGAGAAGTTTGACAATATACTTTTTCTCCTTCTTCACTTAATCAAAGAGGTGAAAAAGTGGCTGCTCAATCGTCAATCTCATCGACCCTTGGATTAATTTTTTAAAAGGCGAATAACGGTAATTCGGACATTCCCAAGCATCCTCTAAAGTGATGTAAATCTCATATTTCAGTCAATAATAGGACCAGCAACTCTTTAAGACGGAAGACTGCGGCTGTTTCAATGTGTTGAGTACATTTGAATGGACTAACACACTCCTGGGTTGATCTGGACCACAGGGAGTTGTGCGCCCTGGCTGCCATGACATAACGGGACACTTGGAAAACTCCACGGCGCTGAATATTTCTGGAATGAGCGGCTGATGTGTGTTCACTGCTGAGCGGAGCTTCTCTAAGTTTTCCATTCATTCGACACTTGAAACATATTTTTTCTCCTTGCGCCCCCCTCCTCTGAGAGCTTCATGGTGGAGATATGGGATGACTGGAGGCGGGGGTGCAGCTGAGGTGAGATCCAGCCGAAGGACAATGTTTGCGCCCGGCGTTGGCATCCCTCTGCTGCCGGGGCGTGTGGTACTGATGCTGCTGCTGCTGCTTGCCGCCTCCGGGCCGAGGGTCTCCCAGGCCTGTCCCGGGCTGCTCGCGTCCACCAGCGGCTGCAGCTGCACGGACGAGCGCTCCAAAGCGCACGGCGCCCAGGCTTTGGGCAGAAGGGTCAGCTGCACCAAGGAGGAGCTGACTGAGCCTCCGGATCCGAGCCTGATGCCCAACAGGACAGTTACTCTGTGAGTCTGACAAGTTTACTGTAACATCCACAAATATCATATCACTTTATGACTGTGATCTTCCTCCTGTGGCCTTAACTTATGGTGCCATGTGCGTCCTCTGGTTTCAGAGATTTTTGGAGGAAAGTGTGTAAACCAATCATACTCATAGCATTTGCCACAGTCAGTGATTATCATAGGCTGAGGAGACAGACTTTCCAGGTCTTATTACAGGTTTTAATCAGTGATTGTTCAGTTTTAATGGCACAATTCACATAAAAATACATAGTTGGGAAAAACCAATAGCTCAGTCTTCTGATCAGGCCCACACACCCAACACTTTGACCCCGTGACCTTAGCTTTAACTGTATTGAGGACTTGTTGCAGTAATAAGGCTTGTTAGGTCAGGAGTTTACATCTTGATCTAGTTTAACTCTGTAGTGGTGGGCTGAGCGATTGGCTCTCTGTAAAGCATTAAGAAGATCACTGAGAGGGCAGAGCGACTGTAGCCATCATCATTGGCCCAGCCTCTTTGACACAACTCTGTCACTTTAAATTTGACTCTCAGCCTCTCTGAGTTCAGCCCCCTTCCTTCTCCCACCACCACCTCCACCCTGTGCACATGGTCCAGCTGACTTGGCCTTGCAAAACGGCTATAAACAGAAACACATTTTGAGCATTTTATACCCGACGTTGTGCTTTACTGTTGGGTTGGCGCCTTCTTTTAATACTGCAACACCCCGTCTGACAATCACCTTCGAGTGAGGATAGAAAAAAAACAAAACCACTCAGTGGAAACCAGACAGCAACAATTCTGGGCCAGTTCTGTGTGATATTTATTTGTGTGGTTTATCTGCACAAAGCACGCACATCCACATCAGGGGCCAAAACACACTTATCTTTCATGATGGATGCGCTACCAATGTATCAGTGACACATTTTTTGGGTGGTGTCTTAACGTTTTCTTCACAGCTGCTCCGAAGAGGTTTCTGATTCCCACAGTGTGTGACTGTTGTCTGTGCTCTGACGTGGGAAAGTGCTGCATGCACATGGGCACGGTAAAAAAACACAACAACACTATGTTCAGCTGCCCCACTGCAGCGAGCATATGAGGTAAAGTAAGGGGATTCATGCCCTGGGAGAGCTAAAGGCATCCAGCAGTCCATTTAGAGGGCCTTATGTTCCTTGCTTAATAAAGACAGGATCAACATCTGGGCAACACATTGCTGAAAACCAGAGGTTAAAAAAAAGGACTTGGGCAGCAGTGGTGGAGGTGTTTGAAGATAATCTTCCGTCTCTGCACCTACTCATTTTGGTTGAGTTGTGTTTGTACTGATGTTTAGCATCTTGTGACACTTTTAAGAGGCTCTGTATGAGGAGTGAACCGTTCCGCCCATCATCCGCCATTTTCTTTACCTTTCCCCGAGAGCTGCGGTGTCTGGAAAGTTCATTTTCCTGAAGATTCGACAAGTTCGTCCAGCGCCCGTGCTCCCATCGCCACTCACGACATTGGCTCCAGATGTGGAATGTAAGAAGTTGTTGATTTTTGTGTTATTCCTGACATTCCATCGGTGCGCTCAGAGACTGCAGACAGTATCCCAGGTGCAGCAGGGGGAGCTTTTCTACATCACCTCGGTCCCTCCACTCGCGATCGAACGGCCTGACAGCCCCGCTGCATGCCCTCTCGCCTGGGGCAGCCTGGAGGAATGCTCTCCTCCATGCTGAGCAAGGCTGGAGGACACCAGGCCCGGGCTTCCGGGGCCGCCTGCTACGTGTAATGCACAACAGCTGGCCCCTGTGAACATTCCAGCTGAGGCCCCTTAGCCTCATGGGAAATCCCAATGGGGATTTGTTTATTAAAACTATTAGTTGGCTGTTTGTTGTTCTTGCCAGCCATAAAGGGGTGACCAGTCACCCCAATATTATCACCTCCTTCTGTGGCATTTCAAGGCCTCTGATTACACTGCTGCGTGACACGTTGTACACCGTTTCTCTGATCACTGGTCCAATAATGCATTTGTCTGAGCCTTCGTGCACAAGCCCCAGTCGTCTGTCCCACTTTCCCTCTTTTTCTTTATCTCCAGCTCCCCCATTTCTCTCCCCTTCCCACCCCCTCTATCATGAGTTCATCCACACGCAGTAACTCTCAACCTAAATATTTAGTCGTCTTGGTAGGAAACTGCCATGTCCAAACTCCTTCCAGATGTGAGCCTGCACAGGCTTGTGTTTTGGCGTAATTATGCACGGCTGCAAAGGAGCTGGATCACTGGGAGAGGAAGAGGAGCGGAAGGGTAGAGAGGCAAAAAAAAGCACCGGTGTCGAGGAGAAAGTATACGAGTGAATGACAGGAATTGAAGAAAAAAAGGCCACAGCGAAGGAGAAAGTTGAGCACGAAGGGTAGAAGAGGTGGGAAGTGGGAACTGAGAGGTGAACAAAAAAAAAACGAGAGCGCAAGCGAGAGGATGGAGGAGGGAGAATAGAGGCTTGGCAGGCGGTTCAGAGGGATGTGCCCCTGGAGACTGAAAATCCCCAGCCCCTGACGAACAGATCTCCGACATCGGGGTGAGAGGGAGGAGGAGGCAGTGGAGCAACATAGCTTCACTTCCAAGGCATTGCTCCATGTCTCCTTTATTTTTAGTCTTTTGAACCAGTGTCAAAGAAGAACTTTTGTTTTTTTTATTGGTGATGAAATTTGTTCCCCTCTTAGGATGAATATATATCACACACACTCATGCCCCGAAAAACACGCAGAGTAACTCCTCCCTGTGCTGTGTGACGGCAGCTGTGCTTGTTTTAATGTTTTTAATGAATAACAGACAAATGGAGGGAACGTACAGTGGCAGTTTGTGTGTGAACGTGCTGGTGCTTCGCTGCTTGTGGTTTTTACCCAAGTCTAAACCGCACTCCTCCCCTGGCGTAGTTTGTTGTCATCGATGTCAGTGACTGATGGCTCTGCAGGCTCAGTGGGTGCCAGGCGAAAGGAGCAGGCCGCACATGCTCGGGGTGCGGGGTCAGCGTGCCCGCCGTTGACACGATGCCCCCTCAGCTGCGGGACAGTTGCTCCTTGCATGTTTGCACTTGAGCCCAGGGTTTAAGATACAAATATTCCGGCGAGGATGGTCATATTTTTATCAGTAAGGGTCGCGTGTAGGCTAAATGAACAGCTGTAAAATCTGCTCAGGGGTTTGGTGAACAAAGGCCGGATCTCAGTTTTAGCTTGTGCTATAAAGCAATAATTAATACACATAACCGCTGTTCTATACATTTTCAGATGAGAATATTAACACCACTTTCTTGTCTGCACACCAGATCTGAAGCTACAGCTGCAGCCAATTAGCGTAGCTTAGCATAAAGACTATAAACGCGGGGCAACGGCTAGCCAAGTCAGTCCAAAGCAAAAAAAATCTGTCAGTCACATCCTCTAAAGCTCAGTAGTCACAACATTACTGTTTTAACAGAAAGACCAGTGTTAGCTGTTAACCCAATTTCTTCATACCAAGCTAAGCTACACCAAGCTAAGCTAATTGGCTGGTATTATAGCTTCATATTGAATGGACAGAGACTGTAGTGTTCCTCTCATCTGTTTTTCTCATCTAACTGTCAGAGTGAAAGCTAATAGCAAAGTGTATTTTAGAAAACGTACAGCCGTTCCTCCAAATCTTATTTTTAAGTCCTGATCAGCTTAAATCTGTTTTATTTATCAACGTGTGAAACAAAATGATCTCAGCTCAAACGTTCCCTTTTCAGTTGCTGTTTTTTTTCAGAGCCGTTCAGTTCTTTCTGTCTTCTTTAGCAGATAAGCTACGACATCATGTGAGAATCAGATAAAAGATCCTAAAACCTAATAAATGGACCTTTTTAAAATAAGTTCTTGTGACTTAAATAATAAAAAGAGACAACATTTACAACACCATTTTATTAGCTGCAAATATAAAGAGGAGCTTAAAAGTAAAAACGCTTACTCTACTACACTTTTATTTTGTACTTTTATTATTTTCATTACTTATTTGAATACATTATTAAGGCTCTAATTACCAAAGAGTGCCTCATCTAGGTCACTTCATTTTCAACATTTTGGGAAATAAAGTCATAATATTACGAGAATAAAGACACAGTGGGATGGTTCCTGTTATATTAAAAGGGAAATATTAGAAGTCTGTGTTGAAATGAGGAATATAGAGCATCTTGTTTAGTGATGCTTTAGAATAGGCTACACAAAATAAGGTAAATACTTCATCTTTTTTCACATCAACTCTATAATATCAGAACTGAAAAGATTGTTTAATAAACCGTGTTTATTGTGAAGAAAGAAGCACACAGACTTGGAGGAACTTGCCTCTTTTGTAGAGGAGCACATGTGTGGTGGTGGTCGACTGTGAGGTTATCGTTGGCGACATCTGCGTGCTATTTAAAAAGGACTTTTAGTTTCTCAAAAAATAATGACTAGGTTTACATGAACATCCAACTATTGACCTCAATTCAATTATACAACATCATTTTGGTGTTTATATGAGTTGCCAATAGAATATTACACTCATGTTCCAATTTACATGTTACAGAGCAAAGTCTGGTTATAACCCACTTCATTACGTCCACTACGCCATTGCCTCCGACGTTATTTCGCCAGTTTCAAATCCCCAACCTGAAATAGTTTAATGCATGAGGACACCATTTTGGGTGGTTTCTTTCTAATTTTCAAAAAGCTATAACTCCTTTATATTTTACGATCTCGTTTACACTCAGGGCTTGTGTCATCAAGCTGCTGTAGGTTGATGTTGCAAAATGCTGTGATAACTTCAATTGGACGTTATAATGTGATGAAGACATATACACATCAACATAATGTGACTAAGGTCGGAAAACTCAACATTTATTTATACAATCATTGCTCATTCTGAGTCTGACCTAATTCAGGTTAAGATAATCAGACAATGTTGTTTACATGGCTGTGTCATATTCAGACTATTGTGTTAATCAGGTTAATATCAGAATACTGATGTCTTGTAAACGTAGTCAGTGAGATTGTTAATCAAGACTTTGGATCCAGAGGAAGTGGAACTTTATGATTTTCATTCAACTCTGACTATATTCTTGTAATACTACGACTTTATTTTCAATATCTCAGATTTTTTATCTTCAATATTAGACTTAATAAATTGAACATGTAACTTCCTGACTTTTAGAGGTGCTGTTTTTGTTTCCTTCTGACTGAGCTGTTTCCCTCTGTTTTCAGCCTCTTCAATAAGCTGCTGGCTGTAGCTTTGTATTTTAGTGAGTGCAGATCACCAAAGTTGAACCAGTCTGCGACAGAAAGTGTTTGGAGGATGAAAGAGCTCATTTAGCAGCAGCATCTGAAGGATAGGGCGTCCTTGTTTTTACACTTCACCCCACATTTGTCTGATTACTCATTTTTTGGTTCAATTAAATCCAACCATCATGCCGCCTGTAATTGTTTACTGCATCTAAAGAGTCCTCTGTGTCTCAAAGCCAGCTCACCTCTCCAGAATGATCCTCTGGCTACAGTATGAATCTGTGTGTATCTTTAACCACCATTTTATCTCCTGACTCACTTCGTCGGCCTCTCACTTGTGGCCCATGTGCGGACAGATACCGAGGGGCGAGCAGATGTGTCGGTGGTTGGTGTTGTTTCTGTGAGTCCGTGTGTGTTGAGACAGGAGTACGTAGATGAAAACGTCCCAAACATTCATTTTATCAGCGGGGAGAATTCCAATAGCTGGGTGAGCGCGGGACCCCAGGCATTCCTGCAGCGATAGGGTTTATTTATGTGGGGAAAGGTGTTGAGAGGAGGGGGAGCGTGCTCTCCTCCGCACATGTGAGGTGGGGCAGTGGTCGGCAATAAATCAAAACAGCAAACAAAAGGCCGGACACTGGATACTCTGGGCTTTATGCTGAGCTGCAGCACCTGCCAATGCCACACAGGCTTGGATTTTAATGTGCCCTCTCATGTCAAGGTAACACGACCAGAGGGGGACATCTCCACACGCCTACTGTGCTGCACTGGAGCTGTCCCCCGGTTCAAACAGTGCATGTGTATTTCGTTTGTCACCTTGTTGTGTTTGTTGATTAAAAGTCTGCGATATTTCGAAACTTGGCATAAACACAGAGATGTGTTGTCATAGTAATCTCATATCCCTGAGTGGCTTTTTGTTATTTTAGGACTTTTTTTCCACGGAGCTCTCTTCTTATCTTACTCCAAAAATGCCTGACTTTGACTTTTCGTTGCCAGCGCTAACTTCCCTCTCCCTGTGTTTGACCACAGCGGCTCCCACAGTTCCTGCCCCGGGTAGAAAACACATGGATACAGACAGATATAATGGGCGTCTGTAGTGGGAATGCCTGTGGCTGTGTGGCGTGTGTGTGTGTGTGTGTGTGTGTGTGTGTGTGTGTGTGTGTGTGTGTGTGTGTGTGTGTGTGTGTGTGTGTGTGTGCATGCTCCCTTGTCTTTGTGATATGCTTACCATTGAATTCACCAATGTAATCTAATCTGAGTACTTTTTGATGATAGGTGCATATATATATATATAGGGGTACATGAACTTTTACGACTCAAAGGAGATTTAAATTAGTTTGCTGCGCCGACTGATAACTGACTAATGTCCTAAGGAAACTAATATTAATCTGGATTTCCTGAAACTCCCACAATTTTACCAAATGATTCCATTAAAGGTGCCATTTGTACACACATACATACATATATTTTGTATTCCTGTGTCATGCCAATGCATTTGGTCCATCCCTTTTTGTGAGTCAGCCCTAATCTACAAGCACTTATATATATATATCTTCTTCTGGTATTACATGTACAAAACATGGGGGGAAATGAAAAAATTAAGAATTAAAAAGAAGTTATCGAACTAAGAATTATTACATCTATAAATTGACTCAATAAAGAGCTTTTTCTAGGCTTCCTCCAGAGAACTGGCTGATTGAAATGTTTCACATGTAAATAGCCAACTCATCATCATCAGAATATGTAAAGTCAATATCTTTTTTTAATCTTACAAAACAGAGAATAACACAGTTCACAATAGAAGGGATATCATCATTCAGACCAGCACATCAGACAGATCTGATGTTCTTAATCTTTATTGATACATTTTCCAGTTTCTTCAGTCAAAGGTAAAATGTAAGTTTGTGTCTTACCAGGAGCGGGTGGTGGTGATCTTCATTTTTGCCATGAAGTTCCGCCCTTGTTGTGTTTACAAGACAAGAGATTTAAATCTGCATATGTGGATCAAAGGTCATGCAGGGACAAAAAAATGAAAACAAAATTCTCTGTCACCCAAAGATACACATTTTATATCTAGTTTATCAATATAAATGGTTTATACTTTGATTGTTTATAAATCAACCAACAACAACAATTCGTATTTCGAATTTTCTAATGTTACTCCAAACCATTTAATGATGATTAGCTCTAACTGTAAATAGAACCACAATATATCAAGAGTCGGTTCACACCCAGTCACATATTTGTGAAATAAAGCAACAGCTTTTATTCAAATCTTAACCACTGGTCAAAGAGACAATATGTGTGTGTATTCCTTCAGCTGAAATCAAATAAGTATTACGAAAGCATGTTGGACTACCATCATATTTTTAGAATAAAAGCCTTATGATGCAGTAATTTAGATTGGTGTGACATGAACACTGATTCTCCGAAAAATTTAATACAAACAATAACAAAACAAAACAAAAACACAAACTTCTCACAGATGCCGAAAGCGACACCGTGAGAGTATCTGGGGCAGACAGATTTTTCACCAGCTCTTTGTAAACGCATCCCGATTTACCAGCAGCCTTTGCTCAGGAGCAGAAAACAGAGGCTGGTTATGAGAGCGAACAATGAGACAATGTTCGCCAGGCATCCACCGCATTCCGCTCACTGTCTCAAAAGGCTAAATTCACTAAATTGCCTCATTAAAAGCGTAAAAACACTTTAGACAGCGATTAAACTGACTATTGTGTTCCTGCTGTGCGCCCGTAAACTTTCCAGTTCGGTTTGTCTTGACTTGTCTTTGACTCCAAATATTGCTATAAATTATTGCCGCTTTACGGTAAGGCGTTGGTATTTTAACTTGTGTTCTCTGGCTGTTAATATTCAAAGCGTCTAGTTGTTTATGTCTATAAAGTTCACTGTTGTGAGTTGTGTATAAACCGCAGAAGCAACACTTCGTGGATGGTTCCTGTGCGCAAAACTCCATGAATTGTGTAATAAGACACACAAAGTGGGGGACCTTTCTCTCCAAAGTGTAGATTGTGTTTGTGTGTGAGTCTGTTTGCCTGTGCAGTGCACACACATATGGGAAGGGCGTGCATGGCCGCAGCTCTCGAAATAGGCCTTAGTCCTCCCCTCTCTAATTAGAGACATTTCAAAAACCCAAATTTTAATTTTAGACTTTTTGGACCACTTATGCACACACACACACATGCACATGCACACACACATGCACACACACATGCACACACACGTGCACACACACACACACACACACACACAGTTAAACATACGCACTTTCTGTCTAAATAAATCTGATAGGTCACACATTGCATCTAAATCCACACCCACACACACACACAGCCACAAACCGCAGAGCCTTACTCCCGGCCTGGTAACCGAGCACAATGCAGTGTACTCTATAATAAGTGGTTGCACATATCAAATGCAGCAGAACACTCCCCATATATCGCCTCAAGTCAGGAAACTATGATAATAAACCCAAGTAATGCAAGATTCTCTACAAACTATATATTTTGACTATTTAGCTTGACAAGTGTCTGTTTCGCTCCTAATGTGGCTTCTCGCGCCTCTTTTCTCGATTTGATGACTGAACGACTCAATCTGGGTCTTTCACATAACTAGTTCACAGAAAATATTTTACATGCAATTACATGGATGCTCCGTTCTATGACAGGCAGTAAATGGGGCTTGTAGCTTGGCAGCGTTCCCCAGTGGCTGCCACAAGCCCTCTGGTGGGCCGGGCACAATGGGCACATTCACATCTTGACATGCATTTGCTGCTAAAGTGCTTGTTGTGCTCGAGGGCATTTAGTCTCTCTGTTACTCTCAGTGCCGTGACAAGCTCAGGGTGCAAGGGTGCTCATGGGACCAATGGCTTAGGTGGCTCTCCCATCTTTTTTTTTACAAGCAAAGGGTTAAGCTATTTGGACATCACCGAGTCGCTGAACAGTCTGGGGGCCTCTTATAAAGTACTTATTGTAACAAAGATGACACAGCCACCTCTCAGCCTGAGAGATCTTTTCGCTTTCGCTCTCTTTCATTCCTCCTGCCTCAGCCTTCCTCTCCTCTTCCCTGTCTCCGAGCGGGAGACTAACCGAGAGACGAGGGTTGGGTTAAGCTGAGGCAAACACAAATATTGTCTACTGTCAAAAACCACTGTGCACAGTCACCGAAAATGTCATCCACTTGGATTATATTCAAAGCATAAAATGTGCAATAATATTTATAATACTCTCATGATCGAGCCAGCACAGTCACAAATGCATAAATAACAATCCAAACGCGTTCAAACCAGCTGCACCACATTCATTATACTGGGGTTTGGAGATGCACTGACAAATATAGCATTTTTTCCACAGCCCACTTGCTAAAATTTCCTAATATGACAATTTACTTTTGCTAAAAGATATGTACACAAAAAAGCCACAATCGGGCTGGCCAAACCTCAGACATCAGAGACAGAATTAAACAAAAAAATTAAGCACAAACTTTTTATCTAAATTCAACTATATTACTTCTTGACTTTGAGTGACACACAGAAGCTGGAAATTACAGAAATGCCACTCAAACAACTGAAAAATGACTCATGATGCATGGCAATTTTAGACGACTGTGAAAAGCAGTTTTTACAGTCATTTGTCCATTCTGGGCTACTGTAGAATAATTGTTGCAACATGGTGGACTTTGTGGAAAAGTTAAAGGGATCGTTCTAAGGTAATGAAAACACATAAATTATTTATTTTTTATTATTTATTTCTGGGTGATTATACACAAATAAGGAGAATATTTATTATTATTTAGTTCTGCTCATCGATCCCCTGAAGCCTACACACACACACACACACACACACACACACACACACACACACACACACACACACACACACACACACACACACACACACACACACACACACACTTCATGGGACATGTCCTGACCCAGAATTCAGGGCCACTAATGAAGGTCCATACCAATTACTGCTGCGTGTTTGTCGCCAAAGGAGCCCCAACTCAGCAAGTGGTTGCGTGTACTATATGTGCGTGATAGTGTACAATGCATTGACGAATTAGAATGGCACTCAGAGCACATACCTCCGCTAAGGCCCAACAGTCTCTTTACATTAAATCATGCTCCACCAAATATAGACGTATAGATATCAGGTCCTTAAATATGTCAGATTTTTTCCCCATCAAGATTAATGAACTATTCCCTGGGAAAACTGTGAAAATGTAAAAAGCTTGATCTCTTTATGTTAAAGAAAGTGATGAAAAAATGACTGGATCGGGGTCTGCACCAAAATTGTATGGTTTCTTCCCTGACCCATACCACATCCGTCAACAAGGTTTGGTGGTAATCCGTCCAGTTGTGTTTGCGTTATCTTGTCAACAAACAAACAAACAAACAAACAAACAAACAAACAAACGGTCATAGGTGAAAACAACCTTGCCTCTGGTAACACAAAGTGGCAAATGTGAATTGTCTATCACTGAAAACATTTTCAAGAAGTTTCTATTCCACACAATAATCTCTCACACATAATATTGACATTGAAAGTGTGAATCCATTTTATTTTCACACACAAGTCAAATAAATCTTTTTAATGCTTGATGTCTGAAGATTTCCCTTTCTTCATCTGAATTAACCTATTGCCGAAAATTCCACTAATCAACTTGAACGATGATTTAAAAAAAAGACCATAATTCCTGAATGAATCATAGAGCACAGGTATGATGTTATTCTGAGCTCGTAACTCTGAGACTGTGTGATTTGAGGCCAGCTCCGTGTCTGTGATGTTAAACTCTCACGTAATGTTGTTCTGTAATGGATGTTGATCTATTGGACTTGGCATGTTGGGGGGGTGGGGGAACGCGGCCTCGGAAAACCTGGTAACAGCCAAATTAAGTAATACCGTTTTTAATCCATCTTTTGGTTCAACCACAATATTTTGTAGATCCACTACGTCTGATCTCATTACTCCGAGCGCCGTGTGTGTGATGTGTATATAAAGAGAAACGCTGCCATGTTCACTTACTGCTCTGCCAAGTCGTGAACTGCCAATGCACTAGAAATGCAACTCTGGCAAGCAGCAGCTACTCAAACGGAAAAGTAGAGAGGAGAAATTAAAAAGAAAAAACACTGATGATCTTTTGCAGAACGTTCTCAGCTGTACGCATACAAAATGCTCACACAATGCCGTGCTGTGTGAAAGTGGATAATCGTATTCTTTCAGCAGAATTTAATTACCTCTAAGGAAAATTCCCTCAAGGGCGAAATTACTCTTTTCTTTATATGAACTTTTTCGCTGCAGTGAGTGACACAGACCAGCGTGTGCACTATCAAGTCAGCACGCTTATTAAACCGGCTTTAATTCAATAATGACGCTCCGAGGTGCTCATTGAAAATCACTCTCATTATCTGGCTCCGATTGGTCTCCGATTTAGGACAGGATTCGTGGCACGTTACCAATCTCTTTCAAGGGTTCTTGTGTTTCCCCTCGCGTGTGGTCCTCCAGGGTAGGAGACCTATCCAGAGTTAAACGATGTTTACACGGCGGCCCACTGGCTTGTTTTGACTCTCTTTATTAAAGTGAACCTGCACCTTGGACACTATAGTTCATCACTCGGGATGAGCTGGAGCTTCCGATCAGCGCCCTGTGTCTCAGCATCCAGTCATTGTGCAGCAGCTCCAGGTGTTTTCAGGGTGATGCTGCAGAAACAAAGAAAAAAAGTACATGGTCCTACAAAGGTAATGAGGGCGAGCAGCTTAGCCTGCAGATGAATTCTTATTAAAACTAAATCCCTCTTAAGATCTTTTTTTTGTTCCTGTGAGGGGGTTTTCAGCCACATAGAGCTCCTTGTCTAAGTCCAGCATGCCAAAATATTTGGATCAGCACTTTTTCACTCAAATGCATTTCATTCATGTCCTGCGCTGAATGCCAAACTAGGATGAAGCATTTCCTGTATGCTCAAAAAAGTACAGAAGCTTTAAGTGTGTCTAACCAGAGAAGTGGGATGAAGGGTGCAAAGATATTGACTGTACTTCCAGTGAGAACCGACTGCACACAAGACATCTTGTTGTGTGTTTGGGTTTATTCTAGCTGTGGTTAGGACAGGATATAGAAGGATGTGTTCTCCCTCTCCGTCCATCATTTCTGCACCAGGTTGTGATGTGGAAAGCTGAAAGGACTCCGTTCAGCCGCTGCTCCCTGTGTCGGTGCTGATCACCTCACATCAGGCCTTTACAGCTGCACCACAGAGAAGATTCCTCAGTCAAAATGATTGGTTGACAATGACGCAAAAACCAGGAGCAGCTGTAGAAAGGCATCAAATAAAGACAGATAGACCCCCACACACACACACACACACACACACACACACACACACACACACACACACACACACACACACACAATGGACCTGAGACAGTATGTTACAGCCGCCCAGTGAAGAGTCAGGGGGTAAGAGCGGAAGTAAATGAGTGAGCAAATACGATTTGCGACATGCTGTCCTGCCCCTGTGTGGCCCTCAAAGGCTCTGTGGGTTTAAGAAGCAAATTGAGCAAACCAACAAAGTGAGTGGCATGGTGCAGGGAGGAGCTGCTGCGGTTTACTAGACAAGACTCTTTGTAAGGCTTTTACTCTTTCACACTCCAGCACACAACAAGGAAACCTTGAACTCACGCTGCACAATGGCACTTGGATTGAGACATAAGGGACTCTGGGATTGTAGTAGCAGTATGTTATATTTGAAATGAATTGAAATGACCACAAAACCCGCAGCATTTCTCAATATGCTTCTGTAAATCCACACTCTCTGCAACTAATACTTAAAGTTTACTTTGCCAACAGTGTATTTGTTTGGATAGATCTCTGCCAACATCTGGGTTGACGGGTTGAGAGGGATTTTTCATCCGTTTAGAAAACCACTTTCAATTCATGTCCTGTGAAAAGATTACATTGTTCTACAATATGTTCCCTAAAATTCGTGACTCCTTTAGACGACCTGCAGGCTTGTCAGAGTATTTTTAAAGTTTTGAATAATTTATCTCCTCATCATTTCTTTTGAACATAGACCAAACATTAATTCAGAAATGCGATCTCATCACAATAACCTAAGTCAGTAAATAACAGAAAGTAGATTGTAAGTTATTTACGATCTGTTGATATTTTAGAAAATCCTTATAAAAATAGTTTCATTTGATTTGCAGTAAAAAAGAAATTGTAAAATGAAAAAAAAGGAAAAGTAAACATAATTATTTTAGGAGAAAATTAACTACACATCCCATAATCCATTGCAAATGATCCCTTTCCAATGACATCCTCTCTAATTTAACCTTGTTGGTAAAGTAGTGTTGCAATATATTGTAGTTTGTATCTTACATGTATGTATTTGCATATATGTTTGTAGCCAACATGATCGACATGGTTGTGGTAAACATTTCCATGGTAACAACAAGCTTCACCAATCAGAGACATCTCCACTACACCTGAGGATTGTGGGTAGTGTACCACTTCTCCTTGATGTTGTGAATAAAACACGTTTTTCTCAAGATGCAGTTGATATCATATGGACTTGTGGCTTCTACACGAGCATGTTACATCATTTTTACTTTCATAACCACTCTGTTGAGCTCTATTTGTACAATGAAGCAAATGTTTTGTTTGAAGCAAATAGATAGCAAATTTCAGCTGCGGTTATCATAAAATTGTTTGAAATACACAACAAAACTTTCCATCTGCACAGGAAAATTTCCATCACTAAGGTGTTGATGACTTTAGGTTAATTTAGGTTTATCTCTGTTAAAAACACACTCAGTTGCTTTTTATTTTTAACCTTGGTTAAATAAGAGCATTTATTCCTATGTATTCATTGCCATTTCAGACTTGAAGGCACTAGAAGAGAGTAGAACATGAAGTGAGGTGGTGGTATACATGTGTTTTTGTGTGTGACCCTGGATAACCTCGCTGCAACATGTGAATGCTCTGCACAGCGGAAGCCGGCTCCTGTGCTTCTGTGTGACCTGACTCTTCGTACGTGACCCCCAGGGTTTTGATCTTCATGTAAATGAATTAGATGAGAGGCTTTAATGGGATGCTGGAGCCTGACATGTGGCCCTGTTTTTTTTTTGCGTTGATTAGACGGATTCAATTAGTCTGTCAGATTTCACTGAAGCCTTTGTGGCCTGAAAGAGTAAAGTGAATGAGGGATACCATCCATGATGTCTGGACTAAGTTAGCACACTGCATTATACAGCGTATTGTTCATGAAAGCAGATTAACTCAATCTGCCATCTGATCTGTCACTGATGACAAGTAAACAAGCCACTCGTGTACAGTAAATGGAACCGCACAGAGCGGACATTGGGTCTGCTGGTAGCTTGGACCTCCATGATTAAGAAGCTGCTCATCTTCTGTGCTTGTAAAGCTCTGTTAACCTTTGTAAACAGCAGTGATGAAGAGATGTTCCTCCTCAGCTGTCACCTGCCTCCGGTCACTGCTCCGTCCGTCTGATGGCTGTCCAGGAAGTGCTCTCTCTACAACCCCTGAACTCTGGAACCGGTTTCTGAATAAACAGCTAATTGGCTGGGTTTCCTGTTTAGCCTGATGGGAACGCAGACTATTTCTGTCTGTTTACAGAGTTCTGCCTCTGTCTCTCTTTCACAGAGTCGTACTCTCTGCATTGTTTACGAAAGAACAATGTCCTTCTCTACAACTGTGCTCCAAACATCTGACTTCGTGGGGCTACACAGTAGTACACAGCCTCTGTCGACTTCCCCGCATTCCTGGAAATCTGCACCTTTAGTTGTCTGTGGGAAGAATCCATTCAGCTCATGTTGTGGCCTTTTTTATGTATGAACATCAGCTTTCAAGTCCCAGTGTACAGAGGAACAAGCTAATTTAAATATTGTGTTGAAATGACTTAACCTGAGAGATATGAGGGTTATTGTGATCTCCAAGTGCACATGGAGATAACACACAAACACATCTGAATAGAACTATACAAAAGCTCCTATTTTGTTCGCACGCACATGTACACATTCAAGCGCATCCAAACCCAATATACACAGGATTCAGACAAATCGCAAAATAAGCTTAGTCAAAAAGGAACTATCTGTATCTAAACTGTCTGTGTTGAATTAAATGGTTTGTTTCTTTGCCAGATGTGACTTTCTCCTCTCCTATCTGTATTGAATTATTCAGGCAGTTCCGGATCTTCTGTAGCTTTCATCTCGGGCCTGCATCCAGTTATAGAAGAGATATTGTGCCCAAAGTCTAGTGAGAGACCTTAAGGTCCACGAGTCAAAGGTTCATACGCAGGCTACGGCACGAGAGGACTGTGCTCGTTTAACATGCACACTAAAAATGCTGTGACGCCATAATGGATTTATTTCATTGATTCTGGCTGGATTATTGAACATGACATATTTTAGTTTAGTTTAGTTTACAGTTAGAAATTAGTCTCTGATCTGAAATGGCATCTGTTTTCAAGGCTCCATTTTTGGACATTGATGTAGATTCTGAGATAGTAATCATACTTTAACAGAACAACTTAAAATACAAATTATTGAGGCCTAGAGCAGCTGAGTAAAACCATCAGAAAAGCTGTGGTTTCAGTTTTATAGTCATTATCTGTGATCTTGATTAAGGCCCAATTTAACTAAATATTTCTCTGGTTTTTAATTTTGATAATTGAAGTATTCAGGGTAACTGGAGCAGTAGATGATTTCCCCTAAAAGTTGTGTTTGCTTTTGTGACAAACTTTTCTGCCTTCAGATGTTGTGGCTGTGAGCAAAGCTATCGAGGTGAAGAAGTGAGTCGGGCCAGTTTGTCGCTATATACCAAGACTAGATGATTAAATCAGGTCATTAACTGAGCTGGAAGGCGCAGGGCTGAAGGCAGTGTTTTTATTGATGTGGCAGGAAATAGGGGGGCCGACTGCTGCTGAATCTGTAAATCTCACAGACTGTTCACAGTCAGCTCCCAATTTTAAAGGAGCACACACAGCTCCACTCTCTCGATTCGGAACACACTTAATGTCGCAAACAGCCCATTAAGCGCCATGTGGTAGGAGCGAAGATGACGTGAAACTGAAGGGTGTGTTAATGATGATGGGCTGATGCCAGCATCAGGGCCCGGGCTGTACCCTGAGCTTTTCCTGGGCAGACGTGGGCAGTGGACACAGAGCTATGAATATTAAACACTGTCTCCTGGAAATTATCTTTATACACAACAATTTTGCATAACAGAGTAGATCCTGGTCTTGGTTTAATATTGACAAAGTCAACACTGAGTTGAAGCACAGGGATGCATTGGGTTTTTCGATATAACAAAAGCACAGACGTTTCCTAACCTTTCCCAAGTGCATAAGTGGACTAAACCTAATAACACATGTGATGCACGGTATAAACCCTGGCCTCTGGAGTCAGCGTTTTGTGCTTTGTAGGCCCGACCATCCTGCCTGAACTACTCCCTATTTTGTGGAAGAACATTGCACTTCCTGAACTGGAAAAGAAAACCCCTTAGTAAATATAATCCAGGCAGCAGATTTATTTCTTCTAAAGGATATTTGGCAAAGTGCATTAGTATACAACATAAACATATTTTGTAGAACACTGGGAACATTCACTTGGCTTCAAACACAGATGTGCATGTTATTTTCTGACACACTACTGTATGGCTCTTGTAAGAAAATAATAACCCAACTGTATTAATGTAGCACTGTTTCAGTGTTATTGTCAATTCAAAGTACTTAACAATACAAGTCACATTCATCCAACCACACACACATTCAAACAGCACTTCTATGTGCAACAACTTTTTAAATCAAACACAATTCAGCACAGCCCACAGGGAAATTTGGGGTTCAGTATCTTGCCCAAGGACCCTTCAGAATTCAGACTGTAGGTAGGAATCAAACTACTGACATTTTGGTTCGTAGACAGCCTTCTCTACCTCCTGAGCCACAGCCGCCCAAATGTCTTGGTGGTGCAATGAAGCTTGAGTGGTTGTGAAAAAGCACAGCAGATGTTACCCACCAGTTTGGCAGAGTCGTGCTTGCTGTTTCTCTGTGCTTCCAGTCTTTATGCTAAGCTAAGCTAACTGTCTGTAGCTTCATACTCAGCATACAGACATGAGCCTGGTATTGATCTTCTTGTCTTTATCTTGGCAAGACAATTTGTTTATTCCCCAAGAAACTCAACAACTTGTATTGAGAGATAAAATCTTTGCTAAAGTGTGTCTTTACACTGACTCTGACAATGTTCCCTCAGAGCAGAGTTATTGCTGTAACTATCCAATGTTCCCCCTGTCAGAGAAGCCATCTGAAGCTCACATCCAGTGTGCGCTGCAGCCCTATGCCCTCTGCTCTGATAAGAACCCCTTAAGCCAAGTGATTCGTCAGTATGGAAAGAGCCAATTAACATGGTCTGTGCCGCCATTCGTTTGATGTGGAGAGAAATCCTTTTGATGTAAAAAATGTATGCGAAATGGTTATCAAGATTACAGTTTCCCTCCTAATCTTGATGTTCTATTTCTTGTCTTTAGCATTAATTGGAAACATCTTTGGCTAATGTTTCTGCTCAGGCTAATCTTTTGTGCGACTGCAGGCCCGAGTGGTCAGTTTGACTCTCGTCACCCTCATGACCCCCTCGACATGTGCTTGGTTCAACCTGAACTCTGCGTCTGGAGGGAAACTAATGTCCAAGATAGTATTATAGCACATTTGAGTTTATCATTCTAAAATGTGCTTTAATTTATTATCTGTTGTACATTTTTAACAATACTGTGTTTTGTGTTTTTAACAGGATAATGAGCCACAACAAAATCCGAGTTCTGAAGAACGGATCCTTCTTTGGACTCTACGCTCTGGAAAAGCTGTGAGTAGCCTATTTCTTATCATGCTTGATTATTTTTGCACCTTGACAGATGCAAATGTGTCATATTTATTCTCTCCATTAGATTTATGGGATGCATATATGTGGGAGCTGTTATTTAGTACATCTGGGCGTTTGCAGAGAAATAGACAGTGAATCAGTGAGATCTGAGAAGCTCTGTGGGCTTCTATCCAGCAGGGAGGATGATACACTCAGACTGGCTTTCACAAAGTTATGTTGAAAGTTCACATAATTACACTTCAGTGCTTCATTATCAGGTAAGCCCCACTCCACAGGAACCGCAGGACAAGATAAGGGAGATCTCTGGGAGGAGGTGCATGTTGGCAGCTTGGCCTGAGCCTCACAGACAGTCTGGCCCTCCTTAGCAGCATTGTAATCTCTCTGAATGGGGTGTGAGACAGATGATAGACAATATCTTTTTTTTCCTGCTAAGCAGCCTCAGTGACAAACAGGAAAGCAACCACAGTGAATATGTTACCTGACACATCGCTTTGTTTGTCTGAAATATCACAACAACAATTAAATGGATTGCCATGACATTTGGTTCCGACATTCATGGTCCCCAGATAACAGATCATGTCCCTATGAGGCTGAACGTTTGGGTTTTTTAGGGTCTGGGCAGTTATTGGAATGGTCATGACATTGAGTAGCCTACAGATGTTCATGGTTTCCAAGGGATGAATTACAATCAGAATCAAAATGTAGTTTTTGGTCAACTTTGGTGATGTCTTAACTTTTCATACTGTTCCATTTGTCCAGTTTGTCAAGGACTAGCTAATTAGCAAATGTTTCAATCAGCATTTTAGTTGTTCAGAAATAATAGCAGCTTATTTGTTTTCTTTTCTTCAAAAAGAAAGAGCTACACAGCTAGCAGCATGCACAGAGGATACAGTATGGTATTTTATGATTTAGGGGGCTCTCTCACCTACCTTGTTTGGTCCATATCTTCAGACTTTATAGTTTAGACCAAACCAAAATAATAGACCATGGTTGAGATGATTTGCAGTTTGAAGTTTTTCAGATAGTTTGGACTTTTGGAGCGGCTCACAGGATTGATGCAGTCAATGATATAATGTTTCGGACACTCACTTTGCTAGTAGTAATATCGCAATGATATTACAGTAGAAATATAATAGACAAAGTATACCAATTCAATAATTTTCTTCCTTCAAATGGAAAACTACTTTTTACTATGCACCTTTTTCCAAAAGGTTGGTGAACATGATAGCCGAATTGAAAATACATCAACGCCAGACAGACGCCCATCCACAAACCAATCAATGTCAAGTGTAGGGAGGTACAAAGGACCTACTTATATCACACAAATGTATTTGGTCAACTCCCTAAATAACCATGTGAAACCAAAACTATTGTAACAATGACATGAACCTTGATTCGGACCATGGTCTGGACTTTCTGGTGTGAAATCGCCTCTAGGCTGATTTTAGTCATCACGGTCTAGACTTGTGTTTTCCAGCTACTCCTGGCTCCTCTGATTCTCGCCTGTGAGAACTGCATCTAGTTTGTTTCCCAGACATTAAATTCCATTGCAAGGTGTGCTAGCATCCTAGTAAAGCTTTTATAGTGTGCTGGTAGCTAACTACGCACATGGAGCAAGCGGTAGTCTGCAGACATACTTGTTTTGTCAGAGGGTGGGATGAGTATGCTGAAGGGATATTAGTTCCACATGCCACTCGGATCTGCCACCCATGAAGCTAACTGGCTTCTGAAACATGTTGAAAGAAAAATATGGTAATTTGCAGCAGTTGTTACCTTATTAGTAGCTACCTACTGGACCTCACAGCAGATGTGCCAGTCAAGGACAAAAAAGCCAAATTGTGCTGTACTTGCTGTTTTCATGTCTGGCATGTGAGTGCCATGGGTGAACAGATTTGAGGCCAAAGTTCTCAGCTTGTACCTCAGCTGTCTGTCTTGCACCGAAGACGCTGATAAAAGCTGTTGGCGATGATGATGATGAAGATGCTACACAGATATCTTACATCTCAACTGCTTGGGTGGAAGTGATAATAAAGGAAAGCCAAAGTAAATCTGTTGGCTGATGTGTTCGATGTAAAATGAGCTGAATGTTTGTTTTTGTAAGTGTGGACAAGATTCCCTGTTGCGCTGCTGGGTCGGTGGGTCGGGTAACCTGAGCTGACCCGCTAACAGGCCCTCGTACCTGAAGCAGTGATAAAACTAGCAGGGGGCAACAAGGGTGGAGCTTTCTTGGAGGCTCATAACTACAAAACCTGGGAAGAAAAAAAAAGAGGGAACAGTGCAGACAAACTAACACTCACACTTGTGCTCCACAGAGGGAGATGTGAGGAGAGGACGTAGCGTAAATCACGCAGGCCTCATTTCACTCCTCTGCCTCAGCCTCCGCTGGCTCTCTGACACACAGCGGTGGAGGTCTGTTCCCTCACGCTGACGTCTTCAACCTTTAATTGAGCCCTGCACAGCTTATAATTACATCTGAGCTCATGGGAAAATTGCTGTCTGATGTGAAAAAGGCCACATTGAAATGCACCGTTGCTGTGATGGAGGGGTTTGAAGGGATGGACTCAGATGTGAGGTTGCATTAAAAAGTTTGGATCGCAGTCCTGAAACTGTGAGATGTGAGTTTTGCCTCTTTTCAGCCTGTCACCGCTCTCCAGGTCTCCTCATTGTTTCCAGTGTGTTGTCTACATGTGCTTGTCATTTGGAGCAGTAGTGAACAGTTACTCATATTATGTGGTCAGTGCTGTAATCAAAGGGCGGCCCACTAGGGCTGAGTAAACACACATCAGGGAATTACACTGCATCTCTTCCCCTACGAGACAAGGATAAACACAGTCTGCTCCCCTGACTGCAGACACACACACACAAGCACACGCACACGCACACACACACACACACACACACACACACACACACACACACACACACACACACACACACACACACACACACACACACACACACACACACACACACACACACAGACACACAATTTGCCCCTTCTCCATTGTGACTTCAGTGTAAGTGTGTTTCCTAGTATGGGCACCTTCACTTCTTGTCCAGTCATTTCAAATGGCTCTGCTAAATCTCTGTGCAGACGCACACTCACACCCATACACTCACACCAGACATGTATTCAGAGCTGAATGCAGTCTGATCTGCTGTTGTTAGTGGGAGAATACAGCTCTGAGGCAGGCCACCCTCCTCTAGGCCCATGGGCCAGACAGTGCAGCGATCTACACAGTTAGCCCTTTCATTGGGACAAACCTCCCCAAAGCCACTATTGCCTTCATAACCTGCCAAACCACCCAAGTGCAGAGGAGCAATTTAGCCTTGTTTGTTTTTGCCCTCTTACTGGACTACTATGTTTTTGTAGCTCTTTTAAACAGACCTGCCATCCAACAGCTACATTTGGATCTTGGAATACCTTATTTCTTTCCAGCTCTTGGACGAAACACCAGCTGAATCATACCTTTCTTCTGGGGTGTCGCTCACCATATGCAAAGTAGGTCACATTAGTATACACACCATTGGGGCTCTGGTACTGTACTTGTGCACCTATCCGACTACCTCCACCTCTGTGCACACCCTTTCTGATGGAAGCTGACGCTGGCGGCCCCACTAACGAGCCGGGACCTTTATGAGTTGTGGACAGATCCCAGCGGCCTGTCCTGCGCTGATTTGAGGCAAGGTAATGAGAATAATGAGCAAAGAGGGCCGAGGCAGTCTGGCTCTTGTCCAGCTGGGCCCCACTGCACCATGGGACACAGGACAGGCAGACATGGCACAAGGGGCCCTCATTACCAGGTCGGCTCACCCTACAGGGAGAGAGGGAGCGGAGAGTGGAGAGGGAGAGCAGAGGGCAGCGGCGGTGATGGATGAGGGAGCAGCGGGGCGCTCGCAGTGGACAGGTCTGAAAGGCAGGAGTGAGGCTTGTGGTTAGGACTGGTTAGAGGCTCGAGGTGTTGGCAGCACGATAGACTTTGTCAACAAGAGTGTCTGAAATGACTCCTACAGTGTAAATTAAGTGACGGGAACGTTAGTTGTAAGCACATGCACGTACAGTTCGCACAGGAAATATCACACCAGATTACTAAAAAACTTCCTGTTGACTTAGAACAACTTGGTTGAAGAGCAGGAAATAAGGAGTTTCTTGTGATTTATGACTGTGGAGCAATAAGAATTAGGGGAAGTTTGCATAGAAACCTGTGACCAATAAGTCACACAGTGCAAGAGAATGTGCAGATATGTTTAGAAAAGTGTCTGCATGATGGAAAATATACACCCTATTATCACATTATGGTTACAAAACGCCTGGGCCCATGTATCACTCTTTGACTTGATAGTATCTGTTTTACAAAAGGGGAGACGGGCCACTCGCTCTCCGCCTCAGCCTCTCTGAAACCAACCTTGAAATCGCCTCTGCCATTCTGAGCAGCTGGGGTTAGGATGCAGTCCAACTTAAACAACTTCACCATCTGACACAGGGGAAGTGGAGCCGAGATGGCTAAAGATGGTATGGTGGCTGGAGAGAGAGGAAGAGGGAGGGAGGGAGGGAGGGAGGGGAAGCACACTCCTGCAGTTTGTCCTATATAAATCTGAGGTTGTTTTCCTTAGTGGGGGGATTAACATTATTTCCACACAGGCTAGGCAAATTACCTTGATGAGTGGGAACAAAGCAGAGGTGGGCAGCACTATAGCACATAAAAACAGTGGAGAATGTGCTTACATGGTAAGGAGTCCCTCTGTCTAGACCAGTGTGGGTAAGACAAGGTTCAGATTGTACCGGCCCACCACTCTGAAGACAACTAAAGGCCATCTGTGGAGGTCGCACATGCGAGTCTCATTTCTCACTCAGAAAAATGAACATTTGGGTAAGTATGTTTTCCCACACACGCCACCGAGTTCCCCCCCGCTTAGGCAACTCTCACCTAATGAGAGTGCATGACATTCAGGGGTGGAACGGGTGAGGAAGGGGTTAAGCGTGCTGGAGAGTGGAAACAGAAAAGGGGGTTGCTGCTGCTGGAGTTGATAGACTCCAGATGTGTCTTTCAGATAAACTGAAGGAACGGGGTGTGTTTGTATTGCAAGCCCAGCTCAGTCATGGCTCTGGGGGTTTATTGAAACAGCGAGCGAGCCCCCTCATAAGCCCATTACCAAATGGTGCACTTTATACGCCAGTAACTCTCGAGCACACTCGTTCGACAACATTGATATGGTTTCAATGGCGTTTTCCTCCGGAGGAACTTGAGCTTTCTCTGGACTTACTTCCCCCCACTTCCGTTTGTGTTCCTTTTCTGCTTTATTTTTGCATCTCCCCTCTCCCAGCTCACTGGGTCTCTGTTCCTCCTCCTTCTCACTCTCTATGAGCTGTAGTCCACCTACTGGCTGAAAATTCCTTCATGTACATGTCTAAATTTCCATCATTTCATAATTTGAGTGACAAGTTAACTTGGATTCCTCATACCTATGTTATTATAGGTTTTTCAGCTCAAATGACTCAGGTTATGTTGTATCATAATCATAATCAGTAGTGGACAAATTTGCACTATACAGTCTATTCTCTACAACTTCTAACCCTGAGAAACTTACATGATCATAATTCTGATAAACAACTGTTATAATCCACTTTATGTTGCATTAAAACCATGAACTGAGATTGATGTTTATGACTGTGCATGCTGGTAGATGAAAATCCAGAGTGGGCATCGCCCCCTTCTTTCAGCTGCTCCAAAACTCAGGACTAAAGTCAATAAAAGTCCGTGGTTCCAGAGTTTTCCTTGGCAGGATGATCCGCAGCTCCTCTTGCTGCACACTATAGAAACATATAATCAACTGAGGGAATTTTACCCTTCAAATAAAAATCTATATTGCCATTTTTGTACATCCCACTAACGGCTGTGCAATTGGATCCACAGTTTATGTTAGTCATGAGCAGTAAACCACAGTACGGTGTAGGATCAATGATTGTCCAGGTCCGAAGGAAATATCTTATCCCTCTTTAGCCAACACCTCCATTACAGGCCTGAAAATAATGTCCCGCAAATAAAAGGGTAGTGTTCTTTAACCCTTTTGGTTACAGACATGATTACAGATGGTCTCATTTGAAAGTTAATTTTATAACCAAAGCCCAGAACGACTATAAGAAAGATACAGAGGCACAAACATGGGAGAAATGGCTGTGTGAAAAATACTTTGGGGTCTAAAACAATTCTGTGTGAACAGCTTTGGCAGTGATGAAGGTGATACTAAATGTTTTGTACTGACACTTTGAGCTTTCAAACAATGTTTAATTTGTCAAGGTTGTGTGCAGACTGAGTCCAGTACAAACCGAAACACACCAAAAGTATCACCACCAAGGCCGTAGCATCCCACAGACGCATTTTAAAATGTTAAGTATGTGTCCAGTGGTTTAATCTTTGTGACAGCGGTTTCATGAATATAATACTTAATGTCTATTTATGCTCCTATAGCTTCATCAAAGCAGTTGGTTTCCTGACGAAGGCAGACAAACGTTGATTAGGTATATCCAATCTGAGAGGAACCAGGGAAAAAAGTAAAGAAAATAATCTGGGGAAGGGGCAGCAAAGCAGGAAATTAGTAGAAAAACAAGAGCTCGGCAGATCCTGGTTTCCTGTTTTGGGGGGAAGGCAGGAGTACGTTTGGGGCCTGTGTTACAGAGCCCCCATTGTGAGCAAGTGTGTTGAGGAGTAGGGAGGTGGGGTCTGCGGGGCCGTACACAGGGACAATTTTGCTCAGTACTGAATCCCACCTGCCCCTCCCTGAAGAGGAAAGCTAGCTAGTAAAGAAAAGGAGAAAAAGGAAACTGTAAAAATAAACGAGCAAGAGCCTTTACGAGAGACGCCAACCAGACAGGAAATGACACGCGGCACAAAAATGGTCTCCACTGACCTCTGCCAGGAGCCAAGGTGCTAGTTAACCCCCCCATTGTTTTTTCCATCACAACTTTAATCAGGGACTTATTTATTTGTTCTATCTTCAGGCAGCTGCTTATATTGGTCTGCAGTAAAAGATATGTGCAATTAAATTATAGAAATTGGCCTTGTAATACCACGTCAGTCAATAAAAATAAGAAAAAATCAGGGACGGGAAATTCTTGATTGCTGTCTGGTGATAATGAGTGGCCATTCCCTGGTTTCAGTCATTTTCCCAGCTCCCTCCGGGGCCCAAACAATGTCAGTGGAGCACTCCAGTCCCTGCCGCTGTGCTCCTGATAATGGAGCACTCCACGTCTGGAGCGCTTTACAGAACATGTCTTCATTATTACCCTCTCGGTGCCCTACAAGCACGTCGCTCCTCTCCAGCCTGCATGGGGCCCAGGTGCTCATCCCTTATACCCACAGAGAAATGACTCTTCAGAATGGCGGAGGACTAGCCCCATTGATCAGGAGCAGTTGGTGAACAAGAAAAAAGACATTCTTAATGGCAGCGGCTGGTGTTAGGCCCAGTGGTAGCAGACAATGGCCCCCTTTGGGCCGCGAGCGAGCTTGAGTCTGTCTTAACCCAATCACACAGGCCACATGTGGTGAAGGGGATAAAGCAACGCACTCCCAAGGTTACAAAGCATAACTCAAAGAGGAAAGCCATATTCATAATAACACCGTGTCACCACCAATCATGTAGCTTTTCTTGAAGAACTACATGCCACCACTGTGTAAGATAATGACAACAATTAATAGCTACAAGTTGCAGCTTCTAACATTTTCAACAATGATATTTTCTGAGCGAGCGCGAGGCTTTGAAGTATTTATTATCTCTACTATTATCCTCTTGCCTGGTGACAGCTGTTGTCATCAGTGTCAAGGCCACTGAGCTGTGAAGCTGTGCTCCAGAGGCCACGCAGACAAGTCATCGCCTGAGTATGAGGCCCGCCGCCGAGCTGCAGTCTGCCTCGTACTGTATCTCTGAGATAAAGTTGGAAATAAATCTGGAAGTGTGGACAAGTGGCGAGGGGCTGCAGCTGAGATTAAGCCTGGATTATGTTGGTGAATGAGAGCTGACGTTTGGGCTGCAGCAGGGCTCAGCACTTGGCCGGGGCTTCAAATGCTGTCGACTCTGGTGAGCTCCTTCAAATTCCCCAGCTTGGTGATAAGAGAGTGTATCAGAGGTAGTGACCTGTTGACACACTCAGCACTGTGCCCTTTCCAGGCGGGTATGAATACGCAGCTGTTTGACGTGTATTGTTAGTTGAAGATCGGTTTTATGGTTCAATTGCTAAAAAGCTCAGTGTCATAGAGTTTGAGTCACTCATGAACTCTGTGTTGCCAATGTCACAATGTGGTTCTCAGGGCGTCAACACCGACATAAATCCTCTGTCCCTTTGGGTCTGATGGTGCAGCTTCATGCATGACTCAGTTATTAGAGTAAACCTCCAAAAGTATAACTCAATGGAATGTCCTTTGAATACAGCGAGATCTACGTGTGTGTGTGTGTGCGTGTGTACTTATGTTTGTTTGATTTAGATGTTGTCTCTATGGTACATTGTGTCTTTTCCAACTATTGTACTGATTAGAAAAGATATAAAGTCAGTTTTCTATTTTAGGTAATGTTTTATCATAGTGTTTTGCAGTTAATAATGCTTTGATGTTTTGTACTGCTTTATTTGGTAATTTTATTGAGATTGAGATCACTGATCAGCCAAAGACATAAATTAACATTAATAAAATCATGAACAATCTATTTCAAAAGGCTTTAAGTTATGTAAATATACTCCTTTTATTTATTATTTACATAGTTAACATTATACTTATTTTATTATATGTATAGTTATATTATTATCATTATTCACTATTATACCAAACTTGAGGAACATTTGTTACTTTCTTGTCCTGAAAATATATTTAAAGAGCTTGAGATCAGCCGATGGGTTGAAACCTTTTAGTTTTAGTTTTCTTTTTAATTCATGAAATTCATATGTAGAAGTACCAGAAGGAGCTTTTCCCTAAATGCAATATTTTCATACATGTGGGGTATTTAGAGTTAGTCAGTCTTAAAATCTGTTTCCAGGGCCACGCTTAACTTAACTGTATGAAGTAATTGCAACACAAGAAGCACATTTAATCATTACTTTCAGAAGAATGCAGGTTTTGGTGCAGATACACGTGGAGATCAGTGCTACACGGCAAACGCAAGCTTGAATATGTGTGTGAGTGGGAGAGAGGAAACAGTGGGCAGTGCCTCGTCTTTCATTGCTGCACTAATGAGCCCCGGGACACACAGACTGGAAACAGCAGTATTGTTCTCCCCCCCTCCCGCCCCGGTCAACAACTATACAGCTACTGTCACACAGGAACCTAGGAATATCCACAGCTGAACACACTTTCAGGGCTCTGGTTCCTCGTCAAACACACACACACACACATATATACTATACTTGTATATCCTGTATAATCATTGTTATTTATTTATCTATCTTCATAATGATACAGGGGGAAACGTTTCTACCTTTTTGTAAAAGCTGTGAAGTAATTCTGTCCGACAAACTGGCAACGCACTCAATCAGCCGGGCTGAGCCGTCCAGGGCTGTCTGCTTTGAGACAAACACAACAGACCTCAGCCTTTTGGGCCGAGGACAGGGAGATTTTGCTCCATCATTATAACCTGTCTCCTGTCTATAATCCACATATGAGCGATGGCTTGGCGAAAGCTTGGACCAACAGCAAAACCCCTGATCTCTGACTCTATCCCAGCGGAACCGCACTGTCTAATTTTTTTACTGGAAGCCATTTTCTAAAACAATTTCACTGCCCTAGTTTGATCAAAATAACTCATCTCTTGGAAAGAGGACGAGAGAATGGTTAAGAGACGCCTGAAGCTGTGTACAGGGTGTGAGGCAGTGTGGTCGAGAGCGGCGATGACAGATAATCTCTGTGGAAAAAAAAAAAAAGGACCAGAAAGTCCCCTGAGGTCTTGCCTACCACAGCATCTCGGTAAGAAGCGAAATAGACAAAAATGCAGCTGCAGCGCTCCTGCAGCGAAATCCTCTTCTGCTGCCGGTCCAATGGGAGCAGGCATTTTTCAAGTTGTAGAAACATGGATGACAGTTAAGCCCGCGGTGACCCTGTCCTGTCTATAACCATCCGTCTCCTGACCTGCTTTAACCTCACTATTCCCACCTGGCCAATAACAAAAAACTTCTAGGATTCAAAATCGAATGTAGGTTACTGATGGAGAGGGTGTATGTGGCTGAATGGTTTAACACATGGGTGCAGAATGGAAACACAGGGGAAAAAAGTGCTGCAGAAGATATGATAGTTTGAAATCAGATCTTCAAAGGCGGTTCAAGAAACTCACATTTACGGTTCGCAATGGCCAAGTTTATCGCGGAGAGAGTCATTGTGAAAGAAGTGGGGGGACGACAGAAGGCCTGGCAGGAGTTAGAAGATTAATACCAGCCTCATGCTCGTCCATAAAATATAAAGTTACAGTTAGCAGCCAGTTAGCTTAGCTTAACGAAACAGGGGGAAACAGCTAGCCTGGCTCTGTAATAATAATAATCTACCAGCATCTCTACTGCACAAACACTCAATAGAGCAAATCTGCATATTTCCCAACATATCTATATCTGTCTGTCTGTCTGTCTGTCTGTATGTGGCTCACATAAGGTAAATGGTCTGTATTTATAAAGCGCTTGTTGACCACTCAAATTGCTTTACCATATAGTTTTGCCTTTCACCCATTCACACACACATGTATACAGTGCATCTATGTGCAGCACTTTCTCCATCACTCATACACTGCCCAAGGACACTTCAGCATGCAGCTGCCACATATCTAGACAACTGTTCATTTTATCGGCTTCACACTCGCCATGTATATTGTTAAGGACCCAAGGAAATGTATTTGGAGCGACTTGGACACACGATACATTCAATATTAATAAACCTTGAATAAAGAGGTGACCAGGGCTCTGTAACAGCAGAGGCTGGGACTCATCAACGTCAGAGACATTGTGGATCACAACTGATTCTCCAGTTCAGGGTTCTGCGTACTTATCCGAGCTTTACCGAACTTTGAATTTACAGTTGAACAGCTCTTTGTGCAGAAGCGGTGGTGCGGCTTCAGAGTCACGCAGTCTGTCTTCACTCACCGCGGCTCAATTACTGCAGGTCACTGTTACAGTTTCAGTGAGAAAGCTGCAACCAGCGTCACCACAGGCCAAGCAAACAGCCCATTCCAAACACACATGTTTACAATGGGCACTGCACCTAATTGAAGATGTATCTACATCATCCCTGCACGCATTCTCTCATTGACCTGAAATGTTCTCTCTCCCCAGGGACCTCAAGCACAACTTAATCAGCACCATCACGCCTGGAGCCTTCCAGGGCCTGTCCGAGCTTCGGAAACTGTAAGTACACATTAACATGATTCACATTCCATTTGGTTTCAGAGCAGCAAACGTAGAAATCATGCACACAGGCAGATGATAGCTGTAGTTTTTCTTTTTTGATTTTTCACCAAATTTACAGTAGTTGTTAAAAGAGACAAACATGCACTGTTTTTGCAACTCATGGCAGATGTCATATGTTGCATCGAGCTCCTGATGTTAGCGTGACCATAAAGGCCTTCTTCACTTAAGTGTTCCTGCTGATTCTTGCGGGGGCTGTGCACTGTCATCTCTGGTGCCGCACCAATGCGTAAACCTCAGGCCCACGCCGCGGCTCGCCGTTCACCCTTTTGTGTTTTTCGGACTCCGAGGTCTGGTTGCGGCGTGGGTCGGAGCTGGTTGCCTGTGCTGCACCGCGTGACTTCCCCTCCCTCCTCCCCCTACTTGTGTTTTCCCTGCAAAGTCTGGGGTTTCTCAAAACAAACAGGGGGAGATAAACACATGCTCTGGACAGCTCTCTGCTGGGTAGTGTCAGAGGGGAAGCAGAGCAGATCCCTCTCTGGCTGTGGCTATACATCACACTCAGGGACGGACGGCAGATCAGGGGCCCTGCTTTTACCCCGATGGTGATAAACTTTTACTGGGGTCCCATGGAGTTGTGATAAGGGAAAGTGGCGGAGACTGTTGGCATAATTCTTCAACTTATTCTAACTTTCTAATAAAAGAGAAGACTGCAGTGTGAAGGCACTGGAATTAAAGAAAACCCTTTATCGTTAACCTTTTCACTATATTAGACTGAGACGGAGGTCTTCAGTTTGAACATGGGCAGTGAAAGAGCCAAGATATCACAATCTGTGTTGCTGATTGGCTGAGACAGATCCTCTTAATTTGAAAATAACCAATACATTCCTTTTGTCTCCTCACACTTTTAGCGACCTATCCAACAACCGCATTGGCTGCCTGACTGCCGACATGTTCCAGGGACTGACCAACCTCACCAAACTGTAAGAGAAAGACGAGCAGATATTTTAAAGATAGAGGATGTTTTATGTTAAGGTTGAAGCTGTTCCGTTAACTGGCTTGTATCTAATTTGCGTTCTGCCAGGAACCTCTCTGGCAACATCATATCCACCATGGACCCAGGAGTGTTTCAGGAACTGCCGTCCCTCAAGCTAGTGTGAGTATCACAGACGCCACACTCTCATTGCATGCCTTTCCATATCTGGATGAAACAATAAATATTATAGATGAAGATAACATTTATTTCTGGGAATATTTATTTTGTCAAGGGTTTGCTAAGTGTTTTACAATCCCTTCAAACCAATGTGGAAAATTTCAAATAAGCAACAACTTGAATTTATGTGTACGATTTATTTTAAGATGAAAAACATATTTCAGCTCAGGCTATCTTTAACCAGAAGATACAAACATTTTAAGTCAAAATAATAAATCTGTAATATATAAGTGATAAAGGCTGTTGTCAGGGTGGCTGTTATTGTCTGTTGATGTGTCACGTAGCAAATATGCATCCCTTTTTTTGGTAATGCACAGAGGTGGCACATACTTTACCTTAATAGAAATAAAGAAACTTGTGTTGAAAATGACTCAAGTAAAAGTATAAGTACTGATTCAACCTCTTCACTCAAAAAAAAAGTATACAAATAAAGGTTTTGAAATGTACTCAAAGTAAGAAGAGGTACTCGCCACATTAATAGAGTTCAATGACTATTTAACTTAAACCACTCTTACATTAAATTAAATATGCTTTAATATACAAAAAATTCAGGTTTGTGAACATGAAAAATCATTCAGGAGGAAATGTGCAACAATGTATGAAATAAAGTATTCTCATTTTAAATATGGCCAGAGATTGAGAATGTGCTGTTACTCTTCTGCATCATTGACGTTGTTGATGTTATCAGTGATATTGGTTGATTCTTCACTTTCTTTCATGTTGTTACTCCTCGTCACAGACACGTGCGTCTCTTTTGCCTTGATACGTCTTTTTCGTTGTGTTACGTGTGTTTTGCCTAATATGCTCTGATAGATATATATGGAATCATCTTTTTTGTGTTACTGTCCCTTCTGTCTATGTTGACATCTGTCTTGTTGTTGTGAAGATGGAACTTGATGCAAAAACAAAAAAAATCCCCTCAAATGCATTTAAACCAAAGTAACAGGTCTGTTTTGGAAATGAGTAGAAAGTGCAGATATTTGTCTTAAAAGTGAAGAGTTCTCAGAAAAATTTACCTTCAGGTAAAGTACAGATACCTGAAAAATCTACTTAAGTACAGTAACAAAGTATTTGTAGTTCTTAACTCCCCACCTCCACATGTGTGTGCCATATGTACATTAGATGCTATAGTAAGCAGCTGGATAACACTGTATTTGACCTCTCTCTGCAGAAACTTCAACTCAGACCACCTGTCGTGTGACTGCGGGTTGCGTTGGGTCCCGGGCTTCTTTCGCAGCAGTTCTGCCAGGTTGGGGGACGAAACGCTGTGCGCCTACCCCAGGAGCCTAAAGGGAAAGCCCCTGCGTGGACTGAGGGAGAGTCAGCTGAGCTGTGGTGAGAGCCTGGCTGAGAATGAGGCATATGAATGAGGCAGTTCACCGCATTGTTTCAGAAAACATTAGCTTGCGAACGACAATGACAATGCAATCATAACAGCGCTCAAGATCATCCCAGTAATTTGAAGAATTAGTGGACGAAAAGGGTTGAAAGGAGATCCATCCCAGTCACTCAGCGGGGACATATTTCTAAAAGCATAAGTGAGCTGTGTTGACAACTAATCCTGTGGGTTGCATTTATGAATTGCTGCAGTCTGCATCCAATCTGTGGCAGACTCCTAATAACTTCTGTGGAAACTTTTAGCTGAGGATGGGTAATGAGAGAGCAGAAATAATTCAGTGCGATGTGTAACGGCCGCGTCTGTGTCTTTTCCCACCGGTGGTGCTCAGACGGTCCGCTGGAGCTGCACACCCTGTCGCTGCTGCCGTCCCAGCGTCAGGTGGTCTTCAAAGGGGATCGGCTGCCCTTCCACTGCACAGCCGCCTTGGTGGACAAGATCACCACTCTGCACTGGCGTCAAAACGGTCAGCTGGTGACCTCTAACCCAGAAATGGGTGTCCAGCTGGAGGACAGTGTGCTGCACGACTGCACCTTCATCACCAGGTGTGTTAACTTGAGAGACACAGGCTGTTCTGAGTGCTCTGTGTTGCCCTCGTGTCCCCCGATGATGCTGTTTTTCAATCAAAATTCCATACCAGAATATACTATTTAGGAGAAAAAGGTGTTATAATGAGTTGTCTATATCTTTATCCAGTGAGCTGATTCTATTCAACGTACATGTGGAGGCCAGTGGAGAGTGGGAGTGTGTGGTTTCCACTGGGCGCGGTAATACGTCTCTCAGTGTTGAAATAGTGGTGCTGGAGAACAGTGCCTCCTTCTGTCCAGAGGATAAAGTTGTCAACAACCGTGGGGAGTTCAGGTTGGTTACAGTTACATTATTTATTATTACATACCGAAGGATTCAGTGTTCTCATTATTCTTTGGTTTTAATCCCCAGGTGGCCAAGAACCCTGGCAGGCATCACCTCCCAACAATACTGCCTACAGCTGCGTTACCCTTCCCTGTCTGTGGAGGGGGGTATTGAGCAGAAAAAGGCCTCTCGGTACTGTGATCGTTCTGGAAAGTGGCAGGACGGGGACTACTCCAACTGTCATTACACCAACGGGATCACCCGTGTCCTGCATACCTTCATTTTGGTCAGTGCTGCTGTCAGTGCACGGTTTACTTTGTCAAGTCCGTGCTTCATGTTCAGTCAACACAATGAAGATTCTGTTTGATGACATCAGACCTTTATGTCTTGTTCTACAGAAGCCAATCAATGCGTCCAACGCCGTCACTGTTGCACATCAGGTGCGCACGTACACCCTGGAGGCTGCAGGCTTCACTGACTCAGTAGATGTGTTGTACGTGGCACAAATGATGGAGAAGTTCATGGAATTTGTCCGACCTCTGCGGGAGGTGAGACAGATTTAAGTTCACAAATTTAAATTGGCTATGTAAAGATATGTGTGTCATGTTTTCTACTGACGTAACAGTCCTTTAAGCTTAATCATCTGTGTGTGTGTGTTTGCTGCAGTTGTCAGAGGTGCTGGTTGAGATGGGCAGTAACCTGATGCAGGTGGACGACCAGATCCTCGCTCTCGCTCAGAGAGAGAAGAGAGCCTGCAGCTCCATCGTCTACTCTCTGGAGACACTGGCCTGGCCTCAGCTACACAGTCATGCTCAGGACTTCTCCATGGTACCCAATCAACCTGATGTTCATCTCACCATGAGCATTATTAACAGTGCATGCAAAACTTCTAGAGAATTACCCTGAATATATTTATAGTTTGTCATGGCAATCGCACGTGCATAAATCTGCAACCAAGGCATTAATGTGAATATTTTTCGTTCTATTGATTGATCTCATGATTTAACCTATGTAGCACAATTAAACAACAATTTAAAAGCAAAATGTTAAATCTATCAATAACATTTTAGACACCTTATCTGGATGACTGAAATTATCTACTGATAATATATGTAAATAGTCCATAGCATTAATATTTGTTTTGTATATGTACAGGTGTCCAGGAACATTGTGATGGAGGCCCACCTAATCCGACCGGCCCACTTCACTGGTATAACCTGCACTGCGTACCAGCGCCGTGAGGTCTCAGTGGGCAGCCTGGGATTAGACATGGCAGAGTCCAGCCATGAACAGCAGCTTCGGTTCCGCTGCAGCACTGGCTCCCATAACACCTCCCTCAACAATTTTCTACTAAAGGTGAGGCATGAGCACCCCCTCTTGCATCCGCTTGTTGTTGTCATTAGTGTGTCGTTAGTGACCTATTGTTCCTGCATTTCCCATGAACAAGGTTCAATGGTGGATTTCAACTTTAAATACATGATTTCCATGTCTTCTTCCCCAGAATTCAGTGGCCCTGGCGTCTGTGACTCTTCCAGCGACTCTGTTTCCTCCTGATACTACTGCCGACTGTAAACTGCAGTTTGTAGCCTTCAGAACCGGCAGCTTCTTTCCTCTGTCTGGAAACTCGAGTAACACTGGGGATCACAACCGCAGACGAAGTGTCAACACTCCCGTCGTCTTTGTAGGCCTAGGTAAGGAATCTTCCCAAAGCTTAAAATACACATATATATAAAATTTCATAAGAGATTGCTAGTATTGCTAAATGTTGGTGTGATCCTTATATCTCTATAATGTCAACAAATTTTATGTCTTTGGGGTAAAGCTAATATCAGTGATTTTGTCACCAGGATGCCAGGATTGACACTATTACATTTTCAAAGCAACAGAAGGAGCAAACAACGTGTTTCGCATCTCGCTTCATCAGATTTGTTCTTCTATAATGAGATACACATTACATAGTCTGACTCAGGAGCAGATCCAGGAGTGGGGACATTTTATTTATAGAGCGCTTTTCATCATACTCAAAGACTAATTTATTGTAAAAGAAGCAGAGAGGCACTTTTTCTATACGAACAGAAGTGCCTGTTACATTTTCGCAGATTTTCTTCTGGTAATCTACAACATAAATTAATTATAAAACTCACATTGTAAAATCTTGATGGAATTTACTAAATCCATAAATCTAACAACTCTTTGTGCACTCACTTTTCCTTGACAAGTGTTAATTTAGCTATTCTCACCTGAAGAGCACAGTGCATCCATGTCTGTGGGGGTAGATGTGGCATCCCAAACCGATTTACTTGCTAATATTAAGGTAGCCATTAACACAACTTGGTCATCAGTGCAGTTTTGTATTAACGATTTCAATCCTTTTCTGTGACAGAGGGCTGCAGCGTGTGGAACCACTCAGAGCCTATCTGGGTGTCACTGCGCCACTTGTCCCCTGGTTCTGATGCTGTGGCAGCCCAGTGGAGCCTGAAGGGACAGGAGAGGCAGGGAGCCTGGAGCCAGGAGGGCTGTCAGCTGGTCCACAGTGACAGCAGCACCTCCACCATGCGCTGCTCTCTGCTCAGCAACTATGCTGTGCTGCAGGTAGGACACCAAGTTTTTTTAAAATTATATTTCACCAATGAATGAGACTTTCATTGGCTGAATGGGATTTTTTTTCTTTCTCTAGGAGGTGCCAGACATCCCCAGATCCACACCCACGTCTGTAGCCGTGCTCCACCCTGTGGTGTACGCCTGCACTGCAGTGCTGCTCCTCTGCCTCTTCACCATCATCATCACACACATACTACATCACAGGTATGTGCATTCAGAGACTTCTCACCGCTGTTTGCTATTGCTTTTTATCTTCTGATCATTTTACTCTGTGTCCCTACAGCACTATTCACATATCGAGAAAGAGCTGGCACACATTACTGAACACCTGCTTCCACATCGCCATGACAACAGCCATCTACGCAGGAGGCATAAGCTTGACCAGCTACCCAGTGGTCTGTCAAGCAGTAAGTTCTGAGTTTACACAGACTCATAATATTTCAATAGTGGGGTGTAAACTTGATGTCTGATCTGACTGAAATATGTGACAGGTGGGCATTGCACTGCATTACTCGTCGCTGTCGACCCTGCTGTGGATCGGAGTCAGCGCCAGGGTCATCTACAAAGAGACGGTGTGGAGATTGCCGCGGCAACTGGAGGGAGAGTCTCCTGTTCCACCTACTCAGCGACCAATGCTCAGGTCAGGGCGCGAGCGAGCCGCAGCACACCTTCATCCACTTCCTGTACCATGAGATTATTGTTCGCTGTCAATATGGTTTATGCTTTAGACAGATGCGGGAGTTCTTGTGCATGGCCACCCAAACTCAAAGGCGACCATTGTGCCGCAACAACTAAAGTCCCTCTGTTTTTAAGGAAAATTTGGAGGGACATGAGAGAATATTGCTGTAAGGCACAGAAAAGTCCTAAGACTAGAGGGGAGGAATGTTTGAAACCAACACAACAGAAACCGAAGGGGTCACCATAAATCTAAGCACGGCCATTCAGGGGGGTGCACTGTCTTTCTAAATATTCCCTTCTATTTTTCACCCTCACCCCCACCCAGCCCTGTGATCATATACTGTGCCGCTGACCTCATCGGACCTCCAGCCACCTCTTTGTTGCCCACTCGGCCACATGGGATGAGAGTGAAATAAATCACAGCTTTCCCGGGCCTGTACTGACCCTTGTAACTCTCTGCCCACTAAAAGGGTGAAGGATCACACAGCTCGGTTCAGATTATAGGCAGTCAGAGACATAACAACACTGAAAGGAAAATGACAGAGACATGCACACTTTAAAATCACTGTGGTCGAAAAGCATCCTGTGGCACAAACAAGAACTGCTCTTTTTTTTCTGAAACTGCAGCTGGGAATGTGTGTTTGAAATGTTTTCCCTCTGTTATTCAAGGTTCTATTTGATAGCTGGGGGAGTTCCTCTTATCATTTGTGGGATCACTGCAGCTGTCAATGTCAACAACTATGGAGACAACAGCCCTTAGTGAGTACTTCTGTCTTCTTCCTTGAGCCATTTGTCTCATGAGCCTGTGTTGTGTTGTTAGGTGCTGAAGTGAATAATTCTCTTGGACATGTTTGATACACAGAGATGTCCTTGTTTTGCTTTGACCCTCCTGACATCTTCTCTGGCTCTTGCAGCTGCTGGCTGGTGTGGCGCCCCAGTCTAGGGTCTTTCTTTGTCCCTGCTGGCCTGGTGGTGTTGGTGACCTGGATCTATTTCCTGTTCACTGTGTTTCGCCTGAGGCACCGTGTGGCCAAAGAATGCACAGGAACCACCCTGTCCTCTCCTGTGACCGAGAGCCAGCCCGCGCTGGCTGGAAGCACCAGCCTGCTCTCCACAGACTCAGTGGTGGGACCCATAAACACTGCTGTGGCTCCAGAGGACCAGTACTCACTGAAGACACAGTTCTTAGTGCTGGTGGCCACTCACTTTCTGTTTGTGGCTCTGTGGTGTTGTGGGGCCATGGCTATGTGGCTGACAGAGCACACTAGTTTGTTGTTCAGCTGTCTCTATGGGATGGCTGCCACCATCTTGGGGCTGTTTCTGGTGGTGCACCACTGCTTCAGACGAATGGATGTGCAGGCCTCGTGGCTGGCATGTTGCCCAGGCTACCGCCGTTCTCATCCTATGTCGACTTACACACACACCTGCACTACCGGGAGTGGAGTGCAGACTTCTGAGCAGGGATCCCAACTTTTCATCAACTGCCATCCACCCGCTGACTCTCATAACTCCTCATCAGCTAGGTCGTCATCCACGCCAAGTGGGATCAGCAGCGTGGGCCCCGGGCCCTGCAAGCTCACCAACTTGTTACAGGTGGCACAAGAGAGTCCAAACAATCAATCAGTTACACGCACCCCTGCAAGCAACAACACTAGCACAAGTACCGACAACACCACCAAGCCAACAAACAATACTCTGCCCTCCAATAACTCTGCAGCCCCAGTGCATCCCCAGAGAAGGAAAGTAAGTAGCAGAACTAAACAAGGGAGCAGTCAGTATCACCATCGGAGTGAGGGGAGAGGTCACTATCGTCTCAAAGCTCTAAGGACCGCTGCAGGTGGGGGCAGCCTTGGCGCTTTGGGGCCCACAGGTTTAGAGCACCTCAGCTCCTCTCATGGGGTTAACAAACAGGCCACGAGTGAGAACGGCAGCATTCACCACAGCCTCTCAGAGAACCAGGCCAGCCCACTGACAAATGGGAAGCGGGTGGGGGAGACACTGGCCACAAGCCCCTCAGAGGGAAGCGACGGCGGCAGCAGTGGGAGCCGCAAGCCCTTCCCCCTCCTGCCTTCCATGGCCAGCAGAGTGGCCATGCAAGGTGCTCAGAGACGATGCGCCAGCAGAGACAATTTGAAACTGGCAGCTGCTGCAGAGCGGGAGACGAAGCGCTGTTCGTACCCCTTGAACAGTGCCACGACCACTGTGCCAGGGGCCGCTGCCCCAAATGGCACCCTAAAAAACTCTGGAGTGCTGGAGCTGGAGCAGGATATGAGTGGCACTGACCAGTCGCAGAGCTCTGTTGGAATGAAGAGCAGCTTGTGGAAAAGTGAAACCACAGTGTAACCTATACTTACATGTGAACTTCTATGCATGACCTTAAAGAACTCTTAAATGATCAGGTTATGTTTTAATGGTCTCTTGATTATAATAATTATATAATTTAAGATATAAAATCATGAAGGCATCCAGGACCCTAAACTGGTACTTTTGCCGCTGTAGCATTGTAAGAATTTTCTGTGAAATGGGAAAAAAATAATGAGACTGTGTTTTTTATTGTCGTTTTCCAACATAAGATACTCATATTTTATCCATTTCACACAAAAAGATTTACACAATATCTCTGAAATTGGCATATGATGTTGATTTTGGACATCTAATGAAAGCTTTACATTTTTAGTTGTGATTTTTCTATGCATATCAACTATAGCATGAAATGGACAGCAAGATGTTCTGTTTCCAAAGTACAGCTATATGCATTTAATCTGTGGACAGTCCTTCACCCTTATGTTTGCTTCAAGTAACAGCGTGTCCTCATGTATGCACTTGTATGTTCATTGCGTGTGTGTGTGTGTGTGTGTGTGTGTGTGTGTGTGTGTGTGTGTGTGTGTGTGTGTGCATACATACAGTGGAATAACTGTATGAATGTGTCTGTACAGAATCTTTGTGTGAATTAAAAAAAGCTATGTGAGACTTTTGAATATGTGATGAAAATGTTTCATTTTTATTTTCTATGTACTCCCATCAGCACTGACAGAG
This sequence comes from Hippoglossus stenolepis, assembly GCF_022539355.2. Lineage (NCBI taxonomy): Eukaryota > Metazoa > Chordata > Actinopteri > Pleuronectiformes > Pleuronectidae > Hippoglossus > Hippoglossus stenolepis. The sequence goes on from NC_061491.1 coordinate 11,196,935, forward strand.
CTCCCCTCCCTATCTAATAAATTCAGACAGATTAAAAACCAGGTCTTCTCTCTCATACCCAGTCAACAGAAGTCTGTTTCTTGTGTAACGTATCAATGACTGCCCCCTCCTGGATGGCAATGAAACTTTTAAGTCACTGTCATGGTTTAGAAATGTGTTAGATTTGTGAGTGTGTCAAATCTTGTTTTTGGTTTTGCAATGACAGACTTATACAACCAATGCTGACTTGACAGGGAACCTTCTCACTATGATTTTAGAGGTGTAAGTATTCAAACTTTCTAAAAGGATTATCCTCAAAATACCAGTTATTTTTAAATAGGCCTGAACAAAAGAAAAATAGGATACATTCTACAATAATGAACTTTTTAGTCACACTTGTAATTTAGGAAATTATCAGGAAATGGTGTTTCCACAATGCAACCCATTGTCCCTGCTTTTTCCAATTGTTCTTTGAGAGGAAGTCCTCTATTGTGCTGACTGTTGTATATTCTGCTGCAGTATGAACTCTTTTTCCCATCAGCCACAACATCTGTTCCATGTGAGTGTGACCTATATTGAACCACTCATGGGAAGCAAATATAAACATTAAAATAGTCTTGACTTGGATCAAATGATTCAGTAATGTCATCATGTCCAAGTACATCATACATCTGGTGTATATATTGTTACCTGAGCACACTGTCTTTCATGGCCACGGCTGAGATATCCACATGTATATTCTTTGTCGTAGAGCAAATGCAGAAAAACATTTAAATTTTAACACAATAAGACACTTTTAAAAACATAACAATCTATTTTTTTACTTTTTTATGTTTCCCAAAATACCTGCTATGTTGCTAGAGAAGGGAGCACACGTCAGCAGCTTGTTCGGTCATTCACATTTTTAAATGATTTATAATTTGATGTGATTTCAATTTCTCTTTCTTTCGGAAACTTGAACTCTGTTGAGTGATCTCTATTTTATTACTCAGGACAAGCCTACAAACGCCTATGACTATGAGATGAAGTGGAACATTTTCTTCTCCATTGTACGCCCTGGAAACAATCAACCTTACATGTAAGCCTAGAATTAAATGTGCTGCTTAATGTGTTGATGAAGGCCTAATGGATGGATCAAGTACAAGATAATAAGAAGTGGGAGAGAGATAGAAGATAATGTAATTTCATCCTGGTGAGTTTTGGATGACTGGGTGGACTGATGGATTAATCTCAGGCCACTTGACATCATTTCACCAGTCATTACATGTACCAAAACAAATTGTGATTTTTAAATGTTGCATATCCAAACCATATTTGTCTGTTACAATAAAGAAATCATTCCTGCAGTGACAGGATTAGATATTTTTAAAATATGTTTTAATTGTCGTATATCATTCAAGAAACTTAACTAAACTAATCCTTACTATAGTTTTACACGCTAAATAAAGGGAGAGAAAAAAGAATTCATCTTCCGTCCTGTGCTACATGAGCATGGCTGGCCTCAGTTCAGTGTTCGCTGTTGCTCTATTAGACTCCTCTGTGACTGTCACACGAGTAAACTGATTCCCGATCAGTGGCTGATATCACGGTTAACGGTCCGCCATGTTCCACCGCCCGCCTCCTCCACTGTCCAATCACTGACGCGCCTCAAAAGACTGAAAGAAATATCAGCCAATCGCGTCGCGTTCTGCGTGTCCTGGATGGGAACTGACAACATCAGGGAAGTGAAGTGACTAACTCAGCCGAGGAGCAGCAGCGTCTTTGTGTTTTCGCCTCTTTCTGCAGTCAGTCTCCCCGCAGCTATGTCGTGGTGCGGTTACACAGGCCGCTACTGACGTCGAGTTTGTGTTAACTTAACTTAAAAACTTTCCACTCAGAGGAGGGAGACGTGTTGCGACACCAGCCCGAGCTTCCTGAACAGGAGTCCAGCTCGGTAACAGGAACTCACAGCGACAGAGGGCGGCGAAGGTGAGGTAAACACAGCCCAGGGAGAGGTTAACCAGCGGCCCGACGGTGTCAAAGACCTTTAAGACTACCCGGATTAACTTGGGTTAATCTACACGGGGGTTAAACCATGTCTCTGGTGGACCAGAGCCAGAAGTGGTTCCCCACCAGCGTCCAGGTAACGGTGCACCAGGCTCGAAGCCTGCGCGTCAAGGGGAAGAATGGCACCAACGACTCCTACGCCATCATGCAGGTGGCCAAAGACAAGTTCTCCACCTCGGTGGCCGAGAAAAGCGTCGCTCCGGTGTGGAAGGAGGAGGCTTCGTTCGACCTGCCGCTCTTCCACCCGGGAAACGCCGAGCGATGCACCCTGCACGTCATCGTGATGCACCGGGCACAGGTGGGACTCGACAAGTTCCTGGGTCAAGCTGTGATCAACCTCCTGGATCTACACGACGACAGGTCCCGCACAAAGACCGAGTAAGTCCGCGCTGTGAAGTGGGCCTCATGTGGTCATCCCTCATGAGGTCACTGTTCCACTGTGTCAGAGGATCAGGTGTCTAATCTGGATAATGTCTGATGACCTCATTCCACACATGTTGCAGTGTGGAAACTAATAACATTCACATAACTTCAGTATCAGTTCAAAAGTTCACTGTGATGTAGACAACATCACAAACGTTACAGCCAGAGAAACGGCTTATCTTCTGATAAATAGTTTGGCTAATATCATGTAGCTAATATCATGTAGCTTTATCCCCAGTTACACACCGGACCATTGTTGATATTCATTTAGATTTATTTTCTTAAATTAGTTTGAGCCCAGACTGACAAAACTTCCTCTTTTTTTTTTTAAATGTCCACATCCTCCTTAGTGGTTGACTATAAACAAACCAATGTCATTGGTTTTCCGACACGTTTGTGTATTGTTTTGAAGTGGAAAGCATGAACACAATTTCTGTGGCTTATACGAAAACCAAAAACAAACAAAGGTCTTTTACTGTCATATCAATACGATGTTGATGTTAGATATTCTCCAAAACAGTTTACTGCTTTTAATGCAAAGATGGTAAATGTAACAAAAATCATTGAACATTAAATGTTGTAAAACACCACACATAAAGCCCATTACAGTCTTTGACTTGCTTCACACTTTGAAACGTGTGAATTATATATTAATCCTTTTTCATGTTCATTACATTGATATAAGTTAAGTTTCATTAATGGGAGAAAAGAATACACCGTGTACACATCAAATATTGTGATCTTAAAATACGTCACAAAATGGAGTTTTAAAAAAAACATAGACATGGTGATGAGCTGACTTTACCCTCCCTCCTCTTATCAGTGTCTGGAAGGAAAAACAGAAACCATGCAGTTGGTGGGAAAACGAACCAAAATAAGTCTCATCTCAGCTTCCTTCTGTCTTTCCTATCCCCGCTGGGCCACACCTCAAACGTTTGGCTGAGGCTTTTACTTCATGATCTGGTGTGAAGCCAACTCTGTTACTGGCAGCTTGGTTATTGAAGCCTTTCTGGAAATCTTTTTTTGTTTTTTGTTTCTCCTACTGCTGCTGTTACTTCTGCACATTCCCCTGGGTTATTTAGCAGTTAAGTTTAAGTTTATTTTTTGCTCACACCCTGATGTGTTAAATGAGTCAGACATGACTCATGGGTGTAACATGGGCGTAACAAGACTCAAAATAAAACATTTTATTTGCTTTGAATTAGGATATACACACCCCCTTTTGTGAGATGCATTTTCAATATGAAGAGGGCTTCATATAGAAACTGTCAACTGTATCTTACCTTGGTAATTCCCTCCCAATATAGTTCTTAAATATATTTAATTATGTGCTTCTGAAATGACCTTTGGTAAAGCCTGAGTGAGCATGGTGCTGGAATGACCTCATTCACTTATTTATCACCATCATATCTGAAAGGTTATCTTGTTATTGCACGGCAAGTTTTTACACTTCAATGGCAGAGCACCATGACTGTCCGTGCTAGGTCTCCTCTTTCCATCTCCTTTTAAGATCCAACATAAAGGCTGGGTATTGGATGTTGCTGTTGTCGCCTGAAAGCGTGGTGTTAAATTACTACCCTGCTTCCTTGTACTACTGATACAGGGTGTGACATTGAGGACTTTGTTTTTCTGTTGAAAGGGAACTCTGCAGTTGCCTCTAATACAAAAGAGTGCATTCGAGAGGAAATGAGGTTATAACGCCACACATTTGAGTTTGTCAGAGAGTGAGAAGCATTAATTATCCCAAATCATCAGACAAATAAGATCAAAACCTTGGAAAAATGTAATTTAAATGGTTAGTGTTAGTTATAAGTTTAGAGAGTTTTTCAGTATGTAACTGATTTACTACTATTATTTGCATGATAAATTGAAAATTGATTTGTCTAGGTCTATAAATTGTCAAAAAGTTTGAATAATAGCCATCACATTTTTTCCAGAGTTTAATGTGATGGTTTTTGTTGTTTATCTAAATGTCTGAAACACAGCAATATTCACCATTTAGTATCAAAATTACAATATGACCAAGTGCAATATGCTGGACCTCCAATGTTTTGATTAAGGCAAATGTGTCGTACCATTTGTAAATGAGTGATTGTGCTGCTCCAGACATTGTGTCCTACAAATCTTATTCTCCAGGTTTTAGGGAACATGGTTGTTTAGAGCAGACGCCAGCAAAGGTCTCGTCATCATAATTATATTTCTTTGTCAAAACGAAATGCAGAAAATCACACAACTCATCACAGCTACAATAGCTGTTTTGAATAATTGCTATATCATTTTTTACATATTTACATTTACCCCTAATATTTGCTTAAAAATTAAAACAAATCAATTATCAAATTATTTGTTGTCTTTTTCTATCAACTAATTGGTTATTCACCTAATGATCATACCGCTATGAAACATTTTAAATCTTTGATACATTTTGATTAGTTACTGATATATATTGATATAATGTACAAGTAATGATTTCATATTTCTTGTTTTGTATGAACGTTTGTTTAAACCCCAAAGAAAAAATCTCACAATTTAAAGATTGAAGTTATAAATATTTGGAAATGATTGCTTAAAACATGACTAAACCAATTCATCCATCATAAAAATAGTTAGTGATGATACTGGACCAACTCCAGTAGTGACAGAGCTGTTCTTTAGAGTCAGATTGATTAGTTCAGACAACAGAGCCACAATATTTGTTTTGTAATCAGTGGCACTAAAAATAAATCCCTCAGTGACGTACGATTTGTGTTCACCCAGTACGAGAGTCACCTTCAGTGAGTCCAAACAAAATATCAATTTATATAACTGCAGCCCTGGCTTTAAGAATATTTATAATTTAAACATTATTTGATAAGTGATGAATCTTCTTAAATTAGTTATCTCTGAGTTTTAAACAATGTTTCAGTGGAATCTATCTATGTTTTACTCTATTTACACTATGTTGTTTTAATGGTTGAGTTAATTCTGCAGAGCACCAGTAGGGTAAACACAGGCTTGTTAATCATTACGCATGTAAGAGAAGTGCCCTTGACAGTTGACAAAGGGAACCTGTACAGCAGGACCAGTGTGCATCAGACATGACAGAACATGCACACCCTGTCGGCTTTTTAACAACTGTCATAAAGCATTGTATTATTAGAGTCAACTTAAATGCGTACTCTGACATAATAGGCAAGAAGAACAACATCGGTTTCTCGATTGGCTTGATCTCTGTCCTCGTAGATAGACTTGGTTAATGATTGTTTGACTTGGCAGGCTGGGTTCAGGGTTGGAAACGAGGAGTGTTTGAATTATATTTAGCGTAACATTCATTACCTCACGTACTGAACATCACCTCCCTGCTTGTTTGAAAGCGTTTGAGGAATGTTGGTTCACTCCCATGCTTGTTTCCTGACTGTTCTCCCTAGAAGAGCATGCCTGGAAGTCTGAGCGATGGCACGAAAAATAAATGCTGCAGCAGTAAACTCCACATGAACCGCTTTGAACGGCCTGCTCACTGTCACTTTTAAAAAAAATACTTTATTTACAATTTTCAGGTACGTAACAAAGTGTTGACAGGACACATAATACAAAGAAAATTTTACTTGAACAAAACCTAACAACAATCAAAACAAAAGCAAAAAAGCTGCCACACAGATTACACAATTACATATATGTAAAATGAAAATTGAATCCAAAAGCTATACAGAGATGGGCAAAACCAAAAAAGGTGCGCCAGTGAACCCTGAGCAGAGCCACATTCATCACATTGAGAAGAGACTGATGGGAAAATGCGGTTCAGCTTTGTTTTTGAGTAGTGCAGTCTATGCACCACTTCGTTCACTGTCACTATTATATTTGCATTCAGTAATAGATATTCTCAGCATACTCCTCATTATTCCCCTCAAAGTTAGATTGATTCTTACCGGGGCCCACATACAGTTTTATTCTACAAAATGATTAAAGAGGAATTCACCTTTACTTGGAGTGAAATAGTTGAAGTGCCCCTCTGTGGATAAAAAGAGTTCAGAAGGAGAAAGGGTCACCATAATGGGCGCCTTGTCTACAGTATTAAAGGGATAGTTCACCCAAAAATGAAATGTCACTCATCTGCTCACGACAAAGCTGATGGAGGGGTGGGTGAAGTGTATCCACAAAACACTTTTGGAGTTTCAGGGGTAAACCGTGTTGCAGCCAAATCCAATACAATTGAAGTAACTGGGGATCAATTCTTCCAACGTAAATAAAACTTGCCTCCATGTTGCTTCTGTGGTGTCATCCAAGTGTCCATAAGCCATGACTTTCAAATTCAACTCGAAACAAGGTCATTCACACCAAGAATTGATCCCCAGTTACCTCAGTTGTATTGGATTTGGCTGCAACACTGCTTACCACTGATACTTCAACAGTGTTTTGTGAACGTAAACACTTAACCCACCCCTCCACCGGCATAGTGGTGAGTAGATGAGTGAATTTAAATTTTTCAGTGAACTATCCCTATAATGCGTCTATTCATAGCGAGGCTTTAATTGCACACGCTGAAAGCATCTGTATGTAATGGTGCTAATGGCTTGTTTTGGCATGGTTTTAGACAGTGCTCTCCAGAACTCTCCTACCTTCCCCTTACAGACAATAAGTGCTGATGCTGTACAACACAAAGGACATAGTTGGGGCTGGGGGGTGTGGGAACAAAGCTGTAATTGTCAGGCTTTATCTGTGGTGTGCATGGTATGACCAACAGGAACTGGAACAACCCATACACTGGTTAATGACACCTTTCAGTCTCGGGTCGAATGAGACGCAGCACATGAACTCAAACTGATATAAAGCATTTGAAGTCAGAGTCGTTAGGAACCAGGCGATTTATGTTGGATATTTATTTACAGTATGTAATTTATTATATTCATCTTTAGATCTCAACTGATTTATCGGTTGGTGAGCCTTTCACAGACACATTGGTATTGATGTTGATTTTTGATGATATTCGCCAGTGGGGAATATATGTTTATTTTCTCGAATCAAGTTCTATATATTTGGTTGTATCTGTGTAATCTTTTTATTTACAGTTTCTTATAATAAAGTGTATGCGGGTTGATAACGACATCTTAGTAATCATTGCCAATATTTATATATTTGTAGATATATCGGCATATAATATATCAGCATAAGAAATGTTTTACTCCCTAATATCTGTGTCAGCATCACTCTCAAAAAATTCTGTCTACACATCTTACACTTAAAACATGTTCTCAGAGCATGGTAATTAAAATAAAAAAGATAAAAAATTAATCATTATATTTGGAATCTAGTAAAAAGCGACTGTTTATCATTTCTGCTTGATTAACAGTGGATTGGTAATTATTCACAAGTGTTGTTGATTCATTTTGTGTTAAACCGCTATTAATTGAAAATGTCAATTTCACATAACAAAAAAGCTGAATCAGAAATGGTCAGTTAACACTGTTTTAATTTAACTAGACTGAAATTATTTTGCCTGTGTCCTGCACATGTTAACCTGTATGAGTCATGTAATTCGTGTCTTGATACCAATTCACATGCTACCTGTTGCAATGTAGCAAACTGTGCAGTGGGAAAGTTTTGATCCTTTTATTAATTCTAAAGACAGTTTCTGTGATCTTGCAAAACTTTCAATTCAACCCCCTGTTTATGTATTTTTTTCTCTGCAGTTGGTTCAAGTTGGTGGACAAGTCTGGAAAAGCAGATAAGGTGCGAGGGGAAGTGCTGCTAGATATACAGTTCATGAGAAACAACATGTCGGCCAGCATGTTTGACCTGTCTATGCAAGACAAACCACGCTCACGCATCTCCAAGCTGAAGGACAAAGTCCGTGGAAAGAAGAAGGACAGCTTCTCTGACTCTGCCTCAGCCATCGTTCCCTCTGTCAGCCAGGTCCTCACTGACAGTGACGGAGAGGCTGATGCTCAGTCACTCAATCAGTCTGTGAAAAAGAAATCCAAGCTCAAATCCCTCTTTGCACCTAAATCCAACTTGCAGCGTAACATTTCACAGTCCATGTCTACACTGGGGACTCTTCCTGAGAAGAACTCATCTCTTAGTGGCAGCCGCTCATCTGGCCTCAATGTAGACTCACCTGAAGGTAACATAACCTTTCTGCACTCAGTGTGCTCTGTCTGTGGATAGTTCTGTCTTTCTTCTGCTGCACAGTGCAAGTTATGTAAGTTATGTGGTTTTTTTATCAGTCTTCTCTCTTTCTCTTCCCACAGTGAAGAAGAAATTCAAATTCCTGGGACACAAGCGATCAGGCAGCTCTGACAGCAAGGTGTCTCAGGGTCCTTTCTCCCTACTGGGTCGCTCCAAGCAGAGCAACAGTGACCAGAACAACTTTTGCATCAACGGCAGTCATGTGTACACAGAGGAGACGGAGCCAAAGAGTGGATCTACTCTCAGTCTGAACAGCTCAGGCCAAGGCTCTGTGGAAGATGTCCACAAACACACCTCAGATGCCTCTGCAAGTTCCTCCAGAAGTGTAGCTGACCCCACCCCCACCTCCAGGCATGAATCAACAGACAGAGCTATACTGGAGCAACAACGCCATCAACAGGAGGAAGAGAGACGGCAGGCAGAAGAGAGGCACATAGCCGAAGTAAAGAGGGTGGAGGATGAGGAGAAATACAGGGCAGATGCCAGGAGACTGCAGGAGGAAGAGGAGCGCAGATATCAAGAGGAACAGGAGAGGAACCGAAAATTCCTCGAGGATGAAGCAAGGAGGAAGAAACAGAGGGAGGAGGAGGAGGAAGAAAAAAGAAAGCAAGAGGAAGAGCATAGGATGCGACATGCAGCGGAGAATCAGAATCTTGAGGAGGAGCGTCGCAAATCAGAGGAGCAGAAACGACAGGAGGAGGCCTCCATGAGTGACAGGCTGTCAACTCTGTTCGGAATGATCAGAAAGAAGGAGGAGAAAAAAGAGGAGGTGCAGCAGCAAACTAAAGAGGAGTTGCCTGAAACAGCCCCTCGCAGTGACTCAAGCAGTCTTGATCAACCGATCTCCCACCACTCCACTAACCCATTTGAAGACATTCCTCTCAGCAGTAATGAAAGTCCAGCTGATCCTCAGAAATCCAGCCGTAATCCTCAAACCCCATCAGCCATGGTCTTCCTCAACCGCACTGCCAAAGTGTCTGCAGTCAAACCCAGGTATGCCTTATTTTCATATTGTTGCATTATATGCTCATAATAAAGTATTGATGTTGTTATATCATTGTTGGGATGCTGGGGATGCTATTGTTTCACTATTCTTAGACTTGCGTGACTGGAATTTGACCAGTACCTGCACATACCGACGCATTTTAAAATGGCACTCACTTATAGCACTTTGTAGTTTTGCTCTTTTGAAGAAATTTTACTTTCTCTATTCTTGTTGTTCTGGGTTTGTACCCTCATGGTTGAATGCACTTATTGTAAGTCGCTTTGGATAAAAGCGTCAGCTAAATGAAATGTAATGTAATGTAATTTTAAGTACTATGTGCATCATATTTAACTTAACAACAGCAAAGCATAAAGAAGAGGGGGTTTTTTTTCTCTGCTCTGTTATCTAGTCATCACCAAGACACATAGAAATGTAGAAATCCCACATAGTTTGCTCCGGTTACAAAGCTTCTTCCTGCACCGAGATGTCAACACTGAAACTTGGAACTTCCACTACTCTCCGCCCTGTTTCTGTTCCTGGTGCCTCAACCCTGTCAGTGTGTTGAATAACCAAAGCTCTGAATTCCATCCTGTAGTTGACTGACGTGTTTGACCAGTTTGGTCTCAGCACAGATGAGAAGTTGGGTGTGGCTTGAGCTTGTGAAGATGTTGTGGAGCAGGTTTCGAACTCCTCATAAGGAGAGAAGCAGCGACAGTGTGACTTTCTGGGTGATCCGATTTTAGTTTAAATGGTGTTTTTTTTTACTTTCTTGTGGACTGGATTGGATTTTTAAATTTTGGAATGGTTACGGTAAGAAGCTTGTTCCTGCTGTTGTCATGGTTATTACATTGGTCCTCATTTTCAAGGAAGTTTGCTCGATGGCAGATTAATTGTATTATTTAGTTGTGTTGTATATTTTATTACATTTTGATGCCATGTTGGACTATCTAGTATGATCAAAGTTTCAAAATCTTACAGCAGAAATGTCACATTGTGCTCAACAAATTGGACAGCTAAAAATAGAAACCGTATCCGCATGACGTGAATATCAGATGTACTGTCTGTAGTTTGGCTGTTAACACTGAACAGTGCAGCATTTTATGTGAGCTTGTCATATTTAAGAGACCTTTCTTAACTGTGATATCATTAAGTTTGTCGTCACAGATGAAATATTCTCAGTTTAATAAGATTTGAGTTAGTCGTGAAGTGAGTATTGATTTTTAGGCGCTACATTATGTGCGTTTGTAAATGGCAAATCGAATTGTTTTTATTGACTGACTTCTAGACATGTGAGATTCAAGTTAAATTGGTGACGGGTTGTACATTGGTGGAAGTGACTTAAGATAATGTGATGGTCACACTGACCCGTAGGCCTTTGTTTTCACTCCTTGGCAGATTGGTTCAAATTCTGGAGTCTGAACCCCCTGACTGCCAAACCCCCAGTCAGCTGTGTCCTTCCCCAGCCGCCTCTGAGTCCACCCTCTCTAGTGTCCCGTCTGAGCCCCCTGATAGTTTCTCCAAATTCCACTCATCGTTGCCTCCACCAAACGTAAGCAAAAGCCTGTCTGGTTCCCCTCGTGGGAGCACAGAGGATTTGTCATCTGTGGAATCTGAGGGATCTTCACCCACCATGGCGGACAAGAAGAAAAACGCCCCCCTGCCACCTACGTATCATCTACATGGGAACCAAACAGGAGGAAATCCCATTCCTGTCAGAGAGATGAAAAGTCCTTTCGTAGAGGCAGACGGATCGCAACAAGGCAAAAAAATGTCTATACCACTTCCTGATTATGAATCCCTCTTCCCAAAGAAGAGGCACGGAGTACAAGGGCACACTCTGTGGGATCATATTACCGCTGAGGTCAATCAGAGACAAAGGGACACTGCACCTGAACTTCTGGGTCCAGAGATGAGTGTGGATGGCCCAGTGGGGCATGATCCGAGTCCTAGGTCGTTCACATCGCAAGAGAGTCCTGCCATGAGGCATTATCAAACAATACCTGAGGAGACCAAACCTATGTCGTTAAAAAAGGCAGCGGCCCCAGCTCCCCCTAAACCAGTCTTATCCCCACATCCTCAATCAATCGGTCAAAACCAGTACACTGCCCAGCAGTCTGGCATGAGACCTAATCCGTCTGCAGTGCAGGGACCGAGAAACACTGACTTAGCAAGCAGAGAAGGTCTCTCTGGGATGTCCAGGGATGGAGCGAGGAAGGCGTTGCAGCCATCACCCGCAGCTACACTTGCACCCAGACCAAGTATCCAAATGGACACAAGTCCACCAGAAGATCAGCGGAAAGAAGCACCCACTGCCAAACCCAGACAGAGGTCTAACGGCAATGAGCCAATACAGAAAGAAGTTTCTGCTGCTGACAAAAAACAGAACAGTAATGCCCAAACATTATTTAGTCAGAGTGTGAAAAGCATGGACAAAAAGAGTAGGCAGGCAAGGGAAAACTTGGTAGAGTTTGACCCGTTCCCCAGCACTGAGCTTCTATCCAAAGACCCGTGGGCACAGCAGAAGCAGAAGCAAGAAGTCGACAACCTTTTGACTGGCAACATCCAGAAAGAACAGAAACCTGAAATTCAGGGAATGACAGCCGATGATCTTGATAACATTTTTAGTCAAGATAAGCCAACAGATCCCTTTGCTAGTTTTAGTCGCAGCAATTCAAACAACCAGAGTCCAAAAAGGAAAGACTCAGAGCAAGCGGGCTTTCATGCTTTTCAAAGAAAGACTTCACAGAGACGGAGTCTTACATCAAAAACTCCCCTGGAAGATAAAGGTCTCCAGTCTCAACAAGAGCCAGCATCTAAAGAAGGAACAACCAAAATGGCAGCTAACCAAGACCTCGTCACAAACGATGTCAGGAAGGAGCCGGTCGCACTTCAGCCTCAAGCTGACGTGAAGACACAGAGCGGTTTTTACAAAGTAGAGGATCAGTTTGGAGCTGAACCTTTTGCTGTTCCCTCTGCGTTGACTTCCTCTGAGCCCCTCCAGGCTATTACGGAGGAACCAGGGGCTCTGTCTGGGGGAAAGACACTTTTGCAAGCGTGGGTCTCACCGTCTGAGGTTCAGCCTGTCAGTGCTCAGAATAGCAATGGAGGTGGGCAAGCCTTAACGGCACGCAGGTGAGATTGAAGAGGTTCCTTACAAAGAATACTTATGTGGACTGTTTATCTAGATTTGCACATGGCTGCTGTTGTTTTATTGGGAGGCAGATAAGGTCTTAGGATTTACTTTGGGAGTGACTGCTTTGAGAGCTTGTGATTTCTTGGCTTCCATTCCTCATTTTGGGTTAAATTCTGAAAAGTGCACATGGATCACAGTGAAATGATTTGCAAGATTCGCAAAACACCAGAGGAAATTGTGAATGTGAAATTGTGATCTCTTTCTGTGCTTTATGATAATGTGTGTGCTTTCTTTACAGGCCTCATCCCGTGAAGCCCCTGACCTCAGTTGAGAGCCAACATGCCACCAGCACCCAAACTGGGAAGGAGATAAAGGTCCGGGACAGTACACCGGGGAAGATTAAGGTACTGTCATGACATAAATAACATTTTACCTTTTTTAAGGTAATTCTGAGAAATCTTTTAAAGACTTTAAATATTAACTTAATGACAAAATGTCAGTTGCAGTTGACAGCCTTATTTTTAACCCCTGGAACTTGGAGTTTGAACCCAATTCATGACAAAAAGTCCACTCATTATGTGTTTTTCACAGTTGTCTGTAATTGAGGAATACTCAATCTGCTCATAAGATGATTTGGCTGAAAGCTACAGAAAAGCCAAGTAAACTTGTGATATAATTATCTTTTAAATCTCTGTTGAAACATTCTTGAGCGTATTCTCTCTGGGTATAATCCAAAGAGTCATTACAGTTCAATTAAATCAATAAATAGTTATAAACTGTATTTACCTTTTGTCGTGTCCCTCAGGTGGCAGACCCGTTAGGAAGCGGACCTTACACTCAGCTCACCCAGGGGGAGTTGATCACAATGGTGGTGAAGCAGCAAACAGACCTGTCCAAGAAGGACGCCAAAATCGTGGAGCTGGAAGAGTACATCGACAACCTGGTGGTGCGAGTCATCGAGGAGAAACCCAGTATCCTGCAAGCCTTAAACGCCACCAAGCAAGTGTAAGGCCGTGGCGGCTCGAACGACACAGGCCCACTCGGGGACTCAGTTCTGTCTTTCTTGTGTGAGTTTGTACTGTTGTCACTGTGTCATCGTGTTCTCTCAGTGCACGTTGTCACTGAGGGACACGATCTCCACGAAGGTCTTAGAGCATATGCACTTTCTTTAACTTTCAGAGTCTTTTTTCAGAATGCTGGAAAATGTCTCTGAACTAATAATTACTTCATAACAAGCAAGTGAAAATCTTTATACAAGCAGATGAATGTATTTGTTCCGACACTAAGGTACTGGAATTTGCTTTTAATTGTTCCATGAAAATATTTTCATTATCTTGATTTATACTTCATACTTGATTGGAACTCGGGTTGAGCATTATTTAATATACTTAATGAGAAGAAAGGTTTTCACTTACTCTGGCCTTTTTAATTTTTACTCTTCACACTGGGCTTTGTGTAACTTTTGTGTGATGCATGACCATATACTCAACCACATACGACCATTCCAAATACATGCTCCATCTTGTTTAGGTCAGACTGTATTAGTATTGTCTTGTAAATATATTTGCAGTACATTTACTCAGCTTTCCTGCAAATACTAACTAGGAATTCTGCCCTCATGAGCTAAATATTAAGATTGTGTAAAAAAAACAAGTGCACATTTCTCTTTCTTTTGCCTCTTTCACTTACGTCTTATTTTACTCTGTTTGTTAGTCCATTTGGCAGATGTTCAACATTCCTCACATGTTTAACTCACCACAGTTGAATGTCAGCTGGTCTTCCAGTCCTTAAAAGATATTGTGCCTACACTTTTGCTTCAACAAGGTTTTTATTTTGAAAACCAGGAAATCAATAAAAGAAAGCCAGCTACCAAATACTGTACATCCTTTGAATAACAACAGTTTTTTCCTCTTCTTTATGTGGTTGTAATCTAGCCGGTGCACTAGGTGGAAAATTAAATATTATGCAAGAAATATTACAGAATTAAGTTTCTTTAATAATAATTTAAGACTTTGATCATTTTGATAATTGTGTTCTATTTATATAAAAGAAAAATACAGAAATGATTAAAACCTAATCATTAGGAGAACAGTCACAGACTCAGAGTCCGTCATAACCAGCCTGGTCTTTGTATTTGAACTACAATCATGAATGAAAACCTGCATCTTTGCCTTCACATTATAATCCTCTTTGATGTCTTGGCAGAAAATAAAGCAATATAACATTTTCAGAATGTGAAAGCTGTGCCTTCAAAATCTTTTTCATTACTTTAATGTTTGCTGGACGGACAGTCATTGGCTCCATCTCTTGTTTGTCCGACATGAAAATAATCATTCAGTCAATGTCAAACTTCTCAAAGGAGTGATGCTGATTTTAAATTTAAATAAAGACACTAATTATTTCACCAGACTGTTGTATTTGAGATTGCTTACAGTTATTCCGTGTACATTTTCAAAGAAAGCAACACTCGTAAATGAAATGTTAATCTTCACAGCTCATCATTTTGTAAGCCTTTAAAAAAAAATTGGAATTGTCTTGCGTGTTTTTTAAAAATGTTTTCCCACTACCTGTCTGTTCAGATCATATTCAGTTCTGATGTGTTTAAAAATTTGATCAAGATTCCTGTATACAAATATACAAAAATAAAAGTTTTAAAAGGGAAATAAAAATGCAAGACTGTTTATTTGTGAGTATTGGATAAGTTTGGTGAGGGATACTTTTGTTATCGGCAACAGATTCCAGTTTAAAAAGACAAAAGCAACAATGAATTGATCAAGAAGTTTAAATAAAGACTGATGTACTGTAGTTTACTACTCAGTGTCCCCGACCTTCATTCTTATCCAAAAAGCTAGTGCTTATGCACCAAATCCACAGCTGGAAATAGTTCCAGACAAATTCACAATTTACTCAGTGTGTGATGTTTACATAAAGCTACAGGGAAATTATCTTGTCCTATATTAGAAAATGAGATAATATATTTGTGACCCCTTGTCTTAATTAGTAAAGAATGGGCTCGATGATGAGACCCACAGAAAGGCCTGGGAACTCTGAGTATTGAGAGAGAGGAATTAATGCACTGTTGGTTTAGTTCTTTTCATGAGACCTGTTAACAATTATAAAAATGCAGAATGACACCAAACTCATCCCTGTAACCAAGTAAGTCAATATTTTTAATCTGTGAAAAGAGGATTGTCTTTCATGGTCCACACACAAAATAAATCATAAAACAAGATTTCTACAATAAACAAGCCTCATGTAAAAGACACTATTTTAGAAAATAGAGGAGTTAAATCTTAATTTTAAAAAAGCATGCTACTCTACGCGATTGCATTTCTTTTTAAGGACACATGGCAGTTGACTGTGTTGAGGTTTAAAGTGGAACTCAACTGATTTTATATAATCTGTATTATACTATTATCTGTTTACATGTCTTCAGGAGAACAACTGCTTATGTGAAAAATGTTTGTCTAAAGCCTTTTGTGGCTCCAGAGGGAGCTGCAAAGAATATAATCAGTTGCCTTGAATGATGTCACTTGATTCAATATGTCTGAAGAATGCAGCGAGCATTACAAACAGCGGTGACCTACTCTATATCTCTGTAATTAGAGATCTGCATTAGCCGTTATTAGTAACACATGAATTCTCCATCTGAACAGTCAGAGGTCAACAAGTAAGGAGACTGCACATCGACTGTTGGCTATATAAAGATGGACGACTTGTCTCTACTTCCTCCCACTATCCAGATATGAAGCCATATATCCCGGATACGAATGCATCTTACGCCAGACTGTGTCGGTGAGTGTGGATGGAGCCACACCGATACACACGCTTGACCAATCACGAGTCAGTCTCAGCCGTCAATCATGATGTTTCACCCCATTTCTATAACATCAAATAACTAATGAATTCCGAGCGTACTGGAAATATTTACACTGGAACAAACATAAGTGTGCTTCAATCTACCTAAAATGACAGAAACCACCTTTGAGAAACCTTTATTTGACATGTATTTTTTAGTTTGGTCCCATGTCCCATCCTCTAACATGGAGGAGGTAGAGTTTATAACCTATACTGCAGCCAACCACAAGATGGCGATCAAGATGTTGGTTTCCCCTTTGGGCAGCTGTCATGTTGTCCATCTTTGTAAACAGCGTTTTGTGCGAACTACAGAGACAAATTTAGTGTGGATAGTTTGGGGTGAAGGTTGAGAATCTGACTCATCTAATTCTGTTATTTGCATGTTTCCAGAACGAGATGAATGAAGTCTGTCCAAAGAAGCAAAGACTTGAAAACAACAGCTGCCTAACACACAGGAGCTTTACAGAACCACGCTGGCTGTGGCACAGTTATTGGCCGAGATGCCGATGCGACGGCGACACGTGAACATCTTGCGGAGCTCGGAGCGGAAGCGGTCGTGCAGCCAGGCGTAGAGGAACGGGTTGCAGCAGGACGAGCTCATGGCACACAGGTGACAGAGCAGCTGGATGAGCAGGAAGTACCTCTTGTCGATCAGGTCGATGTCAATGTCGCGCAGAACGTTGAAGACGCTGATGGGCAACCAGCAAACTCCGAAGGCCGCCACCACCAGGCTCACCAGGCGGAAGGTCTTGCGTTTGCGCATGCGCTGCGCCTCCGCCTGGCTCTGGGTGTGGTGGCCGGGCACGACACAGTTCCGCAGCTTGACAGAGATGCACAGGTAGGAGATGCAGAGCGCGGAGAGGGGCAGGACGTAGGTGATGAAGAGGGTGCTGTACGCGTAGGCCAGCCGCTCCCGCTCCTGGCCCATCCAGAACTCCTCGCAGATGGTGAAGCCCTCGTTCTTAAACTCCACGTGGTAGGTGTGAGCCACAGCTGGGGCCACCAGGCTGCAGGACAGCAGCCAGATCCCGGACAGGAGGTAGGTGCACGCCAAGACCGAGATGCGCTTTTTCAGAGGGTGCACTGTGGCGTAGTATCTGTAAAGAAAGAAGAGGAGGAGGAGAGTGGGATTAGATGAGATCTGTCCTGTCTAAAACGTGTGTGTGTGTGTGTGGGGGGGGGGATGTGGGACATGCCAGGGGACTCAATTTCAAAGAAGAACGTGCAAATGACCGTTCAGCTTTTGGAGCACCACAGATAATAACAGCCTTGTGTAGCTCGGAACAAGAAAAAACATGTTTTTATCTTTACAAACATCACAAATTGGATCTGCGGCTGTCACCATTCTCGACAAGGGAAAGGATTTGTTCCTCTCGAAAACAGCTTGACACAACTAGCGATGGGGAAATTGTACAGTATTTAGTGTATAGTCTGACAAATCCCTCTTCCATTCTTTTTGTTCTCCATATCGAGAGATTTACATGTGAAGAGACCCAAAGGAGGGATTCCAGTGAACAGTATCTGTGAAGAGCTGTATCTGCTGTAGTGTGAGCAGCCATGAAAGAAACATCATTATCTCTTTACAGATGAAGCATAAATGGTAAACACATGATTAAAACATCAATAAAAGCAGCACAGTGCAAGAATACATTGAAATATTTAGCAGAAAGGAGAAAAGAGGAAGTAAATGTGTGTGGTCACTGTAACTTATGGGATTTTATTTTATTTTATCAGTCAAGGCTGCAGAGTTTCAGGTTTAAAACATGTATCCAATTTCTTCTAGTAAAAGTCTCAAAAATGGTCCATTTGACCTCTAGAAGACTATAGCGTTTAGAGTTCTTGAGCGCGGAGAGAAAACCACTTCAAGATCGGTTATCATTGAAACAACTCAACAGTGCTTCTCAAAGAAAAACCCGAATACACTTCAGGACTCCTGTTACATTATTCAAGAAATTGTTTCAATTATCATTGCCAAAAAATGATGATTATATACACTTATGTGCTTGCATATTTCCACTCCCATCTTTTCAGAGCTGGTATAAAATCATCCACTACATTCAGGTGCTTACATTTGCATCTGCCTCTGCAATTTGATGCAATTTCCTTCAAGAGAGGCATGTTTGCACCTTGTTTAAAGGAGTTTATGGAAAGGTGGCTAAGTGGGTTTGGATGAAAATCCTCAGAACTTGTTTTGCTTTTTGCTCTTCTGATGACGCATCAGGGAGAGATGCATGCAAACAACAGATCCCATGCTTATTATTATTGTCTGTCCACAGTCACCTGGTTTGTTGTGACGTACCTGTCCACACCGATGGCAGTGAGAGTGAAGACTGACACGTACACCGTCACAGGCTGGATGAGGTAGACCAGGTAGCACATGAAGCGCCCGAACACCCAGCCGTGGGGGTTGAAGGCGTACGCCAGCGTGAAGGGGACGCACGTGGCACACATCAGCATGTCGGAGAAGGCCAGGTTCCCGATGAAAAAGTTGGTGACGTTGTGCATCTTGCGGGTGCAGCAGATGACGTAGAGGAGCAGGTAGTTGCCGAACACGCCCACCAGGGCCACCAGGGTGTAGCAGGGGATGATGAGCGGCTTGAAGGACTGCAGCAGCTCCACGCCCACAAACTGGGGGCTGCGCTTGGAGGAGCTGTTGTGCAGCGCCACCTCAAAGACCTGACCGCTGTCACTCCCATTCACATCATGCAGCATCATGCATGGGGGGGTGAGCTCAGCTGCCCAGCCGCTGCCTGTGCCCTCCATCCCAGAAGGCTGATGTCGACCTGGAGGTGTGAAATCATGACTACAATGCATTGCATGTGATGTTTTGTTGGAAATTTAGTCCAACAAACATCACACAGCACATGGACATATTCACTGTGTCTCTTCCTAAACAACCTTGGAACAAATGCGAAATGTGTACAGTCTCTGTAGGCACATACCAAGGACATACTGAGCAAATCTAAATCCTTCAGATTCAATTAAAAAACTTCAACAGTACTTCAAAAGATTTGTCCAATGAGAAAATAATTTTTAATAGTTTGCAATGATGGAGAATTGGTTCATGTATTTGCATCATTTCCATCTTTTTCTTTTCAGCTGCAATATTTGCTTCACATACTTGAAGTCGTTGAAGCCAGGGATGTGCTGATATGATGAAAGACATGAGCATGTCATGCAAACTGTTCACGCACAATCAATTTAATAGAAATGTTCCATTTTATAATTTTTCAACCATGTGCGACTGCAGATAAATTGCTCAGTTTAATGAGGCTCTTCTTCGATACATTTATAATTCACATTTGCGCATGAAGCTTCAAAGAGAAATGCACTGAATAATAGTAACTGTCTTCTGTTACAGTATCACAATGTCTTTAATGGGTGAGGTTGATTGCTGCATTGTTCTGCCATGAAGTAGCCTATAGGAGCTGCATGGGTGCCTTTCAGTTACACTGGATATTATAGATGTGGAACGCCTGTGCACGTGGAGCCCAGCAGGTGTTGGTTTCCATTCAGGAAAGTGCAGATGATATATTAAAACATAATTTGTGTCTTAATGTCGTGACTGAATTCCCCCTCAGTCATAACACTCTCTGCGCAGGGTAATCAGCAGCAGGTTGTACTGTGAACTGAAGTGACAGTATCTATATAGGGCTACTGAATATAATGCCAAGTAGAGCCAAATGTTTTTATATCGATTGTTTTAAACACCTCTGTATCCCTTCTGCAAAGAAGACTAAAAGTATATTAAAACGGTGGCAGTAATATTGTGATATTTAACTAATCAGTGTACAGTATTATAAATATTTACTGTCTCTCCAATAGAGATTTACAACCTTAGATCCCATGCAGTTAGAAGGAAACTGTACAGCCTCTATGGAACATACATGAACAAATGCAAATCTTTTAAATTCAAATTTTTAAAAAAAAGAATTGTCTCGAGAGAAAAACGTTATAAATAATTTGCAATGAGAGAGAACGGATGCGTGTTTGCGCAATGGTCCACCCACCTTCATCTTTTCAAGTCAAACAATTGCTCCACTGACTTAAAGTCATTCTTGAATCAATTTCCAATCTCGAATGGGAGTAAATGCCTCTCACCTGCCGCGCGTTGCTTTCTCAGTTTCCAGCCACAGAGCGAGTACGAGTGAAGGAGAGATGGGATCCAGCGGAGCCTCTGTGCGCCTTTGGAGAGATGCGCGCCTCTCACACGGACTGACGGCGGAGCAGCGCGACGGAGCCGTGCGTCCTCACTCTGAACCTCCGCACTGTGGATCATGTGCCGGCGTAATTACTGACGTGACAGCCGACATGAGGCGTTCAAGTGTTACGTTGACAGGGGATCAACAGGTGCACACTCCGGGTGACGAGCACGGCTCTGCTTTAAATCTGCGCGTCTTTAAAACTGGACTGACAGGCAGCTCCTATGAATGGCGTGCGTCTCTGGGGGTTCAGTCTGCACATTGTCAACGAGAATATACTCTATATAATAAAGTACAAAACTCCTGTAGTACAGTTACACAAGGCAAAAGCTTTCTCTATAGGTTAAAGAGAAATTACAGATTGCTCTACATTTTCACATCTGCTTTTTTACCCTCGAATTTGGCTCAGTGTTCTTCACAGATAAGAAAAGATAAAACAAGATAAGATTAGATACAATACGGTTATGTTTGTTATTGTAAGGTATGATATGATGAAATAAGATACAATGCAATGCGATGCAATAAGATAAGATATACCTTTATTGATCCGTCAATTAAAGATTGACACAGCAGTGCAAGTGGAAAAATT
Organism: Hippoglossus stenolepis; assembly: GCF_022539355.2. NCBI lineage: Eukaryota > Metazoa > Chordata > Actinopteri > Pleuronectiformes > Pleuronectidae > Hippoglossus > Hippoglossus stenolepis. The sequence continues at coordinate 11,218,312 of NC_061491.1, forward strand.
TAGTGAGAAATAGAAATAAGATTAAAAACAGAATCTAGAATATATAAGATAAAAATAGAAATACCGTATACAATAAAATAGAAATACTACATATATTCAATACTATATACAGGGGAACAACACACCCCTGAAACGTCCATTATCCTAAGCTATATATATATATATATATATATATATATATAACAGTGATGGGTTATTGTGACAGGCACCTTTTAATGTATCCCCCACTGCTGCCTGGATTAATGCAGCAGCAGAGATCCGTGACACAGTGTCTGTAATGTTCGAACTTTCATCCTCCACTGGTCACAAATATTTGTAAAGGGACCAAGGGGGCAGACTGATAAGGAGGTGACGTGATGTGGTGTCTGGATGAGAGGACGGCCACAGATGGAGCTCTGTGGGCAGGGTGTTTGATTTGTGCTAAACTGATTATCAGGACATTCAGTCTCTCCCATAACAAGCCAGACAGCAGAGGGCAAACAATCACTGCTCTGTATGCTTCAATTAGTGGAGCTACTCTGAATCAATAGCCTGCTTTGAAGCCCGAGGAGAAGGCATGGTAAAGGAGATCCTGGTGTGACGTACCCAGGGGAGGTTTAATTCACACAGTGTGTCTGAGGCTTCCGAGTGTTCATTTAATACTTAAGGAGTTTAGCTGTATGTAATTATAGAGGTTAACTCTCCCCGCTCTTCTCACTACAGCATACGGCCAGCACAAGGTGTTACAGCAGAAATGAACCAGAGGCGCACTGGAACATTCAACACACTGGCAATACAATGATTAAGAAATATGTGCTTTAGTTAAGATAAGAGAAGATAATCGTATATTCGTCCCACAATGGGGAAATTTACGATGTTACAGCAGCAGTCAAAAATACACAAGAGTAAATAATAGAAAATAAATAAGCAATACTTATAATTGCAGGGAAATGTAAAAAAACAAAACATAGTATTATTATTTAAAAATATATAAATTGAATAAAAACTAGTAGATACAGAGTAAAAATTGAATATATACTATGTGAGAATATATACAGTGGAATGGATTGCACATAAGCCATTGAAGTTTTCTGGATTTGAATTCTGTGTTTTGATATTTGTTTGCATTCTGAGTTCTTTGTTCCTGTTTTATTTTGAAATTCCACTCTTTCTGTCCCTCTTGCTATACTTCCTGTCTTTGTTCTGTTTCCCGCCGGATTGTCTGCACCTTATGTGTTTTACTTGTGTTCAACCGTCCCTGCCTCCCATATTCCCTTTGTCGGGTCTGTTCACGTTTCCTAGTGTTTCAGATTCTCTCACCATCGTCACTTTACTTTGTTATTTCGCATTTGTGACTTTTTGCGGAGCTTTGGATTTTCAGTTGGTCTACCTGTCTTCCAGTGACTGTAAGTCTGTTTACTTAACTAAATTTGTATTTACTGTTAAGTCCGTCATCAGCATCCAGGTCCTACAAACAATAAACCCTGACAATAGCGCCTGTTGTGCAAAGTTGCAAAACAGTCAAAAAAACACAAAAGAATAAAATGCAAGAACAATATAGCAAATCAAATCAATGGAATAAAATAGGTCAGATTAAAATTAAAATTGGACAAAGAGAATGCTAAACTCAGCTCCACTGGCAGCAGGCTGTTCCAGAGTCGAGGACTCAAATGCAACCTCCCCCGTCATACTTTGCCATCACTCGGTTATAAACTAAAGACGGGAACTGTGTTTTTTGCACATACATTCACTTACGTTGAATTTACAGTTCAAGCATCAGATGCAATATTTGATCATCGTGTTCTCTCTATGGGATAATGAGCAACATTCCTTTTGTTCTATGGGATATCAAAGCTAATGTGAAATAGCTCAGCCTGGCTGTATACAGCTTCATGTACATTTTCTGTAATGAGCTCTTTCATGACATGAACACAGGAAAATGTCTTGAAAACTGTGTCCTGACATTTTCTTGAGTTTGCTTTTACAAATGTAGAACGCAGCAGGAGATTGTTCAAATCCGACATGTTCAAAAGAACATCAACATTTCAGTTCCATTCAGGTGAGGGCTTTTGTCTGGGTTAAACATGCAGTAGGCAGGACATGACATAGCCTATACATTGTGCAGCATCTTTGTTAATACTGCAGCAAATGGGCTTATTGTTAAGTGTATTGTATAAGTCCTTATTGTTTGTAGGTCTCGTCTTTCCGGGTTGACATCTTCGTCTGCGTCATGGCTCCTCTTTTTCATCCGGAGATATTTGTCTTCTTCCAGTTTTGTGTAGGTCTGTGTGTCAGAAACGTCATTAACACTTCCATTACTTGTTTGTTGTGAACCTTTCAGACCTTCTTCTGTATCCCCACATGGTCTCATTAGGACATTGTACTGGGGGGCCAGCAGGAAGCAACTGACTGACAATTTCAGGAAACTGTCTGGACTTCAGTGAATGTCTAAAAGCAGCTATACGTTGGGAAATTGGATACTATTCCTTCCTTATTCCTCAACACTTGTGAACAATTGTTAAAGCAACTAAAAAAGTCAAGATTAAAATAAGACAACTAACTAACTTACCAAGGTATAACTGCAGTGCAGGATTTGTGATCACGAAATCAAACTCGGACACTTGACAGCACAACTTCACGGCTTAACAACTCTTCACAGTAAAGCATTGCCTTGTACCCCAGTAGATGGTGTTGTGCGGTGTCATCAGACGATGTTTCAAGTATTTTGAGACCGCTTGCCTCGAAGGTCAAACACAGAGTGATGAAAACAAGACTTCAGACCCTGAGTTATACAGAGGAAGATGTCACAATGAGTCACCATGGTGTATTTGTCATATCTGCATACAGCTTTACATTGCAATCAATGTTTCAACTGTCATGGTCCATGAACCTTGAAAGACACATATCTTCCTGTATCTGTTTGGTTTTTATCTAACATGCTTTTGATTGAACAGATTTCAAGGTTATTTACAGGTCCTTGAAGATCAATGTTACTGGTGATCCTCTGACGAGTGACTGCCTTGTGAGAGAAGCTACAAGTGTTTATTTATAAACTAAAGCTTAAAACCTACTTCTTTAGCTTACCTTCTAATTAAGTGTGTTTTATATTGATAATATTGGTATATATTTTTATCCCCTTTACTTTTCATCATTCATTATTTTTATTTTAGCTTTTAAATTCTATTCTATGATATTTCATTGTCAGCATTTTTATTTGTTTAGTCTTATTCTTGGCTCATCTTTCAAATGTGAAGCCTTTAAAACTGCATTAACCTGCAAGGTGATATACAAATCAAGTTTAATGGATTGATGGATTGATGAAATTTGGCACAGACATACAGTACAAAATCTTGTGACCCCTCACTTAAACTAAAGACATTCCCATCAGACTCTGACTTATGTCAGTTCCAAAAGCACTTAATAAAATGTGAATTCATGGCCATCTATAGATGAGAAGACGCTTTACTCAGAACAAATGGCTATAAGATGGCAGGGAAAAGTCAGAGGCTAAGATTGATCTTCTGAGGAAATCTGGTGAATGCAGTGTTAGACATATCATCTAAACTAAAGACCAAACATAGGTTCAATGATGTTGAATGCTGGTATTGTCATCACTGATGGCAATGATGGATTTCCAAAACTATGGAAACTAAGGTCGCACTCAGCAGAGCGCATATCCACACTAAGGTTCAACAGTCCCTTTAAATTCAATCAAGCTAGACCAAATTGCACACACGCAGAAACACCAGTGCCCTAAATATGCCAGATTTTTGTCATCAAGATCTATGATTTTTTTTCTCAGTATAAAGAAACTGGTGAACATAAAAAAAAATGCCATATCTTGCAATGCTATATACAGTGAGAAAAAAACATCCTGGATCCACCCCAAAATTGTTTGGATTATTTCTTTGCCCATGTTCCATCCTTTCACTAAATGTTGGTGTAAATATGTTTGATAAAACGTAACCTCCTTTACACAGAACTGATTCACACACCTCGCATCCATCTGTTGAAGTCTCCTTACAATAGGCCACACCTGAATAAAGTGTTTTAGAGTAGAAACAGTAGACACGTTTCAGTTCACCGTGCGTCATAAACATCCGCTAGTGCCCTTCTAACGTATGACTAAGCAGCAATAACATTTAACAGGATTTGACAACGAAGTCATTTATGTGAATGTATTTCATGAACTGGAAGTTCCTGTGTTATTTCTACTCCACTCGAATAGAATGATGCTTTCATAGAATTATTTTCTTGTTGCTGATGGCTTGTCTTCACTTAGTATGAGTTATGGCTTTAATCAGTGGCCAATGTCAGATAGCACAGTGTTCTTGGAGACAAAAGATACACCTGAAAGCCTTTACTGCTGCTTATTTATACTTGACAATCATGTGATTACACATTCACAGTCCAGGTTATAATCGATGTAGCTGCTTGATAGAGTCGTGATGAAGAGAGGATCCGCAGATCAGAATAGCTTTGTGACGCTATCGCGCCGCTAACACTGACAAGAGTTAGTTAGCGATGTCAGGAGCTTATATCAATATGCTGATTAGCATGTATCATGTTTAGCATTACCGTCACAGTTTAGCATGTTGGCATGGTAGTATTTGCTCAGTAACATCAAACACAACATCTTAAGCTGTATGTTATTTAAAAAAAGAAAAAGTAGTATTTAGCCATGAACAAAAGCACTGGGTAGAATAAAATGTTTTCCTAATTTTCAGTTGTTTTGAGACATTTACTCTGGACCAAAGTCTGACTAGACATTGGACAGACATTATCAACCATTGAGCAAATAATGAATACAACTTTCTAATTGTCATGATTCTAACCCTGTGTTGAACATTTGAAAGACTTATTTGTGTTGGACCATGGAGACCTTTTGGATTTCTGATGTGTTGATTTCTTTTATTGGACTCATTGTGTTTATGGACTTTGACTTTGATGTTTTCCTTGTGTTGATTTTCTGGATTTAAATCTTTGTATTTTGAGTTTATTAATTCCAGTCTCATTTTGAAACTTCTTTCCTTGTGTGTCCCTCTTATTTCACTTCCTGTCTTTGTTTGGTTTGTTTGTCTGATGACGACCTGCCCCGCTTTCATTAGCTTCACATGTGTCTTGTTAACTTTGTGTATTTAGTCTGTGTTTCTCTTTGCTCTGGGCCAGTTTGTCTTGTCAGTTTTTCCTTAGTTCATTAGTAAGTTTTCCAGTGTTTTTTCTAGTGATTTTCCTTGTGTGTTTTGCCAACTTCAGCTTTCTTGACGTTGCCTTTGGACTTTTGAGTTTTTGGATTCTACTGTCATCTTACTCGTGAGTCAAAATTAAAACTGCTCCTTGGATTTGTCTTTGTTTTACATCTGCATTTGTTCCTCTATGTAACACTAATATGAATTCTGTCAAAGAATTTATACATTTGATGACTTCCTTACCTCCACAAAGGAGGTGTTTGTCTGTTAGTTAGTTCGTTAGCAGGATTACACAAAACCTGCTCAACTAATTTCTGTAACATTTTGTGGAGGGGTGGGGCCTGACCCAAGCAAGGATCAGTGACATATTGTAGCGGATATGGATAAATGGGCAGAACCAGCATTTTTTCCCCCACTTTCTTCCACATGGCAAGACACCGTTTTAGCCTTGGCGGAGGTATGTACACTCCAAAGGCCTTCATAAATCATTGAATTTTTATTTATTATATTTTATATTCATGTATATCTCAGGTATAAGCCACTGACAAGAACATGTTTTGGGTTTTATCCCTTTGATTGGTCAAACAGGTGAACCACAATCATAGTAGGTTCTAAAAATCTTCATAGCAAATTAACCCTCATAACTTCATGGATCAATGTGAGAGACCAATTCATTTATTAATAGTGAGACCGGAGAAGGGAGCGAGGAAAAAAAAGCTCTTAATTAGTTAATTTATGAAATGTAATAGTTCTATTTGTCATAATTAAATTTTGGGGTTTCTATAGATTTATATATATATATATTTTTTTTTTTTTTTTGTGTGCGTGGTCTCTTTTTGCTTTTCCCCCCACATTTTATATATCTAATACTGGAAGATTTGTGTCGGTAAATTAGGGTGTCTTGTAATCCCAAGAAGGGATCGGCCAAATACATTGGCATGACACACAATGTATGTATGTAATCGTTTTATTTGTTATGAATCAGAATGATTTCTGAGAAAGGCTTTTATTAGCTGAAAGGCAACCAACCCTTTTCTCTTATTTAACTTTGTTATTTTGCAGTCTGTGTAAATTCAGCTTATTTGGGCAACCCTCTTTATTCTTGTATTAGGGGAAATATTAGGAATCATGTCCACAATTTATCCCAAAACATGAAGCCTGTGATCTGAGCAAATATCTGCCGACACTGTGTACAGGTAAGCATGCCCAGATGCAAATCAAAGGGCTCTAGACAACATCTAATGGCTCATTGTATGTGATGAGACTGTGAAGGTAGATGCTGATTATCGTCATTGTTCACCGTAGGTCACTAAAATGAAAAGAGTGAACACACTGGCTCCATGTCGCAACCTGTTTCTCTGAACTAAACAACGTGCAGCGATAATGGTGACATACTCACAAATGAAAGGAAGGCTCCAGGTATATTTAGTTAGATAAAAAGCATGTGTTTAAAAAAAATCTTTAACAAAAACAAGAAAATAACATGATCCATTACTGTCAGATGTGAGATTTCAGAAAATCATTTTCTGTTTTAATACACTCATATCATTTGGAAATGTTTATTTTGACCATGTGACAATAAAAGCTCCATATAATTTATTATGAATCAGAATTCTTTACAGATGAAATAATACTCTGAGAAGCAGCCAAGAAAATATATCTTATATATATATGGTTTGATTTCTTATGTCAATGGTGCAGTCGTGCACTTACACATGAGTCTGATGGATGAAGAGAAATTCTTAATGTGTGGCTAAAAATACTTTGGTCGCATTATTGAGCTGTGGTATCTAAAAAGAATCCAACCTGATAAGAAATGCCTTGAGCTTATGGATAGAAAAATCTCAAATGTTTGCACCAGAGTGCATCAGACTCACTTGAGAGAAGCAGTGACAGTGTTTTAGTCAATGTTGTTTATCCAGCTGAACTATTAAGTGCACATGTTTTCAATACGTTTGAGATTTCTCTGCCTGCTGTTCACTGTAACCTTGAAAGGAATGCATGCAGCATCCTTTTTGCTTTGAACGCAGCAACCAATATACGGCTGCTTGTCTGAGGCTTATCCCTCTAAAGGTTACCCTCAGGCCTCTGATAAGCTCTTGATTCACATTATATTAGATAGTGCTGGTTTCTGCAGAGCCTGTTGTTTCTAACAATATCCAGAGTATATAGCCACAGAAAATATTATAACGTCTCTAAATTCACAAATTTAGAGACGTTTCACAAGTCAGTTTAACATGGAATGACTTTAAAATGACACATAAATAGCATTAATCACATTAACAAGCCCAATATATACACAAAGGAACATTTTTATAGGAATAGACTGTGTTGCTGAGAGTTTGATGATACGTTTGATACCACTCTTTGTTAAATACAGTATGCTACAGCCAGGGGCCTCTTAGCTTAGCATTAATGTAATCTGTAAGACTGAACACAGTGGGGAATGGCTGGAGTCCTAGTGTCCATGGTGTTGAGAGGTGCATATAGCTGTGCTGAGTACTCAAATAATTGTCTCCCATCCAGATGAAAATACCTATGATGGATACATGTGCTCACATACAGGGGTCCTGGTTTAGGGGTTTGAAAATGTGGCCTTTCTGTCTGCACAGGTCAATGGGTCTGAACCATAAACTGTATATAAAGATGGATGACGCATCTTCACTTCCTCCCATTGTACAAAAATGTATCCAAAATATCGCTGATACAGATTTTGAGGTCATTTGCAGCCAGAGTCATGGAGCTGCAGTATCGAGGTCCTGCTTGTACATGCGCTCGACCAATCACAAGTCTGTGTCCAGACGTTTTACCTTAAAACTTATCAGAAATATTTGCACTTGAACAAACATTAGAGCTATTCCTAAAATGAAAGAAACCATGTTTGAGTAAAATTTGATTTTTAGTTTGGTCCATGTATATATGTTAACGTGCAGGAGGTGGAGTTTATGACCAATACTGCATCCAGCCACCAGGGGGCAATTCAGATGATTTGGCTTCACTTTTGAGGAGCTGTCATGGTGTCTATCTTTATATACAGTCTATGGTCTGGACCGCCTCTCAACCAGGGTTAAACACGGGTATAGACGCTGCCTAACTTGCGTAAACTGAAACAGAGATTGCAAATTGACAATTACAGGATTTTTTTGGTATTAAAGCAACCAGAAGAAGCATGTTCATTGAATTATACAAGTGGTGGCTGTTGCATTTTGTCACCTTTGCCAATCTGCTAAGATAACTAGCTGATGGCTGTAGCTGTAGAGATTTTACCATATGAAAATGAAACGTCAAAAGCAGAGGAGGAACATTTGCCAAAAACAATCACAGCACATTTTGTTGAAGGGTCAGGTCTATTTTACAGTTACTAATGACTGGACTTCTATCATCAAAAGTCAGCGCAGGTTCAATATGCAATCATTCTCCTTTGTTAACTACAACTATCGTAACAACATTTACTTTGTGATTGCCACAGCTGTAATAATAATTACAGGAAACAGAGTATTTCATTATTTGACTGAAGCCTGAAAGCCCCTGTGACACAGATTTCAGATCTTGATTTCAAAAGCCATGTGATCATGGTGAAGTGGTCATGGCCAGATGGATGGACTCAGATATATACTTCAGGTTACTGCCGTTGATTGCGCTCACATTCAGACAGCCACTGGGAAGGAGGTTCACATGTCTCCTCTTTGTCAGAAATTCCACCTGCTGATCTAAAGCAGACCAAAAAAACACAAGCAGTACAGAGAACACTCAGAGGTTGTTAAGATAATATTTCTGTTGCTTCATTGGAGAACACTGGTCTTATTTAAACAAAATTCCATCTGGAATAAGAGTGGCAGTAAAATAATCATATGATTAGCAATTTTATCTAATGTTGATAAATCAGAGACTGTAAAACATCTGTAGGATGCCAAGATCATGAATATTAATTTACAGTACACTGATTACTGTTAAAGCATGTGATTTTCAGACATAAAGTAAGCCAAAAATATTTTGGAACTGTTTATAGAGTGCAATAATCATATTCTATTAAAACACAGCCAGAATATCCAGCCTTGATTCTGTTCAAAATTATGAATACATAATAATGCACTCCACATCCCAGTTATTTTTTTTTTAAAAAGAGGTAACAGAGGAGATGAGAAAAGCAGCAGAGAAAGTCCTCATGAATATCAGACATGTGTTCCGTAATGCTGTCAATCACTTGCTATAGATTATTAGAAAAACAGCCTTTCAAATATTCACAACATGTCAGAAACAGTTGGCTCCTCACCATTCAAGCCTGTACAACAGTAGAGTCCACCTTGTTGGGTCAGGTGGTCCCAGCAGCCTGGAGTTCCCAGAAGCCTCAGCTTCTCTCTCAAAATGTCTCTGATCAGCTTACTTCTCTCAACCATGCGCTTAACTTCTCCCTGCCTGGGGGACAATAATCACATCAAATGCTAAGGACACTGGCAGTTTAACTTTGTGTGCATGAAGGAATCGCTCAAGCAGTCCAGCTATCATTTCGTACATCTACTGATACAGTAGTGATGCTACTGTCCAGGCCACATTTTTCAAATAGCAGATAATTCATATGCGTGGAGCATGACTCACCATTCAGCAAGATGGGCTGGGTTACTGAGCACAGTGGTGACGACATCTGCTCCTCCCACAGACGGCCGGGCCCACAGTGACCTGACTAATTTGACAGCTTGAGACTGCAGAGATAACAGGAGGGAGCTCTGCTTCAACACGCACAGGAGGTGACCCACAGCCTCACCTGGGAAAGGTTAAGAACAAGAAGAGGAGCCAGGTGCAAAGAAACACTTTTTTCCAGTTGCATTACTTTAATTCTGCTGAAAATAAGTTGGCTGAGAAAATGAAATAAGCCACTCGGTTCTGGGCGAGTGAATAGAGGGTCACTGAGACAAAAGCAAAGAGCTGATCTGCCTAATGATGAGTTACATGAGGCAGATGCAGAGCTCTCTCTCTCTCTCAAGAGAGCAATTACTTTAAGGCAACAGAAAACGTGACTTATATGAGCATGTGCCTTCTGTGGAACATTCAGTAAGACAAACATGAACATTCAGTGCTGCTCTCGTCTATTTTATGCAATGATAAAACTATCTGACTGTGCAAATAATAATAAAAGAGCTAAGATTGATTAACAGTTTTGAATTGTACTTGGTGTTGATTTAAGGTCACAGATTACAGACTTATTTTGTAGTATGGGCTAGTTTTGCCAAGTGGAGTTCCTATGGCCATAAGAACAAACACATTAATCCTTGCAATCAGATGTATTTTTAGTATTACTCTTACCGTAAAGGCCAAAGCAGTGGGAGAAGGACTGAGCACAAAGGAGCTCCATGCCTTGGGATGCACAGAGCTGTACAGGCCAGGCATCCCGCTTAAAATCTCCATAGCAGAGCCCCTGAGCAGGCAGCAAGAGGAAAGGGAAGAGCCTCCGCCTCTGTTGAAACAGTGCCAAGACAGCAAAGGATGATCCAAGCAGCAGTTAAGAGCGACTTGTCTGATAAAAATCATTATACCCTTTGTTAGAGACTGTAAATGTATCGATACCATGATTAGTTGTGTAATCACAGTCCACTGATCCTGAGAGAGATCTGCTCCGGTTGGGTAATGGGCAGACGCTGACAGAACAACAACACTTTGCTCAGGAGCCCCCTCCAGATCCTGCAGAAGCTTCTCCAAACAAATGCACCGCAGCTTATCATCCCAGTAATAATACTGACGGATATCTTGGATCCCCGCTGCCTGGAAGATGCCAGCCAATGAGTCTGCACGGAGGATCAAGTCAAAACATAATATTAGATGTCTAAAGCAGAACAAACTCCTCGAGATACCTTAGCATGTAATTACAGTAAGAGACTACTGTGAGTGAATATTTTTTTTTATACTGATTCTTTTTGAAAACTAGGATGGTTCTCAGAAGTGCACATACCTCCACCAAGGCCAAACAGTCCCTTTAAATTCAATCAAGCTGCACCACATTTCACACACTCAGAAATATTAGTTCCCTAAATATGCCTGATCTTTTTCCCATCATGATCAATGAATTATTTCCTGGGGAAACTGTGACATAAAAATAAACGCCCTTTCTCAATGTTAAAGAAAGTGAAAAAAGTTACTGGATCCACCGAATGATCTGGATTCGCACACAAATGTTACGCGTTCTTCCCTGACTCAGACCACATCCTTGCACCAAATTCTGTGGTTATCTGTCCAAACCCTAAACCTTGTTATTGTGTAAGCTTACTAACAATCCAACCAACCTGCAAACAAACAGGGGTGAAAACATAACCTCCTTGGTGGAGGTAACAATTCAAATACATCCTTTTTAACCACTGGTCTGAGATGCATTTGTAATGAATGAATTCGTTCTTTAAACTCTTTAAAAAATGCACACCCTCACCATGATTAGACATTTGTTCTGCATTTTTGAATCTAAAGTGATGCATATAACACATTCTAGAGGCCTTACATTCATGCAGTTCTTCATTATAATGTGTCTTGCACATATTTTCTTTTTTGTTCACAAATCTAGTGAATACACTGTATCTGAGGGGTGTAAAATACTTTCAATGAGTGTTTGTCAAGGGGTCTGTGTGAATTAATGAGCTACTTTCTCTCTGTCTGGAATGAAATCCTTTCGTTGTTGTCTTGTTCATACACTTGTTATTTCCACTTCCAAAATTGTTTACTCTGAAATCTCAGAAAAATGTCTGTTGCTATGGATACAGTAAAATGCTGTGTTATCTGATCATCGGTTCATGTTATTGTGGCATATACACAGAAGTTATGTTCTAATTATGTAGATAACACAATGTGGAAGTTTTACTGTGCACACACTGTAATTGCACTCATCAGGTTGATGTGAAATCAGCTGCATTGGCTTATTGATGTTCCATGAGCATAATTCAACGTGTGCCACATCTTAATGCCAATAAACCGGGGGTTGTGTCTTTAGATGCTGTTTACAGGAAGTAGGGTTTTACTCGACCATCGCAAGGGGAGGAGAGGTAGACCGGACCGCACCAAGCAGCACCGAAGCAGTGCCTCAGGAGTTCAGCCCCGAGGCGCACAGCAGCAGTAAAACCGGGGGTCTGGACACCCAACACCTGCAACAACAGCCAATTAACATGAAGAATTAGGTCTAGTTTTTAATATAACTATGATGATGATGAAACACTGCAGAGCTGATCTTGTATTGATTTACTCTGAAGATGAAGCTGAGTGTAAATTCATGATTGACCAGTGAGTCCATGTAATAGGGCTGATTGATTGTATGTGTGGTTAGGGGCCTTATTTATTGCTGCACAGACTGAGTAGTAATCATGCATCTAAGCTATAATTTGTTACAGTATATATGTAAAGCTGAGATTACCCGGCTCTCCATTATAGCCCGGGAGCTCTTCCCCAAAATGGCCTCATTGGCTCGCCTGGTGAATTCTGTTAGCCCAAGAGAAGGTGGATACTCTGGACAAAGGGTGGGATCAGCGCTTAACTGTTGTTTTATTTTCCCAACGAGACGCAGTTGAAAGGTCTTCCCCTCCTCGCTGTAATACTCTGTAAAAGACAGTGAGTGCACAGGTATTATTAAAATCCAACAAGACGCTGTATCGAACGGTGAAAAATCAATCAGGGTGAATCTGACAAGAGAAAGAGAGGTGACAATGAGAGAAAATTTCAGTTTCAATTTCACATTCGATTTTACGTATTCCTGCTGACAATCAAACAAACTAATGGACAGGAGTGATCATAAACCTTTTGGCAGAGGTAACAATCAGGAGTCAAGTTAAACCATTGTGGTCTGGCACAGTTTTTTATCTTAGCTTTTTTTGTTATGTACCATTAGGAAGGCAATATGGTGTTATAATCGGTGGTTTGAGAATTTAGTGCACTGGCATGTACTTCAAGAACACTCAGGTCCACACAGACCCTCCAGCTGCTCCACTTGTTTATCCTTGAAACATATGTGCTGATGCGAGGAAAACCCAACCTCCAGGTCTGAAAATGTCCCTTCAGAAATCTGTGGGTGAAATCACATCAACACTTTGTCCCTTTTTCCCACAAACTATTTCTGGAGCTGCAGCTAAATAAACACATCATTTCTTTATTTAACTAAAAATCCAGTTCACTGTGAATTCTCCCTTAACTTATTATGAGTCATATGTCAAACAAAATGTCCAGAGTAAGTCAGTAATTCAGTGTAAATGACGATAGGTGTTATATGCATTACCACTAGTGATTTCAAACTGATGGAGCCACATTAACTCAAAGCTCTTGAAAGTGTGAACCATGAAATCAAAAGACAGACAGCAACATGTCCTTTTCATACCGGGCAATAACATTATATCAATAATTATATAAGGATTTCATTTTCATCAATGGCAATATAACAAAATATGTATTGATGCTTATGCATAGTTCAAGCACAGTGAGGAAGTGTAATACATAACTGATCAGGCACAGTTTTGTAAGATGTTTCGTCAAGTGTTTGTCAACAAAGAAGAGTTTAAAATCACAATCTTACCTCAGTCTTCAAACTTAAAGAAATAATAACGTGACATCTGCTGAGATAATTATCAACTTTTTTTAAACTTTTTTTTTTCATCTTGATAAAATGTTTGACCATATCGTCCAGCCTATTTCTGAGGAAGTCCACCTGTCTAAAAAGAAATAACAACATTGAAACATTCCCATAATAAACTGAAGATCGATATGTTATAACATGAAAGTGTTGCTATAAAAAACCCTCCCTCTCTCCCTCCCTCTGCTACTGTTTCCGGGTGGTGCGTCCACAGAAGTAAACATCCAGCAGCGTCATCAGACAGGTCGGGTGTTGGGACTCACCCACAGACTGTAAATAAAGACCCACCTCTCCCTGTCAGGTCCACTCTCCTGGCCTGAGAGTCTCTCTTGAGGGCGGACAGTAGTTTTGAGTCGGGACCATGTTCCGGACCCGCCGCCGCCGCCGCCGCTGCTGCTGCAGAGTGAGTATTGACCGGTTCACAGTGATGACCTCCCGGGTCTCCTCCATTTAGCTTGACCCGTTTTTCACCGAGGCCACCGCTGGGTCGACTCATCTTCTCACCCCGCGAGTAACATCCGGCCTTTTGTTTAGACTCCGTTGCCAGGCTACAGCACGCGTCTGGATACTGTCACCTAGGCAACGGTGATGGATGAGTTTGTCCCTCCCTAATTTGCGGGTCTGCTGGTGGGAGTTTACTTTGGTCACAGTGAGCTATCGTCATCAGACAGGACCTGTTATCAGCTCTGGTCGAAAAGACCTCAGCTGTGCTTGTTTTAGCCCCAAACACTGAACACAAATCCCAACCCACCAATCTCTGCTCCACATTAACGTGTGTTGTTGGTTATACAACAGGCCTGTAGCATCCTCCTCACATTGATGAAGAGATAGTGTTTGATTCTGCAACAGTGTTTCAGTATGGAAGTAAATCTGTCTCACCAAATTTAAAAGCCTTTGAATTTCCAGCACTAATTTATTTATATATTTTTTGAAAATGTTGTACTTTTGTACGGAATTAATCAGAGAGTAACGTGATTGGCTGAATGTAGGTTCGGTTCAAGCCAGAATCAATTGCTTTTTCTTGGTATCCGTGGATCTGATCGAATTATAGCATGTTGAATATATGTTATTTGAATATTTCAAACCTCGCTTTTTAAAGAGTTGAATTTAGAGGTAAAAAACAAAAACATAATGAAATGCAATCACAATAATACATATTCAATGTAATCAAATTTAACATGCCAAATTATGATCGCAAACTTCAATGTAAAACTTTTCAGATTAAACATCAAGGATTCCGAGGACAAGTGATCGATTTTAGTTCGAACCGAACCAACATTCAGCTGATCACGTTATGCTCCATAGAGGAAAATATTTCAAATACCTAATTTCAATGCAAAAAATTGTGTTAGAAATTCACAGGCGTAAAATTCTAACTCTGGTGAGACATATTTTTGGAGTAAAGGGAGGTTTGTAATATTAAAATAAGATAAATTAGGCATTCTTAAAAAATCGAAAAGGCCATTTCCAGATCCCTCATTTCAAGATAAAATATCCAGGATTCCAAGGATAAGCAATCGATTCTGGCTCGTACCAAACCAACATTCAGCCGATCGCGTTACGCTCCATTAGTTGAATTCAGAAGGAAAAAAAATCCTAATACATCTTTCCAAAGCAAAACAAAATCACTTCTATAAATTCAAAGGCTTTTAAATTACAAAATCTGGTGAGACAGATTTGCGTACATATTTCAGGTTAATTAAAATCGACATCAGAAACCGAATTCTATTTATTTCAAAGTAGGTTTTTCATCAAAAGAGGAATTTCCTTTGGTCTTTGGTGCATAAACATGAGCTGGACATATTCACAATATTCTTTTAAGATTTCCTGCTTCCATTTGTTTGATTGAATCATCTCCATACATAGTCGAAGTTTTTTTAATACACCCTGGCATATTTTTACAGATCAAACTTACTTCTATCTTGTGGAATTACATCTCCTCTGTCGTGTTAATGTTGTGTTTCTGCATGTGCCTGTAAACCAAAGCATATTTCTGCACTCAGTTCGAGATAAGGATGAGACAGCCAGCTTCCTCCCCTCTCTCCTCTCTCGCTCGTCAAGTTATAACAAAATGCCACTGTCCCTTTGCGCTCGTGCATCCAGGAAATAGAGCAATTCTCCTGGGCAGGGAATCGAAGGAACAGCCATGTTGTGGGGACAAGACGAGGCGGTGAATCTAACAGCAATCTATAAGACCCAGAATCAAAGTCAACATCTTGCAGCTATTATATTGAGGAGAGGAGCAGCGAGCCAGGCTGTGTAGTTAACTTTACGGAGCTGATAGTCACATGTCGCTGCACTAGATGGCAGTAGATGGCCAAACCAGGCAGTTGGTCTTGTCAATCAGCTGACCTGGAGTAATTCAAGAGACACGCTTTCCTCCGGCCTGATTCATCCACTGTACTATTGCTCCCAATACCTATCATCAGAAAATAAGCCTCATTATGTGCAACAGATTTTTTTTCCAGTCATATAATAGGGAGGCTTGCATTCTTGTAAATGTAATATATGCCTCAGGGCTGCTGGCTACCGAGACAGCTGCATGTGCAGAAATCTGTATCTTTGGTCATTCCTCTGATGGATTTGTCTTTGTGGGAGTAGCCCACTGTGAAGAAAATCGAAAAATGGGTTTTTCGTTTTATACTGAGTGATTGACAACAAAATATTTATCTGTGACTTGGTCCATCGCTGAACATGTTTTCGCATCAAACTGCACCATGATTGTCCATGAGAGTACGAGAAAAAGCCCTCACACTACAAACTGGGTGCAGAAACTAAACGCTGCAGTTCCTCTAATGAAGCCTCAGTTGATTCTGTGACTCCAGATCTGTGGTGATCTCAGGAAAAGACTTGATTTATCCTCTACTTTACTGGAGTCTATTATTAGAGTGAGTAGTGACAAAGAGGTAGTAAGCTGGACCCAGTGGTGTGTAGCTTTGTCACGCCACCGTGTTACCAGCATGAATAAGGTACTTATCTAATTAAGGTGCTGTTGATTCCATTAGATTCAAACTGCTGAGTCCTGACATCTGGCGTCAAAGGACCTTTTTGTCTGAGGGCCCCCTGTGTTCCAAATATATTTGTCTGTCCTGAAGAGAACTGTAGTGTAACACTCAGCTCAGGACGAGGGTGAGCGGAAAATGAACCACTTAAAGTCTAGTGATGTCCATATGCAATCAAGAGAAAACACTTCAAAGTATGTCCAAGGTTCAAAATGTTTAATCACACATCAGTGTTTCATTTGAGAATCCTTTGTCACGATGATAGAAAACATTAAAGCGCATAATCTAAAATTGAAAGTAAAGCCACGTGGAATTTAACGTATTACCACATTACATCTAAAAGAGTTGCTCCGTCAACAAAAAACTTTTTTGTCTTTATGAAAACTATTCGGCCCCATGATTTGATCATATCGAATGGACATAGTTTTTATTCGGTCATCTATTTGATAGATGACCGAATGGTGGCTTCTTTTCCCCCCCTAAAATGTCAGTAATCGATTTCAGTCTAATCCTGCTCATGGAAAACAGTGTAATAGGGATGAGTTTATAAGAATGTGGCCTGATTTCAGACAGGATAATTGTTTCCACTCCGAGCTGTAGTGGTTTTTTCTACTGGATGATAGCTGAGTCTTCACACAGCAGAGCGTCTGGCATAGTGCTGGTCACAGTTTGTTTTCAGATGTCATGCATTCTGTTCTTGGATTATTTTGAAAAGTCCCGAATCTTGTAGACTTCCTCTCACAACAGAACATGATGTCTGCTCAACCAGTAGCAGAGCCAGATGTGACTGTGGTTTTGGGGTTTTGAGGATCATTTCAACAAGAACAATGAAGTTTTTTTAAGATTGTGTCCTAAAATCATGTGAACAGTTGTTTTATACTATTGAGAGTTATGGTGTGTGGGGGTATAGACCCCCCAGGGACTCCCAAGGTAAATCTGTGGGTTTATATTTAATGTGACGGAAAAGAAAGAATATATTACAGTTACACAAAATAATGTTTGTTATATCCTGACCTTTTCCAGAAAAATGTTCTCGGCCAAAATAAAGGATTCTTTCACCTCATCAGGACTCTAAAACCCTTTGATTGAAAAAAACAGAATACATGACTTCATAATACACAGTTTGTTGTCAGCACACAAAATACACATAAGCAGTGTCACACAGTTTTATAATACTTTATTTCTCATTGCGACGGATGATGTTATGTAATTAATAACGCATTACAAAGTGTCCCAGTACAACAAAATAATGGATGATGTCAAGCCCATGATCAAATCATTATTTGTCTATCTCTGGACATTTCAGAGTGTGTTATTGAGCTTATACTGCCACTTACCAAAGAGACACAGCATGTAGCGGATGGATAATATCATGTCTAGCTGCAGCTGGACTGTACCTTGCACATACTGATGGTTAAATCCTAATGAATTTTGCTTGAGATCTCCTGATGTAGGATTTGAGCCATTTTTTCATAGCTACAACATAAACTGATTAAGACGAGGACAGAGGTTCCCAAACGTTCCCAAATAACAATGAGACTTTCAACCCCCATTATCACAAAAAATCAGCTATGTGCACATGTTGCAGTGTTTCGTGTGGTGCTGTAAACTCACCCATGGATTATTTAAATCTAGCTTCTATTATTTAGCTTTTGGAACAATAATTGATATGATGTGTTAATAAGAATTGTTTTTAAATGGTATTTGATGTCTGGAAATCATCTTGCGACCCTCCCTCTGTGTTGTGACACCCCAGGGAGTCCCCCCCCCCCCAGTTTGGGAACCAGTGGACAATAGGAGATTTAAGCAAGATAACGATTGTACGAGTCCAGGCTCGAAACAGAAAGATTAAGACGAAAAAGAGACACCAGAATATTTGAATGCACAGCCCTTTGGTTTAGCTGAAATTACACTAGTAAAAATATTTTTTTCTTAACTAGACAGTAATGGCAGCTTTACCTTGTTTCAGATAAGGCAACTTTTGTACCCTGCTACAGATTCAGTGTATCATAAATAGATAACTTACAAGATAATATATTATACAAAACAATTTTATGCTTTTATTTTTTAGACTACAGGCGACATGCGCTGTGTCCAAAGGCTCACTGGAATACATTTAACCCTCACAGCTAAGTATTGTCTCATATTCAGGAACAGGCGCTCTTTTGCAAACAGCATTGAGACGACACCGGTGTCAGCTAATGTGCTGACTCACAGCCGGCTATCTCCTGTGCACAGAGCCAGTCACCGTGTTCCTTTCTGTTTCTCTACAGACAATCCAGCTCTTTGGGGTTCGGCTGCGTTTATCAGGGCCAGTAGTCGCACTCTTCTTCAGCTTGTCCTCACCAATGGTTGGTCTCAGCCTTTGCAGGAGTCACAGAGACAGCTGGAGAACATGTAGTTTGCTTCAGCAGCTCGACGTTTCCCCCTTCATCCGTCCTTTTCCTGCAGTGTGAAGCTGAAAAGAGATGGACATATTAGCATGGTGTGTGTAGCTTGAAAATAAGGCATGTGATTATCATGCACATATTTTAAAAAGTGGTCAGAACAGATAAGGCGGCATCACACTGGGAGGAATTTACATTAAAATCTGTCTGACTTTCTGTTTTGTAATTCCCCCAAGGACATTGTGTTATCATCTGCGTTTGTTTGTTAGAAGGATAACGCAAAAACTACTTAATCAAATTCAATGAAATCCTGGAAGAGTGGAGCGTGATCCAAGGAAAACCCCATTAAATGTTGGTGCTGATCCAGATCAGAGGTCAGATCCAGGCTATTTTCGCACTTTCTTTAACATTGTGAGAAATTGTCTTTTTCAGCAAATAATTCACGGATATTGATGAAAAACTTCAGTGTGAAATTATGTGCAGATCAAAAGGAAAAATCCAGATCTTGTGAAATTAAACGTGGTTTCATAAGGTGACAGTAACACTCTGTTTTTAGTTTCATCCGTGTTTGTTTGTCTGTTAGTTTGCAAGAATACGCAAAATCTATTGGATGGATTATCATGATGGTGGACGGATGCGGTTTGGGTCCGGAAAAGAACTCATTGCATTTTTGTGCGGTTCTGGATCAGGGGAAGGATCCAGGAGTATTTTCTTTAACATTGTGAGATTGTTTCTGCATTATCACTAATGGATTTTGATGAATAAAATCAGGCACATTTAGAGAGCTGATATCGACAAGTGAGTGAAATTTGATGCGGCTTGATTGGAGTTAAGGGGACGGTTCGGTCTGTTCTTCCCTGAGACATCGTGCTATTTGATCTTTTTCTAAAAGTTTTTCTAAGAATCCAACATTTATTGGAGTGTGTTGCTCTCATTCTGTTTTTATATTCTGAACTCATGCTGTATTTCTATAGCAGATTTGATTTGATTTTTACTGAAAAGTACTTGACGCTGAGGCCAGTTTCCTCTCTCATTATGAACGTCATTAAATCTTCCTGTGAGATGTAACTTGCTGAACAATGAGCTCTGTACTGTGCATTACTGTGTGACTGGTGTTGGTCACACCCTGTACAGCATTTCACTGTCTATCAGATAAGAAAGTTCCAAGATAACACCAGCAGTTTGTTGTCTTACAGGTTATTTTTAAGTATGATTGTGTTTTACCTTGAAAAACAGCATTGATACAATCACAGCACCTTATTTTTTTTTTTCTGTCTAATCACGGAGTTATTGCAAAGTTGCCCTCATCTCTTTATCCCGTGTGAAACTCTACCTTTTTCCCCAACAAGACTGGAATTCTGATGCTATCACCTCCACTGTACATGTCTCCACAGGAAGACATAAACTACCTCGAACCGTAGGCTTCCCAGAAATGTGCAGGCTTACAGGAAGAGCTACGCAGGAAACAATTTACAATGAGACTTCACCAGATTTCACATACTTTTGTTTAGTCCAACTCTTTACAGTGTATACAGTGGAACCACAGCAGAGTCTATTCAGGTCATGTGGTAAAGGTAAGAGCGGCCTTAAACTGACACATTTAGGAAAAACCCTCCAGGAATAATAATGTTGTCTTTTTTGTTTGAATTACAAACCAGCGACAAGTCGTGCACATGTTTTGTAGTTTCCATTCAAATTAAAGAAGCTATAAACTCATCAGAATCAGATCCATCCATCACGTGGCATGGGTATTTTCAGTTTTTGTATCTACCTGTCAAAGCAGGGTGTATTCATAATGACTTCAAGTAGAAATTAATAATTTATTAATAATTTCTTGTTTTAGTTTTTTTGTTTGTTTGTTGATCTCTGCCAAGGAGGTTATGTTTTTGCCCCTGGCTGTTGATATGTTTGTCAGCAGAATTACCCAGAAACTACCTCTAAATGTGATGAAATGATGGGACATTTTTGTGTGGATCCACATCCAGGAATGTTTCGTCACGTTCTTTAACACTGTGGGGTTGTGTTTTTTTTACATTAATACCAATTTCTGAGGGAATAAGTCATGAATCTTGATGAAAACATTTTTATATTTAGGGAGCCGATTTCTATGAGTGTGTGATATTTGGTGCAGCTTGAGGAAATTCAAGGGGACTGTTGGGCCTTGTTGGAGTTATGATCTCTACTGAGTCACATTCTAGTTTTACCAGCTCCTTTTATTCATATCAAATATATATATATATTTTTAAATCATTCTAGCTCACTAAACTAAAGCGAAAGTGTCTATAATTCAAAACTTTGACTGTCTTACAATTATAGCTCTAACTCCAGTACAAATTTCCATAACTGTTAAAATTAGTCATACTTTCATTAATATTGTCACACATATAACTCTTTGATCAGCCCATCTGCCTTGGTTCTGTAGTTTTTGCTTTATCTTGTTAATTAACAAAAAAAGCTGGCATGAGCAAGGAATTATCTTGTAGGAACGTATTCAAAAATATACTGAAAGTTACAGTTTAAATACAAACAATCTCTGAACTAGGAGATTATTTTCAATATAAGTCAATTACATGTAACCAGCAGTTTTGAAAAGTACATATGTAATTTACATAAATGGTCAACATCATCCATTAACTGTTATTATAAATGTGTATAAAGTACATCACACATTGATAGCATATTGATATCTTGAGTTCTGGTGTTGATAATGTATTACAGCCTGTTGATTTCGGCTGCTCTTGTAAGGATAAAACAAAAGAACATCCAGTTAGCATTCATTGCTTTTTTATCTGCTTGAACCCAATGATTTAAGAGTTATACCCTTTCTCGAGTGTTTGCCTAACTCCCGGATGCCTCCATTTAAAGACCGTGATGATTGGCTCTGATAGCAGCCAGACTTGAAAGGGAGCGTTGGGAGGTTTCCCACAGGTCACTGCCATCATGTTTTGCTTTATCCTGCTTCTTGTTTCATGCTCTCTTGGGCCTGATCTCGCTCTAAGCTAACTAAATGCACATTATGGAAGTTGGTGTGTGAAGATGGGTCGGAGGGACCGTTAGCATCCTGCAGAGAAAAGCTCAGAATTACAGGGTTCACAGCACAGGGGGGGGGAAAGGGCATAAGCGCTCACACCAGCCCGTCCTTAAACGCTGTCAAAACATTATGTTGCCCTAGTGACTTTCTCACTTCAACGCCGTCACTTAGTGCATATAGGTTGAGTTGAGGCCACGTGCTAAACTTCAAATTCCTGATCAACACATGACTCATCCTGTATGGTGCATGGCCCATTAGAAAAAAAACTGTTTACACGTTTATTAAAATTTCTTCCATTTTTCCTGCATGTAATGTTTTTTCACACTGACACTGTGTCCTTTAATACAGCATTAAGTGCTTTGAGAGGGTCGGCATGCGTGTGTGGAAAATACAATTATATATTAATATTGAGCCAGCCTAATGATACAGCCTGTTCCAGCGGCCACACTGTTACTTACAATGTCCTTTCAGATTTGTCCTCATGAGTTGTCAACTAATATGACTAAAATATTTACACAGTCATTTGGAGTAATTAGCCACTTGTTACTTCACTGACTCAGTATTTATACTGGAAATGTATAATCACACTCTGCTTTGTGTCATGTCTGTCAAGTTACTTGTACATATTTAGCTCTCCACAGTAAAATAAGAACATGTATGTGTAACCGTGCCAACAAGAATGTGTATCAGTAGAGCACAGACCACTGCCAAGGCCCAACAGTCCTCTTAAATTCCATCAAACTGCAACAAATTTCATACACTCATAGATATCAGTCCCCTAAATGTGCCGCATGTTTGTTTTTTTTCATCATGACCCATGGATTATTCTCTGAGAAATCACCAGAAATGTTGAAAAATGCTGATTTGGATCCGCACCAAACTTGGGTTCTTCCCTGACACACACCACATCCTTCCTCCAAGTGTTGTGTTAATCCAGCCAGTAACGTAATCTTGCTCACAATCAAACAAACAAAGGTGAAAACAAAACCTCCTTGGCGGATGTCACATTCAGCAGTAATATGTGTAACCTAGTCTAATATACATGTGTAATATTTAATGCCTCCATAGCCAATATGTGGAATGTACGCTTGTGTTCTCTTTTGGGGGTTTCCTCCTCCTAAAGGGGTGTCTCCTACTTGACCCCCCCTGCTTTTTGCTGTTGTACTCAATGGGAGAAGTACGTGGCATTTGGGTTGTACAAATCTACGTATTTTAGCCTCTCTGTTATCACGTTTGTAAGTTTACTCGCTATCTTATAATTTTTGTGCGGTATGATAACAGGTATGTTTTTTTAGTGAGCTGTGTTGTGGCCCTTTTTAACCATTATACTTCATGGGAGAAGGGCTCAACTTATGTACACAATTGATTGAGATGTTTCTGTCAGAATGTATAGAAATAGCTCCAAGGATTCATCATCATATCACAAAGCACAATGCTAGACGCCACCATACATATGATATATTGTTTGTGTATATATATATTTATAAGTTTTTATGTTATCAGCTTATATTCTGTGGGCTACCAATAACACAGGGGTGCATAAAATCTATTTCCCCAATTGTGACACATCAGATACAAAATCTGTTTTGGAGTGATTTCTTCTTTCTGTGCCATTCAGATTTTCCATATGATAACTTATTATTATTAATTCTCTTGCAGTTTTTCAAGGATGAACAAATATTTTCTGTGTTCAGTTTTTCTAGCTTTTGTCTCGCTCACTCAGTAACAAGTTGACAAGTTGTTTCCTCATGCGTCTCTTGATACTTGTTGATGCACCAGCCCAGCTGTAGCATATACATTGTTTCCTGTAGGGTAGGAGCTGTGTGTAATGATGATGATACTGACCCATGTTCTCACAGGCCTCTATGGCTCCTGCATGCATGTTGTTAATGTCTTAAGGTCGCATCATGCTTCTAAATCAGGCATCAGAACAGAAAACTCACTTCATTTCATCTCCACATTCACTCCACAATCTAGCTGGCTGCTGCTCTACGAAATCAAATGTTCCGCTCTCTGTTAGCTTTACTTTAGTGTTCTCAATCACGGATAAACTGTGCTAACAAACTCCCGCTACTCATAACACACAGCGATACCTGTTAAATACATGGAGATTCTTCTTTTTTTCCCAATATACATACGGGGACTAATGTAGAAGCAATTTACCGTTCATCCACTTAGGAGCAACATGAATGACAAAAACAAAGGAAGACACAACAAAGCCCCTCTTATCAACTGCTTGAAAATTACTTCACAACTTAACACATTTACCTCCACTTCCACTTTGATGGATCAAACTGCTAAATTTGTAAAGGATAAATTAGAAATTCGGTTATTCAGGGCTTCTGAGGGGAATCTGCATTTGTCATGTAAGATGGTACATATGTGACAGATACTGAGGCTGCTGTTCATGTTGATAAGAGCAGCAGTGATATGCCTGCGTTTCTTTCTGTGAAAACAAAGCAACTGCTGATAGTGAACCATTCTGTGCGGTGCAGCCACCCGTCCCTGGTAACCATTCACGGCGGTGGTTACCTCATGTTTTACCATTCCTGGGATACATCAGCCCCTGACTGAAGCGAACCTATTGTCACATGTTGTCCTAAGGTTTAGAGGAAACATGCTTCTAATTTGCTCTATTGTGTTTCGTTAAATAGAGAGTTGACAGGGATGACTGTGGAGCACATGGCCTCTAGATGCCTCGCGTGGCATTATTGGCACAACAGCTCCGGCCGACCAGACTCTACCTGGAACAGTTTGTCATATTCCTCTATGAAATATGTCTTGGAGCCATGGCCCCCGATAAGAGTCATTCCAGAGCGGCTGGCCTCACTTACTTTTGTAATCCTGCTCAAAGCGCGGAGTGAGACCGCTGAGCCTTCCCCTTGGGCTGATTTACTACAGAACACACCAGGCTCCTTTTAAGGAAGACTTTTATATGCTTCTAAATGTCTCCTGTTTTACAGCCACATTGATTATGTTTTTAAGATTCCTCTGAGGGGAAAGTCATGTAAAGAGATGAGTAATGCAGGATATAGTTTGCAGAGTAAATTAAATAAAACATCCCTCTGCTGTAAAACTGGGTTATTCAACATGCAACATGAATTCAGTAGGCAAGGTGTGCTGTATGTGAGAGATGTGTCAAATTAAATTGAATGAGCAATAGCTGAGTCTTAATTTTATGTATTCTTTCGTAGAAATATTATTATAGAAAAACATATACACAAGCTACAATTTCAAATGCACCTAAATACCTCAAGTATTACACATATTAGAGACATCATCTAAACAGAGTGATGAAATATTTGTTATTATGAAAGTTATTACATTTTGAAGAGTAATAAATGTAAGCTAATCCTCTCTGGGAAATTAATCTGAATTATATTTGAAGTTCTGATGATGGTAATTTCCAAACTTTTTTTCAATTTAAATGAAATTGGGGAAAGAATTTATTCAATAAATCAATATTCATACCACAAAATTCAAACCCACACCAAATATTGCTAATTAATGATGTAAATGAGTCTAATGTTGAATCATGCACCAGTGGTAGTGGGTAAAATCTATAATTGATAGTTAAAATGATGTATCTTGCTGTATTATGTGACAGATCTGCTGTCAGTTCGTGTTAATGTATTACAATAATAACAAATCTCACATTAAGCTGGACAACCCCTAGTTAACCTGCCCTACAGACGGTGTTCTTGTTGGTTGTCAGTCTTGTAAACAGCCTCTCCAGTCTTGTGTGTAAGTGATAAAGATTTATCTGCTGCAGGGGGTGTTGGGCAGGGCCCACTGAGGCCCACTGACAGGCAGGGAGCCACGCTGACATTTGGAAATGTCCTCTAATGTGTCATAATCAGCCTTTCACATGTCGCGCAGTGGTTTCACAGAACCCCTCTATAATTGACCGATAGAGTACATTTACAGTGGGGGTTGAGGTTTCTATAAAAGCCCAAACATAGTAGCAGCAACAGTACTGTTTGCAACAGACATCAGTTTGTTATTTTTAACACGTTGACATCAGCTGGAGGAAACACGCTGCAGTAACAGATACAGGACCTCACATATTTACTGAATCATACATGAAAACTAAATATTGAAAAATCTCAAGTTTCACTTGTTGTATCGTACTGTAATATTTTAAAAGCCCAAAGCCACCAATGTGTCAGAGGGATTTAACTTTCTTCACTGTTTTTTAGTATTATTTTATTCCTGGCAGCACACACACATATTAGATTATGTCCAAGTATGGATTTCTGCTTTTATTAAATGCACAGTGGACACTAAACTCAACCAGTTTATGTCAAACTCAAAGTATCATATAGACTAAAGAATATTTTTAATACTTAATCTTGAATACTGTGCATTCATGTGCATCTAGAGGTTTGATCTGATTCAAATATGACTTAATTTAGTATTTCCCTGAACTAAAATTCGACGAATGTTGTTGATTTCGAGGAAACGCTTTGATAATTTGTTAATGTCTATTTTTTGTCAAAGGCTTCACTCTGCGAATGATCTGCTCCCTTGTCACATGATAAACCAGTGATGTAACAACAAGCTCAATGGAATTAATAGGGGAGAAAGAAAAAGTGTTTATTAACTGTCAAAACTTTACTCTTTATTGTCTTTAAACACTGACTTAACTTTGTGTACCCGAGGATGTAGATGTGTGTGTGTGTGTGTAGAACACAGGAACTCATAAAACATTCATCACCGTTAAATGGACTGCATGGAGAAAATAAGAGAAGACAGACAAACTTACAATTTGGTTTCTGGTTCTGAGTCACTGAATTGTGTGCTGCCGTTGGACTGCAGAGGACCAGGAGAAGCCGCCTCGCTTTTGCTGCTTCCCTGCCAACTAGCCAGGCTCTCGTTGCCCTCAGTCCGACTGTTCGGGGACTTTTGGAAAGATCCAGCTGTGCCTGACTCAGCTTGCCACAGAAAACAGGAGCAGCGCGTCCGCAGCTCTTTATATAAAGTATTGAGCTGCAGAGTGGACAGCCACGGGCAGCCCAGCAGGTTCTTGAACGCAGTGCGAAACTCTGGACTCCTGCAGTAGATGATGGGGTTGAGGCCGGAGTTGATGTAACCCAGCCAGTTCAACAGTCGGAAGATCTTCTCGGGGGGAACGTCTCTGTTAAAAGCGTTGATGATGTTGGCGACAAAGAACGGGAGCCAGCACACAGTGAAGGTCCCCATGATGATACCCAGAGTCTTGAGGGCCTTATGCTCTTTGACCAGTATGAGCCGTGACGGCCTGCGCTTGGCACTCTTTCTACTCACTACACTGTTGCAGCTGCCTGAGCCTGCACATGCAGAGGGCAGGATATTGTTGATGTTAGGGCAAACTTGTATCTTTCCTGTGGTGCACTCATTCTGGAAACGAATGCGATTCTTGTCTATGAGCTTGACTTGCTGTGTTGCTATTAGAAAGACTTTTGCATACACAAATATCATAATGAGCAGTGGAATGTAAAAAGACACTATAGAAGATATAATAGCAAAGGCCCAGTTGGTCACAAAGTCACAGCATGCAGTGTTGTTGTAGCACCTCTGTGCCTCGAGGTCTTCCACTGCTCGCCAGTACCCTTTCATAATTGGCACAAAGGAAATTAAGGCAGACACGACCCACACTAAACAAACTATGACCCTGGCACGACACTTATTGAGTAGGACCTTGTATCGCAGCGGCCTTGTGATGGCTATGTACCGATCGACTGCGATGACACACAGCGTCTCGATGCTCGCCGTCACACACAGGACGTCCACGGAAGTCCAGAACTCACAAAACGTGTCGCTAAGCTGCCAGTCACCTGTCACCACGATCGTGGCCCCGAGAGGCACCACGAGGACCCCCATGATGAGGTCCGCACACGCTAGGGACATAACGAAGATGTTTGTCGTTGTCTGTAGTTGCGACGTACGCGCTACGGCGATGATGACCAGCAGGTTTCCCATCACTATGGTCAGTATGATGATGACCAGTATGATGAGGCTCCAGGGTCCTGCCGCGTCGTGGTAGGATTTTGTTGCGTTAATCCCCAAGGATGCTGTAGTACTCAGGTTTCCATCCATTATTCACCAGTTGAAAATTTGTTTTTTACGTCAAGCTCAACAAAACTGTCAAATGAGCACTTTTTACAAGCATCTGGTCAAAATAAAGTCATTGAAGTTTTCCTCACCAAAACTTAAAGTTACTCTTCACTTTGTAGTCACTGCTTACATTTCACACGTTGGGAGTCTTGTTTGACTCTGTTCAAAAGCCAGTGGAGGTGCTCCATGTTTCCAAAGATGTGCTTGTTTGTGGAAGTTCTTCTGGTCGAGACAACAGCAACGACAGCAACCGCATGATTCCTAATGAGATGTATCCAAACAGTCCATAATGCTGAAACAATATTAGTTCATGGAGTTGCAGCACTTTGGAGAATCCAAGAAAAAAGTCCAAATATCAAGTGGAGGGAAAAAAAGTTTCATAGAAGAAAAGTCCGCCTTGTCCATTTAAACCCATCCACTGGGATTAGTTTGTTTTTCGCTGAAATCTTGAGCCACAATGCCACAGTTTGGAGTGTTTGGAGATCAAGCAAGAAGTGACGCTGCTGCAAAAACCACCAGAGTGCACCAGAGTGGCTGCTCTCTCTCTCTCTCTCTCTCTCTCTCTCTCTCTCTCTCTCTCTCTCTCTCTCTCTCTCTCTCAGTGCAGGTTGCCCAAGATTGTATTGGCTCGACTCAAACCGTGGCTGGAGGCAGAGGGGAGGAGTTGAAAAGTGTGGCTGTGTGTTGAAGCCAAACAGGGATCACTAACATTCATAGAGCCACACACATGAATAATAACCAGCGGTGAGAAGTAACAGAGTATAAATTCTTAGAAGTACATATACTTTGACTGTACTTGAATAGATTTTACAGGTACCTGTACATCAATTGTGTATTGTGTATTTGTCTGACAACATTTAACTTTTATTGTAAAAACACAAATATCTGTACTTTCTACTCCTTACAATTTTCAAAACGGGCTCATTATGTTATTTAATTTGAAGTAAGATTGGTTACAGTGAAATAGTCTTCGAAGTATATTATTGTGACACCCGTCTCAGTTTGCTTTGCTTGGATACAGAGTACTACTTTTTACATTTGTACTTTGAGTACATTTCAGAGCCTGTACTTTAATACTTTTACTTGAGCAAAGAAGTTTGCTTCTTTTACTTTTAATTGCTACTTTTACTTTTTAATTGAGACTTTTAATTGAGACGTTTTTTAACACATCTACGTCTACTCGAGTGAAGATTGTGAGTGCCTTTTCCACTTCTGACAACAATACATATAATCTATAATCAACTATTCTTGCAAGTGTGTAAAATGTTGCAATAAAACTGCAAAATAAACTGAGAGATTTTTAAAAATCTGAATTTTAAAAGTATGTAAAGACCCTCCACTCTTTGCTCTTTAATGTTACTGTTTAATTTAGCAGCTACACTGAGCATGTTAACCCATTAACTGTATCTGTCACCTTAACTGTGTCAACAGTGCAACAGGCTTTTCCACTGCTAACCTCCGCTCTGCCTCACAAATGCTGCTTCAGATGTCCAACACACCCTATACGGCTCAACAATACTTTTCATCATTCATTTGAAAACAGTAAGCGGAATAAGATTAAGCTGTTTTGGTCCGTTCCGCTGTTTAAATGTGATTACAGCTGGTTATCTTCACATTATACTGAACTCAAAAGGTTTGTTTGTAAAATAGCTTGTGGTCAACTTTCCAGACCACAAGGCACGAGGCAACACCGACTGCAGAGAACAGGAAGTAAGTGTCCTCACTTTGACTCAAAGCAGTAAAAGAAAATAATGGATCACTATCTCGCTGTTGCTCAACCTGACGTACTGAAGAAGAACAATCAGGCAAATGCCTTCCATGCGATCCCTGTCAGATATTACGCGATGTGCTATGGTGCTCAGATGTCTTGTCACCGAGCAGTTCCTTCTTTGGTCTCGTAAGCGCCACATCTGCTGTTGTGATGGGTTTATTCCCACTTTGCATTTTACTTTGTCTGCTCATCTTTATGAAGAAAGAAGCTGAGCAGCTGCCGGCTCCTGCTTCAAAATAGTGACAGAAGTATGGTGTCATTCTGTTTATCTAACGATTGATAGGAAAATGAACAAGCACATTTCCCAAAATGTCAAACTATTCTTTTTGGGGGGTTTTCAGATTGCTTTGAGGGACTTTCTTCCAATTTGGTGCACACATTTATTTGGACTGAAGAATGAATTGATTAGATTTTGATTGTCAAAGTTATAGTCACATATTTACAACCCTTATGTATGTAGACTGAAACTGCACTGGTTGGTCGATGCATAAAACTGCAGGGCGGTAATTATTGTTTACTGTATGTCAATAGGAGGTAGAAAGATGCATCTGTTCCTATTTTTTAATAAAAGTCGCTCCTAAAAAAATGGCCCTGAGCGAGAATAAATGTTTAATGATATTTGATCAAATCGTGCCATCTAGTACACAGTTTCCCTTCCCTTTTGGCCCAATTTCTGTTTCAATAGATTCGCTTCCTTTTTTAGCCTGAGTCACTCATCTAACAATAGGAAGTTGTGGAGTTGCGAGTGCATTCACAAAATGGAAAAGTGGGCCAAAGCAAAACACTGGTGCCTTTTTACACTTGACGACCAAGAGGCCCCATCTGACGGCATTTCTGTAAATGAAGGTCACGGTTTCGGCGCTGACATCTTGACAGCTGCTCATTTGTCTTCGCGTGAGAAGATGCCATTGGTGGATCTGGACCTGGTCCTAGTGTAGCAGAGTACAGCAGCTGGCACAAGCTGAGCTGTTGATGGTGGAATCGGCTGTGACAGCTCTCTCACCATTACAGAGGGAGACCCGTAACAGAAACATTAGCTTACCATGCATACAGTTATTTATATTGCATAATAAGTCGTTTGCAAATTTCACTTTGTGCAACTGACAAGACTAATTTACATCGTTGATGAATAATCCCTCATAATTTTATTTATATTATGATGTAATCCACCTGTTTAATCATGTGCTGATTTGAAACATGATACTCCAGTGCACTTGACCTCAGCCAGTTATCACTACAATGCTTGTGACACTAACCCTGGTGCCTGTTTAATGTGAATTGAGTCGTTACTTTGGAGATCTATAAACCCAATTTACAATGTGCAGAACAGTGGAGGATTTATTCTGCTCAGTTCATGATGGCAGCCTGTAAATAATCAGAGCAGTCATAAAGTGGTAGAAAAGCCTGTTTATTACACACTCACTCCACATACTGTACCCTGGGAATATTTTTCCCTCCTCACCATGGAAACCACAGAGACGATATGTTTTAATCAGCTTGCGTTTGAAAAAAACGTCTGGTATTTCTCTCACAAGACTAACAGTATATGGGGACGGCCTGATCTGTGGCGGCCATCTGGTCTTTACAAGCTTGAATTTCAATTCACAACACAAATCATCTGCTCTTTGCCAATACTCCCATGCCTCGAAAAGTCCACATAGTCCCTCTCCCACTCCCAGCCAATTGCGAAAGCCTGAGGGTGTACATCTATTTTTTTCCTTTTTGTGTGTTTTCTCATATTCAGCAGTACTGATCGCAGGAAATGTAGATTTTTTCCCCCCAGATTCTCCTTGATATGTTGTTTGGAAATGCGGAAGTGCCCACCACTGCTTCGTCATTACAAAGGCTACGCTTTTAATCTGACAATCTTTTACATGTTCATGATCCTACAGGTTTAAGGATTGCGATTGAAACCCAACGAGATGGTTCTTTTCACTTGACACCTACGCTGCAGTTTGGATTGTTGTGACTTTTTTAGTCATCAGATGTTTGCAGATGCCTACTGCACATTTGTTTGGTGCTTTATTTTCTCTTTTGCGCAGGAAACTCTCCATTAGTGGGAGAAGCTAATCAAGACTAGAAGGAGGGGGAAGGAGGGGCTTTAAGTGCAAAATAAAACTTCAGACCTCAGAGTGCACATTATAATGGATCCAGTTTTGAAATGTGCATAATATGCATTGTAACATATATAAGGAGCATGAAGATTCAGTCAGAAATTACATTTGATTGGAGAACATTTCCTCCACATGTATGCATCCTGTGGGAGTTACAGCCCAGAAGCAGTTCCTCTGCCAGTATACAGAGTATGAGACCAAGTATTGAGGTGAGAGGAGGGTCTTTTAGAGACTTAACTGTTCAGCCTTTCACAACTGTCACGTCGTCGGTAAATCACACTCATAATGCTCTGAGTGGAATCACATGCTTGGGTTATTAGAGGTTGTACATGGGGAATACAGAGGACTAAAGACACTGACAGTCTCTGGAGGCATGTATAATTCACTGTGGAAATTGCAACTCAAGCGATCTCAAGCTCATGCTCTACATAAGGATGAACCATCCAGTAGGCGATTTGTTGGGGGATTGGGGTGTATTGCGGATTCCACTGTTTATTTTTGGAAAGTTGAAACAGAATGGCCTTCTCTCCCACACAAACACACTAACCCTCTGTCAGTCAGATTGAGCACCAGCAGCACCGGGAGAATTCCTATCCAGGTGGGAGGCTGTTAAAACATCCATAAAGATTTTACCGTCTACAGCAGGCAAATTGGTTTGATACCATTATCACTGTGCGCACTCAGGCAACAAGCATACAGCTACTGCAGGGATGTTGTCCCCCATACCAACACTCCAGAGTTATCAGCCCCAAACAGTGCAAACTTCACCTCTCTGCCTCTTCTCTTTTGTGTTGAGTTTTAAAAGGAAAATTAATTTAGAGAAAGAAAGAAAGAAAGAACTTTGATTCAAATATTTTATTTTAGGCCCTTAGCAATACACTATGTCCCAGTAGTAATTTCACTACTTATCTGGACAACATAAACAGAGCCTGCAGTGTGTCTGGAATAACTCCTTTATCAGCATTTAATTCAGAGCTCTGACTGGCCGCACTCCTGCAACATATAGCCACTGGTCAATCAGAATCCATGACATGCGGATCACACAACTTTACATTAAGGAGAATATAAGTGGTTACAATATAGAAACTGTGAATGTTAAAAATCATGTAGAGAATGAACCATGAGAAAAAAATCCAATAGGCAGACATTAGTAAAAATGAATACCAACATTAAATATTAATTTACTTTATATAATGCATCATTTAAAATGAATTTTGAGTAAATCAAGTATTCAATTATACATTTATGATCAATTATGAATTCAATGATAACTATAAACATAACACATAATACACTATAAAAGTCATTACTTGTTCCAGGGTTCATGAAATCAAGTGTTTGTTTTCACTCATCCTTGTTCAGGGAATCCCACAGAAGTCATCATGTTTATGTCTGGTTTATTTTCTTTACTTAGTCACAGTGGTTGCTCGGACAGTAATTTTGCTTGTGCCCGTAAAATTTGTTCATGAATGAATTACATGCCTTACAGCATTGTGTATAATAATACAGGTCTTTGTCATACATCTGGGCATGTACACTGTGTGGAGGAGATCTATGGCACTTGACTTATAGTCTGCTGGAGGCAATCCTCCTCAACAACAAGTCAAAATATTAAATTAACGCTGACATTGTTGAACATGTAGTGAGCTTTTTTGCCTATACAGGACACATTCTCAAGGTTGCATGCCAGTTGCAATATCTTGTTGGGTGAGTTTCAAAGCAAAACACTGTCACGGCCCATTATGAGTGATGTCTATGCTGGTGTTTCCATTTGGTAAACACAGGAAGAAAATGTGACCTGCCATCTCCGGCTGCTCGTGACATTCACATCAAACTTCTAAGTGGTCAGTAGCAGCACAGGTCATTGCAAGGTCGTCAATCTGTGATTCTGTTGACAACGGCAATTACAACATGCAATTAAAAATCCATACAGCCACAAGGTCTGCCGTTATTGCTTTAAGGCAAACAGTAAATTGGAGTCAAGGGGTTGACACTGGCTCTATATCTTAGTAAAAGAAGAGGTTTGTATCATCCTCTGAATCAGTGTCAGAGTGAAGAAGGCAGAAGCTCAGGAAGCTGGCGCCAGAGGGACGGAGACATACAGACAGTAGAGGAGAAGGGCTCTGGTTCAACTCTCATCTGGTCCTGAGGGGATTACTGACTGCAGCTCGACTCAGCTGTGTGATGGCCCTTTGCAGTCAACGCCAGTTAAGTTGACGTTTATCAAGGCAATTAATCATTCTCACTGGTGATCTCACTGAATTGCTGATGGCAGCCCAGGTGAGATCAAGTAGAAAGTGAAATCCTCTGTCAGATAAACATGCCAGATCAAGATTGGCCTCGTGGGAAATCTTGACGACAGTCTTGTTAGTCCAAAAGAAGTGAAAGAAAACAACAGACTGTTAATTGAGTGTAGAAAAGTTAAATTGGGGCGAAGGGATAGAATAGAGCAGTTATAGGAGAGCTAAAAAGTGGATGCACTAAAACTGTTATATTAATCCTAACCCTGGAAATGATGACTTGCGTTCACTGGCTGATTGGCTCTCATCAGTCACGACTTTACTGTGGTGAAAGGAAAACGTTATGAACACTTGTTTTCACACCGATTCCACCACGTCGTCGTGGTCCAAGAAAAGCAATGATTGATCATTGTGGTTTCTCGTTCATAGTATTTTTCTGTAACTGTAAGCAAACGGCTGCAGATTAAGACAATCTGCTTCCTGTTTACACAGGTACTCACATGCCTAGTGTACGTCCAAGTAGACTTCAAATCAATATCACAATTATTTCAAACTTTTACCTCGATCACGATTAATGAGCGATTATTTTATGTTTTTGTTGCTATATTAATGCTTCAAACCCTTTAAAACTGTTTATTTGCTCTTTTCTCGTCTATTTATAAAGAATTGGAGACATTTATATATTATGGTTTTAAGTGTATGCAAAACTTTTATATGTACCAAGAGCTGTCATTTAGCCCAGCGGAGTCACATTGTCCTGTTCTAACTTTCTAAACATTAGTGAGGAATGACACTCCTCAGACATTACCTGCAATGACGTGACGCTCCAACACACTGTTTGTACAGTCACTCTCAAAGAAGGAGAAGATATACACTCTTTTTCCAGAATAAGGTCAAAGCCCTTCCCAGAGTGAGTGGGTAAGCAAGGAGTACCACCCATTTCCTCTGGCTGCATCAGCAGACATGAAGAGCTCATCAATCAGCCTTTATACGTTTTATTTTATTCATACTCCAGTAGTCCTTATTTGGGCTCACAGAACCTCTTTTGACTGCTGCATCCTCAGCGGTCACACTGCAGTAACGACACATTTCCAAAGACTTCCACCGTTCCTGTGGGTGAACAGTGCTCCAGCCACAGTGTTTCAAGGCAGGTTGTTGTACTTTGCTTTACAGCACACCTCCCACATTAAGTGGCCTCATTATACAAGTAATTTATTGTATTTTAAGGGTCAGTGGGAGAGCAATGTGAATGATTCTTGTAAGATGCTGTTTTAATGCAGCTGCAGTGTATCTCATTTGACTTGAAACCGTTACTTTCTCCCTAACAATCAACATATTGAGAGCCTGATAAAACAGATGAAAGAAACATACCCACAATCCCACTAGTACACACAGATCTTAGTTCTGATGAGATCTGTGAGGACAAATAGACACTGACTTCTATTCGTCCTGCAATCTCAAACCTAAACCTGATCCCTCATCATCAGACCCTGAACACTTACACCAACCCAGTCCCCTATGTACTACATTCCTCCGATTCGTCTAAAAACACACACAGAAGCACCTCCATGCATTTACACAAAAACTATATATGTTGAGTATGTAAACATTCCCCTCAGGAGGGTGGCCAGAGAGGACAGGCTTTTTTTACTCTTTGAATCCTTCTTTGGTACAAACAGTGCACGTTCCCTCATGTCTCCTCTCTTCCCCCGTCTGCCTCGCTCTGTGTGCGTCTCTGCGCTGTGGGCATAGCGCTCCTCAACCTCTGCCAGCTGCACGATTACCTCATGGCCTGCACATCTGCCGACTACTGAAGATGTCTACTGCAGTTAGCATGCTCACCAACTAGCCCTGGCCCTAACTCCAAATAAAAAATTCCTGGTGTGTGTGTGTGTGTGACTGGACGTGGATACCTGGCTCCTGCTCCCGCCAATCCACCTGAGTACCTGTGATCCATTGGTGATTCAACTTATCAACCTGCTGTGGTATTTGAACCCCACGTCTGTTGTACTTATGACCGGGTGTGTTGTGTGTATGTGTAGAGAATATCTAGACACTTGGCTGTAACTGCAAGCATTTACTGACCTTGACCTCAGCCCAGAGTATTATTCTGCCTCTACCTCAGTAGCTTCATCCCCTCGGTATCACATCATAATCAGTTCGTTGCATTATATACTGCAACGTCCAGCTCTGGTGGTAACTTCACTTCACCACCTGCCCTAAAGCCTGCACTATGAAGTAAATTAAACATACTCAGGATATCTTTTTATTATCTGGCCTCGCTAACATGACATTAGACAATATTTAAATGTTACATATTGTAAGATTTACCTCAAAATGTAAAATGGCTTGAGATAATGTATGTTGTAATTTGGTGCCAAACAAATTAAATTGAATTACATTGAAATACAAAGAAGCTAAATGTATAATCCAGGATAAAAGAAACAGTTGCAGTTGTCAAATGAAGGAAGGGAAGTTTGTGAAAAATTAAATTAAAAACTCAAACTTTGTAAATGTGTAAATTAATAGGCTCATTATATTACTGCCCCATCATCAGAGCAGATTAACTCCGATAAGAATTGGCCAACTATCATAACCCTGAAAACCCTGGTTTGATGTGAAGTTGCCTTGCCACTCACCATCCCTGCTTCTTAGTACAGGATTCAGGATTCCAGCCCCCTGCTTAGGTCTTTCTCTCATCCCCTGCCCTGTTTGTCCCAAACCTCAACACTGATAATCCTTACCTGCTCCTCTCCACCTGCTCTGCCAGCAACGCTCCGTTTCATTCAGACAATAGATTCTGGTGATAACAAACAATCTCTCAACCTGTTTTCAATGAATTCCCTTTTAAATCTGTTAATGTTAATGTACCTTAAATTGAGAAATTATACTTTATAACCTACTATAAGTGCTAAAAAGCAATTTACTGTTATATATCGAAAACGTAGTTGTCCTAAAGTTATCATACTTCAATCATTCACTCATCCTCTCTCTTACTGTTTACTTCTGTTTGAAATGCCACCGATTTCTCAGGCTAAATTTGACTTTCACTGTAGAATGTATATGCTAGTTGTGGGACTGTAACTTCACCAATGTTTACTTAACATTGTCAGCATTTTTTATAGAGAAAAAGCACAAACTGTGCTGCCAGGAAGCTTTGCATTATTGAGCTAATAATATCTGCAGACCCTACAGCATCCAGGATACTGTAGGGTCGAGGAATTCCTTCCTAATGATGGCTACAATTCTGTTTTGTTTTTTACCTCAAGTCACAGTTTTGTTTGTGTTTACTTTTTTAATTGCGTGCCCCTAACATATCCTTTTAAGGCATTTTGCTTTTCAGCTCTAATTGCTCTGACCCTCTGCCTATCGCTGGCCCATCAAACAACACAAGCCTACTGCTAAAGCCTGTTATTATCAGCCCTGCTGAGAACCTATCGACATGGTTTCAAGCTCAGGTCCCAAAGGGTATTTTGTGTAGTATTCAGATGTATTTTTAGAGTCAACGCAAATCTGAGTTTTGCTTGTCTTTATTGTAAAACCTGGTTTTCTTTACTCAAAAGAGGAAGTCCATCTGGAAAATCTTCTTTGAGTGTCCTCTCTTTTGCGTCAGTGTATCATTCTTAGATTATATTTGAGGTGTTTCAGCATTTTATGGAACTTTGTCAAGTCAAACTTAATTATTTCTCCAGGGCAAGTTTGATTGCGAATATGCAGTTTAAAAATATTGTAAAATTCAACAAAACTAACCTTATTTCTCCTTGTGAAAACCACATTTAAATTCACTAGATCCAGATTTTTATTTGGATCTGCACCAACATTTAATAAGTTCTTCCCTGATCCATATTGCATCCTTCCACCAAGTTTTGTGGTAACCAGTCTATTAGTTTTTGTGTAATCTTGCTTAAAAACAAACAAACCAACCAACAAATGGACCGGGGTGATAATGTAACCTCCTTGGCAGAGGTAACAAACTGCAAATGCTCACCTCACTTTCCCATTGTTTGTTTCAGTTGTTGTGCCATCTTGACTGTTTGCTGATGTAGCCAAAATCCTTTCAACTACAAACAGTAGTCGTTTTGCTATTAAAGTGAAGAAGGGCTGAAGCATATATTTATTGGCGCTAAGTGTGACTGCACCTTTAAGACTTTGTTAGCGGGCTCAGCCCCTGGCGCCATGTAAAGCATATTGTAATAAGGCTTAACATGCTGATTGAAGATAAAGCTGAGAAAAGGAAATGTAGTGGAAGGGGAACTGGGTTGTGTAATCGACTACTGAGTGAACAGCACACTGCGGTTATGTGGCTCCATTTTATGAATTAATTTACTTGATTATGCTTCATAAAATAAATCATCATCTGTGTTATTACTATGGGAAACTTCCATGACAGTATCTGTAACTGCTCAGTTGGTCATCCCAAATGGGCTGGAGAGATAAATGGACAAGAGGTCAATTGGGGGAAGGCGGCATCTGCCTTCCTTTGTTCCGAAATTCCTGTGCTGCACGCAAGTCCCATGATATGCTCACCTCCTCGATGCCACACAGACTAAGATTAGAGAGACACACCTCAACGACACTTTAACAAGTAACATGCCCTGTCTACCTGTATGTTTGGAAGAATCCTGACTGGCCAGTTCATGCTTGAGTTTCACTGTGGAGACAGAGACAGCGTGAGGGAAGAGCATAAGAGGGTAGATGTGGATTTCAGAATGCGTGGGTGGATGCTGGACAAGCTTGAAAGAGAAGATAGGGTTTTAAACCTCAGATTGAGACAGCTGAGGGAATGAATGGCATGAAAACACCAGAGTGTGCCCTGCGATAGCATCTCTTCAGCCGGCTTCCTGGAACATTGCTCACATTGCTAATGGTATATGTCGGCAGTCAACGAGCGCAGACCTGTCCCTCTGACTTTTAAAATAGAACAACCGGGTCCCTGTGTTTGGTTCTTCCTTTGCGCCAAGGCCAGTCGAGTACCAGCCCAAAAATGCAAACAGGACATCTCATTGCTCAGGGGAAACCAGTCCTCATTATGTGGGGGGAAAAAACAACACCGAGAAACATGCCTTGTTATCCCAAAGTCATTAGAGTTTCTGCCTTGCCACTGAGACAGAATAATTGGCAGTAAATACAGCCTTTTGTAGAGAAACTGGTCTAAAATTATCTTTCTTTTCTTTTTGACATTCGCTGATCAACACCTGTACTGTTGCAGAATAAAACCAAAAAATGACAGGCGGATATTATATTTAATCCCTGTGGTTTTCCATCTATCCTTTCTTTCAAAATCTCGATTTTCAAGTGTTTGTGCAGCTCATGTAGTCACCTCACATCCTGTTTCAGGTCAGTTTGATGCATGCAGTGACAACGAGGTTAGTCAAAGGGTAGAGAAGTGGGAAACAGAACCAAGATTACACCGTGTTGATTACAGTTTAAGACAGCAGGACAGATTTCTAATGGAATTACATGTCATTGAGACTTTGATTGCTCCTGTAATTACCAGTTTATCAGCAACAGGCTAATAGCAATGATCAGGTGGGAGGGACCAACCCCACTGTGCATTTCTAAGCGGCGGCTGAGAAGAGAAGATATGGATGTGTTGTGATGGGTGAAGCAGAGATAGAAATCTGATCACTCCCAACTTGTACAAAGTCGGTCTTTGGAAATGAAAACCCATAGCAATTTGATAAATGAGGCCAGAGCTGTGGACTTGAATGAGACTTCAGTCACACAAATGAGATCTTAAGTCTTGAAGCAGATCTTTATTTTTTACTTGGCTGCTCTGAGACTGAGCACTTTGATCTGTAAAGATCTTACATGCTTATATACCACATAGAGCATAAACTGCAGACAGCCACCAGGGGGCGATCAAGATGATTTGGCCCCACATTTGGTGAACTTTCATGCCAATCATCTTTAGTCTACCAATTTGTGAACTTAACAACATTAGTCTGTTTCCCACATCCAGCAGACACCTAGAGAGCATTGACATTAGCATTGACATTAGCATTCATTTAAAGGGGACATAGCATGCAAATTCCACTTTGTTAGTGCTTCTACAGGTTAATGTGGGTATCTGGCATGTCTACCAACCCAAAAACTCTGGGGAAAAAACACTCGCGCGTTTTGTTATAGTTCCTCTAAGTCAGAAACGTCATGCTTGAGCGACTCGATTGCGCTTCCTGGGTTTTGTGTCGTAACAAGGAACTGGAAGTCTCCTACATGGTCTTGGCCCACCCCCGTCCCCCGTCCCCCACACTCGTTACTTCGGGTTTACGGAGGCAGCGAGCTGCGAGCCAGCGCAGCGCCGTTCTCAGCGCGCAGCCGCCTGGCTGGTCACACGGGACGTGCATTTCTCCGCTGGTCAGCCCCATAGACTGTATATATAAGGTCAGCCCGCGATTCTGCTTTCTCCGCTTGTTGTTGTACCCGTTGAATGTGGGGTTCGGGGGTAAATGATGGTCTTCATAGCCCCCCACCCTTCTCTTTCTCTCTCTGTCTGTCTGCTTGTGTGCTTGTAGTGGATGGGCAGAGGGGGACATTTAATTATGTGATTGGGAAAATTAAAACTCCAGGACAACAGAAGGGGAATACAAAGTATGGGATGCATATTTGATAATTTATATCATATAAAATATGTAATTTATATCGTTTAAAATCATGGGGGAGAGGGGAGGGGAGCTGGCTCATTAGCATTTAAAGGAACAGGCACTCAAAACAGGTCACTCTGTGGAGGGCTGTTTTATACAGGGTAAAAAGGGTGCTGTTTTATATGATCCTTGTGGTATTTTGACCAAAGTATGTTACAGACATTTCATTAAGACCCCAAGGAACCATATCAACTTGTGGTAAAATGGGCATGCTATGTCCCCTTTAAAGTTGGTTAGGGTCATATGATGATTTCACTTTTCTTTTAGCTTTAACTTTTATCCTCCGGTCTACACAAAATTTGAGAAATGCTGAATGCTTCACATTGTTCACCAGCTGATCACTAAGGTTGTTTGTCCGTGGTTTGGTTCAGGGTAAGAAGCAAACCCGATGGGTTTTTAGTGTATTTTGGAGTTTCTAAGTAGCAACATTCACCTTATACTTTAATCTTTTATGAATGTGTTTCCCTGTCTGAAACCACGTCTGCTGCAGAGATCACAACTTCCCTTTACTGTTGCAGCCTCGTGCTGGTAGATTTGACCTGGAGTTAATAGAATAATTGTCCATTTATAAACTTATTTTAATGGCACTTAACAGGCACTTAATGGCCAAGGGGAAGTAATTTACCAAGATTTGGAGGCAGCTGCCTTCTCCTGTTATGACTCATTACTGTAGAGCCGTTTTCATTCTCAGGAAAATGTCCAGAAAATGGGGTCAGGACATTTTCCGGAGTTTGCCTTTTACATGTGAAGAATGCAGCAAGAGGTTGTCTGGGTCAGACGCTTTCACAACAACAGCAAAATCTCTGGAACGAGGTTAAAGCATGCAGAAGACAGGGCAAAACATGTTTTTGTTTACATCGACAGGCCCTTATCACCAATTGCTCTCGAATCTAGTTGTCTTTGTTTATTCAGTTTTGCGTGCATCGCATGTTAGAAACGTTATCATCCTGCCCCCTCTGTCTCTGTGAATTTTCTGGAATTCTGTATTGTCACATGGGCTCATACTGACATTTTCCCGACATTGTGCCAACAGGTTGCCAGGAAAGGTTCAGAATAACGCCTTGAGCAACTGCCTCTGAGATTTGTGATCTCACATACAGCCCTTCCGAAAGACTTCAGGAAAAGGTCCAGAGTTCAGTGCACGTCTTAAAGCAGCTTTTATGTCTCACCCTATCTACACCACCTGCAGTTTCTAATGCCTTCGATTTAAGACGAAGTTTTTGTTTGTGCCTTGAGAGACCTGTTTTCAATTAAGCTAATTTAATTTAGTCTGGAATAACTAATAAAAACATACGATTATAATAACATACAAAGTAAATGTGCAACTTTACTGTAGCTTTTCTTGTTTAAAATGTTCCTGCTTTTGAGTTGTGAGCATGCAGGTTCCTCTATCACAGTACCAGTACGCTGAGCGGCAGACCGTGATCCTGTACGAATCCATGCATACAAGTGTTGCACACAATCATTGTGTGTTTCAGATTTACAAAAAGCCATCTGCACAAATCCTTTTGTAATGATGGTTGTCCCCCCTGTGTGCCAAGTGAGACATGTCTCAGCCACAAAATCAAGGATGCAAGCTGCTAAAGTGAAAACAAATATTTGTCCATGGACCATTTTTTTCCACACTGTGCTGAAATTATTTGCCAGTTTTCCAAGTGAGGAACCAGACATGTGGACACAGAGCAGGGTTAAGTTCAGTAACTAATCAGGAAACTGTGTGGTCCTTCCCATCAAGAGTCAGGTACTGCATTCCCAAGATTAATACAAAGCCCAGAGTCTGTAGTTTAAATCAAATAAAGTTATCTGATTATTCAACCTAATGTTGTGACCCACTTAGCCTTAGAGAGCCATAGAGTGACTGATAAAGCTTGTGTGTGCTGGTGTTTTTTTGAGAGTGCGCTGGGAGAGATGAGTTCAACCTCAGCTAACGCCAGAAATAAAAGTTCATTTAATGTGCTTCGTTGACTCTCAATTGTTTCTGGAACACCTGCTCTTCTTCTTGCATGGAGAGAGTTAATGCAGGCATCTGCAGGGAGCCATGGGAAACAGGACAGGGTTTCTTTTATCACACTAAGTCTACGGATTGGATTGGATTAGTGTTACCTCTGTCTATGGTCTCACCTCCTTGTTGAGTTTGCAAGTTAAAGGGATAGTTCACCCAAAAATGAAAATTCACTCATTATGTACTCACCACTACGCCAATTGAGGGGTGGGTGAAATGTCCACAAAACACCTTTGGAGTTTCAGGGGTAAACAGCGTTGCAGCCAATACAATCGAAGTAAGTTGTGTTCTTCAAACATAAAACAACAGAATAAAATGCCTTCATACTTCTCCTGTGGAGTCATCCAAGTGTTTGTAAGCCCCGACATTCAAATTCGACTTGAAACGTCATTTACATCATGTTTTTAGCCTAAATGTTCGCTGTGATGCACACACGAATGCGGCTCCGGAGGAGGACAACAGAGGTAATTTAAGCTAAAAACATGATGTGGTGTTGTTGGTGTAAGGTTACATCCATACTACAACATTTTTGTTAGATAGAATGATTTCTGTTCACAAGAGCGTCTTGGCTCATATAAAAAACGCATATCATGTGACTATTTACATGCGTGTGGCGGTGTCCATAGGAAGCATTTGGTTTCTTGCAGATTGTTCAAATAATAGCCTGTCCCTTAAACATGAAAGCAGTTGTATCTTTGGGAAATGCAGAATTTAACTGCACAACAGCTGTTTACAAACACAACAAGGTCAGCAACGCTAATTTATTATCTATTTTGTGTTCTACACTGAAAGCAGAGGCTGACGCATTTTTGTTTGTCATGTGATGAGAGCCTGACTCATTGGTGAAGGCTACGTCTACCAAAGAGAACCAGTTAGCAAGTGTTTGTTTGCATCTATGTCATAGTTTCCAAGCATCTCAGTGTCTGCTCATCCAGACTAAAACGCAGCCCCAGAGATTTAAAACTAAAATGGGGCCAACAGCGTTTCCAAACTGTGTTTTAGCGGCTCTAGAACTGTGGAGTAGTGTGGACACCAAGTGTATCTGTGGCAGGGGTGATGCATTTTCAAATCAAAACAAAGTGTGGATGTAAAAGCAGTCTTTTGCTGAATTCTAGGTAGATTTTGCATTTTGCAATTTCTTGCCTCTACTGTCTCTATTCGCTGTTTGTTTTCTCACTTTTTGTAGCAGTGTCTTCTAATTGGATTCCTCGTTTATCTGAGAGTGAAATAGTGCTTTCCTCTTGAGTTTCCTGGGCTGCTGCCTGTTTGATTGTCTCCAGCATTCCCCTATCCTCCCACCCACCATG
Organism: Hippoglossus stenolepis; assembly: GCF_022539355.2. Classification (NCBI taxonomy): domain Eukaryota; kingdom Metazoa; phylum Chordata; class Actinopteri; order Pleuronectiformes; family Pleuronectidae; genus Hippoglossus; species Hippoglossus stenolepis. Next base: position 11,262,667 of record NC_061491.1, read on the forward strand.
ATGCATCCCTGATGCCAGGAGGGCAGGTCCAGGCTTAGGCAACAGACGGTGAGGAGAACAAATAGTACAAACAGCACCTCATGAACAAATAGTACTCGGTTTTCTTTCATTCGTTTTTTCTGTTAATACAATAATATTTTATACTTTGGCCCTTGTTGTAGAGTCATATTTCTGTCACTCAGGTCACCTGAGGAGACAGCTCTCTGCCTGATGACACCTGCATTTTCCGCATTCTTCAAAAGGTGTGGGACACAGTTGATCTCACTTCAGACTGCAAACTGTCTCCATCTCATATCACTTATCATCATGATTGGAGACCAGAGCTGTTCTGCACGTTGTTTGAAAAACAAGGCGTATTAAAACATTACATTCGTATTACTACACAGTTAAACATAATGCATTGTTTTTAGGTACAAAACTGCTGCTACTGGTACAGAATTATTAAAACTGTACAACTGTATGAGCACACAGTGCATCAATATTTGTGTTAATTCATAACAGGTGCATATTCTCAGGCTTGTCATTGACAATTTCCAGAACCACAGAGAATCAAGTTTCCCCCACACCAAGCTTTTTTTAAACCCTCGATGCGATCACGGCACAAAGGAAATTTCCACTGCCGCATGTCGGCGTGTTGAATGAATGGCGTTGCCGTGTGTGCTGTGTAAACTCCACCTCCATCTGCGGCTCCCAAAGCAGGTAGAGCCCAGATGGCAGGATTGCAACTGACCAGGCTTTGACCCTAAATCCTTTCAGCCGACGGCTTCACAACTCCAGGAAAAAGCAAAGTATTTAAGTGTGCATGAAAGCCGCGTTAAAGGGGAGAGATTGAGTTGTTTTGGTCTGCGTATGTATCCCTTTCCTTAGTCGTCCTGGTTAGAGAGACGATGAGTGATTTAGGTTGGCTCGCCAACACTCAACACTTTCATGGGATATTTCAACATATAAATTAGAATGATTGATTTTACAAAAGGGACTCAATGCCTGGTTAACATTGCACAAACTGCTGAGATGATATCAGCTTATCTAACAACATATTGATGATAAGTTTAGCCGCAGTAAAAGGAGACATTGTGTTCTCCCTGGCTGCATGAACAAAAATAGCACGTCTTTGATCATGCGACAGACAATCTGTTGTAGAAAAAAAAACAAATGTAGTTGTTGGTGTGTGGTCCGAGAACAATCTCCTCTCTTCCACACGCTGTTTGGCTTTATAGGGAGTGACCTGTGTCCGAGCGATGGTATGCCTCTTACATCAGATGATCAGATTGTATGATGCTCTCGTTCCAGATCAGATAAACTTTAATTTCACCTTTCAACTCTTGGCCCGAACCTCACAGCCACCTACAGGCTTTTTGTTTTCGAGTGAGTCAGCATTAGAGGAACCCTGAGCCAATTGGACATCATTGCATACCACAGTGCTGCATGTTTATCAGGACTTAAACTATGCAACTTCAAAAATGTGATGAAACTGATGTATGTGATTAAGCCGCTCTGCGTTTCAGTGCAGGAAGCAGCCCGACCACAGCTGGCTCAGATGGCTTTCGAGGGGGAACATGTCTGTTTTTAGACGTCGGTATTCAGTTTCACTGCTAAAGTGGCAGCAAAGTACAATGACTCGTCTGGTGAATTTAGTCTATAATGGCTGAACAAACAGTGTTGCATTTGTGCGACCTGAATTATCAGCAATCCAGGAGATAACGCGGGCTGTTTTTATTGGAGGAGACAATGGGAAATGAGGACTTGGGGTGGGGATAGTGGGAGTGAGGGGTGGGGATACATGAGTCCATTGTGAACTTGGAAAAGTCTTGGTTTCCTTATGCCAGCATGATTAATCTCTCATACACACAGACGACACAAACTCAAACACACAGAGAGCCATGACCTCTGTTTTAATTGTGGGAACTTTCCTCAGTCCAATGGGAATCCTCAATATAATTATACTCTTCAAAGATTCAAGAACCTTGAGACCCAAGGTATAGGATCTAAATAGAAAAACCAGAGATAGTTGCATAAACCATATATATTTATTTATTTATAAAGCCTCAGGGGTTTATTTTTGGGCATAGAGGGCAGTTAAGTGAATCGGTACATTGACATTCCAGTCTTGTTCTCAGGCCCCCATGATGGTCTCTACATAGCTGTCCGCTGAGTCAGTCCTTTCCCGTGCAGGCATCTAGGTCAAGTTTTATTTACTTACAATACAAACACCGATACATAGATTTATCCTGAAAATACAAAGACACTGAAAAACATGATTCAATTCAATTTATGTTTCAACATATCCGTGTCTGAGTAAATTCCATCCACCAATTAACACTTGTGATTATTGTTACACGCTCCAGCAAAAGCTAATAAATTGACTTTTAGTTAGAAGTGTTTTGTTAAACTTACTTTAAAGCTAGGGTTGGTAATCCTGGAAAAGCTAGCAAGAGCAGGCTATCCGTTGAAAATAATCAAAACGTACATCCCATCACCTCCCATCAGCCCTCTCTTCAAAGCCACGCCCCCAAAACACATGAATGTCCACTGCCAAATTAAATGATTGGTCATGTGTACTACAGTCCTACGAGGGCCACAGACGACTTAAGTTATTGATGGCTATTGGGACATGAAGAGTTTTTTTAAAGCCCATTTGTCATTTAATTATTTGTGCTGCAGCATTAATACAGAAACACATTGTTATCTAACTGGTAATTAATGCAAACAAATCCTTCCTTAAAGCTTAATACTACTGAATCCGGGTCTAAATAACAGACAGCTTTGTTGACAGGATCTTCCTTATTACACACATTTTTGCCATTCACTTTGTTTCGCTTGAGTCATACAGAGTTCTTACTAGGAATGCATTACTTCATGATACCCTTACCTAATCTGAAAGAAATGTGGTGGAAACAAAATCACAGGCTCTGTATTTTCAGCCTGTGCCATAATGAGAATTAATAACATCTATCCATCTATCCACAAATTTCACACCACACATTACACCCCAATTCGTATCTTATTTTTAGTTTCAAATGGGGACATAATGTCATTTTTACTTAAGAGAAACGGTAAGGAGCCATTCAAGGTGGACGTTACATGTGTTAGCATAATGTATCAGACCCAGTGTGTCGCACCTTTGCACCTGTAATAATGGGTTATGGTATGAGGAGAGTAGCTGAGAGAGCTCCATAGGAAAACATCACATTAACAGATGTGAGTTCAGCTTACAGATGCTATTGGCGGCGTTATAGCTGCACATTGCCACAGTGCAGTCTTTCCTCATGATAATTGGCGTGATTACAGGACACATTAGGTATTCGTGATTACATTGGTAAATGGTGTTCTGAGGACACTGAATTGCCCTGAGTATAGGTGCTGATGTCAGGGCAGAGCATTATTAGTTGCATTATTATTAGCAACATTAGTTCATGCTGTCAGCAACTAAAGGCAATCGATTGTGGGATTTCAGCATGGTAAGTATTACTAATAATGTGGTGATGTGTTGTGCTGATCCATCGGTTCAAAGGCCGGCTTATCTCTATAAACTGATTCTACATGTGAATCTTTAGGGGAGGGACAACATTTTGGAGCAGGAAGCCTTCTGGTTTCCATTTCTAGTTTTAGCAATTACTTGTGAGCAGGTAATGAGTCCATGTGGAGAGCAAAAGAGGACACATTGACTGAAATGCATCTGCTATCAGCTTTTTAATTTATCTGCTTTCACATGCACATGGCTTTTAATAGAGATCAGCCAAAATGCCGTGTGGACCCAAAACACCTACAAAAAGTATCACTGTTTGTGTTTTGTTTCACAGAAGATGTATGAATGTAGTCTCTTCCCGGACATCCGCTGTCTACACTGGAAGCCCCAAAATATTGGCCATTTCCCCCAGAGGCTATTATGTCGTTGCACATTAGTCAATGGGCTCTGATTATGGGCATGCAGACATGAGTTGTGTCTTTTGTGAAGTAAACTTTCTGTGGCTTACATGCAATGGTGTATCAGAAGAGGGCTTATTTCAAATTGTCATTGTACTACCCAACCATCTGTTTCTGTGATTTATAACCAACCACGTCCAAGGAAAAACACAAGGAAATTGCTTCTGCATGGTTTATTTTGACAACTTGTAATGCAAATATACACACCCCTCTATCAAACAGTAGTTCATAGATTGATATAGAGGGGATTTATTAAATTGGACAACAGAGAAAGAAAAAAAAATCCCTCCAGTTATTTCCAACACTTTTTTTTTTCATAAAAACCAGTGAATACTCATCTGGACCAATCTTATCGGTCCTGCCGAAGAAAATGACTTAAAAACATTTGAAAAACACTGTTGAGGTAATCGCTTTCCCACAATACCCACAATAACATACGCTAACTTGTTATTCGAACACAATCAGTTGTATCTGTGTAGTAAGCAATTAATCAGTGGCTGTATAAACTGGACTCTCTGTGACACTTCTATTGCAAACATCAGCATTTGTGCAGCCAACTTAAACTCTATGACAAGACTTTATGTTTATTAATTCAAGAGCAGTTTAAAATAACCAGGGAAAATACAGCTTTGCCGATGGACACAATAGTTTATCACTTACTGGAGGAGCTTGAAGGATAATGTCATTTTCTTTGGTCTCTTTTCAACATTTTCTCCACGATTTCTTTACCATTAAAGTCAACTAAGTCCTTTCTGACATCTGGGAACACAGCAACATCCCTATATTGGCTACTTTGGCCATATACACATGAAACCCAAATAATGTCTGTAAAAATCTCTCCTTTAAATCATCGTGTCTTTATGTCCCAGCTGGACATTTGTTTTAAAACCTGTCTGATCGTCTGACAGCTCATGTTCTTTACCCTGTCTGACCTCTTTTTTTAGCCGTGTGAGTCTGTTCCCAGAGCTCAGTAAACTTGGACAGTAGAATACATTTACTGAGTAGAGTTAAGGTTGTGCAAATAAGGCACATGGCATGTTGTAATAAACCAAAATTATTCTTTAAATCATGAGGTGGCAGATCAGAGGAGGGGGAAACACCTCGGATATGGTCAGTTTATGTTTCTAATATGTGACATCTGTTTCATATTATTGTATATCATTATGTGTAGCTGCTTTCAGACATGCACTGAGCTCTGGCTGTTTTCCTGGAATTTTTCTGGAGGGGCTGTATGTGAGAACGCAAATGTCAAATAATGTAAAACTGTGCATCTTATGTTCGACAAAACAAGTGTAAGGTCATGTCTGGGTGTTGCAAGCTAACCTTTCCCTTCAGCATCAGATCTGTACAAGAATCTCTCTTCTTTTGTCACTACGAACGTCCTCATTTCCTTTCAGAGCAAGCCCACAGTAAATTTATATTTGAATACGATAATTAAAACTGTCTTCCTCTGGCCATGGTGATCTCTGCTTGGTACCGGGTGTGTCCTTGAGGCACGATATTTATCAGCACATACACTTTTGAGGTGAGATAGAGCTTTGATGTCTTTTGGCATTGCATGCTTTCTTTGTATGTGTATTTCTTTGTATGGGCACTTCACTGATTTCACATTTGTCTCATAAAAAGATGGCAGCACTGACTTTGTCCCTGGGTGATTAATCCAATTTGGAGGCCTTTGGAGGTGAAGCTGAGGGTGGTTACATTACATTACATTACATTTCATTTAGCTGATGCTTTTATCCAAAGCGACTTACAATAAGTGCATTCAACCATGAGGGTACAAACCCAGAACAACAAGAATCAAGAGAGTACAAGTTCTTTCTGGTTAAGAGGACTGTGGTGAAGGGGGACAGGAGTGACGCTGGGGGAGTAAGTGTGGTCTTCATTTGTGATTGTTGGAATAAAATCCTCTGGGGCAGATGGGGGAGAGTGAGGCTCTGAGTCAGGTTTTGGAGATGTGTATCCTGGGGCATGTGCTGACATATCTTGGGAAGCACAGAGAGCTGCCCCACATAATACTGAACATAATGCTTAGTCCTGTTGGACATAAAACCCCTTTCCAACTGACACTAATTGTGAATATCTGGTGATAATGAGTTACATGTGGAAGGTTTCAGTCTCAAAGTCCTATCAGTGAAAGACAAAGTGAAAATTAAATCGTGTGTGTTATTTGATCGACTTCACAGTAATCTGCCATGAAAAGGTGTGTTGGTGTTTAAAGGGATTTCTCAGACAAGTCTCTATTAGCAGGAGAAAGCATTATTCTCATACTTCTGCTCACTCTGTTATGTCAGTCCTGTCTGCCAGAAACCTGTGTGCTATTTTGGAGAGCAGAGATGAGGAGTCAGGCTCAGGAAACATTGCTGATGGGTATGACACCCCCCTTAATGCCTGTGTCAATTCACACCATCCGTCTCATTTTACAGTGACTGGTCATTTGTATTGTGTTTGTCAACCTTTTCCCTCAGCCAAGCATGAAGTAGGCTCTGACAGAGCCTGCAGCTTGGTGGAACTGCACGTAGGCAATGGCGGCTGAGTGAAACATTGATCTCATGACCCTCAGAACTCTGAGTGTGGTTCAGCTGAAAGACGTCAGTTCGTGCAGGTGAAACGTACAAATGCATTATTCAGCATGAAAGCATCACAATGTCAATAATATGTTTTGATAATTTGAAGCTAACATGCCTAATAAGGTTTGAATCCTGGTTCGGTCTTTCTGTGTGGACTTGGCATGTTCTCAAGATGACTGCGTGGGTTTTCTCCAGGTACTCAGTCAGACTACCACAGTCCAAAGACTTGCAGATTGGGATTAGGTTAATTGGAGACACTAAATTGTCCATAGGTGTGAATGGTCTCTGTTTAGTTGCTTTCATGCACTGAATTCTGTATAATTTTCGGACATTCTCCGGAGAGGCTGTATGTGAGAGCACAAATGTCCGAGTGAGAGGCTCTGGATTTTCTCTGGAGCTTCTCTTGCCAGCCCTTCTGGATAATGTCCGAATTTGCCTATGTGAGAACACAGCAGGAGAACAAAGGAGGATTCACTACGAGTGAGTGGGCGTGTTGATGATGAATTTTTTTTTTTTATTATGGAAAACTAGTACCTCTGGATGCAAAAGAGGAGCCATAAAAGTAGAAGACATGGAAGGAGATGTCAAAAGAGTTTTTGCTGATCATGGCAGATGGGGGTTTTGATGTGCTGTGAATAAAAACGCGATCTCCACAGCAGAATTAATTTCATCCTGCCTCCTGCATACTGCGCCACTCCTCACCTAAAAGGTCCTGAGATTTCTGTGCTGTAGTGAACAAGTCAGCGATACACTGGCGACCTGTACAGGTTGAACCCCATTTCTCGCCCAATGTCAGCTGGAATTGGCCCCAGCCCCCCCTTCGATCCTTTAAGCATAAGCAATATAGATAATGGATGGATGATTGAAGCTAACATTAAGGTTAATGTTCAGCAAATTACAGTGAGTAACTGTTAAGAACTGGCTCAACCAACCATGACACAAAAGCAAGACTCAGACGAGGATAGCACAAAAGGCTCAAGTCTTACACTTAAAAAACAAGGTTGGTACACAAAAGAGTTGCCCAAACACAGGTGGAGGTATCCAAGGGGTTAACTAAAGGCTAAATCGGTACACAAAGACTAACAAAAGGAAGAAACTAGATATAAGACTAAACTGCGTTCTTGCAATGAGACACAGAGGCTGAAACCACACACTAATCACTATATATTACACTATATAGTGAGTTACTGTATATATACCATCATGCATTGCACTTGCGGTGGAGAGACAAGAGGAGAGAAGGCAGAAGGAACACCCTGACCTGTCGTACTAATGTAAACACAAGCAGAGCAGAGCATCACAACACAAACTGAGACAAACAAGTTGGTCTATATTTGGTCTTTCCACATGTTTTGAACCAAATATTATTAATACTAAGTGTAAAATAAAGATTTAAAATTTATTGTGGGATTTCCACCCATCGACGTTGTTGTTGTTGACAATGACGTCATTACCAGCGCAGAGAAAATGCGTAGTGCCTGAAAGCATTTTTTTCTTTTGCTGATGAGCTCACAATATATGACTTGTACGTTTCTGTTAAATAATAATAATAATAATAATAATAATAATAATAATAATAATAATAATAATGTTTTAAAAAACTGTTCTTGGATTTCTTACTGTAATTCTGGCTGCAGAATGTCATAAATATAAAGAAAATATACTGATCTGAAAGTCCATGTTGGTGTAAATGAAACAGAAAATGACTGGCTGCAGCCTGTTGCTCAGAAACAACAGATTTACCGGTCTCTCCTCATCTCAGGGTTTTGAATATCAGAGGGTGAAGCCAGTTTTCTGCCCAATTTTCACTCAGAGATTTTTTTCTTTGACAGCGCTCTCGCCTTTCTTTGGGTGATTGAAAAGCCCTGTTGGTTTTTCGCCACCATTAATAACTGTCAAACGTGTGCCCCTTTCATTACATACAAGCTGCATTTTTGAATCTATCACTCTCTTTGTGTCAGTTGCCTGAATGAAGCCACAACTAAACCAGACATTCAATTTAAAGGATGATGGAAATCTACAGACATAAAACCCCATAAACTAAATCTGAGTGTTCAACTGAAAACATCTGTCCAATCACATCTTACAGAGAGGTGTTAGAGGTGTCTCTATTAATAAATAAAACTGTGCTTTTTCTTTAAAATAATTGTATTAATTTTAAGTTGATGTTAGCAGTTTTTTATCTTATTTAAAAATAAAAGTCAACAGTTAACATTACATTGGAAAAACAGGACGCAGAGAACAACCTCAGTGCAACAATAGTGAGTTTACCTGTGATCAATAATATCGATTACAACTGGGATTTCCAGTTAAAGCTAATGCATGAACAAGGTTATAAAAGAACCCCTGAACATGGCAGATTTCTCAATTTTAGCGTCACACCACTCTGAACTGCCTGAACAAGTAAGAAACGTGACTATAGATGTTTCCAAATTTCGGGACAGCTTCCTTCAGACACTATTTAATGACAGATGACAGTGGTGCAACTACTGTATGTTGTCCAATTTCCTCAATTTCTCACATGGGTGGGTGGATCCTTCCTAGGCCAACCCATCCCAGGATTCAGTGCTCTTTTTCAAAGTGATTATTATGGCCGCAATCGATGAGACTAAATGTCCGATGCTTGTAAATGTAAATATCAGGCTTCAACTGAATTAAACAGCTCAAATCACACAAGCTAAAAAACCAAGGGGCATGAAAACTTTCGTATTGTGTCCAACTGCAGCTCTGTTGCTAGGCGACAGCTGTAAGTGCAGGGCAGGCTGGTGACACTAATCATGGAAATCCTTTGAAGATGTGAATTACAATTTTGGTTCGGCTGTCACAGTCTAAATGGCTGAAGATGGAGCCGGCCCCTGAATTGGGACACCGCTTATGAGACGTTAGATGGGAGAGCATCAGCAAACTCCATCCATTTGAGGGTCACAGGGGGAGCTGCAGCCAAACCCAGATGGAATTGGCTCCTGGGCGAGAGGTGGGGTACACCCTTGATAGGCCACCAGTGTATCGCAGGGCTGACATATAGAGACAAAGCTGTAGTTTGTGAGAAAACCCATGCAGACAAAGGGAGAACATGCAAACTCCACACAGTAAGAAAGACACCGGCCAAGATGGGATTCAAACCGGTAAAAGAACATAAACTGAAACACAGTTTTAGCAGTGGTTAGGAGATAGAGGAAGAGCAAAAAACTGAAGATGCAGCGGCGTCCTCACAAAAATGACGTCATGCACATTTTGCTATTTATTCAACCTTGAGTGGAAAATCTGAATTTAGTGCCTCTGACTTTGCACCAGAATTATTTGAGAAAATTGGTGTTTTACTGACTGATCAGACAGTACGTTTCATGAAGTCCTCCTCTTCAGATGGAGTCCAAGAAGAAAACCATTGCTCAAATATCATTCTTTGGTCAGATGAAATCAGAATACATGTGTTCAGTCGGTTGGCGTCCAGTATGTTTGGTGTCGACGTGGCCGAGACGCTGACAGTGAATGCATAGGTTCAGCAGTGAAAAACATGGAGTGGGAGTGTGATGATATGAGGCTGATATGACATTCGTAGATGGCACAGTGAATGCAAGTTTGAACAATTATTGAATGTGACTGAGTCCCAGTCTCAAGGAGCTTGGCAGGAGAGGAATTTTCCAACATGACAAAGATCCAAAACACACTGTGAAAATCACACAGTGAAACCCAAGTATGTCCCCTGACCTGAATCCAATAGAAGAACTTTTAGTTTTTGTTGAGTGAAAGGTAGAGCAACAAAACCCTCCAGCAAAGGCCAGCAGAAAGAAATCATCTGTAAAGAATGTCAGGAAAATCTCTCCGCAAGACATAGTATCATCCATGGCCAGGAGGATCGACTGGTAACAAAAAAGGTGCACATGGGAAAAATAAGAAAATATAGAAGAATGGAATCTGACTATACTGTACGTGCAGTACGCACTGTATGCATTTCACATATGAAGAACTTAGCAGTAGATTGTCATTGACTTAGAGTCAGATGGTTGCACAATAACACATACATTTCCAGAACATTCAGGCGAGGGTTGGCTCCTGGGTAGAGCATGCAGGAGGCAGGAAATTACGTATACATTTTGCTCTGGAAATCACATGTTTTTATTAATAGCATAGAAGCTCGTCTTGCCAATTCTGCATCTTTTTCTGCATCTTCTACATGTATGGTTCCTGTTTTTCATCCTGAGATATTTGTATTTTTTTGGTTTCTGTTCACTTGTGTGTCCGTCATGTATTAGAAATGTCATTAACATGCCCACTCGCCCACTGTGAATTTTCGGCTGTTTTCTCACATAGGCTCGCTCTGAAATTGTCCAGATATTTTACTAGGGAGGTCTGGAAGGAAAAGTTCCTGGAAATGACCAGAATAACTGACTTAGACACTTGTGCTTTCACATACAACTTCTTTGGATAATATCAGGATAATGTCAGGAGTTCGGTCTGAAAGCAGCTGATGTAGGAGGACAGGGGTCATGTGCTTTTTGTATTTTCTTTGAATCTTGCATGAGACAACTACAAATCTGAAGAAGGCATATTTTGACCTGTTTAGATAGAAGCGTTTTTACCAATTCAATTAAAATGCTGCTCTCTCTACAATGTATGTAGTCAACCCCTTCAGACGGCGTCCAAAAAGATTTATGTTGAGCCTGTACGAAATAAAGAGCTGAGTCTGAAGTGACAGCTGATTGTCCAAACCAGTTATGTCACACATGGAAATAATGAAACCACCTGTGTGTTGTGGCAGTGCCACAGCATTTTGCTGTTGTTACTACATGTGCTGTGTAGCCACTTGGGGTTTGTGGTACATTTTATGAACGCAGTCTGTTGTGCCAGGATGTACGATGAAAGTGAAGGAGATATCTGCTCCAGTCACTGTTGACAAGCAGCTTTATTTACATCTACTGAAAGTGGTGTCTGAGGGCAGAGTGAACTTTGTTATATTCCTATATAAAAGAGCTGCTCCATCCCAATTAAGTCCAAGTAAAAGTTTGTGCCAAATTTTTTGCCAGTGTTGGGAAGATATCGCATTCACAAGGCAAGAAAGTGCTTTTTGAGGTCACCTTGACCTTTTACCGCCAAAATCTAATCAGTTTGTATGTTTGTACTAAATGTGGTAGAAGGAAGAAATTCCCTCAAGCCATTCTTGAGATATCACGTTCACAAGAATGGGACGGATGGACAACCCGAAAACATAATGCCTCCAGCCACTGGCTGTCACAGGCGCAGAGCCATAACAATCAGGGACATTTAGGGAGCTGATATTTATAAGTGTGTGCAATTTGTTGTGGTTTGATTTAATTCAAGGGAAATCTTTAGGTCCTTGGGGGAGGTATGAGCTCTACTGAGCTCTACTGCAGTATGAAAATTCTACTCAGAACCAGTGGAATCATTGCAGCATTTAATGTTGCATGTTGCATCTTTAATTTCCAAAAGTACACACACATCTGTTATTAATGGCCGTCATATTCAGTTAATTTACTGCAGTGAGGTCTTTATGGTTCACATATTTAAACACTTAATCTATGAGGAAGCTGCAGATTGAAGTGGTCTTTACTGTGACAGCGTCCCCACGGGGATGTGATCTCATGGTCATCCTGGGAAGTTTCTCATTAATCCCCTGAGATCAGATCAAAAACCACACTGGGCAATTTCTTCAATGAAACTGTATGTAAGACATTGAAACAGTTAAAAACAAGTCATGTCAGCTGAAGCTCACTTGATTATCATCACTCTCATGGTGAGATTTCCTACTATCTGCCCCCTTAAATCCAAATCTTCTTTTGCCACAGGCCAATCATTCTGTTTTGAAAAGCTTAAAATATATATTTTTTTCCTGGATGTACCTACAATAAAAACTTTGTCATGTCACATGCCAGTTATGTAATAACAAGGAGTCACGCTAAAGAACAAAATTAAGCGAAAAGAGCAGAAGATCCTTCCTCGACTTGAAGGAAACTCAAAATTCATTGGACACACGTATCATCTCATGTCTGTTTTGGGATTTTAATGGATGAAAGACATTTCAAGCCACGATTGATACTAGATCTATTGCTCCAGTTGGCTACCAGCTAAAAAATATTTATATAAAAAATGCACTTGCATTTAGTTTTTAAATAATCATCTGACATGACAGCTAAGTGACTCTTTTTCAACTATTCAACTAGTTAAATGTGCTCCTTGTCCCTCAAGGCTTTGACATCCCAAGTTAATTTCCTCACCCCTGAAAAAAAAAAAGCCTTATCTTATGAAGTGACTGTCTCTGTTTACTAACACAGGGAAGAATTATTTCTTTGAGTACTGTGACTATAAATATTTTTTAAAAGAAACAGGGTAAGATGCTCCCCCCTTCTGTTTCTTAGAAGCACTCCACCCTTTGCTGGAGAAAAAAAAGAACATTCCACAGGAAGTTTACCCTCCGCCTCTTCCCTTCATCCCTCGCTCTTCCTGAGTCGACCGATCGTTACTGATTACCATCGACTGGGTGGGCCGATAAGTGATGCTAATGAGGAGTGGGGGCATTTAGTGGTGTGAAGCTTTTTCACGCAGAGATACGTTAGTTCTAGTTTATTAAACACAACTTTTCATATTTATATTGACCATAATACTTATGGGGCGACAGCGGCTGAGGGGGTAGAGCATTCATCCTCTAGCCAGAAGGTCGGCGGTTTGATCCCTGTCTTCTCCATATGTATGCTGAAGTGTCCTTAGGCAACATACTGAACCTTGAATTGCCCCTAATAGAAAAAAGTGCTGCTCATAGATGCACTGTTTGAATTTGTGTGAATGGGTGAATGGCAGTAAACTGTAATGTAAAGCACTTTGAGTGGTCATCAAGACTAGAAAAGCTCTATATAAATAACGGTGTGCACAAATACACTGGGCTGAAAGCACAGACCTTCTCAAGAAAAACACACACGCACACATTCATTCTGCACATTCACAAATTTGATTAGATTTGTTTTCCTTTTCCCCCAAAATATACATCAGATAGTGTGATTGTTCCAGGCAGGTTTTGCCTATTTGTCACCGCTGCCGGTAACACCATCCGCCCACCTGCTGCCACAGCAATCATGACTCTAATCCAAAATCTGCTTCTGCATTGTCTGCAGCTGACAGAATACCTGCCTGTCACCACAGACCTGTGAGGAGAGGCACGTCCTGGTGCCACAAACGGCACGCTTGCAATCTGTACAGCAGGTCAGTGGCTCTTTGATGAAGTTGTTCACACCAACAGAGAGCACAGCCTTCATCACAGAGGGCTCAGGGGGGGAGTGCTACCATCACAACATGGTACCTGCATGGCTTCAAGTCTAAATCCATACATGTCGACATCCATACAGCTGGATTGATGAGTTTGTGTGATAATTGTTTTTCTGTGCTGGTGTTAACAGTGTTTTCTCACTCCTGCATGTCAGAGGGCTATAATTTTAGAAATGCCAATAGAGAGCAGAGATTCCCATCTTGCAGCTGTCATCAGGACAGTTGCAAGATTTCAGAGCTGGTTATAGGATGACTGAAATAGCTAGTTAACAGACAATTATAATAATAATGTCATCAATAATATTGAATAATACTTTGTTGACAAAGTCTCATCTCTATGACATCTATGAGTTTTTATGTAGTCTGTAATACAGCACATAGGTAGTGTGATGATGACTGCGGTTCAAAGGTTTTGGGGGTTTAGGAGGGTTGGAAACTGAGTGGCGTGACCTTGAAGTATACGTGTCAGGCATGATGAGAACTGGTCCAATTCTCTGAATGCTAAGGAAAGATGCTTCAGTGCTTCCTTTCTTCGAGCATAGGGTACACATGGAGCATCCTTTACGACAGGAAAGGAAATAACATGGTCCCACAATTCCTTGCTGCAGAAGAGAACACTTTGGAGCTCTGTGGCTCGTGAAATTTGCTCATGTAGAGTCTGACATTAATCTCATTGACTTTCAGCCTGTGTGCACGTAACTTATTTCCTGTGAACTTTGGAGAGAGTGGTTGCTGCAGTTTGCTTAGATCACACAACATTTAGTGTAAATCATAGACTGTACGTAAAGATGGATGAAAGGACCTTTCACCAAAAATGAAGCTCAATTATCTTGATTGCCACCTAGTGCCTGGCTGCAGTATAGGTCATTAATCCTTCTCTATGTCAATAGATGGGACATGGGCCAAACTAAAAATGTCAAAATACACCTTGAATACATTTTTTCTCATAGATGGTTTCTGTCAAATTTGGTTTTAATTACTTATTTGATGCAGGATGAACTGTCATGATTGACAGCTGAGATTCATGACTGGTCGAACGCATGTATCAGTAGGACCTTGCTTCGGTGGCTGCATCCCCTATCACTACTGCACGCACTCTGGCTCCACAGGCTCAAGATGGTGGCGTTTATATTCGCAACATTTTAGCTTCATTTCTGGATAGTGGGAGGAAGTGGAGGTGCGTCATCTATCTTAATGTACAGTCTATGGTATGCATATAAAGAGCTACAATACTAGATAAGGGACTAAATGTATACCAGATGTGCTACATGCAAAACCGCAGACAAGATCGTACTTTGCACTCTGAGCAAACAACAAGGTTTTTTTCATGATAAATTGAATAATCTCACACATTACAGAAATAATGTGAATGATTATCTTTCAAGTTGACCTCCTCATCAGTCTGGTTTGTTTTCTTCCCAAACACACTCATCTGATAATGAAACCCTTTATATTTAAACACATACCAGAATCAACAAATATGCATTTTTGATTTGTTTATGAAAATGCACTTGTGTTCCCCTCAAATTCACAAAAATAAAAAATGAAAAACACAGATGGCATAACCTTGTGGCAACTACAGCCCCGAAGCCACGATACCACGTGCAGGTTTAAGATTCAGCCAAATCGAATCTGAATAGAAATGCTGATTACAAACCAATGATTGCATAATAGCGATAAGTATTCAGTTGAGTGCCTGCAAATGAAAGTGCCCTCTCTTTTTGACCTCGACGATGCACTTCAATTCACATTTCTTTAGTTAACGCTTTCAGAGGAATGAAAAAGAAATGAGTATCTGTTGCCTGGAGATGAAGCTTTACTTACAGTGCGTGTCACGGCCAAACTCAAAATGCAAAAGAGAAATCTTCTTTCAATTTTTTGCACCGTTACCGTTTACCGTTTTCCAAATGAAATTCAATCAAATGAGGTGAAATAGGTTGGAATGTCAAGTCAGAATAAGGTTTATGTGAAAACAATCAGATATACACAGGTAAAGGGACCCGTTCATTATCCATAATACTGTTGTTCTCAGCTACCCGCAGTTATTTGAGGTGGGGCTCCGCTGAAGGTGAAGACTGAACCAGAGTGTGAGGAGGGATGGTGTTCAGGTTAAAAAACAGCAACGTTCGTGACCTGCACCACGCAGGCTGTGGTATAAAGGAAGTGATCATCTTATACCTCCAATAAACTGATTCTGTGTTATACTCAAAATGAACCTCACTGCACAGTGTCTGAATTCTTTACCGAGCCAAATGTCTTTCAAAAAGTGCCTTCTTGACTTCCACAGTTCAGAATCTCTACATAATGTCAATGTTTGAATGTTAAAAATGAAAAAGTTGGGAAAACTCAAACATTCAAGGCAACTTACTGTAATAGAATTATTTTTTTTACAATTAAACAAATGTCTTAACCAAAACCACAGGCATGGAACACAATAAAGCAGAACACACATTGGGTATGTTCTGATAAAGATAACTGCATCAAAAATACCTCCAATACTACCGAAAATGCCTGGTCAGTCATCAGTGAGTACATGAATTTATTTACCAATCTGATACCACGTCTTTAAAGTCAATTAGTTTCACGTACATAAAACTACAATTTGATTTTCGTGGACATCACTTCCTCGCTGCTCTTAAAGTGGTGCTGATTTTACAGCGCCAATGAAGAAGTGATTTCTGGTAGTGTAGCAATATTCAGAGCTAGCTACAATGTAAACATATTGACAAGTAAAACAGGAAAAGCTCCTCCGGATAGATTCAAACAAATATGGGTAGACCTTTCAAACATGTTCTCCTCTGATGCAGTGCAATGTCAAATGTCTGGAAATCAGTAGAAAAACAGTAGAGCAGTGTTTAACTGGCCTTCTTTTCAGAGTATAGAGCATATACACTCGCTTGTTTCATTTTATTAGGTTCACTTAGTTAAAAGTAAGGCAGTATAATACACCAGTGCAACAGGCAATTCATGGTTAAGGTGTCCTGCCAGGCCTATACTTTGATAACAGAAATCCTGGAATTACACTGAAAGGTGTTCCTAATATTTTGCAACCTTAACTTGTATAAATGGGATAGACCTCCCTTAAAAGTGTGCAACATTGCAACTGACTGAGTGCTCCTCACTCCACCCCTCCCTTCCTGAGCGAGAGAGTGGCCATCCTGCTTAAAAACACCGAACTACTGTGGTCGTGTTGTCGTTTGTGAAAACCCTGTCACGCCAGCCACACTTTGAAAGTTAATGCGCCTCTATTCGTGGTCTTACGGTACAGGTCCTTGGAGCAGAAAAAAGACAAACGTTGAAGGTTTAATGACACTTATAATGAACAATTGATTTCATTTCCCCACAAAACATAGAAAGGTGTAATAAAATGGAATATAATATGTATGTTATAGGCAAAGTTTGCTACTTGTTCATTATGGCACTCATAACTTGGTCTTATTAAATATTATTTTTAAAATCCTTGAGAGGTGTCACAGATATTTCACCTCACTCTCTTCCATGGTGACCCCCACTGTCTGCATGTCAAGTTTCAAGTGATTTTACTTTAGAATTTCTGAAAAACATTAAAGGCAAAGTTGGCTACTTTTTGATTATTTCTATCATATAATCATATCATTAAAGGATGAAGGATATCTTTATTATCCCTGAGGGGCAATTTGTTTTACAGCCAGCAGTCAAATCACATGTTATGTTATTATCATACTATAGAGAATCAACATTATAACTGCACTGTTAGACAAAGCTGCATCTGAAAAAGGTTTTTTCCTTCATTGGAGTTGATGTACAGTATCTGTGTCCGTCAGAAAACTGTAAAACAACAGGGTTAGGAGATGGGAAGTTCAACAAAATAAAATAAATAAATCTCGGGTTGTCTCAACAATTTCTTCTACGATCTTAGACGGTCTGAAACTCTTTGTTTCTCAGTAGTTTTCCCTCCTGGAGACAACACATAGTTTATCCTCGTTTCTGTCGTCATGTCGTGTTTCATTTCACCTCGTCGTGTTTTCACTTCTCTGATGATGTCTGTGTACGCTCCCTTGTTTTTTCTGTTGAAGTATTATCATCCATTCAAAGTCATTTCTGTTTGCAAACTTCCCACACACCTTTCATAACAACCTCCCGGTCCAACTTCTTCTTCTTTTGTTAAATTCACACTGCTTCTTCAGTACACATACTCGAGACGCCACATCTGACTGGTTTGTCCACTTCTGACGTCTGCAGCAATATGGTGATCCAACATGGCGACGTGAGAAATGCGGTAGTGTAAACATTATATATATATGAACGAATATATAAGGCTCATTCTATCGAAACAATAACACTGTTTTTTATTTTAGGCTCATTACACAGTTAATATAACTTAGATATGAGGATTATATCCCTTTTTTGCAAAGAGAGCCTTAGAGAGCCCTAGAAATTCTACACGCTGCCCCTCTAATGTAAACTACTAAATGCAAAGACAGCATTTCTACAGTAGATTTAAACAAAACACTCACCTTCAGGAAGACCGGCTTCACTCAAATCCTGTGTGAAACCCTGTTCTGACCTTCAAAATGAAATGTATTAGTTTGGCTTACATTATGTATTCAGGCCAACTTTACACAATAAACTTAATAATGTTAGTGGATGCAAATACTTTTTTAAGTTTATAATGCAATTAAATATTTTTTGTTCAGTTTATTAAAAAAATCAGCAATTTTAAGTTCTCGTTTTTACAGTGAACCTCTCCATAGCCGAGTCCTGTGAAAGTCAGGAGTGTTTGCTCAGGTATGTGATGATTGGCTCTCCCTTTACGGGGGATGAGATCCAGATGTGTGGAGTGTCTGCTACTGGGAGTGGGAGAGGGCACTACAGTTCTCACATGCGGGTACGTTATGTCTCATGCACTCCAAACAGCTAATAATCAGCTTCTCTAAAATAGTAGCAAACGCCAAAACAAACTGTCACATAGAAAGGAATCCGACAGTCGCACTCGAAAATAAATTACCATCTATCAGTAGCTGCGATCCAGGGGCTGGGATTTGGATTTTATACACACAGACATCCCGACATCATTTCTTTGTTCTGTTTTCATCAAGCCTGATGGAATATCTAATCAAAACTTGGATGCAGGTCAGAGAGTCTTTGATTATCTGCAGTGGGGTATTCACATCCCATATTCTTCCTGTGTAATGTAATTCTGCATTTATAAACAACATTACAGTTTCAATTAGCATCAGGGCAGCGCAGTAACGTTTTTATCTATTTATCCTGAGCCACTGGAATTTAATAATGTTACCAAACCCTGTATTAATTCCATGAGTTAATACATCTGAACAGTTAGACAATAGACAACGGACAAAGAACTGTGTGACATCATCCCAAGGACAATGAAAGCTTATGAAAGGTCATCTCCAACTGAACAAGTTCATGTTGATGAGAGCAATTACCTGTAACTGAGAAACATAAAGGTCAGCTGAATCGTTTTCTGTAGGAGCTCAGACAGTTCCAACAAAAACTTTCAGTATTTGGACACCAAATCAGTCTTTTAATTTACATCATCTGAGAGTATCTCAAGGAAAAAGCCTTGTTAGGGCCCAAGCAGAAAACCGCTGCAAGAACCCTATTGGGATTGCTCTGATTATTTTCATTTGTTATTTCTAAAGTACTTTTGAAAGAACTGAGGTTAAGAATTTAAAACCACGTTCTTGTCCCTGTGATCATGAGAGGATTAAGAAAATGTTATTTTGTCTTGGTGTATCATTTCATGCATGAAGAAGAAAAAACGGTGGTTTGGATGTTTTCAGATGTATTTTCCAAAGAGATACTCCGGCTTCATTTCCTGTGGTACCTTGTAAGTCAGATGAAATTAGGTTGCTTTTGCAGTTATGGGTTATAACGAGTACATTTACTTTGTTAATATTATATATTGTCCAATGATCCAATCAGAGTGAACAGGTCACATTAGTGATGGTTGTCAGAAATGTATTAATGTGATGACAAATCCGTTAAGAAACAAATGTTAAATGTCAAATTTAGTAAGAAGGGACAGTTCCAACTTTTCTAATGATGTAACTGTTGCTAGACTCAGTACACAGGCCCGAGTACAGTCGGTCCCAGTACCTCCTTCTATGCATATTTAATGGTTATTGACCCTGCATTTTCACCATATCTAGATCTAGTCAGCATGTTTTGGTTCTCAGCGGACCACACAAAATGGCAACAAAGTATGTTTACCTTTTGCCAGAGATCCAGGACATTGTAGTTGAACACAGGGGGAAGAATGCATGAAAGCCTTGTCATTTATCACCAGAGCAATAAAAACGCTGCAGCTCAAACGGCTTAATGGCCCAATTAT
Source organism: Hippoglossus stenolepis (assembly GCF_022539355.2). Lineage (NCBI taxonomy): Eukaryota > Metazoa > Chordata > Actinopteri > Pleuronectiformes > Pleuronectidae > Hippoglossus > Hippoglossus stenolepis. The sequence goes on from NC_061491.1 coordinate 11,282,773, forward strand.
TTTAGCAAATTGCTCACCACATGTTTTCCAAGTGTGACTACACTGATTCCAAGGGATTAGCTGGACTAAATGGATGTTCTGTACACTGTAAACAAATAATAAGGTCATGCTAATAATTTGGGCAATCATGTGTTACTTAACACTTTCTTGCATTGAAGATGGAGTTTATAAATTTAGCATGAATAACAATCAATAAAAATAGCCATAAAAGGCTAAGACACGCACGCACAGGGTTGTGCAGCCATCCTTATTTGGACTTCGCATTGACTTCCATTCTTTGTTGATAGTCTAGTCAAAAACATTATCCCATGTATATAACCTTAACCATGACCAATTCATATCTAATCCTAACCTTAAGGAGAACACACACACACACACACACACACACACACACACACACACACACACACACACACACACACACACACACACACACACACACACACACACACACACACACACACACACACACAACCTGAACCTGAACCTGAACCTGAAAAAAAGGTCTGTGTAGCTGCATTTATTTAATGATTAAATAGTGACCCCTGCTGGATAAACCCTTACACTGACATAAACAAGCAGCCAACCAAGGGGTCTGATTAAATTCAATCTTCTTACGAAAGAAGTGTGTTGTGTTTCATCCAACATACAAAATGAATGTTTTGTCAGGGTGACACCTGATGCAACAACAAATTGAAGACAGAGTTTTCTAACCTCGAGGGGGGAGCCTCCTGTTGGTTCATTTCTTGTCCACACAGGCTTCCAGATCACTAAATGTGATATTCTGAATTTTGTATTCTGTTTTTTTTCCATACTGAGACAGGAGGTCTACAGAGTTGGTTGGAATGATCTGATTGGTCATTGATCAATCATTGATCCGATTGCTAATCATTTCCAAAGTCATTTCTAATTAATGCATGGCACTGTCATGACCTGTGAGTTCCTGTCTCACACTTGTTTTCATATACATCCTGTGTGATAGTAGAAACTAAAACCGTCAAATTGTTGTTAAAAATTAGTAATAAACAAACTCTGCTGCAAGAAGGATTTGTGTAAATTTGACTGAAATCCTCATCCCCCTTCTTCTCAGGTGGATCTCACCTTCTGCCTTCATTCCATACTGCAGAGATAATGAAAATTGTTGTGGTCTGAGTTTTTTTGCAGTGTCATGACAATTAAATGTTTTGTATCTTATTATTTTCCATGGGTGAGGGGTTAGGGTTAGGAAGTAATAAATTATCTCGATGACTCACACTACTTCATCCGTCAAATGGGCAGTTGAACTGGGGAGTCAAAGGCAATGAATGCACTGACAGACGCACACCATCAAAACTCTCCAATCTCACATTTCCCCAAAGCCAAACTGGCTTTGATAAAATTATTTCTTACTTTTTGATAGGCTTCCGATATCCTTAATTTTTTGGTTTCTGTCGTGTTTCTTATTTTGCGGGTCCCGCATTGATGTCCAATGATTGTTAAGATTCTGTTAAAGATCCTTTGGTTCATTGATTATGTATTGTTTATGTTTCTAATATTATAGGACACATCATCAGTAGTGGACTCCAGGATCATCGGGGGTTTCGGGCCATTATCACTTTTCACCCTCACCCGAGGAAGGCTCTGCCAGGGTTGATCTAGCTCTAGGGTGTGTCCAAGTAAGTTTAATCTTCATTAGGGTTTTTGGAAAAGATTAGTATTTTAGGGTTATGTTTAGGATTAAGGGTTATGTTTAGGATTAAGGGTTAGGGTTAGAATTAAAGCAATATTTTTTCGGGCTAAGGTTAGGGTTAGGTTTAGGGCTCTGGTTAGGGTCAGGGTTAGGGGGTTAGGGGTTAGGGTTAGTTTTTTCTAAATCAGACCAAATGTTTTATGATCTGTAGAGAGAGAGTCTGCGAACGAAGAGACTATCCTCTGCAGCACATAACACAGACGGTTGGACCTGTGTTACCAGCAGGAGGGGCTTTTGCGAACAGGCTGCTGGAGGTTTGACTCCTCAGAGGTCGGGGGCCGGTCGGGTTTTCACCAGGTATTCACCGTGGGGACCTGAGCCTCACGAGAGCAGGAGATTGACAGGAAGTCGCTGCTCACTTGACCAATCACACCTCGAGAAGTCCGGCAGGATGGAGTCCGCAGAGAGGAGCAGGAGATGACTCTTTCCTCTGACACCTACTGTGTTTGTAGCCACGTTAGCTCCATCATTAAGTTAGCCGAGCAGGGGGCATAAAGGCAGCGGAGCTCTGTCACTTCCACTGTGACTGACGAGCGGTGCAGGCGGTGAACTAAGCAGCTTTTCAGGCGGATGTTAGCCGGTGGAGATGTGTAATAAGCTGCACTGGACACCGAGGACCTCCCTGACTGCCGGTCCATCGACTGACAGCTGTCACCGCACCTAGCTGCCCGGCTAGCTGGCTAAGTGAGCTAACGGCTTACAAGTGGGGTTTTTTTTGTTCTGGCTCATTCTGGCTAATTTAGCCGGCCAGCTCTGAGCTCGCGTTCACAGTGGAAAGGAAGTGACTTCCGCATAAACGCTCCTGTATTTTAACATTTCCTCAGTTACACTTGACTCTGCTGCTCAAACCATGAGTTAGCCGCGGAGCGTCGGACCGCAGTGTTTGGGATATTTTGAGATCCAGCTCGTTAGCTCGAGTTTAGCTTGAAGCTAGCTAGCGGCGTTCATTCAATCATTGAGAAACTGCTAAAGCGTTAACGCCAGCACGGTGGCTAGCAGGCACTGGGCACATCCACGCCGAGCCTTTGTTGGGAGGACACTGGTCTACTTTTGGACTTGATCGAGCTGAGGATAACATCTTAGAGACATGAAGAAATTTTTTGACTCTCGTCGGGAGTTGGTGAGCACCGGGCCTGGTTCCGGAGCCGGCGGAGGAGGCGCTGGTTCCGGCGGCGGCGGCAGCTTCATCGGACGCGTCTTCACCATCGGACGGTATCAAGTGACCGTGGAGGAAATTGTCGCAGAAGGTGAACATTGTGACTTTATGTTGTGTGGATTACACACTTACACGAACACTGTCAACCAGATCCACAGTATGGATCTCCCCACACTTGTAAGGATGGACGGTCTGGTAACACGAGTTAAATGAGAGGACTGTTGGACTATGGCCCTGCTACAGTCCCAGTGTGATGATACGCAATCTCCCTTTATTACATGTTGTTAAAAGGCAGTGGCCTTGCTCATTGGTTCAGGGTCAGGTTGAGTTTACTTCGTGATCTTCTGTGCAATGAACAAAAGAGTTTCAAGATTGAACATTCAAATTCTGACAGAGGGTGTGTGGAGATTGTCTTCTTTAAGTTGCTCGGGGGAAAATGGTGTAACCGCATTTTCTGCTTTATTGTTAAGGACCAAAGCCCAGCTGAGTCATCTGCCCTGGTATTTACAGAGGGAGTGACAAACCTCAAATGCAGATTCAAGAAGCAAGGGTGAACTATGTGTTGTTTGCTTCAAGGTGGGGACAGATATTAGTATTTACAGCTAAATAAAATACGACCTCCTCACTTTGTGGGACTTTCATACTAAATAGTAACATATAGGCAACCTGAACTTGTCCAAGTTCAAACAGTGGTTAGTCATTGACTTCAAGGTTTTGTTGGAAACTCATCCTAACTTTGAAGGAGGTATTTACCAGAACACGGTTGATCGGGCGTTGTGATGGTGGTAAAAGTTTCTCCTTGGTCATCTTTTTTCAAATGAGGGTCTGCCATGCTCCGTTAGCGAAGAGCGCCTGTTACTAAAAAATAGATGAAAGAAGACTGATTAATTCATCAGTACTATAGATGGCCACCACCTGCTTTGCACCAAAGTGGCTTTATGAATGGGTTCAGACATCTAACCCCTGCACCGAGATGTCAGTGGAAACTTCAAGTGGAATTTGTTCATATCTGTAGGTGAGGAGTTATTGTTAGTATCAGCCCCCTCGAAAAACTTTGGCCTCAATGCAGATATTTACTCGAGTTTCGATTGGTTATCCTTTGGCCTCACAAGCATGATTTGGCTAAGATAGTAAAAATAAATGACTTCGACAAGATTATACATCTTACTAAACACTACATGGACTAGTTTTCTGCAGATTATAATTTCTCGCTGCAGCAGTGGACCTGCTGCTTGCTATGTGACTCCCCCAGTGACACAGACCTATTTATTCAGATGGTTTTGGTTAAGTCTGCGCTGTTACTCTCTGTTAGCTTGCTGTTCCATTTAGAAATGTCCCCTTCTGTCTACTCCCTTTGTTGTCATTGTCGAACGTTTCACTACGTCCAGACAAAAGCAGTCACAGGGACACATTACCCTGGCTTTTCTAGCTTAAGGCCTAAAGGTACACGCATGGTCATTTTTTTAGTTTTTTTTTTACATTTGGGTTTAAGGCAGATGTCTGTGATTTCTTCTCAACCAGATCCTTTCTGGATATTCCAGGACACAGCTCTTTCTGTCTTTACTGTCACCATGATGTGGTTTCTTTTGTCCATATAGAGTTACTGCTGGTAACATTAGCCCTGTTTCGGAGACGTGTAATATGTTGCATTGTAACAGAGAATGTGACCCCCCCGCTCCTGCATTTTAGACGGCATAACATGGAGCTTCAGTAAGTCATCCCCTCATTTGTAAACCAAAACCATTCAGTTTTCTAAGCAAATGCTTTACCTGGATCGTCCATGCTAATTTTCTCTTTGGCAGATCTGTGATGCTCGTATTTCTCGCAGTCACTGCAGTGTCATGTAACCTTACAGAGTGCATGTTTGTAAACAGCATAGTAATCATGAGGACATGTGTTTTGTAGAGTTGAAAGCCCAGTAGCTATGTAAAGTCCATTACGCTAATGAGAAATTGTAAGTGAACACTGTGGCTATTCACTGCGCTTTCCAAAGCACTGCCTAAAGCTGTATTTTTGTGTCCATTTACTTGAGCGTGTATGCATAAGCTCGAGTGGTATAATCCTAACAGTCAGTCAGTTACGTCAAGGGGCAGTGGCTATTTGTAGCTGTACTAACAGTCGTTTGGTTGCACTGTCTACTGAGATTGTAGACCACTGCTAAATGTTGCTTAAGAAGGCTGCTAATCCTTCTCATTCCTCACAGGCACCTCAGATTAGACTGTGCGAGACAACAGGGCTTCAGCTGTCTGTACTGCGACGGACTGCACACACACACGGCTTCAGATTCTCATTTAGACCCCATTCAGACCCGGTAGAAACATCCAGCCTGAGTGATCCGATCACAAATGTCGCCGATTGCACCCAAATGCATCCTGAGATCCTCTGTGTCTTAATAACACTGATCAGGCAGAGCTCTGCCAGTGCTCTCTGTTAATCGAGCACTGTGTTGCAGATTTTTGCCCTTCATCGTGAGATTTCTCGTCATTGAATTTATAGCTTATGACATCAGTGAGATTGTGATGTGTTGTCATCCATGGTGACCCAGCTCCACCCTGACAGGCCAGAGCACTGCAGCACACATCATTTCTAAGTAGTCTGAGCTTTTTATGCCTTTATTAGACTATTTCAACCAGCCTGTTAAAATGATTTAATGTTGCTGACTCCCTTCTTTTTGTGCTTCATTGCTTTCTTTTATAATACAGCTCACAGTGGTGTAGCCCAAGCCAGGCCTCATCAAATGTCAATCAGACCAGTCACATGGAACTGTCCTTGGCTTAGTGATGCCAGCTGGATGAGTCAGCCCTGTGTACGGAATTAACACAAGCTGTGAGGGGAAAAAGAGCTGCAGTTAACAACACATTCCAGTGAAAACCTTTACAGTGAAACTGCTTAATGCTGTTGATGTAAAATTTAGAGCCAAATGAAAGTGGAGATATGATTATATCTTCAAGTCACTGAAGATAAAGACCTGGCATAATCCATCTACCTTTCAATGCAGTCAAAATCACTCTTTTCCAATTTAGAGCTTTTATTCTAATTTACAGAAATAATCAATCATGCATATCTGCTTTTTACTCTGGTGGTTTCTGTTGCTATGGATGCACACATGTTTTTTCTTACGTGCCAGCCTCTCTGTGACCAAAGGTGGGATGATTAATTCTCTCACTTCCTGTATCCTATGTCAGTTTTGTCTATTTCTTCCATCTTCCTCCTCAGGACTGCTGACTCACATTGTGCGGTTTTACGCTCCTCTTACCAGTTCCTCACTCAACCTTGCACTGTACATAAGCACTTAACAATAATGTTACCATTTATGGCAATTTAACAGGATATGTTGAGATAGTAATTATAGATTACAGAATTGTTTTCTTCTGACTTTTTTATTAAATGTACGTGTTTATTATAATTTTTTTCTTCGTTCTATCTCTCTTATCATTTGCAGGAGGTTTTGCCATAGTTTTTTTGGTGCGGACTCATCAAGGCGTACGATGTGCGCTAAAAAGGATGTACGTCAACGATGAAGATGATCTGCAGGTCTGCAAACTTGAGATACAGATTATGGTGAGTAGGAGTCCATTAACAGACTGCTGAGTGCAGCAAAACATACATGAGAAGAGGGTCTATTAAGAGCAGATTGTGTTCCTGTGCACTATTGTGTCGCAATGGATGGAATTACAGCAGCAGGAAAATATTATTTAAGTCAAACTTACCACATAGAGAAAAAACGATTGTCTTAACATTCTGGTCTGAACATGACTAACTCTGAATGCTTTAAATTGGTTTTACTTGAAGTACTACTTCTGAAAATATTCTTTGACCCAGGAGCTTAAGCGATGGATCGTAATAATGCTCTTGAAACACATTGAATTCCGTTGAAAATGTTGAATTGACACTTTGCCATCTTTACTCCCTTCTGCTAATCCGGTAGTCATTACTGGAAGATAAACCAACCACTTCCTGCAGCCACACCCTGGGTGGCACGCCTATTGCTGGATGTTATCATCATTTCTTCTAGACCTTTGGCTCAGAATCAGACTCTTTACTAAAAAACATGGATGTATTTTGTATACCAAACCAAATGTTTTCAGAGTGTAAAATCCATGAAAACTGTATCTACATTATTTGTCACTTTTGCTCTTTCTGTGTTTGTTTACACAGAGGGACCTTGTGGGCAACAAAAACATTGTTGGTTTCCTGGACTCCAGCATAACGGCAGTTGGAGCTGGCGATGTGTGGGAAGTCCTAATCTTAATGGACTTCTGTCGAGGTAAAGTTGGCCCACCCCCATGTTTCTGTCGAGGTTGAATTCAAAGCCCCATTACGCTCAGCCTCTCACAGCACCCTGTCCTGTGTAAAAGCAAGCATTCAACAGATAGCTAATGTGGTCAATACAACCTCTGTGTCAGTCAATACATAACTGAGTGGTGTTATTAATAGAAAGTTGAAACATTAACATTATTGTAGCTGTTTAAGCCTCTAAAGACAAAAGTTGACAGAGAAATAAAAATGAAATTTGGTGAAATTATTTGAGACCTTTTTTCATTAGTGCCATGTGAAAAGTAAAAAAGGATACATAGATAAATGTAAACCTTTCTGTTTATTGTTGATGTGGAAAGTTGATTAATTATTTTAGTCCTTGTTTAAACTTTCAACAGGTAATTACTGTTTACCTTACAGATTCAAGTCTGCCAAAAATCATGAAAAAAATTAGTTAACCTTTAAATACAAGTTATTCATAAAATAGCAGTAAATGATCAGATAGAGAACAACATGTTAATAATGTTCCAGACCTTTTATTAGTCTTGTAGTTGACCTATTTTTTCTGTGTAGGTGGGCAGGTGGTCAACCTAATGAATCAGCGTTTACAGACGGGCTTCACTGAACCTGAGGTCTTACAGATCTTTTGTGACACATGCGAGGCGGTCACTCGTCTCCACCAGTGCAAAAGTCCCATCATCCATCGAGATCTCAAGGCAAGTCTAATTAATTTCCAAAGATGCACATACTGCTGCTAAGACAGTGAGTGTATAATGCTAAGTAACACATTTTGACATTGTTGTTAACATCATGTACTATCCGTTCTAAACGGTCTCATCATGTTTTCCTCATACAGGTGGAAAATATTCTTCTGCACGACCGGGGACACTACGTGCTCTGTGACTTTGGAAGCGCCACCAACCACTTCCAAAACCCTCAGACGGAGGGAGTGCCAGTCGTGGAGGACGAAATCAAAAAGTGAGTTTCTCTTTATAGCTTCTATTTGTTTTTCTAACCAGAGTCCAGAAACTCACTGGTGTTGTCTTAAAACCAGGTACACCACCCTGTCGTACCGCGCTCCAGAGATGGTCAACCTCTACGGTGGAAAAGTCATCACAACAAAGGCCGACATTTGGGTGAGAAACATTTTGTTCATTACCACTACGCTACATTATGATCACAAAATGAACACATTCATTTACTGTCATAATGACATGTGCATTAAGCTGGACACAGTAACATTGATTTTCTCTTCTGTATAGGCCATGGGTTGTCTTCTCTATAAACTGTGCTACTTCACACTTCCTTTTGGGGAGAGTCAAGTAGCTATCTGTGACGGCAGCTTCACTATTCCAGACATCTCCCGCTACTCCCAGGACATGCACTGTCTCATTCGTGAGTATCCTTGTTCACCACATTATAATCACTGTCCTACTTACTGCACGTGTGTCCAGTATTGGGGCAGTTACCTTTTAACTGTGAATTTTCCTGTTTCTGACGCAAAGTAAACATGGCATGTTCGTTGACTCCTCAGGATACATGCTGGAACCTGACCCAGAGAAGAGACCAGACATCTACCAAGTTTCCTACTTTGCCTTTAAACTGGCTCGACGCGAGTGTCCAGTCCCAAATGTGCATGTAAGTCTGGCAGGAATCTGAGATGATACTATACATTAGGGTTGATGTTAAATATATACAAGTGAGTCATCTACATTGGTTTTAGTTGTTAGGCACCTCTTTGCTCTACAGCTGCCAGATGAAGCGATGGCATGATAAATAGTTGCAATGCTGGTATATCATACCACGGCAGTGGTGACATGTCATAGAAACAAAACTTACTAGTTTGAAGAACTTACCTACGCCCTACCAAAACTCTTCTGGCAGAGAAATAGGCATTATGGACCACGTCCTGATTCAACCAGGTTTATGAAATCACTCTTGACTATTATTAAAGTGGGAAACTATTGTGTTGTAATGGAAGCTGCAAATCCAGACTAGAGTGTAGTAATGAGTGAAAAATATTCTCCTAACACCTCACTGATATAATAATTATAAACTATTGTCTTTGATAAATTGTAAATCCTCTTACTGTAGAATTTGCCCATTCCTGCAAAACTTCCTGAGCCGATCAGAGCCAGTGAAGCAGTGGCCAAAAAGAGTCAAACCAAAGCCAGGTGAGTTGCATTTAAGCAAAGCATTTGAGTTTTATCATTATAAGGTACTTTACCTTTTCTCATCGTGTCTCGTTGTTCCTTCCACCAGGCTTTCGGACCCCATTCAAACCACAGAAACCTCAATTGCACCTCGACAAAGGCCCAAGGCTGGTCAGGCTCAGCCCCAGCCTATAGGCATTCTTCCCATCCAGCCCGCTCTCACCCCACGCAAGAGGCCCAACGTGGCTGCTGGAGGGCCCCAGGCCATAGGTACAAGTAGCTCTTTAATATGTCCATATGTCAGTGTTCAGACCATTAATAAAGGAAGCCTGTCATTACAGTGACAGTTATTCTGGTAATAATAATCTCTACAAAAAATTCAGGACTGAATGAACTGCTCAAGAATTTGACTTGTGTTCCCACAGGTGCAATGAGCTCATTCTTAAAAGGCTTTTAATTGATTTCATGGGTCCTCTGTTCATCTGTGACCCACTTACAGAAGGAACAGATGATGGCATGATGTCACAGTCATTACCACACATGCTGTCATACTCGGCAGTTCACAGTCACCCATTTGCTGAATTTGCTTCCAGGTAGTGTTTGTGATTAAAAAATGTATTGAAACAAAAAGCCCAAAATACTATATTAGTTGTGGAGTAAAGCTAGAAATTTGTATCTGTTTAACAGTGTAAAATACATTAAATTACTTAAAATGCTATTTGTCTTCAGGTGAAAGTGGGGAGAAGGCTTAAAGTATCATTTCAATAAATAATTACCAGCTATATAAAACATTTTCCATTTTTGGAAATTCAGAGAAACACACTTGTGCTGATGCACACTTTTACTACATACTATTTTGTGCACGTTTGCATTAATGTCATTAGTGCAACTGTTATTTGTGCCGATCTTTCATGCCATCAGAAATGAGGTTGTAACTTAAAAGATGTAATAAATACAAGTCAATTTTCAAGTTTTTCCTCTTTCAGGTGTTGGCATCAATGTCCCATCTCCAGTTGCAGCTGCTGTACAACCTGCTCTACAGTCCTCTGCCACACAGGCTACACCACAGACAGCTCAGACCACCAACATGCAGCCACAGGCTACACCACAGCATCACCAGCTCCTCGCGAAGCAGCAGCAAGCCTTCTTAAGTCTGCAGAGTAACCAGCAGGTAGGCGTCCTTACCAAACAATAATGGAAATACTGTGTAGCTGCATTGTGTGTTTAACTCTAACTCAGAAAACAAATTCGATATTTTAATTTATTAAAAAGTGACCGCTTGGTTTGAGAGGGTTTTTTGCAAAATGTTTCAAATTGATTGTAATTGTAATCAAGTAATTGATCATTTACAAAAGGAGAGGTACTGCTCCACCTGACACTGTGGTCCCAGGTAATTTATTTTAATCTGCAGTACAGACACAGTTTAGTCAATGAGCAATCATTGAAAAAATTACATGACATGATAAAAAAGTATTTAAACCGGACCAAACTTTCAAACTGAGCCTTCCTCATGATTGGCTCTGTGGTATTCCTATGTAGCATCAACTGGGTCCGAGCCTCCATCACCAACAGCAGAAACAACAACCACAAATAGCGTCTCAGGCATCTACCCTGCTGCAGTCCAAAGCTAAACCTGTTCCTCCAGTTCTTACTCTGCAACTGCAATACCAGCTGCAGCATGTAGTCCATGAAACAGCCGCTCCACATCTCACACCCATCCCTGAGTCTGCAGTGACTGGTCCTCCAACTGACCCAGAGGTTGTGGTAACATCCGACTCCCGCTGCCTCTGCTGCTCTTTGGGTTGGGGCTGATTATTGGCTCATCTCTAACGAATCACATCCAGATTTAATTTCTTTCTTGGCAGAATTGAAGTTTGGGGGTGTTGCTGCTGTGTAGCTAGAAATGCTCTTTTAAATGTCTTTATTAGAAAGGTATAATTCTGTTGCTTCATAGATACTATAAAAATCATGATTCAACCAAATGATTTACTTTTGCACTGCTTCTATTATACCCCTCCTGCTCCTACTGTACTTTCATGTAACTCATATCATGAGGTGAATCTGTTTCTGTCCAATCTATGTGATGGGAATACTTTCTTACCTTTTCCATACCTGTTTTCTCTAAGTTATGGTTTTGTTGGTCTCCATAAACACATCTTAAGATTTTCTTTTCCAGATCATCTTGCTGCTTCTTATGTCTAGGGCTGTGATTTGTTTGTTTCTTCCAGATATTCTATCCTTTAGCGTCAGTTCATTATCCCTAATCTCCAATTTTCACTCTTATCTTGTCATTACAGATGGCTGGCCGAGGGAATATCAGAGTTGGCTCTTTGACGCCCCCGTCGTCGCCAAAGATGGCCCCCAAGAGTGGCCACAGACGCATCCTGAGTGATGTCACCCACAGTGCCGTGTTTGGGGTTCCAGTTAGCAAGTCCACTCAGCTACTTCAGGCGGCTGCAGCTGAGGCCAGCCTCAACAAGTCCAAGTGAGCAGAATTAACTCCCTTCAGTGATCTGCGGATGAACTGTCCTTTCATGGCCGCGAGTGAGCTCAGTGGGCCAATAGAAAGTCCATTCATATGACAGAGCCCCAGAGGAGAATAAATGACCCTTTAACATCTCAGAGAATCCAGCTCAAGAAGAATCACTTAATTCAGTCTTTAAATAACTCTGTTCATTCACTCCTATTTGCATACATCTGTAGGTCAGAGGCCACAGACTTTCCATCAAATGTCACCGTGCATTCTTGCCCTTGTTTATGTTTACACCTCTGTGCTCTGCAGATCAGCCAGCACTACTCCTTCTGGCTCCCCCTGCTCGTCCCAGCAGAGTGTGTATCATCCAGGTGAAGGTGACGTCCCATCGGCCCCCGCTGCACCCACCACTCTGCCCAGCTGGAACCCCTTTGGGGACGATAACTTCTCCAAGCTGACGGCGGAGGAGCTGCTCAACAAAGACTTTGCAAAGCTAGCTGAGAGTGAGTTCCACTTATTCACTGCATATTTACACATGCCTCATTGGTAAGTAGTCGTGTAACCTGAAAAGGATTTTGTTTGTTTGTGCACAGCTGCTGCCCCGGGGGAGAAGATCACAGGCTCCAGTGAAAATCTTATTCCAGGGCTCACTGCTTTTCCAGGTAAGACTTTGTTCAATTCCTCTTATGCTGCTTCATTGCTTTTACATAATAAATGTCCCAGGAGGCTTCATATCAATCCTCAAGTGGAGATTTCTCTAATCATCCAGTTATGTCCTCTTTTTTTTGTGATGCTGTCTTCGGAATGTAAAATAAGCTTCTCCATACTCCAAACCACTCTCCTCTTTTGTTTTTCTCACTTTGCCTTATTTGTTCTTTCCCATCATTATTCACTGTGCAATGTTAAGCTGAAAGATCTGCAGGCATCATGAGTGCAGGTTCAGCGTTGTTGACTGTCCCGGATCCTTTTAATAACCTTTCACTATCTGACACCACAGGTAATTTTCCTGGCACAGCACAACACGCAATACAAGCCGTACCTTCGATTCTCCGTCGAACAAATATATTCCTAGAGCTACTGAGTCACTTTATTTAATCTGAGGTAGTTGCCTGGTTATCTCACTTCCCAGGGGTTAGTTTATGAGTGCTAGTTTTGTGGTTGGGATTTGTACACAGTCCTATCTTGTTGACATAGCAAGCAGCCTCACAGTGGCTCCTTGTCAGCTTCCATGAATAGAGACGGTGGCTACAGCTAGATCGCATCTCATTTGCAGATCTCTGCTTTTGCTGTTGCCCGGCAACGCTAAGGACAAATTCTCCTTTGTTAATTGGATTGCCTTACTGCTGGAGGAGCCTGCTTACCAGTGCCACTAAGAACAAGAGAAAGTTAAGCACGCTATCTTGTTGAAATTATCGCAAAGCCTTTTATGTTCTCTTCAGTTTAGCCTTTAGGTCTTTCTGGTTGGGCGTGATTCTGTGTAACCTTGTTTGTGTAGTTGCACTGACAGGATGAAAATGTTGAGGCTCTTACATAACCATGGTGTGGTTAATCTTCTCTACCTAGCCTAAGCTGTCTCTTGGACTCTCTTTCAAATAGGATGCACACAAGGATATACATGAGTAAACACAAAAGCAGAGCAGCATTGAAAAAGAAAACACGGTTGAATTAATAAGAAAACAAGAGATTCCAACTGATACTGAACTTTTTGGGCCGATATCGAGAATTAGCTTTGTGACATTTTAATTTATAAAAAGCTTTTCATCAGTCTTGGCCTCTCTCCTATAGTGAAGGGGGCTAAAGGTCACATCTGCTGTGCTGTTTTCTGAGTCAACACATTCCTTGTCTAAGACCCCCACTCCATTTTCCCCCATAGCAGTTTCCTGTAAGTATGAGCTGCAATGAAAAGTCAATAATTTGGTGTTTCATTCATGGGCTGTATTGCACTTGCTCAAATCAGTAAAGTAATGTACTAAATTCAAGTCTTTGACAAAGATTTTGCACATATGGAAAAACCAACTTAACAAAGAGTTGTGCTTGTTTGTATGCACCGGTTCTAAATGGGTCGAAATGGGACGATTAGCATGTCGACAGAGCCGAGTGCATTAATGCAGTCTGTGTGGCTTGTTTGTATGATTAATTGTTTGCTGTTGAAGTTTGTAATGTAAGAGTGTGGAAAAATGTGTTTTCTTCAGCATTTGTTTGGTTTGATACTGTTTTAAAAAAGGATAGCGTTTTGTTCCTTGATAGGATTTCACTCTACTAACTGATTTTGAAGTATATCTCTGATGGGCAGAATCTAAGTAAACTAACGCATCATGCAATGACTTTATCACAATATTATGGCTTGATCAATCCTGCAAGCAGCCTGATTGCAGGGTTACCTTGAAATGTTGACATGATGATTCTTCGTGCACTCATCATCCTGTTATATTTTCTTGCTTTCCTGAATATATTTTTGCCTTGTGACTAACATGATGTTCGCTACATTTCAAACTGTAATAAACTCTAACTGTAAATGATTTTATCAAACTGTATTTTTCTCCACATTGCTACAGTGTCATTTTTTTTTTCGTTTCTTCTCTTTTTTTTATTTATCTGCAAAATCCTCATGTTGCTTTCTCTCTCCCCGGCCATCTGTCGCTTCCCTCTGTCCATCTTCTCTCTCTGGCTCACTCACAGAGAAGCTGATTGAGGGACTAAAGTCCCCTGAAACTCTGCTGCTCCCTGACCTGTTAACCCCAGCTGACCCCTTCAATAGCACTGCAGAGAGCTCCACCAATGGTACCTGGTAGCTCTGTTCTTGTCCCCCTGCCTTGCTCTAAAATTCCCCATCTGCTCTGCATGCGTCTTCTTCCCTTCCTTCCCCTCCTTCATCCCCTCCATGATCATGAAGTCCCAAAAACCTCACTGGGGGAAGGAGTAAAGAATACCCTCTCCAGTTTTATCCTTACTAAGACAATTTACTTTGCTTCACTATTACTAATATTTTGTTTGTATTACCGTTTTTCCCCACATGATGTCTCCATGCAGCAATGGCAGAGGTGTGTGTGGATTCCCTGATTCCTGGTTTGGAAGCCCCCCAGGCTCAACGCCATTCAATCCAACCAGAGCTCATCCCTGCCAGCATTCCAGGTTAGCATCCTGGACCTCAGAGTACTAAACCTTAACACAATTCTTGGCAGCATTTTCACCAAAGAATTGTTGTCCTCTTCCCCTTGCCACCTGTTGATGTTGTCTTGTTTTTATCGAGGGTTGACAACTGTGATCCCTTTTATTTATTTATTTATTTATTTATTTATTTATTTATTTATTTAGATACTCATTTATCTTTGGCAGTGACCATTGATATGTCGTGTTATCCTGTAAAAAAACTAAACAAACTGCAACGTCAAATTATTTTGGGCCTGTGGCTCTTTCAAAATGGCAGCAAACTTCAGTGCCTGGAGCAGTTTTTTGCGGGTAGCACAGTAATACCCTGCTTCAAGGTGTGACAGTTTTCAGACATGAACTCTGGAAAATATCCTTAAAATTGGGTCTGAATATTTTCTAGAGTTTGTGCCTGTCGGAAAGCAGCTACAGTCTATTCATTCACAACATTGTGAGGATGTTTAAACCTGCTCACAGTCTAAAATACTCTAATGATGTACATTTTTGGACGTGTAGCTACTTCCCCTGACTTTCGAACATTCTTTCTGTGGGATTTGCACCAATACTTTCATCAGCTGCTAACACTGATATGCTTTCAGCAATAAAACTGTGAACTGCCTCACTAGAAGATGCTTTGGGCTCTGTCAGCTAACAGTTATATCTTAACTCTGACCCCTTGTCCCTCTGGCTTTGCTTCCTCCTGTCGTGCTGTCTCAGACTCTCTCACTGGGGAGGAATCTCTGCTGGGTTGTGATCTGTTATCTCACTCTTCTCCTCACGGACACCAGTCTGTTTCTGCTCTCGCCACCTCCTGCTCCTCTACTCCTTCTGGCTCCAGCTCTGGATCCTGTCTGGAGGAGCGGCCACCTGCTCATTCAGCTCCTGGTAAGACCCCCTCGCAGCACTCCACATGTCTGCTGGGGATCTTAGCCCATAAAACCAGCGCAGATCATTACCAGAACACAGGCGGCCTGTTCAAACAGAGAAAACTCAAACCTCCATGTGATACAGAAATTGAATTAGACACATTATATACCAGCTTCAACTGACCCTTGGGCAAAAGCCACTGTAAGTGCATGGCTTTTAAATACTGTGACTGCCTGGCTTCATCTATTTTTAATCTACTCGCATCTTCCTTTCTTTTTTGCTCTTTTCCTTGGCTGAGTTAACGTCCTTTCCCCTCCATCATTCCCTCACCTCCTCTTCCTTCACCGCAGACTCTGCTTTCCTCATGTCGTGTGGGGAGAAGGGCAATGATGACGAGTTTGACCCTATTCCCGTGCTCATCTCCAAAAACTCAAATCAAGGTAAGGTTAAGAAAAACCCTGAGATGAGCACTGACTCCTCCTGAAGCCCACAGAGATGAATGACTAAGCCCCTAATTCAGTCGCAGTAGCTCGTTCCTATCACTGCAGATGTTAGAAGACTTGTATGGGTGTGCTTGTCACATTAAAGCTTCATAGCCCATCAAGCTCTAACATTATCCCCACTCTCTCCTTTGTTTCTGATGCTGTAGTGCTGGTGCTTCTCCGCCCTGCAGGTGTTTGGCTCTTTGTAGTTAATCTTGAAAGTCTCCTCGTGTTAGAATGACTCCCCCCTGTAATGATGCAGCTGTGTAAAATAATCCCAGCTCACACTCTGCCTCTCTTTCTCTTTCTGCCCCCGTTCATGCATCTCTCTGCTCTGCCATCCCATCCACCCTCATCCTCCTCAACTCCTTGCTTCATTTCTCCATACAACCTCTGTTAGTATCACTCATTCTTTTGCTTGTCTTTCACGATCTCCCTCGACTCTTCCATGTCCATCTCTCTTTCTCTCTCTCTCTTTCTCTCTCTGTTTCTGGCATGTTTCAGGTGGTCACTCGCGCAGCAACAGTGGCAGTTCAGAGTCCAGCATCCCCAACTTGGCCCGCTCCCTTCTGCTGGTGGATCAGCTCATCGACCTCTAGAGGGGGTGGGAGAGGTCGAAGGGGCAGTGTGCAATCCTAACAAAGGGACAGGGGAGGGTCAGGGGATAGAAATGGGGGGAGCAGAGGCACTTAATGTAGCACCTTATGAAGGGAAACGGAGCCAGCATAGATCGGTTCAGTGGAACCGTTCTCTTTACTTGCCTCCTTGGCCTCCACTCCATCTCTAGCTGCCTGATAAGCTGGTTTCATATATCTCTGCCTGCTGTTGACATTCCCACGCTGGTTAAACAAAATCTTCTCATAATTTCCTAAGCATATCATCTGCCTCTGTTCTGGCTACACCATGGTCTTCCTCATGCTTTCCTCATACATGCATTAATATCCCAGCACAGCCTTGGTGATCAATTGTCCTCGTCACACGTGTAAAAATGCTTGATCACAGCTGCGTTGTGCTCACTTTACTTGTTCAGGGTCAAAGCTTTATTTAAACAAGCCACCTGCAGGCATGCGCATTTGTGTCAGGGGTCTGTCTAAAGAGTGCGGAGTGGAAATAGACCACCTGGATCATTGGATGCACATTCCTATGAAAGCTTTGAACCAAACAAGGCTGCACCCTGAGTGACGGCTGAGAGCTCTTTTCACTGATTGAACCAGTTATGGAGAAGGAAATGTCAGCTCAGCGCCGTCTGTTCAGATTTCTTGTGAAAGGAGAAGGAGGCTGCCTTTTTCAAATATTGTTGTTTGGACATGAGCAAATAGAGTCTGCGCCATCTTATCAAGCCAAATCTCTGCTACTTTTCCCTTGTATTGACCAGTAACCAGGGTTTTAACCGCTATGTATCTAAGCTAACTTAGTGCATGTATTAAGCTTCCTAAGCAGAGCTGTGTATTCTGACCTCTTTCTGAATACTAAACAGGGTATAATTTCTCCCAAAAATATATCTTAACGTCTTGAAATCCTGAGAATGAAGAAGTCAGTGTTAACGAGGCTGATCAACCGAGCTCGGTCACCACCGCGGGGTGCTTTCACTATCAGCAGCATATAGTGAGACCATTCATGGTATGCGTGTGTTATAAAATTACATCTTTTAATGTCCAGGGTCATGAACTCCTCATTATATCTTTGACCCATTGTTAAGATGATTACAGCAGATAAATAAAAGGGAATGAAATGATTCTATGCCAAAGCTAACAGAAAGATTTTATTCATATTTTAGATTTGTGTTGCTTTGCTCTCAGGATCAGTGAAGACGAGCAGATTTTTAGCAGCACGACACTGTTTATAGAGATTTATTTTGTGTCTGTACTGTGCTAACAACCCATCTCTTATTGACATCCCCTCTGTCTTATGTAGCCAGTCCTTTCTTATCACGTACTTTTAGGTCACTCGGCGAATGTGACATCGTTTTCTGCAAGAGGCGATATTCAGAAAAATCCTTTACGTGTACATAAAATCTTTTTATTTTTTATTTTGCTCATGTCAAAAATGGTAAAAGTAGATTGTTTTGTAGTCGTGTAATATTTAAAGGCATCTCTTCTGTCATGGTATGAATAAATGTGACTTTTATTCATAGTGCTTTAGATTAAAGGTATGAACCAGTACCATTATAAAATATGTAAAATATATAAGGATATATAGATTTAAAAATAGTTTGTGTATTTATGAGTGCAAATATGTGGACCCCGTGTCCTAAGTCTTTTCTCCTCATTCACAAACATTCAGCTCGTGCTTTTGCTTTAGATCTTGTCATGGATACATGACACAAAGTGCTTATGACTTACCTGACTGGGGTTAGTTACCGTATATTACTGAGATAGATTTGATCTAAGACAGAGTTGATGACGGAGTTGACTTCCTGATATCTCTGTTGCACCTTCATTTGGCCGATGATCATCAGACATGGAAAAACAGCTGCATACATTATATTGCATTACATGTGATCACAGCTGACCTTGCATTGCATCCTTAACATATAATAAATGGATTTCTCTCGCCAAAGGAAGTTCATTGTATAGCTGCAAGTCTCTATATAAGGTCCATATCACCTTATACGTGTACATACAAACAGAAAACCCCTTTGCAATCACTGGTGTATGTGTTTGACATGAATAGTTCTCTCCACCTTATCATGCCTGTATGACATTGTAAATTCACACACATCAACATTACTGTAAGAACTGACATGGGTAAATAGAAATCCTTTTTTATTTTTTATTTCCCTCCATCTTTATTGGTTCAGTTAAGTCATTTGCATCTGTGTTGCTGATCTATGCAATCCTACAACATGCTTCATGTTCTTATCAGACACTACAGTGCTGTATCCTGTAGACTTCTTGCCTTGGCCGTAGAGTTTTACTTGTGTTGCTGTGTGAAACTAATGTACTTAACTGTGCTAGTGGGGTTGACGTGGTGACAGGCATATTGATAACTCTGACTTGATTTGGCTACGGATGTCCACATGTCAAAGCAGCATCATTATCGAGTGTACACTTCTATTTTTATGAATTAAGGTTCAAAATGAGAGGCTCTGAATAAAACTCATTAATGTGAATGAAAATTCAGTGTCTTTGGGTCAAATCATTTGATTTTTACACTAAAGATCATATTAGGGACCAGTTGAGACAGTTGTGATTTTATTCAACAGACTTTCCTTCTCGGAACCAAATTAGATTGCAGATACTCTAGCATTATGGTATCTAGTTATGTGTTTTCTGCCCAGTATTAAAACATTGTTTTGTCTTAATTCTCTAATATCTTAGTAGTACTTTGCTTCATGGACATGGACAGGTGTCTTTTAAAATCACACACCTGTTCACTACTGTTAGGATTCCAGAACAAAAGGGGCTTTAAATTGTGTTTACTGCTTGTTAGTTAGTACCGCAGATGTACAGACTGTAGTCTGTGAGTTGTATTGTAAGGGATTGATAGCTCTTGATGATCAACGCTGTTTCACTGCTTACTGTGCTTGGTAGTCAGCTCTGACAGATGAAATGATTTGTGGGTAATTATTCACTTGGATCAACACTTATCTCAAAGTGGAAAAGTAGAACATTTTGGAAACAAGCTGTGGACAGTTTCAAATACTCGTATGATGAGGGAAATGACCTAAAACACTGAAAGAAAAGTGGTGTTTTCCTTTAATGGCTGCAACTAACATCTTCCCAAGAGCTGCCAGTTAACAGTCAACGCTGCTGAGGTAAGACTGACCTGTCTCTGCTCATCCATGCAAACCTGTCTGTCCCACTAACTACTTCTACTTGTGCCATGAAGGCTCTCTGTCCTTGTTTCCACAGACCTACTGACTCCCTCTGAGCTCCTTTACCTTGACACAATCAATCCTGACTAAAATCAAACTGCCCCCCCTCTCCTAACACTACGCACTGTCTTTGGAAAGTTGAGGATACTGAACCGCTGTAGTGAAACTTATTTGTGGAAACAAGGTTATTTGATGTTGTAGTGGTAGCGCTGGTAGTCCTGTCTGTCTCCTGTGACTTGTTTAGACTAGAATGTCTTTGTATTGTTGGAGTCTTCTGCCGGTTGCTCACTGTAGGGTTGTTGTCATCGATCAGGCTTTGTCAGATTTTATAGATGATGAGATTTAATGGCCTGATATGTTATTTTGTTATTTAACTAAAAATGTCTGAATGTTGACATTTGTGTTCACTTCTGATATGTTTCCTCTGCCTCTGCTGTCTTTTACAGATCCGCAAGAAGAGAGCAACGACTACACCGTGCTTGAGGGGGGACAAGAGACGGAAGCTCCAGAAGGAGATGCTCAAACAAATGAGGACTGTGTGCACTCCAGTGAGGAAGACGAGGAGACAGAAGTCCATACGGGAGATCAGCAGGATGGAGGAGCCGATGAGGGTCATTTAGCAGCTCATGACCTCAGCGGCTCCAGACCTCTGCTGCTGGACTCTGAGGATGAAGACGAGCAGGGGCCTCAGTTAGAACTCCACTCATCCGCACACTCCAACATAGACCCAACACAACAACCATCCACTACCTTCGATCAACCTACTCCGAGCACCTTCGCTGAGAATCATTCCCAGCACGTACCCGAGCCAGCACAGGGGACAGATGTTGCTGCAGATGTCTTCTCTAAAGCCCCCTTTCGGTTTGCGCAAGAAGATTTGGCCGATGTGTTCGCCAATGCTCCGTTCCCACGCGGCTTCCTGGACGCTCAGCAGCAGCTCGACGTGTTCTCTCAGGCTCCCTTCGGAAAAAGAAAGGAGGCTGCAGGAGCTCAACCCAAGGCGTCGCACCCTCACGTAGCTGGAGTTCACGCTGTAACCCCTGATCAAGATGCGTTGGGACAAGTCGCTCCTCAACCATTCCGCCCTCAAGCTCTGGCCAAATACTCCCGCCACTTTGAGGGACCCGTGCCCCAGCAGCTGGTAGCGGCTCACAGAGTGGTGTCCAACGTGAACAGGCAGGCAGCTGTGGCATCAGTCCCCGTTGGACCTCTTCACTCATGGACATCAGAAGTGAGTGCTGTAGACCCCTTCGTCTCTGCACCCTTTCACCTCAAAGCCCCGCAGGAAAAGCCCTGAACACACTCTGAGGTCAGGGCGGTGGGTATCAGCACCGCTCTCACTTATGCAAACTGTACCAGGCGTTATGCATGCTGTCGCCAGCACTGCAGCAGGACTGCAGGCCTGCATGGATCTCACTCTCATCCGGCTCTGATCTGGTGCAAAGGTCATCACGAATACTGCGTCAAATAAGAAAACTGACATCCTTATCTTAAAACAGACTCCTGGTCACTTTTGATTTATTTTTTCCAGTCACATCCTTTTACTTTTTGATTTGCTCTTAATCTTTTTGGTACGTATATTGATAAAAAGATAATATGGTGGTCAAGCATCTGATTGTTTTCTTGCCTACCTCATTTACTTTTTGTGTCGGCGCTTAAAACACCACAGTAGTGAGGGAGCTTGTCCTCGATTGTATTTGAGCTTTACTGTGAAGCTATGACGTGATAACGCCTCATTCCTCTGTTGCAGCTGTTTCTCAGAAAGGAAAGATTCAGCTTGAATTACAGGGTCATACCTTCACAGAAGCCTGAGAGATAAAGACAAAGCCGAGCGACTATGTCTCTGAACACTACTATGAGAAATGAATCTACAATCATATCAAGCATGAAATTTGTAAATGGTCGTACAACCGTGGCCTCAAAGTCGATAGTGGTCGAAACTATGAGTTTATGCTTGAGAGTTTGATAATGATGCATTTTTCCCCTCAATCAAAAATGTTTGTGTTTTTTGTTGCATATTATGTTTGTGGTCACTGTCCTGTCCCATCTAATGTAACTGAAATATCAGCGTTTGTTCCATGTAATGTACAAACTTTATATAAATGTTAGAACATTCACCCTCAGTTTTATGTTACATAAATGTAGAAGATTCACTTATCTCTATTTCTCCGAGGCGTTACACTCTCACAGAACTTCCCTCCACGTCAAACATCATGACTCACATTTTGCCTTCTGTGCCCTCCTGAAAAATGGCTGCATTCACCTCATTTTATTGCACTTGCATTCAGCTCCAATGCAGGAGGTGGTACAGTTGTGTACGACCTCCTTTCGCTGTCTGCAGTATTTATATGCACCAAGGTTTTAAGTCAACTCTGAAATGCTTCTCTATCATAGACATCACTGTGTAAAAACTGTGACTCACACTTACAAATACCTGAAGAGAAAACAATGCTTTCCCGCAGTCACACAAATATCTACAGCACTTAATGCTTTGCAGTTCCGGTCAGGGATCGTAACAGTCGTGTCTTATACGTGACGTCATGAATGGTGACTGATGACATTCCTTTTGAATTCGTTTCATCGCCATTTGGAAATATTTTTTATTGTCTCTGCTTTGTAAAATCATGGAACACTTTTTTGTTTCCCACCAAGGCACTTTTAAGAAAGGGGATCAGTCCTGTCTCAACCCAAAGTTTAATTACTTGTGTTCTCCTGTTGCAATGTAAAATCATGTTTTCTTTCTTTTTGAAGTGTACAATCTTTTTTTTTTTTTTTTTTATGCTCACTTGTCTCACCCACCTTATATACATGAAGGTTGCACATAGTCACTGACACGGAGTCAGGGTTCGCTAAGAATGTTTTTTGATCGTAACACTGCTGTAGAGTGTATTTTGACCGGTGTTGCAAATCTTTGGAGGATTCAAATGCTGATGACACTGTTGGACAAAAAGAAAAGCACTCAAAACACTTGTTAATGCTGCACAGCCTGCCTTTGAAAACCATGTTGTAAGTCATAAACAGAATATTAAATGAATGTAAATCGAAAATTTGCAGCTCTTGCAGTTATTTATTATCACAGACAACATGAATTTGCGGATGTAAATAAGCGATTGCTAATTATTTTTTTGTATTACTTCATGCGGACATAAGAAAACGGAGACAGTCCAGGTCAATTCATTCTGGGTATACCATGCATATGTCATATACCTCCAAGCAAGAAGCATTCAAAACCACATATCAAACAGCTGGACATGCAGCTGTACACGACCGCAGGCGTACATTCATACAATGAGCTCCTGTGGCACTGACAGAGCAGCATTTTCCTCCCGGGAGGATCTGGACTGTCATTTAGCTTATTATGCTAATGATGATGATGAAATAATAATAGTAATAATAGAAGAAGAGGAAAGAAAATAAAAGAACATACAAAACATTTACACATACAACGATATCACAAAGGTTGTTTTTTTAAGGGGCTTACCTGTAGTAAAACTAGGGGGCGGTAATGGGCATCCTGAGTGTTGTCAGGCGCCATTAAACAAGAAGAAGAGGACAGAAGGAAGAGAAGAAGAAGAAGAACCACATTGTTTGCAAAGTATGCGGTAAGGGTCGTCTTATTATCATTACTGAGTTCATATTAAGTACATTTAGAGTTATTGTATCAGTTGCACAGATACTAGAACCACGTGAGTTCGGGTTTATTTTCTCCGCTTTTGTGAATGTGTCCATGCTAGCTAGCTGCTCTGCCGTCAGTGGTGTCTTACTGTGTTTTACTCTAGTGATTCAGTATTGTAAACCTCCAGCTGAACAGTGTGTGTGTCTGTGTGTGTGTGTGTTGACCTGCTGTGAACAGGTAGCGCGTGCTGTGTTGCTCCTGAACACGATGGCCACGCAGAGAGTTCTCTCTCAGAGCAAAGAGACGCTGCTGCAGAACTACAACAAGCGGCTGAAAGACGACATCAGCTCCATCCTGGACAACTTCACCGAGATCATCAAAACCGCGAAGGTGCACAGACACACCACCGTCTCTAGAACCCTGTCTGTAACGTGTTGTGTTTGTATTGGGCTACTTGTAATTGTCAGCAGTTATGGAAAGCCTCCATGCCCCTCAGTCCTCTGCTCGTACATTCCTGCACCTGGAGCTCCACACGGGGCTGATCTTGTTGTCTTCCTCCAGATAGAGGATGAGACGCAGGTTGCTCGAGCCACTCAAGCCGAGCAGGACCACTATGAAATGCACGTCAGAGCAGCCAACATTGTAAGTATCAAGTTTATTTATCAAGCACGACAGAGTTGAACAAAGTGCTGTGCAATGAATGAAGAGAAATACACGAATAAATACAACAAAATGAATTAGATAAAAGGCTGTAAATTTAATAAAACGACTACAAACAAATAAGGATGGTTTGACCTTTACATGTCTATCAACAGAGTGTAATGAACGCTTTTTCTTTTTGAATCACCTACATAATGAAATATATTAATTATGTTTAGTAATTAAGAATATGAGGGGATTGAATGTGTTCACCAGGTGTTTACTTGGAGTATTTTCTGTGTGTTTCCTTTTAAATAAGGCCACATTTTCCCCTTTAATTTTCCTCTAAGAAGCTTAAAGGGAGCTGGGAAAAACTATTTTATTAAAGTTCCGTGATGTTTGCACTGAGTGGAAAATCCACTCCCAAGAATCCATGTTAGTTATGGCGGCACATGTTCATTAAATTGAGACATTTAAACCTTTTTTTAAACTTAAGATCTCCACTCAAATTTAAGATAACGTTCAGATGCACATTATGAATTTATACTAACTGAATCACTCATTGATAATTGAATTCATCACAGCTTTCTAAGTGGCACTGTTTCTGGACTCTGCATGTGTCTGTAGCCAATAGTTTGGTCCACAAACAAAACAATCTTTCTAAACCCACATCCACTTCCTGTGGTGTTGTATCAGGTACGTGCCGGTGAGTCCCTCATGAAGCTGGTGTCTGACCTAAAGCAGTTCTTGATCCTGAACGACTTTCCCTCCGTGAACGACGCCATCAGCCTCCAGAACCAGCACCTCCGCTCGTTGCAGGAGGAGTGTGACAAGAAGCTCACCTCGCTCCGCGACGAGATCGCCATCGACCTGTATGAGCTTGAGGAAGAATATTACTCGTCCAGGTACAAGTAGGCTTATACTTGTCCCTCATCCCACCGCCCCTCGTCTGTCCCATGCCCAGCACCATGTACTGTCTCACCATTCACCATTCGCTGCTGAGCCCATGGAAGGTTTTACACCTGCCCACCTCGAAACCTGACAGCTTTTGTTTTGGATTTATCTCTTTGTATCATTCATCAACATGTCATTGCTGAGGGTCATTGTGATGAAGCTCAACTCAACAAGTGACTTTATATTGTTACTAATTAGCCAGTGCCTTAATTTTTTACCTGCTCGATGTGTCAGAATTAGTCAATGTGAAGAGGACTTCAGCATTAAAGGGACATACCGCTGAAAAGCAGCAGTGCTAATTTATTAAGCTCTTGAACTGCAGCAGTTCAGTTTCTAGTTTGGCCATTTATTGCAGTTGACTGATGCAGTTTGAAAGTGAGATTTTTCTGAATAGAAATCACCAGTTTGAATTTACTGCTGCGTTTATTTATAAATGGTAATGAAATGTATTGGTTTCCTTGTCTGCAGTGTCTGATAGACAGACATAGTGGAATTTAAGTAATCAGGACCCCTAGATCATTTATAATTAATTATTGTAAGTTGAAGTAACACAAAGCTTTTTAGGCAATAACACCTTTCACAAGAATTACACATTAAATTAACTAAAACTTTATCAGAGTATAGATTTTATCAAAGTATGATTCATTTAAGACTATATGTAAATAAATATATTAGTGACCCCACATATGGTTCATTTTAAGACTGGAGTGTTGATGGATGTTTGTTATGGTCTTAACAATAAGACAGAACTGTTTGCTGTTATTTATTTGAGGTCAGACCTGAAGCTGAGATTTTCTCCAGTAGATGTTTCCTGTAAAAGCAATCAGTAGGTGTTATTTATTTGATTCCGTCCGAATGAGCTGTAACCACGCAAGCGGCTGTGTGGTTGTACGTGTGTACCAGTTTCTGCCGGCTGTTCCAATAGACCCAAAACGATAAAGAAATAAAGTAGAGACAAAACACTGTTATTGTTTGTCTTGTTTTGTGTGAGAAAGTGTCTCAGTCCTGCTCGGAGCATGCTGGGTGTGGGCCTGGGCCTTTCTTCCTTGCTGCACTCGCTCTGCTTTCTCCCCCACCAGCGACTAATCAAACCTTTTCGCCAAACTTAAAATCAACCGCTGATCAGTCATTCCTCTTAATAGTACCAAATCATTAATAAACAGCTTTTTGTATGCATTGATCATTTCCAGTGCTTCTGCATAACCTCCATGCTTCTATCGTACACGTGCCTTCATGTGACGGATGCGCTTATTCTGACTTGCTGCTCTTGTCTGCT
Source organism: Hippoglossus stenolepis (assembly GCF_022539355.2). Lineage (NCBI taxonomy): Eukaryota > Metazoa > Chordata > Actinopteri > Pleuronectiformes > Pleuronectidae > Hippoglossus > Hippoglossus stenolepis. Next base: position 11,309,339 of record NC_061491.1, read on the forward strand.
CCTCTCTTTCTCTGCTGCGCTGACTCTTTGCCTCCCGCTGGTTTCTGCCCTACAAAGCTACAGTCAGTGGGAGAGCACTGATCTGCCGCTGTGCGAGGCCTACCGGCAGCGAGACAGCTGGGCCTCACCAGGAAGCAGCTGCAGCTCTACCCAGGGGGACAGAGAAGACGTGGACGGACCTCCATCACAGGAGACAAACCCCCCACACCACCTCAACGGTCATGGGACTGCCTCTATAGAGAAACAATGAGGACATTGGACACCGACTGGAGAACACAACACTTGTGCTCAGTTTGGACGACAGCGGTTTGGCTAATTTAGTTTCCATCATACATCGTGAACTAGTGTCTATTTAGGTTTGCCAGTTTTTTTTTTTTTTTATTTGACTTTAAACTGGACTAAAAGTTGGAAATTGAGGTTTTTTGTTTTCACAATGGTGAAAAAATTTGGAATATGAAAAAAATTAAACGATTTTTTTCCTAATTTAAAATATAAGATCCGGACAACAGATTTTTATACCTTTGCAGCATTGAAATACAGATCATTTGTATATATTATGTTGGACTTGGTTTATGTGTTGAGTACAATTGTGTGTTCTTGTATTGATTTTGTAAACCTTTGCTTTTGTAATGTTTCATGTTTTTTTTACTCCATAAAGCACTGATCAAATTAAAGAACGAGACTTAAATGTGGGTTTAATATTTTTATTCAAATGTGTTTTTGAAAGCCTTCAAAAATTAGAACTAGTACTTTGAATTGGACTAAAAATAACATGCTAAAAAACTCAGAGCTGGGATATCCCTTTGTTTCAAAATTCTCTTGTCCTTGTATTTCACAACATTCTGATATTTTTTTGTCAATTGTTTTGGATTTTCATGTCTTGACCAATATAAGCAACTGACACAGGGCTATATACAACATTTACAAAGCACAACACTCAGGAAAACTGTCATCTACATTTGTTTAGGAAATCCACTCCACAAATTATCTTTTTTGACTCTTTAAAAATAGACATGTTGAGTAAATCCTTATTGAAAACAACATGCAGCTCCTCAATATCTTCGGTTCATCTTCTTGAATTTCTCATAGTGGTAGTCATCGGTGGCCTTCTCATTATTTGGACGTTTGCGGTAGTTGGGCGGGGTTGATGCTGTGGATTAAGAAGTAATGAATCAGATTTCAGAAAGAATTGTGTGTATCCATTTATAGAAATGTTTGAAATGGTACCTAAATCTAGACAGTTCATAAAAACAATGTTTTTCAATTGATGTTCCCCTGACAAGTACAGTGGTTACAGCACCACTCTACAGTCCAGTGATGGAAAAGTACCACAGAATAAAGAATTGTGGGACGGGATGTGGGCGTGTGCGGTCTCTTACTCTCTGGACCTGGTTTCTCGGTGTCTCCCACACGCAGCGGTCTGGCCTTAGGCTCCTCTCTGTGTCTGTGATGCCTCTGTGGCGCGTTCGAATCCTCATGGTAGACTGAGGGAATAGATAAGCACAATTTAAACAACCTCATGATCTCTCACTGTTTAAAACGCTGTGTTTGCGAAGGGAAAAAACTCACAGCGGTTGTGTTGGACGTAGTTGACGGCAATGTTGGTTGGTACAAATGATGTGCCCTGGTCTTTTTTCTTGTTCCTCTGCTCTTGCAGAAGTCTGGCTTTTGCGTCTTCTGTCTGGATGATGTTCTTTATCTTTGCACTAGGAAAGAAATCGCAGAATCCGAGTTAAATACTTTCTGTCGACTTGTCACAACCATGACCATGACCATGACTTTCTCAATGTAGAAAGTCTATTTCTCATAGATTAGATCTACATGATCATTTTGAGAATCTCCTTAACTCACTCGATGCCAAGATCTACTTCAGGGATCCCACTCAGCATCTGATTGGATAACATCTCCTCAGTCTTCTTAGCAGAGTTGACCCGGATGTTCTCGGGCAGCTCATACAGGTGGTCTTCTGCGTTCTTCACCTTAACTTTCTGCTCCTCCGCCTCCACCAAGCCCTTCTTCTTTTTCAGCTCCGTCTCAATATACTTCATCCTATGAGGTGAAATATATTCCTATGAAGCACTTTGTAAACAGCAGTGTGAGTAAACACAATTATATCCTAAGTATTGTATTTTATGTCATTTTTAGTGAATTATAGCTATTACAGAAAAAGAAAAAAATCATTTTAAACTAAAATGAAAAATCTAAGCCAAGCACGTAGTCCCTCAATATTTAGATAAAAGGCAAGTGTTGAATATCACTGTTTAACATGCATATATAATAATGCAAAAATAAATGAAGAAATAGCTACTTGACTGAGGAGAAGAAATACATGTGTCTGGAAAATAACTTACCTGTGAGGTAATATAAATAAGTTTATGGGAGCATCGACTGGTGTGTGGACATTATGACAGTTTCATAATTTTAACTCCCAGCACCTATATTTTTATAAAGATTGGATCTAGTGCTTTTTTACACTAATTGAATTAGGTTGACCCTTCATTCATTTAAGTCTGAGTCTCTGTGTCCACACACTTTGAATGCTAAAAGAGGGAGAGAGTGTGTCTTCATGTGTGTATGTGTGTGTGTGTGTGTGTGTGTGTCACAACCGAAGGAGGAGTACATACATGTCTGCATCCTCGTCTCTTCTGTTGGTTTCAGCAGAGAAAGATGTTCCCAGGTTGAGGTCCGTTTCCTCTTCTGTCCTGTATCAGAAACATATGTGATGATGCACAGTCTCCATTTTGTAAAGACAACAGCACACACACCATAGGTTAATTACACAGAATCACAACACAATCAGATTTACTTACATGTCCCTGTCCCTGTCCCTGTTCCGGTCTTTGATTTTCTTCATGTCTACGACTCCTCCAGTCTTCAGTTTGAACGGATCATTCTGTGAGACATGTTTACTCAGAGTTAGACACTGACCCAACATCCAGCTAAACACGCAACAACTACTGCGTCACTTACATCGATCTCAGCATCTGCTGGTAGTTTCTCTCCAACCAGCAGGGCGGTCACACTGGACGGAGAGGGGGGGGTATTCATTTATTTATCTGATATGTTGAAGTGAAAAACTTGAGCTACAACAAACAGCGTAACAAGTAGCAAAACGTCACATTCACGTTACCTGACTCCGCTTTGTCGTTTCCGCAAAGTCTGCAGCTCTTTAGCCTCTTCGACTTTGGATCTAAACGACCGGAGAGAAGATATCAATTAAATCATATTCTCTGTGTACATTACTTTAAAAAAAGAACACCAGTCATTTGTGGTTTTTAGCTTCACGCGGAGCAGCTCGCCACGTTAGCAACATGACGCTTCTGTCGAAGATGTTTTTGTTCTCGTTGAGTTTAAATAAAGTTGTTTACCTGACTTCTCGGGTTGTCTCGTCTTCTTCGACATCTGACGAGTCTCTTCTCCTCCGAAAGTTTCTGCCACTCGGCATTTTTAAATGTAGTTTAATGTGATCTCGGAGCTGACGAAAAGAACGGCTGGTGAATCCGGGGAAGTCTTAAACAAACGAACAACAAAGCTGCGTCACTTCCGCTAGCAGAACTCCCACTTCCGCTCATTTTGTGTAAACATGGCGACTTACAGGCAGGTCGGCAGGTTGTTGGGTATTTCAGCACGACTGACGCGTCCGTAAGTTTATCTGTTTGTCAGTTGTAATGTCCTCATGTTGTGTTTTTTAAATACTCGTATGAATGTGCTGCCTGAACAAAAGTAGATCTGGTGTTTACTATTAGCCGCTAGCTAACCAGCTAAGCCAGAGAGTGACGCAGACTGATTGTTACCACTTACATAACAGTGTTTAAATGATTAAATAACTCAGTTATTGTAGATGTTTTGGTCCTGATCATGTCACACTGTAAGTTATTAATTCAGTGCGTTCCACATTCAATTCAATTATGTACATGAAGAGTTTGGACAAAGATACATCCAAATGTATTTGAAAATAAAATACCAAATACCCTTATTCTAAGTGCATGAAAATCAAGAAGCCGCACCGTGTATCAAAATAAACTACTGTATTTTGTATTTTGTACATAAAAAAATATTTTCCAAGGGAGAATGAAATCACATGACAAACTATATATCCCTTCAGCAGCTCACTGACCATTTTTGAGAGCAACAGCTAACGAGGCATGAATCATGTCAGATTCATGGCGTGCCATGTAACCAGTCACCAGATCAAATAGTTTGACCTACAGTACCTGTTTGGTAATGAAGGACCTACTTCTCACCAACAACACTGACAACAATAACAAATAAGTCATTCATGCGCAAACAACTGATCTGCACCTTTATTCATAGCAACTAGTTTCTGAGTAATGAATTAATCAATCATACAATTGCCGACGTAATCGCACAGAGTTATTTCAGAACAATTCTCACGAAATACATCACAGCCCCAACAAAGTTACACACTTAGACTTAGAGAAGTTGTGAGCTACAACAAACACCAGTGGTGGATGGGATAACCTGTTGTTTCATGGCTTTGCAGCACAACTTTGTTAAGGACAATAAGGCACGAAACACAAGTGTTCACTAAGTTAAACCATCTTGTGACATTATAAAGTAAAGTTGTACAACAACTCTGAAATGTTTAAGTTTTTGTCTCGTGCAAAACTGATGAAAACTTAACATAGGCTGAAAGAAGCACGCTAACATTAACTGTTGGGCCTTGACAGAGGTATGTGCTCTACTGAGTGCCAGTCTAGTGTGACAAAACTCTTTTCCTGCCCTGCATCATGTGTTATCTCTGTTCTTTTCTTAAACACATTATGTATATCTGAATGTGTTCTAATTCCAATAAGTCTGTCATTTTCTTTTTTACGAGATAAAGTTGCTACATCACAAAAGTTAAACTGTAATAGTAAGTGAATCATGCATTCTCTTTTTCCAAGGCAAGACAAACACTGACTATAGATTAGAGTATGTGCTGTGTTAGTCATTGTAGGTCATTACTTATCTTACAGCTCCATTTATCAATTGTCTTACTGCTGTTATAAATGGATGCATGGTCCACTGAGCCCAGAAGGTTTTTAGTTGATAACACAAACATTCAAATTTTGACTCAATTACTGCTACACCCTGTGAGGGAGGAAACTGAATATTCAGGATTTTTTCCTCCATAAGTTTGTTAACGTGATTTCTACTGTAGTAACAATTTGAATCTCTTTATATGTGCTGTGTCAGTCTTGCTGTCTGTGGACATCAGAGCGCTGGACTACACTGGCCTTCACACAACACAGGAGTCTGGAAGATATGGCCACAAAACCCCCACTTTGTTGTTCCAGGTTTGTATTACTGAAGCATCCTTGAAGCTCTTTTGAATTGAACTCAGTATTAATGGCTTCTTCTTTGTATAATCTTTGTTCAAAGGGAGGACCATGTTTGTGCAGACACAGGATACACCAAATCCTAACAGCGTAAAGTTTCTCCCAGGTCGCACAGTTCTTGAATCAGGAACTATGAATTTTGACGGCCCTCGTGACGCGCACTGCTCACCATTAGCCAGGTAAATGATGAATAAATGATGGATAAATAGATGGTAAAAAGTGTTCTTACAGTAGGCATTTTGATAGCCTAGCCAAGCAGGTAAGGCCCAGGTTTGCATAATGATGTTTGGTATGTTACCCCATTTCACACCTAATTATAGGACTTATAATTAAAGGAATTATAATTATTAGTTATTATGGTTGTCTAAGTTACGATTGTTAGTTATGATTGTGACATAAGAACCCAAGCAATAATTACTCTAATAAAATCTGGAAAGAATACAAGTATATATAAGGGGTGATGGATAATATATAGCCACACATCTGTCTTTTTAAGCATAATTTCCATTGGTATTCAGTGATGTTCTGTTTTGTCTTCAGACAGCTGTTTAGGATTGATGGAGTCAAGAGTGTCTTCCTGGGCAGCGACTTTATCACCATAACAAGGGTAAAACCAGCTTCAGTGTATATGAAATTCATAGTGTAGCTCTGTGCCATCGCTTGGAATGATGTTCTCTTCTTTTCTCTCTCTCTCTTTTAGTCTGATGCAAATATGGAATGGAAAGTAATCAAACCTGATGTATTTGCTGCCATTATGGACTTTTTCACCACTGGGCTTCCTGTTGTCAATGAGGACAGTGAACCAAATGCAGATACTGGTAAAGGATTTAACTGTCTGAACATTGAAACATCAGATAATGGAAGATGTTTGCGAATTCTTTAATGAATCCATTCCTTTCCACTTCTATTCTCAGCTCCATCAGATGATGATGATGAAGTCGTGGCTATGATCAAAGAACTGCTGGATACTCGAATAAGGTAGCTGCCTGTGAAGACATCCTCTCTTATCAGTGTCTGTTCCCGTCACCATGCTTTTCTGTTCTGTTCTCAAACATGCTGATGGGTGGTCTTGTTCCCCAGGCCGACAGTGCAGGAGGATGGAGGTGACGTCCTGTATCGGGGATTTGAAGATGGCGTCGTTAAGCTGAAGTTGCAGGGCGCCTGCACTAGTTGTCCCAGTTCCATGGTTACTTTGAAGAGTGGAATCCAAAACATGCTGCAGTTTTACGTTCCTGAAGTTGAATCAGTGGAGCAGGTTTGTTCTCCTGCCAGAGAATAGGTTTCCTTACACATGCACACACATCTCATGTCAAACTTTCAGCTTGGTATTTGGATTTATACTGCTCAGTGAAAGGATGGGTTTCAAAGTAGTGGGGAACAATAGTTAAGAGAGCTTTATCTCCATTGAAAAACATTAAAAGTTATATCTTTTGATTATCACTCGAACTATCTTTATTGCACAAACCAGCTGTTGTCATTACCTGTAAGTTGTTGTGTCCAAAAGACTTGAAAAACACTACTTTAGTTTGTTTTTTGTTATTTAGGTGTTCAATCTCTAGGTTAATTTTAGGGATTTGACAAGTGTTTTCATTTACACACATCTCATTGTTTCTCATATTCCTCCGCCACAAAATAACTTCAGAGGAAAAAGACTGAAACTTGAAATTATTTACTAAACTTGTGTTTATCCACAGGTGAAGGAAGAGGAAGAGGAGATGAACGCTCAAGTTTGAATTACACCGAAACCTTGAACTGCATTTACACATTCCTCTCTCCCCTGGTCATCTGATGTGGACAGAGCTGGAGGAACTGTTGAACAGCGTGATGTGTGAAAGACCCCGTGATCATCATTGTCATTCATCCTGATGTTATTATTGACTTTGGTAGCTGTTTTGTAAAATGACTGTACAATGACATTATTTCTCAAAGTATAGATCAGAAGAGCCCATAAAAAGAAACTGATGACTGCTGGGCTGAATTATATTCTATTTATTATTTCACACAGTTTCACATTTCTCACTCAAAACAGCTTTTAGGTTTAAAGTACATATATAGTGCTGTATGTATGTAAATAAAGTTTATTGAAATATTTTAAAACTGCAAATCTAATCTTTTTTGAATGTGGAATGGATTATTTATGAATATTGCAGAGTCTGTCTTTTTGCCTCTGTGAAGGAAGTTAAGTTTTTACCCCTGTTTGTTTGTTTGTTTGTTTGTTTGTTTGTTTGTTTATTGGTTGATTTGTATGTAATTAAGATTTCACCAAAACAACTGAACAGACCTCCATGAAAGGATGCGGTATGGGTCAGGGAATAACCCATTGAATTTTGGTGCAGATCTGGATCAGGGGCAGATGCAGGGTTTCTTTTTTTTTTCTATCACTTTAACATTGCAGAAAAAGAAATTCCTTCACGTTTAAAAAGGAGGCATAGAAAAAGCATAGTGGCATAGCAACAAAGATAATAACCAAGCAGCATAGGGTATAGAAACATACCCATAGTATATTTTCACTGCCATTGGCCCCATACCCAACAGACACAATTACATTCACTCACACTGTAAGGGAAATAATGTAAGAGATGAATATTATGATTACTAAACGTTTTTTTTGTGTGTGTTATGAGAATGAGATAAGATATTATCTAATCTCTTCTTGAGTATTTGACATATTTTACCACTTCTGGCCACATCCCTTCATTAAGGGCATAAACAAATGTGTTTGTCTTTTCTGGACAAATTATTAACTAAAGATAAAAGATCGACCAGCCTGAACATAACTGATGACTTGTTTACAGTCCTGCAGTGTTGTGCTACTGAAGTGGAGCTCGGGGGGGGTAGTTTTAGATGTCAGGCACATCAGTGGGGTCCTCATCTCGTCCTGCCCACGGATCTGCATCCTGATATATACAGTCTATGATCTTTATATACAGTCTATGATCTTGTGATCCTGATGCCACCTCAGAAGTACCTGCGTCGGTAGGTGCAACCCCGACTGACAGGCTGCTGGACCAATCAGAAGGCGCCATGGAATAGGCTGGTTAGCTCTGATTGGGTGAGATCACGGGGGGGAGGGCAAAGCTTATGTGACAGGCGTTCCCAGCTACCAGAGTAGCAGCCAAACCGAAGACGTGTGGTGAGTACAGGACGTATCTACATTTACAGCTGTCACTGGGCGATGTACGATGTTCTCCAATCTCAGTGGTTCTCAACCTTTTTTCAGCTAAGTACCCCCTAACCAGCGCAAAGCATTTTTGGTTGAAAAAAATATGTAATACACAGCGCTGTGCCATCAGTGTCTGATTTATTAAACTTTGTAACTAGACACTTTCAATTTTCAAACATTTGAAAAAACATCAACAAAACATTAAACTCCATCAATGTGCATAACATTGCTCATTTGTAGTGGTCTCTCTTGAACTATTTGTTAGCAGCAGCATTGCTGCTACGCTTCAACCACCGAGTCCATTGTTTGAGTTTTCAAGGAGGCAGTGATTGACAGGTGATGACAGGTGGCGTGTGCCAGGTTGGGTCAAACCATCCTGGTATGGGGGAGACTCTGGGTTTTTAGGATAATGAAATTGAATAGCCTACTGAATATAAAATTCAGTTTATGAACTTACACTTATATTTGATTGAATATTGATTAAATAACTATTTTTAAAGGATTTTTGAATGGATGCTAATTTTAAATATATATATTTTAAATATCACGTACCCCCTGGGGTACACGTACCCCCATTTGAGAACCACTGCTCTGGAACAACACATTGATCATATCTGACAGGCTGCTAGCATCTAAAGGCTAAAGCTGCAAACCAGTTGAAATCCGCTAGGGGTGGCTAACGTGAGTTAGCGAATATGGGCTGCTGTTGCTGTTAGCCATTTAAACATTAACCAGACATGTTTCCTTTTTCCTGTCCACGCTGTCCACGTGTGAGTTGACAGACCCAAATTCTTATTAAAGAAAACACCGCTTTAATCTGAGACTGTTGCTTTCCTCTCCTCAGGAATCTTTGCCTATCTCAACTACCATGTACCAAGGACTCGCCGTGAGATCCTTGAGATCCTCCTCAAAGGTCTGCGACGTCTGGAGTACAGAGGCTATGACTCAGCGGGTGAGAGAGAAAAACACATCAACATTCACATCACCAACAGACTCCTGCTTGTTTATCAGACCTTCTTCCTTATCTGTCTCCTCACTGCCTGCCTTAAGATGCCACCAAATTACAGACAGTGTTTACTGTGTGTCCAATTCAATGTTAAAGCAGCATATGATTCGACCTTCATCAGTCACACTTAATGTGTATTTGTTCTTCTGAAAATGTGAGGAACTCAAAGCAAGACAATGTCTGCTGTGATTTTTACAGCCACTATCACGAGGCTGGGTCAGACCTGTTGCACCATCAATGGAGCTAATTCACTGTGTGTTTACTTCATTTGAATTTCATCACCATCCTACAGTTTTTGGCAAAACATTAGACTAAAAACCGTCCATTACTTGCAAAACGATATCTGCCCCAACCCGTTGATACTGAAGGACTTGTGATCCCTGTAATTCTCATGCTCTTTCTTAATTTTTGTTTTTTGTTAGGTGTGGGGATTGATGGGGGCAATGGCAATAGAAAGCGCCACTTAAGCATTTTCTTTAACAACCAAAATGGCTACCTCTGGTATGGAGAGACCAATTGAATCGGCTTTGGAGAGTATTAAACAGACAGAATATAAACTTACATTTTTCTGCACTGTCACAAATTGTTCGTATCTCTGTTTGTTTCGAGGTTTGCTCTGCGACTTGATCACAAATCGCTGAAATCATAAACAATCGGAGTTCCAGACCAATTCGCAAAAGTGAAATGGTCTAGCGATGCCAGACAACTGTCTAGTTAGTTTGAATGTAACATTTACAGCAGAAGACCTATACAATGTGTTGTCCTCTTTACTTGGCTGTTGTCATATAGTAAATATTATTGAAATAAATAAAAAGAATAAATGGCACTTAAAGTTTTTTTTCTAAAGCAAAGTTAAACTCAGTCATGTAAAAAGGAAATAAAGATATAAAGTAAAAACACAGAGAAAATTACCAACAGCAACAGTAAACAACCAGGGACGAATGCAGATATATAATTACAACAGATAAAGATCATGGAATAAACATTTGTCTTTAGCCTGGATTTAAAAACCGAGATGGAGGAAGCTTGTCTAATTTCTAACATGGACTGGTTCCATAATCATGTAGCAGCAGCTGCAAAAGTTCTGTCAGCTTTTAGTTTTATTCTTAGAGCAACACAGTGAATACGGTCTTTGATATTAAAAGCCTTAAACAATTAGCAATTTCTATTATTGGAAATTGGATTTTAAAATGAATGGAAAGCGACAAGGCTTGGGATGATGTGCTCACATTTTCACTTCTTCTATTTAAATCTAGGTGGACTGTCCAAGAAACCTGGCCAAGTCAGTGACAGTAGAGTGAAGTGCACCATTCATCACGTAACGACAGAAGCCTGGCAGACACGTACACAGTGGAGCGTACGGTGGGGGGTGTGTTTGCAGGAACCAAGAGAAGAAAATGTCCCGTTTATGTGTCTCATGTCAGGGCTCTTTTTAAAGCAAAGTTTTTTTTCTCAACAGCTGTGCATCTTCACTGTGCATATTATCTATATCTCAATGTCTTTACTCTCTTTGGTATCATGTCATGTTAGAGAAGTGGTTTTGTGTCCAGGGTCTGGGCTGGCACTGGTGTATCTTCATCACTTTTACTGGGGTTGGGAGTCTGTAGTGACACTGACTGACTCAACTTTTGAGCAGGCGCTCTGTGTGTATTTGTCCTGATTGGCCTCTCGGGGAGCTGCTGTTAAAAAAGCTTTTTACTGACGTAAATGACGTAAATCATTCCAAGCCCCTGGTGTCAGGAAGGAAAGGAAAACAAACAGTTAAATAAAAAAACAAGAAAAATGCATTAATGAGAACATTTTAGAAACTTGAATTATGTTTGCAAACTATAATAACCAACAGGTAAAATGCAATAAAACTCATTTTAATGATCATGTGAATAGCACATCTGTAGAAGAACTGTTGTAAATGAGCAACTAAACCTAAGAAGACAATATGAAACCTGACTGCAACATGAAGGAAAAGGATCTTGCTGCATGGTTTTTTGCAACATTTTTGATTAAAATAGCAAGAAGGAGAAAAGAGAAATGGACTTACCCAAACCTCTGTGTCCCTGTGCCGAGGAGCAAGCGTTGAAACAGCCATTGGAATAAGCCTGCAATAGTAAAAAGACTGAATATACGACTGTCTGGAATAAGTATTGTAATAACACTTTACAACCTTCACACACACAGACGTGTCTTTACACTGATAGAGGTCTCACATGTGTTCATTAACAACATTAAGAATTATAATGCATGTATTTACATGTGAGGCACTTAAGAAAGGACAGAGTCCAGCAGTGCACCTGAGGAGCAGAGGGGTGATATGTCTTCTACCATCCCTCTCCAGGTAAACTGAAACCAGACACCTGGTTGTTACCATGACACTGCTGCCGAAAAGCAAAGGTTGATGGGAGTTTTAGAGGATTAGGGAGGCCCAGCCGCAGGCAGTCCGTCTTACCTCAGGTACTAAGTTTCTTCCTTGTGCTTTCTAGGAAACGTTTGCCTCTGTGTAGGAAAGGAGTCCTGCATTGGAATATCTTCCTCATGTCTCTCGTCCCTCGCCTCTGTGGTGTTGAAGAGAGTGAGGTGGCAAGTAAAAGTATCAGGTGTGAAATATTGATGGGGCGACAGGTGTGATCCTAAACACCGGCAGGTCTTTGGCCTTCTGATCGATGCATGACACGGCGAGGGGCTGCCAGCACGGGCCGCCACAGGCTGAACCACGGACCTCAGCACTGGTGAGTCTCAGGCTGGACACACTTCTCTCTCTCTCTCTTCTCTCTCTCTCTCTGTGTCTGTGTCTGTCTGCAGTTTATTTTATTTTCATTCAACTTATTTCTCTTTCTGTAAATCCATAACAAGAATCATATCTTTGACACAGCTGGTTTTTACTGGAAGGCCTTTACAAGGACATCTTGGAAAGCAGAATTATTAACTGGCACCTTACCGGGCCTTTATTTAAGAGACTTCCTATACAAATACTGTGTAAAATGCCAATAAATATTCAAGGTCTTGACATATCTAAGACAACACACGGGTATGGAAATATAAATGGATAAAAGTGGCTGATTAAAGAGTATGGTGCTGTCTGCAGGTTAGAAACTAGGCCATGCCAGCTAGTATGTCTCCAGTTACACTGTTATCTCCTGCACAGGGTGTGTATGTGTGTGTAGTCGTCTTTCTTTCCTTCGTGACATGACTTGTGATGTCTGTCTGTCAGATGTATCCCTGAAAATAAGGATTTAACAGATAATTTAACTGCTGATTTAGATGCAGAACTCAAATGGTTCCTGTAGTTTACATAAAAATGACCTGCACTGAGGTTGTATCTAGTCCCAGTGTGTGTGTCTACATGTCCAAAACTACCAGGATGTAGTGGTTCGATTCTTTTTTCACTCAGTTGTATTCATTGGGAGGAAATGCAGTTTGCATAAAGGTAGCATGCGATATGCATTCAAATCCAGAAAAGGGGGAGTTGCACTTGCATTTGTCTTGCTTGTCTTAACTATTGATTTAAAGGAGATGCTGTATTCCCCTTTTAAATAATTTCTGTCAAACCTCCAGATTCACAGAGCCCCACTCCTCCTGGGGTAGGAGGAGGAGAAGGAGTGGCTGGTGGTGGCGAGCGGGCAGAGGGCGGTCAGGGCAACCGGCCGGTCGTCCAGGAGCTGTGGTTCATCGTCGTGATGGCAGCCATCGCCCTCCTCCTGCTGGCCGTCGTGCTGGGTGTCATTCTTCATAAGGTGAGGGCCAATAGAGATTCTGTGTCACGGTAAATGCTGAGGGCGACAGAAGGGAGAGCTCCAGACGTCATCACATCACAGGTCATTGTAAATGAATGTGAACGGTATCAACTAATCCTCTGAGTAAGAAAAGCAAAGGGTAAGGATGGAGAGCCGGGTAACATTTGAATAAATCTGCTTATACAGTGATATATTGAAGTGAGACGTCATTTTCAGGATTGGTGCAAAGAAAACAGTAAGACTTCAAAAAGACTTCAGCTTACATGCAGCTTATATAAGGAATAAACTTATTACACTTGTAAAAAACTCAAATCAGGTTCTTGTTTCCTCTGCTCAGGCCCTAAACAAACCCCCCTTCCCGCGAGAGAGACCCCCTCTGGTGGCCCTGCCCATGCAGAAGAGGAACCCCATGGCTGTTTACCCAGCCAGCAACTCTGTCTTGGTGAGTTCCTAATTTACAAATCACTATTCAATTAAAAACATGACACACATGATAGAATTTGGCATTTTATTGGGTAAATCTATACATAAATATATTGAATGTTATATAAGGCATTTAATATATAACTATGAAGTTGTATTTAAGCTTCATTTCTGAAACAAGAAATGACAAAAACAAGAAAACACAGAAAGTAGCCTTTATTCATGGAATAGATATTGTGTATTGTAAAGAAGGATTCAATTGAAGAATTGAAATTCTGTAT